>NC_073249.2:51255000-51880000 GCF_029289425.2 Pan paniscus | reverse complement strand
TAATGTGCCAAGGGTCAAATTTGGCCAGGATTCTATTAAATAATTTAAATACATCTAGTTTTAAATGACCTCTAAATTCTTTCCTGCCAGATTAACATTTTAAAAATAATTAAATAAATATGTAGAACAAACTAAATATTAGTTGCTTGTATATACTTTTCACTTTGAATTTTAGAATACATAATGATCTTTACTGTTAACACTGAACTTTATTCACTGACAACATTACTTAAAGAAAGAGATTATGATTGGATAAAAAGTTTCACATTGAAAATACTCTTCCGATAAATCAGGAGAAGCCAGACAATATTGATCCTTTGGTTTGTGTAGCTCTTATAAGTGCATATAATGCTTCCCTATAATTTAATTTGAGAACCTTTACCCATAATTCATGCACAAAAGACTAGAGAATTAACTTCCTCCAGGATTTGGAGCTTTAGAAAGAAGTTCCTGATTACTTACCTGTGTTTCCTTCACACTTTCAGCGTAACTTCAGAGTTAGTTTTAATTGAGACTTTCAATTTTACTATTATTGAACTCAACAGTATTCCTTTTGGCTTTGGTTTTGCATTTCTGATGTGATGTATAGTAAGCCATTTCCAAAGGATGGATAATTTATTTATCATATTCATGGAGAGTAAACAGATCCTTCCAAAGTTCTGCCATCTTGAACTAGTGGTATTCCATGCAATTTCAACACCAAGCTATTGAGTGTCTGCTATGAACCTGATGTTATATTAAGAGCTGGAGATTCAAAGATGAACAAAACAAAATTTGTGTTTTTAAGGGAATAAGTCATAATAGAGTCATAGGAGACTGGCCATCAAGGCCATCAAGGTCAATGTGGATATCAGATTAATTCATGTACATAAAAATCAGTTACTCACTTAATTTTTTTCCTCTGATTCCTAGCAGAGCATCTAGGAACAACAGACACAAATAAAATATTTGAGCTACCTGTGAAGCAGGGTTTAGGGAAAGGGCAAATAGGTAAACAGTCACAAAACCACAGAGAACTGTCACAATTGAAATTATACCAAGAGGGTATGGAATCTTTACCAAGAATATGGGGAAAAGTGAAGTTATAATTATCTGCAGTTGTAGCTTCATTCAACTTGGCATATTCAGAAAACTGCTTGCTTATCTACACTGCCTTTTTGAATTCCATCTTGTCTAAATAATGAGAATATTTTTCTTCAATTTTATGTTTATTGTATAGTCAATCCAAGTTGTTTTATTTTTCTAGTTTTCAAGGAGCAACATTTTATCACATGATTTATTTTTAAAAATCATCTTCCGTGGGAGCCGTTTGCTATGGTGGTCCGATGTACTCTGAATTTTAAAGTGCACCTACAGAGTGACTTTTCTTTACTTCTATAGGGGGTTTCAGAGTTGCCACTTGTTTTATTGTAATTTATTAGTTTGGGAGTACTATGCTATGTGCATAATAAACAGAATTTATGTACACTATAATCTACTACAAAACCACATGAAGCAAATACTGAAGTTTGATTTTTGTATACAGAATTCTGTGTTTGTTTGTTTCTAGGTTTATTTTTCCATCCAGATCCCTAGGCAGACAAAAGCTTTCTTTGTTAGTTTTCTGGGTCAGAGATTGGAATGCTTCTAATCCCACCTTAATAGACTAGGCATTCCATCAAGGGTCTTGACACAGAGGTCTTAATTTCTCCTTCATACCTCTTGAGGATCAAATGCTATATCTGCCGAATCCCTGAGGATATTAATTTGATATTAACTCATAGGAACTATACCCATACTTACCACCTGCCACCTCATTAACTCACCGATTTGGCTTTGTTTGTTTGTTTGTTTTGAAGCCTCAATTATTCGTTTTGGGAGACATAGCAAATACTTTAAATATTTTTGGTATGTTTTATCTAACACTCTTGCCCTAATGTTGAAAGTCATTAGATTCTTCCATGCTACAAAAAAAAAAAAGGCATGATTTATTCGTGACTTTAAGAGTATAGTTTGTATGGAATCTGTATGGAGTGGGAGAAAAGAAGGTCAGTAAGGAAAAATGTTGACATGTGCATTAGCCTTCCTAACGTTACATGGAAATGGAATGTTTATAACTAGACTGTATGTCAATGATGAACTTAAGGAATACATTTTTGCCAGAAAATTTTAGAATGAACTCTTCTTTTTAAACTGGGAGAGATTTCTGATACTGTATTAGTTCATTTTGCACTACTATAAAGAAATACCTGAGGCTGAGTAATTTACAAAGAAAAGGGAGTTATTTGGCTCATTGTTCTGCAGGCTGTACAGGAAGCATGGCACCAGCATCTGCTTCTGGGGAGAGCCTCAGGAAGTTTTCAATCATAATGGAAAGCAAAGAGGGAGCAAGAGAGGAAGAGGGGAGGAAGTCCCAGACTCTTTTTAACAACTACATCTTACATGAACTCATAGAACTCACTCATTACCATGGAGAGGGCACCAAGCTGCTCATAAGGGACGCGCCCTCATGACCCAACCACCTCCCACTAGGCCCCACCTCCAACATTGGGGATCACATTTCAACATAAGATTTTGAGGGGACAAACCTCCAAACTATGTCAGATCCCACTCACAAAAGACTAATTGCAGGCCGGGCGTGGTGGCTCACACCTGTAATCCTAGAATTTTGGGAGGCTGAGGCGGGTGGATCACCTGCGATCAGGAGTTCGAGACCAGCTTGGCCAACATGCTGAAACCCCCATCTCTACTAAAAAGGCAAAAATTAGCCTGACATGATGGTGGGCACCTGTAATCCCAGCTACTCTGGAGGCTGAGGCAGGAGAATTGCTTGAACCTGGGAGGTGTAGGTTGCAGTGAGCTGAGATCATGCCATTGCACTCCAGCCTGGGCAACAAAAGCGAGACTCCATCTCAAAAAAAAAAAAAAAAAAAGACTAATTGCCATGCTGATTGCCCTACCACTATAACAACAGGAAATTCAGACAGAATATATGAAACATTGGTTTCAGATGTAAGACAACACAAAGCAAGGACTTTGATCCATGAGAAAAGAGAAATGAGTAAAGTAAGTTCTACAATTGCATGGACTTACTGCCTACAGGCAGCAGTTATCAGGCTGCAACAATGTGAGGGGGACCCTTTCAAAGCCTGGTATTCTCACTGAGCTGAAGAGACAGAGATTGTATTTGAAGAGGCCATGGCAGCTAGAATGTGCGAAGCAGAGTAGAGAGAGGATCGTTACAGATATCTACAGAGAGGTCCCAATGAGTCTTTGCCTTAGATCCACAAATATGTGTGAAGAAACTACTCCAGGTCATAAAGACTTATGAGAAAAGCTTAAACAGAACAATTTCCAGTTGTCAGACAGTTGGGAATAGTTTAGTTTTTCATCTGAGGGGAAAGACCTCCTAACATGGGGGTACTGAGAAGAGTTTTCCAATAGATACTGACTCAGTAAAAGGCCTAAACTAGCTTCACAATAAAGACCACTCTGGACCCATAGTAATAAAGCTTAAAGCAAGCTTTTAAAAGGTAAATCTCATTTGTAAGGAATTTAACTGCATCCCAGAATAAAATGCCAAGACTATTTAAAGCAATACAATGAAATCTGGCATCCAAGAATATTTGGCATCCCATCAAAACTTACTAGACATGCAAAAAAGCAGGATAATATGTCCCATTGCCAAATTTTAAAAATCAATAGAAACAGGCCCAGAAATAACAGAGATGATACAGTTTGCAGACAAGGACCATAAAACAGCTATTACAAAAATTTGGAGATGATATAATGAGAAAATACATGGAAGACACACACACACACACACACACACACAAACCCAGATCGAATTTCAGGAGGAGAAGTATAACATCTGAAATTTAAAAATATACTGGATATGGTTAATCAACGATCATGAGAAACTGAAAAGCAGCCAAAGATCAAAGACACCATTTATAAGGAACAAAGGTATGAATTACAGCAGATTTCTTGTCAGAATCTATGCAGTCCAGAAGACTGTAGAATGACAATATTAAAGCACTGAAAGAAAAAAACCATTAACCTGTAAAAAAAAAATGCAAAAAATAATTTTTCAAAATAACAGAAATGCAGAGAATCTATTGCCAGCAAATTTGCACTACAAGAGACAGTAAAGGATGTTTTTCAGGTATAAAGAGAAATGATGCATATGCAAATACACATCTACAGAAAGGAATGCAGAGTGCCAGAAATGGTAATTGTGTGGGTAAATATGAAAGACAGTCTTTTTCACTTATTAATCTTTAAAGGTAACAGTTTCAAACAATTTTCAAAAAATAATACCGTATTCTACAATTTACAAGATATTTAGATATATATATGACAGAAATACCAAGGACAGAGTGGAAAACTGGATGTATATCACTATCAGGTTTTTACACTATATATGAAGTGATATATTTTTAAAGGAAGATCATGATAAGTTTATGATATGTATTTTAAACCTGAGAGCAAACACCAAATAAAATTTTAAAGAGCAATATAATGTAAGCCATAGTGATGACAAAGTGTAATCATGAGAATCATTCAAGTAATCCAAAAGAGGCAGAAGATAGGAAAAAATAAATAAATAATAAATGGGACAAATACAAAACAAATATAAGTATAGTGAATTTATTCCAATGCATATCAATGATTATATGAAATGTGAAAGACCTAAACAATGCAATTGAAAGGCAAAGATCATCAGGTTAGACAAAAATGGAAAACTCAGTGAAATTCTGTATACAAAAAACCTTCTTTAAATATAATGGCACAGATTGCTTGAATGTAAAAGGGCAATCGTATACCATGCAAACACAATCAAAATAAGAGTGATGTTGGCTATAATTACATTAGAAAGAAATATTTGTAAAACAAGGAATATTACCTTGGATAAAGAGGAAAATTTCATAGTGATAAACAGGGCAATTTATCAATGATGGTAAAATCAAAAGTGTGAACAGCCTTAATAAAAGAACTTCAAGCTTTATAAAGCAAAAATTGATAGAGCTCAAAGGAGAAATAGAAAATTTTACAATTCTACTTGGAAATTTCAACACTGCTCTCAACTGATAGAACATGTAGACAAAAAAATTAAAAATGATATGAATGACTTGAACATTATCAATCAAATGGATGTCATTATTTATAGAACACAAAAGAATATACATACTTTTTTCAATGCACACAAAATATGCATCATAGAACAAGCCTTAATATATTTAAAAGGATTTAAATCATGCATAATATATTCTCTTACATAATCTAATTAAATTAGAAATTAATAACAGAAAGACATTTGAAAAAATCTCCAAATGATAGAAAAGTAAACAACACACTTCCAAATAACCCATAAGTCAAAGGAGAAATGTTAAAAGAACATACATATTTTGATCTAGCAGAAGAAGAAAGATTAAATATCAGTATCTCCTTAAGACAAAAGAAAAAGAAAAGATTAAACCTAAAATAAGCAGAAGCAGGGAAATCAAAATGTTAAGCCCCTAGGAGAGAGAGTGAAAGTGACTATTTAATGAATAGTTTCCTTTTGGGGTGATGAAAATATTTCGGAACTAAATAAAGGTGAGCTTGCACAACACTAATGTACTAAATACCACTGAATTGCACACTCTAACATGGTTAGGTTTATATGCTAAGTAAATTTTACCTCAATAAAACAAAATGATAAGAATATAAAGAAGTGATATAGAAACTGATTCAAAAATTGAGAAAACCAATGAAACCCAAAGTAAGACACAAATTATTAATGTCAGAAATAAAAGAGGGAATATAGTCACAGACCCAACAGATATTAAAAGAATGGTAAAATCATATTTTGAACAACTTAATGCAAGTAAATTTTAAAACTTAAATTAGACAAATTTCTTGATAGATATAAATCATCAAAGCTCATCTGAAAATGAAGAGATGAGCTGAAGAGTCCTCTATCTGCTAAGTAATTGAATTCATAGCTTATAACTTTCCCTTAAAGAAAATTCCATGCCCAGATGGCTTCACTGTTGAGCTAAACCAAACACTTAATGAAAAAATAATACTAATTCTACACGAAATAGTTCAGAAACTAAAAGGGGAGAAAAATTTCCCAAATCATTCGATGAGATTTAGGTTAGCTCCGATACTAAAATTGTAACAGCACTAAAGAAAACTACACACCAATATTTCTCATAAATGTAGACACCACAATTCTTAACAAGGTATCAGAAAATTGAATGCAGCAATAGATTTTTTAAAATAATACACTATGATTAAGTTGAATTGATCCTAGGAGTACAAGGTTACATTCACATTCAGAAGTCAAGTGACATTCTGGTTAGGTAAAAATTTTTTAGAAAACAAAAAGCATAAATGATGAAAAATAAAACTGATAGACATTCTCAAATTAAAAACTTTTTTGTAGACACTGTCAGGAAAATGAAAAGGCAAGCCACAAACTGGAGAAAAGGTTTGCAAAACATGTATCGGGGACTTTTATCCAGAATATTTTTTTTAAAAATCCAAATTCTTACAAGTCAATAATGAGAGAAACAATACAAAATGCACAAAATAGTTGAATATACTCTTCTCCAAAGAAGATCTATGAATTGCCAATAAGCACATGAAAAGATTCTCATGATCTTCGGTCATAAGAAAAATAAAAATTAAAACCAAAATGAGATACCACTACACACAAACCAGAATGGCTGAAATTAAAAGGATTGACAATACCACTATGTGAAGTGAAAAAATTCATTTATGTAAAATTCTTGAAAAGGCAAAACTATAGTAAAAGCATATCAGAGATGGCCAGGGATTAGGATTGAGAGGAGAGGCAGCTGCGAAGAGCACAAAATAACTTTTAGGGTGAGGAACTGTTCTCAGTCTTGATGTAGTGGTGGTTGCATGACTACGTAATTGTCAACATTCACTGAATTATAGTTTTGAAATGGGTGAATTGTGATGAATTTAAATCACATTTTAATAAAGCTAATTTGAAAACATATGAAAGATGCACCTTGAAAGGAAAAGAATCTTCACATAAAACAATAGTTGTGGGTGTCAGGAAAGCAACTTCATAATCCTATAAAAATCTTGAAATCAAAACACCCAAGGACTTTTAGTTCACCTTATAATTGCATATTAAGAATTAATTTTGAGACCCCACAACAATCCCTAAGAACAGTATTCCCTTATTTTTATACAAAATTATCCTTTGCCCAAAATATGTGTATGAGCACCCATGTCTTATCTATAATTATTGATAAGAAATATTGGTTACATTTTTCTAGTAGAAGGTTTTTAAAAGATACCAATTACAAGTCTTATCAATTCTAATTTGCTTAGAAATTCAAATGATTTTTAACAGTTTGTCAACAAGCGTGTCATATATATATTTACATATATAGTTACATATATATTTACATATATATTTACATATATACATATATATTTACATATATATTTACATATATATTTACATATATACATATATATTTACATATATATTTACGTATATTTACATATATATTTACACACACACACACACACACACACACACACACCTATAAGGTAAAGCAGAAAAGCAGAGCATTTCTCCCTAACATCTGTTTTACAAGTTGGGATTTTTGCCTAATTGGTTGTATATCAAATCTAAGAAAACTTAGCTCATTTTCAAAAATATATTTTAAGTATTAGATTTTGGAGAAAACAGAATTAAATACTAAATGAATGTTATATATTATATATATGTATTCATAAGATATGTGTGCTATTTATATCTAAATATATATTATACATCTAGATATATATTCATAAGATTACATATGTACATAGTCATAAGATAGATATCTAATGGATATATATCTGGAAATAGATGATAGATAGATGATAGATAGATAGATAAATAGATATCTTAAAATTAGTCCCTAAATTAGAACTGGAGTTACAAAAAGTAATTTGTATATTTTAAATACATTATTTACAATTAATGTTTAAATGGTGTTACTAAAAAACACATAAATCTGAAATATACTCCATATTTAAAGTAGGTTGATTATAAAATAACAAAACTGAAGAATAAGTAGTTTGTCTTAAGTGCTGCTCTTGAACATGAGAAAAACAACTTTGTAGATGACATCTGTGGATATTCTGCAAGAGATCTTTAGATGTTCTCAGCAGCTTTAAGTGTCAATAATGGCTCCATATGAAAAAATTCACAAGTTATGCCTTTGTATGTCCTCAAGCATGCTCCTATAGTTTTCAATATAGTTATACAATAATCCAGGTAAAACTCCCCACTCCACCAACTAATATGCGCAAATACAATTAAGAGAGAAGAGATAGATGCCACGGAGAACATGTATACATAAGACAGATTATTTGAGATGAGATTATAGACTATGCTGGAAAGTGTGGAGAAGGAAAGAAAGAGAGAGAAAGAGGAAGGAAGGAAGAAGAGGAAGGAAGGAAGGAAGAAGGAAGGAAAGAAGGAAGGAAGGAAGGGAGGGAGGGAGGGACTGAACATTAATGCAATCTCCCAGAAAGATTTAGGAAATTCTGTACTCAAGATAAAAACAAACAAACAAATAAGAAACTTGCATAGAATATTTTGTCAAAAAAGGATTGTCCAATACTTGTAGGAGAAAGTTGAGATAGAAAAGAAAGTTCTGTAGGGAATTTATGATAGTCACGCCATTTGAGTTCGGCCCTGTACTTCTGTCTAATAGCAAGGGGGCTAAAGCCCAGCTCTGGGGTTCAAATCCCAGCTTGGTCATTTGCTGCTATGGGACATTAAGGATATAATTTATCCTTTTTCTATCTTGGTTTCCTCAACTCTACAAAAGACTAATTAAGTACCTATTCCAGAAACTCTAGGAGCATGGTCCAGGCATTTGTTTTGTGTTTGTGTGCGTGTGTGTTTGTGTGTGTGTGTCTGTGTGTGTTTTCTGTATTTTTTTTCTTTAAGAAAAAGATCTCCAAGTGAATCTATGAAAGACTAGGTTTGGGAGCCTGTGGATGAAATAAAAGTCTAAGATTCTATAGTTATATTTTGTGGTTGTTGTATTAGACTGTTCTTACATTGCTATGAAGAACTACCTGAGACAGTAATTTATAAAGAAAAGAGGTTAACTGAGTCACAGTTCTACAGGCTGTACAGGAAGCATGGCTGGGGAGGCCTCAGGAAACTTACAATAATGGCAGAAGGCAAGGGGAAGTAGGCACGTCTTACATGACCAGAAGGAGGAAGAGAGAGAAGTGGGAGGTGCTATACACTTTTAAACAACCAAATCTCATGAGAACTCTCTCACCATCACAAGAACTGCAAGGGGGAAATCTGCCCCCATGATCCAGTCACCTCCCACCAGGCCTCTCCTCCAACACTGAGGATTACATTTCGACATGAGACTTGGGCAGGGACACAAATCCAAACTAAAGCAGTTGTACACACCAAACCACCATGAATTCACACTAAATTAGATACTTAGGAATATTTTCTCTCTTTCAAACTATATTGCAGCTGCTATATACATAGAAGTTTTTCAATAAATATTGAATAATTCATTCTAAGAAGACACTTATTTTAGAGAAATAACACTTTGGGGGCATGAAGTAACAAGGCCAAATCAATGGCAGAATCTGGGGAATTTTTATTCATCTGGAACCTTCCACAATATACTGTCTTATTTTTGTGCTATTAATGCACTATTTTCCATATATGTACAAAATTGTATGCATATATAATAATTCATTGTTACTTCTAAGAAAGGAAATTCCCAGACCTACTACCATAATAATACTCTACGTAGGTTATTTTATTTGTATGTAAACACAAGCTGAGATTTTTTTTCTGCATCTATAAAATGAAGATGTGACCAGGCCTCTCATACAGAGACACTGAGAGGTAATGAGACTAATAATCCCTTTGATGGTAGCAGGCAAAATTTTCACAATCAAAATCAACAAAAATAGCTGAACCTTAGGCTTGCAGGGATAATATTTCTTTTCTTATTGTCAGGCTTTTGCTTCTTCTATATAAATAAGAAAGGTTCAGCATATTAATCCCAGATATTCTGCACCCAGAGGGAAACGTTGTGCTTATTTCAATAGGAATTTGACCTTTGCTTTAGGTGAAACCATCAGAGCTCTTGGATGAGAAGCTCATCTTTCTGGTCCCTGAAACATTGTTCATGTACACTTGACTACATTTCATCTCTGTCCTTAAACCTTAAGTGGGGGTCAATAAACACAGTTGTTTGACTTGGATAGTACAACTCTTATATTCTTAGTGACATTATAATTACTTAACAATTCTCCTATGACTTTAGAGCCTAATAAAATCCGTTGACTATACATAAAAGAATAAAATAAAGTATACCTCTCAGGTAGGCCTGTCAGAAAGATGCAGGCTTAAATTTACACTGCAGCAGTTACAAAGCTCAGAGATAAAGGTATTAGGGTTCTCACAGCAGTCTAGCTAGAACACTATTGGGGGATAACTGGGCAATTGTAAAAGAAGAGTCATCACCATGCAAAGTTTAATTGTGACCAATTTTATTTTAGAACTGCATTGTTGGGTGTTTTATGGTAATGTAGATTTTATTCAATATTTATTTTTGCATATTTTTTAAAAAATTCCCAAAGCGATGCTTTTATACACATCTTCCCAATAGTAGTCAAGTTTGGAGATGATTTATACTGTAGCCTCAAGGATGCAAGAACAATGAAGTAAAATCACAATTCTGGGTAGGTTTTTACAGATATCTGCTACCAAGACGAGCAAAAAGCTCAGGGTTTTCAGTCCTTTTAAATAGTTTTTCATCTAACGCAAGAGAAATAAACTTTGGAAAAGTTCAATTTTGAACCCCTCCTGTGGCTTTTACATAAAAAAGCTTTATGCATTTACGTTGTAGGACTCAGGCAGTTCATATTAGTTGCTGTTTTAGGCACTGCTGTAAGTACTAAACTACAACAGACTCAAGAAATCCACTTTTTCAAATATGATTATTAAGTGGCTCTCAAAATAACGTTATGGAAGTTACACTGTCTGAAGGATGGTGACTTGACATGTGATGCACTAAACATGCAGTTTTTAAATTCTGCCTTGTCCTAAACATCATATAATCAACCAAACTGTAGATTTGATAATGGACCTCAACAAGGCTCACATTTGAGAAATGAAATAACAGAGATGAATAAACTTATAGGTTCATCATATCAAAGAGGTAATCATTTGTGACTTTCCAATATTTTAAAATAAAAGATTGAATAACTTTACTTCATTCAACTAAAATGTGGCTTGAAAAAAACATAGCATTCTGGATATAAAGCATTCTGTTAACATTGCTCTTCAGTACCTTGCTTTATTATTATTTTTTTGGTATGTCTGCATGTTGCATCCAGAGCTACAGATTTTCCACAGTGCTTTTCTGCCTCATTCAAGTATAATAAAGTAGAAATCTATAGAAGCTCTAAGGTTAAACAAACTGTACATCATATAAAAATTAACTTAATTTACACAGTCAAAAAGTATTGGCAATGCCCTTTATAAATCTTATCAAAGATTCATCACAAAGGATACCACAATCCACATATGTGATCATCAGCATACAAATGCCATTTTGATTTAGGTGGTGCAGAACTGAGTATCTGTTAAATGTACACATGTAGAATCAGCAATTTGTACCGTATATATTTCTTTTAAAGTAACAGTATTGTCAATCTAATCTAAGGTACAGGATTTTCTTATTGCATATTTATTGTTGCTGAGGCAGTTAGTTATGATACAACAACACAATATCCATAATAATTTTAAATAAACAAAAACATTTCTCCTGGCAACAATATAAAGAATATATTTTTTCTAAAATCAATGAGAACATTGCTACATACAGATTTACTCAAATACTGAAAAACATGACCTTAAGGCATCTGCCAGAAAAACAGATGTACATATTTATATGAACTAAGTTATGCAAGAAAAATTATTGCACGGAATCCTATTATTTTCAAAATAAAATATTCTTCTGTCTAAATGTACATAATTCCTTATTTCTTCATCAAATCACGTTAACTGACTTGCTCAAAACCACTCTGCCTCTTAAATAAGGTTTAACAACATACACTAACAATATTACTGGGTTTGACCCAGGAACATTAGTACTGACATAGGGTTTGTAAAAACTATTTCCTACATTAAGAAGTGCTTTGGAGGAAACTAGATTTGGGGATTCATTTTACATTCTTAAATATTCTGATTTACAAATATCTTAAGATTCAGGGTCTTTTATGTCAAACAAAATGGAATTTGTATAAGAAAATTTATTCATGAAAATAATCAGTCTTTTCCTGAAAATCCACATTTTCTACAAGAGAATGAAGGTCTATTGATTATGAGACATTCACAGTGTTCTCCTCTTGATTGGGAGTCTACTTGTTCACCTTAATTAAGAAACAATTCATTAGAATTCCTGAATCCTATTATTAGGATATTCGCATAGAATAGCACTAGTAACAGCAGTCACATAGTTTTTATTTAGAAGGGAGAGACTGTTTCTACAGAACTCTGTTATTAATATAAAAATAGTAAAAATTGGATTCCCATTAACATGCATCCACACCTTCAGTTACTCCTAAACTGAATACAGTGGCTCTAAGTATTGAAAAGGAGCATCATTCCATTATAGAGAGCCCTGTGCAGCCTGGTTATCTGATAATAAGATAAAGACACTCAGTTTCTAAAAGAGTCTCTAAATCTGCCCCTTAAATGTGGGTATCTTAGCAGCATAATATACTTAGCATAATAATTGAGAAAGTTAATGAAATGAGAAATGATACCATGGTTCATACTTAGAGCATGCTTTAAATTAAGCAGCCAGTTTTTGTTTTTTTGTTTTTTTTGAACTTTTTGTGTGTTAGAATCTCAGCTAATAACTTCCAGGCAAAACACATTATTATTATTATTATTATTTTAATAAAAACTTGCAATTCCTTTTCCTTTGTTCCTTCAGAGCAGGGACTATGTCAGTTATTTTATTTCCCATATCCTCAGTTACTGTACCCTGCATATGACTGGTACAAAAAGTCAATGAATAGTTTTTAAATGAACATGTTATTAACTAATTTTAATTAACTGAAAAAATAATCATGCTATATTTTGGTGCTTTTCTAAGACACATTAAAGTAGGTAATCATCAAAAGATACCACTTAGTAATATTTTCACTTAAAAAATATAGCTCCTAAATTCCAATATTATTTCTCTATACCCCTGAAATACCACGGATGCAATATCTAAGGGTAAAAAGAAAAAAGTGAGAGTGGGATTCAGAAAGAACCATGACTCCATTGCAGGCCAGATAAAGACTATGTACCAAGGCCAAAAGTCTTTTTAGTTTATACAATTCTGTTGTATAACAGGTGTTGCTTCTTTGAAAAATAATTTCAAAAAGCAGAGGAACTTACAAATATTTGGTTTAGTTACCATAGAAAATATGGGCACTGTAGAATATAACACTTTCCTTTATTTCGGAACTCACCCCAGTTTAATTTCATTCTCACTATAACAACCATAATACTAGGAAGTCTAAGTTTAAGAGCAGACTTTGAATATTCAAAATTTTACTGGTTTGAAATACAAATACTTGGTAGTATTATTCTGGATGTTTTTAAAGAATAACATGCAGAATTGTTTTTCTGCCTTTGTTTTTAAAATAGAATAAAACTGCTAATTTTGCATTAAAATAAGGCACAAATCACTTTTAAATACCTTGAGACAATTATTTATGAGTGGCTAAATATCCTCAAAGCAACACAGTATTATAACCAAACACCTTGAAAGCTGGCTGAAAAGTAGAACAAAATTTGGATTTCTGAAGCCGTGATGTTGATAAAGCAAATGGACTAAAAACCAAATTTGACCCATGCTACACTCACAGTTGTTTTTCAGACTGAGTTCTGAAAAAACCAAACAAAAAACCATACCTCATTTCAAAATTCATATTAAAATGCTGATTTGCATTCTTTTCACAAATTATGAAGGAATATTTGCCAAGCAGATTAACAACCAGAGTAACCTTTTTTCCTTCTGATTTAAAACAGCTCTTTTGCTATATGGACTTCTTCCATTATAAACTTCAGTAAAGTAAGTTGTAATTTTGTAATAAGCTTATAAAGGCAAAATTTGACAAGAACCTTGAGACTTCTGTATTAAAAAATAAGGATTAAACATTGTTTTCCTTAATGTATACAGTCCATACTTATAAGGGAAACAAGAATTGTCTTCTTATGTAATCATAATGAATAAGTGTCCCAAATAACACATATCCATTTAGATTTTGAAACGTAGGTTTTAAAAAAACTTGGTCATTTTCTTTAAATTATTTCAAACCCTCTTCTAGGATTTTAGCTGAAATTATATTCTTTCAATAAATATTTAGAATATAGTCTTATTGGGGTTCTTTAATGATTTCTTGAACATCTTTTCTAAAAAGAAATGTAAAAAAAGTCATGATTGGGGATGTATAAAGTGGATATACTGAAAATGCTAATAACAATTTAACCATACTATCACTGCTTTTTTCCCTGATTGTGCCTGGTAATCTAGTCTATCATGAAGTAATTAGTACATGATTCCTTCTCAGATGAATTCCAAAGCTCAACAGTGAATTTGAGAAAGAAGAAACAAATTTTCTATACAGAATTCCCAGTTATTTATGTAGATACTTCTCTGCCCTAAAGAAGGGGAATTATGACTCCTCACTCCTGCATGTAGTGACTTCCTTCCAAAAACGACAGCATGGAAAGGGCAGGAAGAACTTTAGAGTGACAAACGCTACCTCAGCCAGGTTATCAAGGTCCCTGTCAGCATTCACAAATCATGTTGACAGTACGTACCCTTGATATGACCTGATGAAAATGGCACTTTACTTCTGTGATCATCTCCTCAAAACCCACAATCCCAGTCTAATCATGAAAAAAATACCCAACAAACTCCAAGAGAGGAGCATGCTACAATTTATCTGACAGTACTCTTCAAAGCTGTCAATGTCATCAAAAATAAGGAAAGTCTAAGAAACTGTCACAGGCAAGAAGAGCCTAAGGAGACATTCCAACTCAATATAATGTGGTATTCTGAATAGGATCTTGATGTGGAAAATGGATATTAGGAGAAAACTAAGAAAATCTGAATAAAGTATGGACTATCAATATTGGTTCACTAATTGGGGCAGATGTACCATAGTAACGTAAGATGTTAGTAACAAGGGTAGATGGGAACTCTCTGTACTATCTTTGCAATTTTTCTGTAAATCTAAAACTTCTAAAATACAAAGTCAATTATTTTAAAAAGTAAATTTGAGATGATGATATGAAGCATTTTGATAGAGAATTATTAGTTAAAAAAAAGATTTTTTTTTTTTTTGGTCAGGACAGTTTATGTTGTATTTGGCTTTCTTGGGGTGGACCCCTAAATAGCAAAGGCATACAGAGAGACTGAAAACTCATTAGAGTGTCTCATTTGTAAACAGAAGTCATTAACTTCACATTGTAATTCAGCACTTCCTATATTTCACTGAATGAAAGGTAAATGTATATTTTTATACTTTTTGGAAAACATGGCTATAGTGCTTTATATAAGCAAATTAAATATTTCCATTAAGAGAGCTTTTTAATCTTGAAAAGATGAATTTTGACCTTGATTTGATGAATAGAAAAAGGCATTATTGCTCTGCAGAACACTAATAACTTATCCTTCAAACTTTATACATACTTTCATACATTATTTAAGTATGCTTAAAACAGCTTTAAGATTAAGGCAATTAGTGGGTTAACAGTTTCATCAGCTTCAGGCTAGTTTTGATAAGTTTTGATATCTTGATCAGTTCATGCTCAACCAGATTAGTATAGTAGCTACTGGTTATGTGCATGGGTTACATATGCATTCTTAGCTTAAATAAAATAAATGGCATTAAGCACCAAACACTGGGAAATCTCATGTTCAATACATACCTTAAACATACATACAAACTAGTACCTGATTTAAAAGCACAGTAGAATTCGCTTTATATTTAAAAATCAATGCATTTCATATATCCTCGAAATGAACAAGTGAGGAAAATGTTGCAAATGCAAAAAAAAATTTAAATAGTATGAGTTACCATTCCTACAAATAATTCTGTTTATTATACAGATTGCATTGAATCTCAAAATGTCTCCATAGAAGCTTGGATGCAAGATTTAAGTTTGGTTTCCATTTGTGTTTTTGTCTGAAATGTTCAAGCTTTGTTGGAAGTCAGATGTCATATGACATAATGACACTACTTCATGGAGCAGTCCAATATCTTCTGAAGTCTCTTTGGCTTCTTTCCCTTCTTTCTCCCAAGGAACAAAAGTCGATGAATGCCGCCCAAGACCGGGTATAAGCAGATCATCTGAAATCTGGCTTAGTGTTTCCCTCTTTTCTGTTTTTCCTTTATCAGTCTGGGAAACTTCAGGGGAAGTGAGTTGGAAATCCAGTCCTGAAGTAGGGTCACTCACATTGTCAGCACCGAGGTGCTTGTCACTGTTTTCCTCTTTCAGGATAAACAGAGAATCTGTCAAACCACTAGAGGAAACCGGCTTCCTAGGAGATGGAGGGAGGTGTTTGCCATGGAGGGCACTATCGTCTTGCCCAAGATTCCACTCTGCTTGGTCACCAGAACCACCACAGAGGAAAGCCAGGTTATTCTCACTAGGAGCATTAGATTTATTCTGAAAAAAAGAAGAAACAACAAATTCAGAAAACTTTTAATAAGCATTAATTTAGTTCTTTTTTCTCTTTTGAAATAAATGTTAATAGCGTTAAGTTCCTCCCAGAGAAAATACAGCATTGAGAGTCAATTTTAAACATTTCCAAATGGCTCTATTAACAGGGATGAAATGGAATGGACTTTGGTTTCCACTGCCTTGCAGCTGTCACCTAACAAATTCAAACTAGATTATATAATTAATGCCAAGTTCTGAAGTCACTTACTATCAGAACAGGATTGTCATTACTCATACTTCTATCTCTGCTGTTTTTAAGCATTCAGTTAAATTTGCATAAAATAATGTTAAAAAATAAAATCATGTTCATTTTTGGGCAAGAAAAATGATTTGAATGAATACATTTACTGAAGTTTTTTTGAAAACTCAGGAAATATGGGGAAAAAGTGAAAACATTTCACATTTTAAAAATTCCCCAGAGACAAGTATAAAATTAGGTTGCAAGAAAACATTATTGCTTGACAAAATAATTTCAATTAATGACAATAACCACTAGAACTAGATAAATGAAAGGGAAAATACTAGAATTTTAATAATAGAAATAATTTCTAGTGATTAAATTTTATCGTATTTTTGAAGTTTTGACCCTTACCTACTTAGAGGTTAAATGCTTCTACCAACAAAGATTATAAGATCCAGTAATCACAGCAAAGGCAAGAATATTTTCTTCTAATTTTATAAGTAAAAAAAAATCTACTAACCGTAGGTTTGTAATCAATGTCATCCATTGATCTAAAGAAATCCAAGCTCTTTGCAGCTGCCAGCTTCCCCTGATCTGAGCTGTGTGTGCTCAATGTATCAAGAATCTCTCCTAGTAAGTCCATTTCACCTGAGTAAGGAGTCTTCACTCTTGTTTCAACAGAGTCATCACTCTCATAGAGATAAGCAGAAGCTTCTTCACCATCTTCAGAAGATAACCTGAAGAAAAATAAAACACGCAGTAGTAGGTAAATAACCATATTTGCTGCATGTAAGTAATCTCTCACCAGTTACATTACATTAATGAGAGAGTTAACAACAAAATCAATAATTAGTTCATCACCAAATTCTTTACCGTGATGTGTATACTAATTCCAATATGGAAATATTTTGTGCATGCATTAAGAACAAATAAAAAGTTTACGGTACCTTATGAAACTGAAAGTAGAAGCAGGGCTTTTCACAGTTTAATTCTGTGGAATTTGGGACCTTTACTTTAGGAATATTAGACTGAACTACTTGGAAAGTTTGCTATAGCCTAAATTCACTTTCAATATTTAATATGGTTTTCCTTTATTTATTCACTTATTTTAGAGGAGAATGCATATTCCTTTACATAGACAGAGATATAGTTAATGAAGAAAAAAGAATGTCATTTTGTCATTGTCATACATCAATTGTAAGAAGCTAAACATATATTATTTCCCTTATATTAAAATTAATTTTTAACACTTTTTATTAAATTTTCATCTTCTGATATCACCATAGACTTAAGTCTCCTGTACCCTCAATTCCATTTCTTTCTATTGACTATTATCACCATTCCTGATATTTAACCTTCCTCTCTTCAGAATGAGTAAGAGCCTAATTTAGATGGGCTTCTATTGCCCCTTTAACACTATCCCAGATATCTCTGTAGACATTATTGCTTTCCAAGAACAAGATATTTAAGGTCCATCTTAGTTTCCTGTCCCAAGATATCCCCCATAACATTCCAGGAATACTGGGTCCTTTTGCTGAAGAACACTGTAAAAGGGCAACATCTGAGCTCTAAGAGTGCATACTCTTCGAAATACCCTTTATCACCAAAAACTTCTGCTGTTAAGCCATTCCACTTAATAGGACACCAAAATCCGTTACTTACTTGCTTGCTCTTTCAATGTCATCATCATCTTCATCATCATATAGAGCACCATCAAGGCTCTTAAGAGGCCTTTTTAAGCGTGCCTGGAGAGAGAAATTGACAATAAATTGGCATTAGCAGTTTAAAATAAGTCTCTTTAGCAAATTTTAAAGCAACAATGTGATTTGATAAGAAACACTTTTGCAAGAAATATGCATTCAGGGTTTTTGAATATTACCCAATAACTTGACAAACTGGGACAGGAAGAAAGGGAAGCAATAAGGTATATTTATCTCAACACTTACTAACTTCTCAAACCAATAAAAAAAAAACCCAACAGATCACTGGATTGAATACATATGCACAGTCACATAGACTTTCAGGCCCTGATTTAGGGATACTTGACTTATACTCAATTATACCCTCATGCACCCATCACACAGTTTCAACAATTAACAGTATTTGCCAATTTTGTTTCTTTTATCCCCAGCCCACACTCTCTTCCACCCCAAGTATTTTAAACCTGTGCTTCTCAAATCTTAATGTGCGTATAAATCGCTTAGGGACTTATAAAAATGTAAAAGTGTAGATTCTGGTTCTATAGTGTTTCTGAGTCTGAATTTCTGCATTTCTAACAAGCTCTTAGGTAAGGTCAATACTGCTGAATCTGGGGGGTCACACTTTGAATCATTAAGTTTTTGAAGCAAATCCCAGGCAACCTATTGATTCACCTGAAGTACTTCACTATGTATTTTTAACAACTTTTTAAAAAACATAACCAAAACATCATTATCATACCTAGCAAGTTAATAATTTTTCTTTAATATCTTATAGTACTCAGGCCATATTCATATTCCTCTATTTCTCCCCATATTTTTTAGTACGTTTCTTTGGACCAGAATCCCAACAAAGTTAACATTGTATTTGGTAGATATGTTTCTCAGGTCTCTTTCAGGGGACTCAGTTCAACCTTCCCTCTCCTATAAGCCATCCATACCCTTTAACATGCTATCCTGTCCTCACTTCCTATAAATTGGTAGCTACCTCTGGAAGCTTACCCTCAGTTTCTTTTTCATCTTCCTTTGATTTTGGCAAGAATATTACATGGGTATTGATATGTGCATTTTTACTGTAACATGTATAGGCACATAATGTTTAAATATCTCATTTTTGGTGGTACTAAGATTCATTAATGACTTCAGGTATGATTCGTTGAGCGATCCATTATACATTTCATTATCAACTTTTGACCTGAAGGTTTTAGCATTCCATGATAACCACTGGCTAAATCCACTATTTCATTAGGGGCTAAAGAATTATGCTTTTCTAGAGCATAATTCTATATTTATTTGCTGGCATTCTATAAAGAAGAGCTTTACCTTATCAACTATTTGACTATTCCAAAATACAATGTATGGGACAGGCAGGACAAATCCTTGATTTCTTTCCTTTTAACAATTTTGAGAGTGATGAGCTAAGCTAGTGTCCTAACAATCTCTAAAGGCAAGTCATGAGGGTTTTTTTTAAAATTCCCATTATTAGTAGATACTTGATGTTGTTCAACCCACCACAATTCTTCTTCTTGATGTTCAAATTGTTCCATCTTTGAAATACACCATGATTATGTTTTTAAAATAGTCCTTATCTTTTAGAGCTATATCTTGAAATATTCCCAGATTAAATGATATCCTTTTGGGTATTTATTTCAAAATAATTTAATGGTGGAGAAAGAGAATAGGTGAGGCTGTGACTGAAATAAGATTGGCCATGAGTTGATAATTGGTGAAGGCTACATAAATGGTTCCTGGGGATTTTTGTAAGCTTCTGCTTCCTTCTGCATATGTTTGAAATTTTCAAAATAAAGTTTTTTTTTTTTTAGTGGTCCCATCTGTTACCAGTGGTAGCCCTTTCAAGTTGATTCCTGTGTCCTTTGACATAAACTCAGAAGTGTTTAGTAAGTTTCCTGGTTTTGGCACAATAAGATGTCTCATTTCAACTTAGAATTTTTCTGCATCAAACCTGGAATCAGCCATTTCTTCTAAAAAACACTGGTTTCTGTAGATGGGAAATGGCATTTAAAGGTTCGAGTCTGGGTGCTATGGGTGCTTATGGCTGCAAACCATCCTTTTGAATGAACAACAGTAAACTTGAATTTGGAGACTTCAACCATGACACCAGAGAGGAATAACTTTCTGCCTTCTGATTTTGAGTTCCCAATCTAGATAATTGTCTTCTTTTATTGCAGCCACAAAGAGTAAGCAAATTTATGGAACCTATAGAACTGATCCCTACTCCACTCCCTCTATGCCACTGCTTGTGAGTGGCAGAAAGGAAGGAATGAGTAGTAAAATATGCTCTTATAACCCCTACTCGGAATGTGTAGTGAGGTTTCCATAAGTTCAGGGATTAGAAATGTATCTGGGGCCTCTAACTGTCTAAAACTGGGACCTATCACTTTATCACTATAAGTTTAAGGTACGTGAGTTAAACAGAAATCTGCAGAGTAGCCTAAGAACAAAGCCACCACTCACAGCAATATTTCTGTGGGAAAAATACATTTCATGTACTCTCTCCAAAACTCACAAAATATGATACAATCCTTTGTTTCTGAAGACAAGCCATTAGTTTTACACTGAGCTCTGTATATGCTTGGCTTTATACCAGCTAGCAGGTCCTGCATTTAAGTTTTTGTTTACAAATGAAACAAACTGAAACAAAGTCTATGAGGAAGCTGAGACTTTATATTGCTATCAATTAAAATCACTGCTACTTAAGAACTAATACAGGAAGATTAGATAATACATACTCAACAGTGTTTATATTTGTAGAGTACTTTGCAAAACACTCACATACACACAGGTACTACGAAGTTAAATTAAGTCAAGTCTTTGACACTAAACAGCTCTAAGTCTAATGGACCCTACAATAAATCTGGAGTTATTCCCAGAGAAGTATATAATTTGCCCAAGGACACACACTTTATCAAAACTAGGAACCAGAAAACAGAACTTATGTCTTTCCCTATTGTGTTGCAAGTCCCTTGTTCATTTTCTTCCACAAAAGTTACCTTTATATTCTGTAGCTGTCTGCATATACTATAGCATCTCTATTTTTTAAGTCCAACTTTTTTTATGAAGCTACTGCTTTTTCCACAATCAAACATCTACGTCATGATATAAGCTTCACAGATACATTTACATTTTAGTTTCATGTTTCCTAGCTAGACAAGCATTCTATCCATTTCTATATAGGGATGTTAAACAGTATATCTTATGATAAGTTTTAACACTACAATTAAATTATAAACAGAAGTAAAACTGATTAATCTGTTGTTTTCCTTTCCTTGGCTGTTGACCTTTGTGTTATCCATACTTATTATACATGTACTTATGTACTTAAAATTATTTACATATATGAAATAAGCTTCTTCTAATTAATAGTCATTGAATATATATCAACCTGCATTAGGAACTGCAGTTTATATATAAGAAATAACAACGTCCAAACAGGTGATAGAATATGTCAATTGCTTGATGACTTCTACATAATTGTGTTAAGGTCACAAAAAAAGAGAAAAAATTAAGGAGAAAGATAATCATAATGTAATCGACATTTAAGACAGAGAAGAATAGCAGTAGAGATAATCTGGGTCCATACAAGCTCAGCAGCTGATGGTGTTCTGGTGGGTTGCGACTCTGAAGCACAGTGCTTTCAGGGGAAATAAAGGACAGTTTTCCCCATGTTCGGAACATAACAACACAGGGAAAAAAGGCCTGGTCACAATCTTAAAAATAAAGGTCTTTTGTGGGGAAATGGTAGTAAGTAAGTTTAGACTGCAGAAAACATATTGTGTATTCTTAAGGGTGCCAATACCCAGCCAGTAACAGTACATCTTCATCTAGGTTAACAAATCACAGACATATCATTACTAAAAACATGCATATGAACTATGCAGGACCTGAAATGTAAATGACTATGATAGAGAAAAATAATCTCAACCCACACAATAAAAATAAAAGATATATACATTATTTTAACACAATTGGGTATAGTGACTTATCCTTCAACATCCAGCTCAAATGTAGCCTCTGGAAAGCTTTATCTGGTAAGTGTTCCTCTGTATGGCCACATATTTGGTAAACATTTGGCAAATGTACTATTAATCTCATTGTGTTATCTGCTCATGTGTCTGCCTGCACCACTACACTCAGAGCTCTCTATAAGTGGGATTCAAATTTCATACTTCTTTGTGCCCTTTGCACCCTACTGTATATGCCTTCCTAGCATGGAAGACAGTAGTAGCATGAATGAGGATGTGCTTACTGGGTGTTTGTGGATTAAAGAGATGCTAGAAATTCAGAGAATAATTAAATGTGGCTGTTGCCTTACTTGGGGGAAGTACAGAATAGCAGCTTACAGAAGGTTCTCAATAACTATTTGCTGATGAAAAGAAAAAAGGAATAAATGACATTCACTTGCCTTTCATTCATTAGGTCCTGCAAGTTCAAGGTCTGCACCCTAGGGTTCCCTTTGTTCTAACCAAAGGTATCACATGGCCTTCTTCAACCCCTTATATTTGTCCTGATTTGTCCTAGCACAGGACCTTTGCATATGATTCCTTTACAAGAAACACTTTTCTCTTACATTTATCCTCTTTGCACTGTCTTTGTCTATACACATCGATTTCCATTCAAAAATACGTAGTAACTGCCTACCCCATATTGAGTCTCTATTATTCTGTCTTGTAGAATGTTACAGTCTGTAAATTGCTGACAGAGTGATCTTTTCAAAAGGCAAACCTAATCATGCTATACTCCTATTTAAAGAAATCCTTCAATGGCCCCTTACAGTCTTCAGGATAAAGCTCATACTACTTGCCTTGCACAGAAGGATCTGGCTATGGCAGCCTCTCTGGAGGCTTCACCTGCCATAGAGATGTTTGCTCCACACTACTACACCATCTCCTTCTCTTGTATACTTCTCAATGTCTTCTGCCTCTGTCCTACAAGTGGGCTGACATGCTACCAAAACTTCTTTCTTCCTGGCTCTTCCCCCCAGCCTCCCCATGTTTTTTTTGTTTTTTGTTTTTTGTTTTTTTTTAGTTATCCTTCAAACCTTGGCTCAAGAGTTTATCTTTCCAGGAAACACTCCCTTGCTCACCAATTAATTTATATGCCATTACATTCTCTCTCCCACCGTACAGTAGGCTTTTGAGGGCAGACCCCTTGCCTTGCTAATTTATCTCTTGTGCCCTCAGAATCTAGCACATTGTGTCATACATACTAGTTCCAGGAAAACTGCAAAAGACTCTGAAAGGAGCAAAATGATTATGAGGTGTCTGACCAGTGGAATTATGAATGCTGTCTAGAAGGTCCTGTGGGGGTTATCAAGTTTTGTAGTGCTCTGCATCTTTCATTGTCTTCAACTATCTTGCCAGGATATAATTGGACAAATTGTACAACCAAGGCCTTATCTTAAGTGGCAGTAATGACAATCCACTATAATGGAACAAAGAGGTTGTTGTATTTATGCAGTTAATGCCCACAAAACCCTCCCAGGAAAACTTACATGCTGTCTGCCTGAGAAAGTCCAACCTTATTGGGGTAAGGAAGGCCCTTTTCTAGAAAACCAGGAACCTTAGCAAATTTGGAGAATCTCAAGAGGAACTCACCTTAATTTACAGATGTTTCAGGTAAACCATATGGTGGCAAGTTTTCTTGGGCTTAGTTGCTTAGCTTCAAGATAGCAAATAGCAGAGACTATATAGGCTCAATCTGAGGTTTCTTATGAAAATTAACATAAGTAAGGAAATTCTGAAGGCTTAGCTAGTCAATACTGCATGGCTCTAGATTTACAATGCAAACTCAAGAAGGCTTAAATGGTTAATTAGCTTTCTGGTTGCCCCAACATAAATAGGCCAAATCTAGTAAGAACAGTCTTCTTTTTGTGACTAAGAACAATCTTAGAGATTATTATGAACACAAGTGGGGAGACTGTCGGGAAAACTGTGAAAGACTTTGAAATGGGCAAAAAAAATATTGCCATCCTCCCAGTGGAATGCTGAGTGCTGTCTAGCATTCTTTTCCAGGTTTTTCTGATACTATACAGGTCTGCACCATTCATAGGTTCTATTTTTATAGCTCTGTAAAGATAGAAATTAACTTGTGAAAGACTGACGGTAATGCAAATGTTTCTTGTCCATAGAGATGCAAGTAAATTTTGTCCAGTGAAGATGTAATTATTACATTGTGGATATTATGGTTTTGTATCTGTCAGCATATACATGTCAGTACTCGAGTGTTTCTCTTTTTCAGATTGTCCTTTATACCACCTTACTGGGGTTTCCATATTAATTAATGAGCTAATTAAAATATGAGTCATAAGTTTATTTTTATTGTAAAATTATTCTTTAGGTCAGGCAGAAATGTTTTCTGAATAAATGAATATCTTTATACATAGTAGGTAGTTTTTGCTGAGAACTTATTAATGAACTGATAAGAAAAACATAAAGGATAAAGTACTATACTAGTTCACTGACATAAACATTTTTAGTGTCCATGAGGCACAGAAGGGTATTATATTCATTCATTCAACAAAGATTAAAGAAATGCCTGCTTTGTGCCAGGCATTGGGCTACACGCTAGAGTACAGTGATGACTAAGAAGAGGCTCCTTGTCCTCATGGATATTATATTCTAGTAAATGAGACATGAATTAAATTGAACAGTCATACAAATAAGCATAAAAATTACGACTTCGGTTAATTTGTACTAAGCTATGATTGCTATGAAAGCCCTTCAGGAAGTTGAC
Organism: Pan paniscus; assembly: GCF_029289425.2. Classification (NCBI taxonomy): domain Eukaryota; kingdom Metazoa; phylum Chordata; class Mammalia; order Primates; family Hominidae; genus Pan; species Pan paniscus. The sequence continues at coordinate 51,854,580 of NC_073249.2, read as the reverse complement.
CTAGTGTGGGAGGTCAAGGGAAGTCTTTCCCTGAAAGATATTTGAGTTGAGCTCTGAAAAGTTAGTAGGTTAGTTAGATGATGGAAGATGTAGCAATATGTGCAAATGTCCAGTGGTGGGACAATCAGGGCAAATACTAAGGAATGAAAGGTAACTATTAGTGCATTGTGGATTGGGGCTTATGTTGGTACATGGGACTTTTTAAGGGGCCCATTAAGACTTGCAGTTATCCTCTTAATCACTAGATGGCAGACATATATTAAGAAGGCAAAAGCTGGAAATTTAAATTCAAGGGGGATTATAATAGTAAGGTGGGGGAAATCATAGATTTAGCAGGGAAGTATGGGAGATGAGAATTTAGTAGGGGCAGGCAGGCATGGGATAGCCTCTGGACTTACAGGTCCTGATAATGAAGAGCAATAGAAAGCCATCTAATCAAGAAATATTTATTGAGAACCTACTGAAAGCTGCTACTGCATATTCCCTGAAAGTCAGTAGATGTATCTCATTTTTCTTTCAGTTCTTAGCATCTCTTCACTTCAACATCCATTAAGCACTTATTACATGCATACTACTGCCTTCCATGCTGTGAAGCATAACAAAATAAATGAAAAAGATGTTCCCTTTTCTCAAGACACTTAAAAAATATAGGGTGAAATGCCAAAATACTACATATAGTAGAGCAGTTATAAATAAAAACTTTATTCCTCATTGTATGAACATAATTGATAAACTTTTTGATCATAGATGAAAATCTTACATAAATGACCATTAATACTGATAAGTAGTGTCAAATTGTTGATGTTCCTAAATAATGAAAAAATAGGTCCAGTCAGCTAATAATATAACTGTAACTACATATTATAAACATTGGTAAATTCTGAGATCAAATAAGAAGGTATAGAAGTTTCTGAACTGTACAGACCTGGTGTAGCTATCACATTAACACTGGTTATTTCACTAGTCATGTTGATGCTGTGCAAATTAGTAACTCTCTTGAAAGACAGTACTGTGCAAAACAAGGGTACATTTTTTTGGATGTAAAATACATCATGAGAAAACAAAATAAGCAAAGTTTTATATCATTCTGATACAAAGAATTAAGAATAAAATGGGGAATTGGATGTCACACAACCTCAATTAGGCTGCTCCTAGGGCCTAAACACACATAATTGTAAAAGTTTTGCTCCCCTGAAAATGTAAAATGTCAAGTACACATCTAATATATGTAAAAATTCATGAAGTGAACATTCGTATAACAAGGGATGCTTGCTAAGAATGTGAAAAGGTACTAAACTAATGAAAAAGGCTATCAGCATGCAATACAACTTATTAGAGGAGATATTCTACTAGAAACACTGACCCTACAGGTGGACACTAAGTGAAAAAATATATACTGGTAAAGACAAGAAGGAAAAGTATTTTATATCAAAGAAAAAAATGTAAGAAAATGTACACAAAATGTGACAGAGGTAGAAGGACCAAGACACAAAATCATAGAACTTAATGTCTGAAGAGATCTCAAGAAATAAGTTTAGTTTGGTTACAGTAAGCAAAATAAATCTTTCTTTTCACTGCAATGGTTTCCAGAAAGTGAATCAGAAAGCAGAATGATGAAAATCACTCCCCTGATGCACCAAGGAGACTGTTAACCTTGCAGTTACCATTTTGATCACCAGGTGGCAGACAAATATTAAAAAGGCAAAATGCAGGGTAAATTTAAATTCCCGGGGTTTGGGAGGGGGAGGAATAAGGGATATAGGCAGACGAATGAGAAAATATAACTTTTTAGACATAAGAAAATTAAGATGCTTGTAATACATAAATTTTTTGAAAGTAGGTACAATCTGTACTACCCTCCATTTTACAGTTGAGGCAACTGAGATCCAGAAGTGTTACCTTGCTTATCTAAAGTCTACAACAAATCCCCAAGCTTATGTATTTTGCAGCCTAAGAAAAAAATACCTGCATGAAATAATATGTGAATAAATTAAATAATAATGTAGAATTATAATAGTGACATCTTAAAATGCATGGCAGTTTATAATTCAAAACAAGCTTTAAAAAGATGTGTTTTAATTTGTATGGTAATAACTAAAGAGTTAAAAGACTTACCCATGATTGACTTGCTTCAATGTGTTAGCTACTTTATGTACTGTATTTTATTTCATTTAAATATCTACTATACAACAAATTTGGTGAACATTTTCTCTATTTTACATATTAGGAAACCAAAAGATTAACAAAGCAAAGTGACTTGGGCAAGACAAGGTAAATCATAAGTGACAGAATGTGACTCCAACCCAAGTGTTCTGACTCATGAACAGAACTGTTTTCATCATAACTATGCTAGATAAATAAGTCCAGAGAGACCCAGAAGAAATAAATGTCCAAGAACTAGCCTGAGAAAGGCTAGCTCTAAAAATGGCAAGCTATAAATCTCATTTTTTAAGGCAAGTGGTAGTTACAGAATAATAAGAGTGCTAATGTTCCAGGTAGGTGAGATGTCAGGATGAAGAGACAAGAGCTGAACATACTTTGCGAAATATGCTGAAAACATACGTGTCAGGGCAAAAAGGTACACTGGAAGATTATCAAGATACGTATTTGGTGAAGTCTGATGAATTCAGTTGATTAAGGGCTGTTATTATTAGGCTAAGGACACAAAATTTTACACAAGCATCAGAATTACATTCCTTGAGCAGGTGACTGCTATGTGAGACTAGGTCACTAGGAAAGATTCTGATGTGGCCCTAACACATCCAAGGACCCTTTACCAATTCTCCCAGTCCACAGTGATTTCAGAATCCTTGTCAGTTTTATTCACTTATTTCTCTACCACTCAACTGTCACCTGATATATTCTCCATTATAAAGGCAGTGTTTAATTTTAAGTACATTCCTCTCTTACCAAATCCTTGAGACTAAGAATCATATCTTTTCATTTGTTTTGCTTCTAATATCACTTCCACTTCAACTTAGAAGGTAAAACCTGCAAGAGAATGTCACTCCCATCCTAACAATGAGAAAAAGCTGGATAATCTTTTTTAAAAATCATAATTTTTGTTGAACCTATGAGACCTGTGTTGCAAGTCAACCAAGTAAACTGAATTTCATATATTAGAAGCTCCTCCAAGGAGAGATGAGAGACAGGATTAATTTCACCATTGGCAAAGCACAAGGGAAGAGGTAGCTGCCTTATAAACAGGTAAGAAAAAAATCTGCTAAAATGTCAATAAGGTCTTAAAGGCCAACCATGGGCTAACATGTCAGCTTAGAATAGCTGAGCGTCTCAAAGACAGGGGGAGTTTGCACACGCAAGCTCTTTTCCATATATAAATTTCTTTAATTTTATTTCCAATTGAGGTAACTCTACTACCTCGTGCTCATAAGAAAAATTGGGAGCAGTACAGGAGACTGAAAAGCACTCCCCTTGGTGGTTCAGGCTTGCAGGAAGTGACAGGCTGCACAGGGACAGGCATGAAGTCCCACTGACCTTTGAGGACATTCATTTATATAAAACAAAAGCCTTAAACTGCTGACAAACTCACTGCCTCCCAAGACTGCTGGGGGAAATGTAGAAGTAAAACCTTTATCTGCCCTAGGGAAGAATAAGAAACCTTCTTAAGAACAGAATCCTATATTGATACCAAGCAGAGGTCTACTACCACTGAGCAGGGCAGAAAAGCCTCGGCCACCTAAGACCAATCACAGATATAAGGAAGTTTCTCTGCCATGAAAAGAACGTGGAAGGATGCTAAGAAAGCCCCACTCCTAAGGCACGGGGGCGCATGGCCCACTTAAGACAAGCATAGAGAACACATAAGGCTAGGATCAACTAACTAGTCACAGATGTTAACTACTTTGGAGGGGCAAAAACATTGAAAGAAAAGCCTCTATATAGCTCAGGGGTTCCAGGACTGCTGATAGCTCACAGTGAAGCAAGAACACTGAGAAAGCTTTCCAGTACCTTCTTTAGAAGACTCTACTCTAAGCACAAGATAATAGCAGCCCATTACAGGCAATGATATCAACAAAATCAAAATCCAGTTCATTTTCCGATGGACTCAGCCTCTTATACAAACAGCATGATAGAAGAAAAGCCTGCCAGTTTCTAGGTGTAAATACTATTTAACTGTTTCTACCCATTTCTGGGTGTAAATGCTGTTTACCTCTTTCTATACATGGGGTCCATTGTTCATTTAAGAATTATAAGACATGAAAAAGCAAGAAAAATAAAGATGGACAACATGCATGAATAGATGGAATGATAGCAGAGAAATGGAATCTACTTTTTTTTTAAGTCAAGTGATAAAAAAAAATTCAAATGATGTAAGACATGAAGAATTCTTCTGATGGGCCCATTGGAAGACTAAGGAAAGATTCTGTGCTCTTTAAGACAGGTCAATAGAAATTATTCAAAATGAAACACAAAGGAAGAAGAGAGCAGGAAAAATAAGACAAACAAAAAAATCAACAAGAAGAAACAAAACAAGAGCATCCAAGAACTGAGGGATATTAGAAACCAGTCTAATTCATTCTGCTCCCAACACATAGTTGGCATTCATTAATTTTTTTTTGGTATGTTGTTGTTAAAAGTTGACAGGATATAAACAATATTACTAATATTTATGAAACTTCTGGTGACTGCTGGAAGAACAAATTCTGTCACTACACTAATTCTAATCTTCACAATAACTCTATGGAAGTGGATATAATTATCAATATTTTATAGATCTGAGGGCTAAGAGGATTAGAGAAGTTAGGAAAGTTACTCAAGTTCACATACCATCCAAGCGGCACACTGTTCTGATCCTGATCTCTTATACTACAAAGCCTGGAATCTTTACATTCCCACAGGGGGTCTTTCTATTAAGTGATGAGGGTGATGGTTGGATGTAAAAAGGAAGAGTAAAAATAAACATCAATGAAGTAAAGTCTTTCTGAATTTGTAAATAATGGTCCTTAGTAAGTTAAGAGGAGATAAGTGATCTTGAAAACTCTAGATCAGCAGGCCTAGCACAAAGTAGGTGTTCAGAGGAGGTATACAATCTCGAAAGCTGTAAACCAGCACACGCTAGATACTGGTTGTGTTGAACTGAATTAGACAGACTCTCCATTATCGTATGTCCATTCTGTTCACAATGCATTAAATGCTTATTAATGCTAAGTTGGGGTCTGTTCTAGAATTTGACTAAAGAAATCTGCATATTAGATTTTAGAGAGAATATGAGAAATCAGAACTGACCCCTTTACAGACTGCTTTTACTGAACACAGATAAGGAAGTTTAGTTTCTATCTAAAAGATCCCAGAAACACAGTAGTTTATAATTCATTTCCCCATTGTTAATCAGAAACTACATAAAAACCCATTCAATGGCAGCACTCTATCAGGGATTCTAAAAGACTGTCTCTCATTGAAGTGTGTTAATAGGTAGAAAGAAGGTCTTGTATTCACAGGAGGTCTCATTATTCACCTGTGTTTATATGTAGTATGGTTGTGAACTGTTAATACTTTTAGCCAACTTTTAAAGATAGTTTATATGCCGAGTAATTATATCAATTTTAAATTTTTAAAATACATTGTTTCATTATTTTTTTCTGGTCTTTAATATTTGAAAATGCAAATTCTACCAAAGACCCTGCACTAACTTTTCAGGACCAAAAGATTATTGATCAGTGCAAATACAAGTTTTATAAGACTATTAAATAGTATTCTCAAAACAAAATAAATAAGTCAGTAACCCTTTGATAAATGGTAAGCTATTTGCAATTTCACTTTTGTTGACAGGGTTTCAATATTTCAACATTTAAAAAGGTTTCTTAATACATGACAAGTCTACTGTATTATCAATAAGACACAGAATTCAGTTCCTCTCACTAACTAATGTGAAGATGACTTTTCTAGCTGGGACAAATAATTTAAAAGTCAGTACTGAAGAAAAGAACCATATTATTTTCAATCACCTTAGTAAATTATGTTTTCAAAAAATATACAGCTAAGGTTTAAAATATTTGTTAGTAAAATAATTATAGCTGCATTTTATTTCTCAGATTTACCATATTAATATATAATGAACACAAATGTGTATGTGTGGAATCACACATAAGTAGAGTATTAAAATGCTTCTGGTGTTAAATGAATCAAAGGTCTTAACAGAAATTGCAATTATATTTTGGTGTCAGAATCAAATAATACTAGTTTTCAAAAGCATTTACTATAAACGTCAAAGACACTAATAAGGGCAAAAAGAGAACAGATCTGTGAAATAACTGATATTATATTCATATGTTAGAAAAGCCATAAAGAAACTTCAGAGAAGGTTGAAAAACATAGTCCTATTTTGTAATTAGTATAGGCGCACAGGCCAACTTAAGATATTTATGTATTATTCTAGTGTTTTATGTTAGGAAAACATGTTAGGAAATATAACAATGTGTAGCAGATACAAATCCAGCTCAAATTATAAGATCCTATTATACCCCCATAGTTAGAGATCTATTGACATTTCTGAAAATTCCTTTCTCTTGGGGGACACTAATAGGCAGCAGCAGTACCTACAAAGAAAAGACTGGTTTTTCCTTTCATCAACACCAGCATTGATCTCTGACAAACTTTAAAAGCAGCTCTATATTCAAAACCAGAAGAAAATCAGCATTTCTTTATCCTAAGATTCTTGGAAAACAATAATAATTTGTTTACAAAAGGTAGGCACTTTTGGAATAGAGAACTGTTGTTAATTTAATCAAGACCCCTTACAAACAAAAAAGGCAACAGGGAAAAAAAACAAAGTCAAATAGGACAGAATATAGGGAGGAAAAAATATTAATGATGTGATTACTGATGTAAAGTCTAGAATGGTAGTATTCACTAGATTTACTAAATGGAGAAATTGAGTACCTTTGTTTTTGTTTCAAGACATTGTAATAAATGACAGTCATTTCTGGCAATAAATTTGAAGAGTAAAATTACAACATTAAGGTACATGTCAACTTTAAAATGTCTCAAAATATATACTGAACATGTTCACATAAAAAGATTATCTTCCATTATATGTTATTAATATACTAGTATTGTTCAGCAGAGCTAAACATTTTAAAAATGAAGTCCAAGCAAGTTATTGAAAGGAGCTGGTTTTGAATTATTTCTTTGATAGAATTATGTTCTTGAATAATCTTATGACAATATAAATGTCTCAATGTGTATTCTGTTGTGTTTCTAAAAGACACACTATTCTGAAAGGCGCTAAAAATTTTTTGTGTAACAATCTTCTTTTAAGGAAAGTACTACATAATGTCCACTAGAGGGCACCCTTGTAATCCATAACTGATTTAAAACAAACATTTAATTATAATCAAATTTAATATTTTGGAAATTAATATTATTTCAACAGAGAAACAAAAGAGAAAAATAACTTTCTTTCACATTAACAATATGGAGAGTGTATTTTTCAAAGTGAACTCAAAAGATCAATTTTATAAATTATTGACATTAGTATTAATATAATTAGTCTACATATATCTTTGGAACGCTGACTGCTAAAATGTGTTTTCATTTAGGCAGCATTTTTTTTATGGACATGGACGTGTGTTAAAAGAAGAACATTCACTTAACTTATTTCAAAAGAGTTGATCGCTTGAAGGTTTTTTTTTTTTTTTTTTTTTTTTTTTCTGAGGCAGAGTTTGGCATGATCTTGGCTCACCGCAACCTCTGCCTCCCGGGTTCAAGTGATTCTCCTGCCTCAGCCTCCCGAGTAGTTGGGATTATAGGCATGCACCACTATGCCTGGCTAATTTTGTATTTTTAGTAGAGATGGGGTTTCTCCATGTTGGCCAGGCTGGTCTTGAACTCCCGACCTCAAGTGATCCGCCTGCCTCGGCCTCCAAACGTGCTGGGATTACAGGCATGAGCGACTGTGCCTGGCCTATCGCTTGAAGTTTTACAATATTTTCTTATTACTTTAACATTTCAGCTTGATAACAGTGTTCTCAATACTGAGCCAAATTACACAGTGATAAAAATAAAGATTGTCTTGCTTATCATGATTTGATTCAATTATTTGTATTATTTTGTAAATGTTTATTTTACAAAGTAAAGTATTCTTTCTAATTTTCTGCCCCACTCTCACCCCATGTAACAACTATCTTTCTTTTTTTTGATTTACAGTCACTTTTTTTCTTGGTCAAAAGTAAGTGGTTACTTTCCTCTATAAACACTGAGTACACCATTTCTTTCCTGACCAGTAAGGCAAACTATTCAATAGATAGTATTTTTCCAAAGATCCCAACAAGTATACAGTTTTCCGAAATCTATTACATCATCCGAACAAGAAACACTGTATTTAATTACATTTATTTTATTCCCAGAGTCCAATGAATTCCTATGAATAAAAGTGTTTCATAAATACAATACTATAAACCACACCCTACTAGGTGTGGACATCCCATCTTTTCTTATGCTTAGGAACTAAGTAATTTAAGAGAACCTAAGATATTCTTTTCTTATAAGTTTCACAGAAAATTACGTCTGTAGCATTTTAAAATATGACATTTATTATATATAAAAATAAACTATTTGATTGCTCATATTTTTAAATAAGATGCTAACATATTGAGATTTCTCTTAAGTCCCTGTTCAATCAAAACATGGCTTTGAAATGCTTTACTTGTAAGTCTCTGCATGCATAAAAGTATATATGACTTCTGAGCATATTTTAAAATATAAAAGTATGTTACTCATCAACTATAAAATGAACTCATAGCTATTGTGCTATGTTCCACAAATCCATTAGAATGTTTTATAAACCATTAAATACATAAAGATTCAAAAAGACAAAAAGTTTCATTTTTAAGTGTGATATCACCTTGTATAATGGATAAAAATATAAAATCACAGATTATATTTTATGCTTAAAACATTCTTATTTGTGCATTCAAAAGATAACTCTTTATACCTCAAAACTATTAGTCTGTATGTGACTATATTAAGTAAAATAAACGTCCACCAGTTTAATAGTGCTTGGTCTAATAGTAGAAATTGTGACTATTAAACATATTTCTATTTGTAAACACTTTATTTGGGTAACATTCCAAGTGAGAGTATTTATCAACAAGCATACTGCTTTGTATCACACTGCAAATGAAAAATAACTTTCCACTCATTTTCTCATGCTGTTTTTACATAATTAACTGGAGGTTGAAAATCTAAAAATATTGCTATTTTTCCCGACATGAAATAGTTAAGAGTGATATATATATATATGTATATATATGTATATATGTGTATATATGTATATATGTATATATACGTATATATGTGTATATATGTATATACATGTATATATGTGTATATATATGTGTGTGTGTGTGCACGTGCACACATGTGTATGTGTGGGTGTGTGTGTCTGTGTGTGTGTGCGTGTGCCAGGGTTTTAATAGGGCTTAACAACAAAAAGCTTCAGTCCCCCACTTTCCCTAGGTTTTGTTGTGGTGATTTTGCCTTGCTTAGGGCCATCCATCTGTTAATGTTGACTTGTAATACAGCTAAGCTCTCATGCTTGTTCACTAGTATAGTTGAGGTGTCTGTGAGTCTCATGAAGACACACAGAAACATACACATTATAACTGCTAGACTAAGCCACGCATGGCTAATATGGAGCAATATCTCAGATATATATATAACTTTTACATATTATTTAAAGAAATTTCTTATTCTTAGAAAAGAAAATGTTAGTAAATGTTTACGAGTAAGTATTTTTAAACATAATCTCAGATTATAGATTTATGTTATCTTATATTTTTCACTAAGTCTCCAGTATTCTATTCTAAAATAAAACTGATGAAAGAACATAAGTACATAGGATTAAGACTGTTCTGCACCATGACCAGTGGCTATATTCTCAGTGGACTCACTGGCCCTGTTTTCAATAAAACCAGAGAAGGATCCTTTCCCTGGAGTCCTGTTAGGCTGGGGCTGCTGTTGGAACTGTCATCTTTACACAAAAGGGAAAAGGGTTGGGTTTTACAAATGTGGAGCCTAATTGGGAGATCTTCATGGCTGTACCCTTGACATTTATTTAAGCCTCATCAACAAAACGAGCAACAGCCATACTAATTAGCAGACCAGCACACAAATTACTATTTGTTGGATGTGGACTATAGATTCATAATCTATTCCAAAGATAAGCTAAATAATGGAAAATAGGTTTAAAACACAGGCTTAGAACTTTGTTCTTTTCTACAGCACACAGATTGTAAAACTTCATAATGTTTTACTTTAAAATACATTCTTGGAATTTAAATGATCATAATCCCATTTTCATCTTTTGAAAAACAGATGAAAATAAAGTCTCTCACTGACAAGTCTAGCTGGAAACTGGAAATGTAAAGTTCTTTAGACAACTGAGATCCACCTCTGACATGAATAATCAAATGGACTAGGAATAGGATGAGTGAAGACTATACTCAATTTTACTCACAATAACATGACATACTCAAGGTCTTATAAACTTATAAATAAGATATTTCTTGGTACAATAAGTTTTATATTTCTATTCAAGTCATATACTGGGATCTATGGTCATCCCTACTTAGAATGAAGATGGATAATTTTAGGAGTCCTAACTACTTTGGTGATTAGAGATTATTAGTGATCCTGGACTATAACTACCAAGAGAGAAATCAGATGGTGCCACTGCTACAGAGACCTGGAGTTCAAGATATATGATACGGTAACCATAAACAAACAGCTACCGATTATCAAGTACTTATTATGTGGCAGATATTTTATATACATTATCTATAATGCCTATAGCATCCTGGGAAAATAACTTGTATTATTATTTTACAAATGTAAACATTAAGGCTTAGGGATATTTTGTTTTGCTCAATGTTAAATCCTAGCACCTTTTTCAAAGTTAAGTTCTGTCTGGCTCTAAACTCCATATCCTTATTTCTAACTATCCCTCTTCTACAATCACTCCATCCAACATAAAGGCATGACAATAGTGGTTAGGTACCTAAGTTCTAGAATCAGTCTGCCTGCTTTTTAATTCCTATTCTGCTATTTATTACTTGTAGAACTCTGGGCACATTTATTAGTCTCCATTTGTTTCTAAATCTGAAAAACGCGGATAATAATTCTTGCCCTGACTGGATTGTTGGAAGTTTTAAATGAATCACGTAAATACAAACATACACAGACAGCCTCACTGTTATCACAAAACTGTCCATCTTTCCCAGGTCTTCTGAGGCTGCTCTAGTGCATTTTTCTACTATTTCAACTGTATAAAAATTGAAGTTTGAAAAATAGTAGTAGGAACATGAAAATTATCTAGATTACAAAAATCACAAAGGTCCCTGCAGAAATTTGCCTTTAGGCAATTAAATTCACCACATAACAAATCTTTTGAAAGAATTTGGATACTTGAGCCAGTTCTAACATGACAGTGATGCTACTCTTCAGTAGCCTTACAGTAGGAAGAAAAGAGTGTATTTTATTTCCACTTGTACCTGTTTTCACCTTTTTAAATGAGGTTCAACAGCTAGTAAACTAAGCTGTCTTTGAGAGAGGTATTAATGAGACTGAGCATTTCAAATAATAGAAACGGCACAGAAAAGACTAAATGAAGAAAACTAAATTTCTGTCTTCCAAAACAAAAGTCTTTGTCTCTGCTAGGTACCTCCACCAGAATGTGAACTCTTGTGACACTGAAAAGATTTGTGGATCTAAAACATCTAACCTATTTCTTTGGAATGACTGGGTAATTCATAAGCAACTTTTTAAAAACCAAAACTTTGCAGATTATGAATCATGTATCTGTGCTTTTCTCTTCTTTTTGGCTGTGCAGGGAATAGGCCTTAACAGCTTCTTACTACATTTAACATTTTCTCTGCCTTAAAACTTACCTAATTTTAATACAGTTTAATCTTTTTACGGTTCTTTGTAAGATATTAAAGTATTTTTGGAAATAGGTAGAATATAAATGAATAGACATTAGTTTCTCTGACATACATACTGATAACTAGACTTTGCCTTTAACGACATCCAAATATTTCTAGAAATATTACATATTTAGTTGAAAATCTTAATATACTCAGATACCAATATTATTATACTTGGAGAGTTAGGAGTAAGAGAATTCCTGGATTTGGTAATCATCATACGACAGTATGCCCGTGGCTCTAGCATCAGCTTTCTGCCTCTTCCATAACATACTGTATCATATTTCACTTAAATCAATGGGGCTGGATTATCTCCAAAAAAGTGAACCAAAGAAGCTTCTGCAATATCAGACTGCAAAGAAAAGGCAGCAGACTATGGCTGATGCCTTTTGATTTCCTTGCCCAATGTGCAAATATAGTACCCTAAATTCATTTCCACCTGTAGCCTTTTTTGCTAGTGTAAGTGGCTCAATTCTCAGGAGAGAATTAAGGCAACATCAATCCATTAGGGTAGGCTGACCTTAAACTTATCAAACCCCAGATTTGTGGTACAAATTTCCAGCCTCCAGGCATTTAAAAATGCAGATCTGTTTTTGTTATTTTGCAAATATGACTTTTTGGCAAATAGCATTATGGCAGTTCCCCCTTACCCACGGGGGATATGTTCTAAGTCCCCCACTGGGTGCCTGAAAGTACAGTTAGTACCAAACCCTATACAAACTATGTTTTTTCCTAAACATACATACCTATGATAAAGTTTCATTTATAAATGAGGCACAGTAAGAGATTAACAACAATAACTGATACTGAAAAAGAACAATTATAGTAATACTCAGAACAGCATGTCATTAAAAGTTTATGAATTATTTATTTCTGGGATTTTTCATTTAATATGTTTTGACCACACTAACTGTAGGTAAATTAAACATGGAAAAGCAAAATAGTGTGAAGCAATCAGAAACAGTAGACATCTTGTGAGATATTGTCACAGTCCTTAAAACCACTTCTCTGAGAACTGCTTCCCCTGTTCACCCCACTCACTTCTACTGCCCTTCCTGTGTCCTCGGTAACATGGTACTCTCCTTGCCTCTCTGGCTGGAGTTTATTGAACGAAGAATTAATGCCCGGTCCAAGTGAGCTGATTACATTCTTCCTTAAGGAAGTGGATTCTAGAATTATTATCCATTTCTAGTGGCTGCTTCAACTGAGGGCCTATAAGATCTGTGTCAAGGACACAGAGAAGCTGAGAAAACCAGTCTACAGAATGCACAATGAACAAATAAGCAGAAAGAACAGGCCAAGCATTAAAGGGGGAGTGGGAGGGGAGGAGAGAAATGAAGGAACAGGGGATGGGAGAGGGAGGAAGATGGAGAAAAGAAGAGGAAGAAGAAAAGGGACAGAGAGGGAGAGAGGAAAAGAGGGAGAGAGAGGGAGGGAGGGAGAGAGGGAGAGAGAGAGATTGAGAGAGAGAGAGAGAGAGAGAGATGAGATGAGATGAGATGAGACGAGACGAGACGAGACGAGACGAGACGAGACGAGTAGGGAGAGAAGCTGATATTCTTCCCTGATTACTTTTTCCATTTCCTAGTTCTAATCCTACCGGAAGCCTAGATATATTCCTGCAATTAGATGTCCTAAAGAATGCCTATATCCTTATAATAAATGGCTTGATATTATTTTATTTAATTTGTGAGTTTGCTAACACTATTAAAACTAAATAATTAAAATCAAGGATTTGATGATAATTTCAATGTAAATGTACCCGCTCTGCTTTTATAAATAAACTGTTGGCCACCAATTGGCTATCATTTCAAAGCAGTAACAACTCAACATCAATTCAAAGAAGTAACATTAGTAATGCAAGATAGCATGGACTCTGGAAGCCTTGGGAAAAAAAATTAAGGGTGAAATGTAGCAGAAAACAATTGCTAGAGGGCCCAAAATTTAGCTCTTTGTTAAATACATATGTGAATCTAAAACTAAAAAATCAAATTTCAATTACAGAAAAAAATGCAAGCAAAATCCTAAATTATAATAGGTATTAGTAGGCAGGATATGAACTCTTAAAAATTTTGCTATTAAGATATATACAACACAGACCAGGCTCGGTGGCTCATGCCTGTAATCCCAGCACTTTGGGAGGCCGAGGCGGGCAGATCATGACATCAGCAGATCGAGACCATCCTGGCTAACATAAACCCCGTCTCTACTAAAAATACAAAAACAAAATTAGCCAGGCGTGGTGGCGGGTGCCTGTAGTCCCAGCTGCTTGGGAGGCTGAGGCAGGAGAATGGCGTGAACCCAGGAGGCGGAGCTTGCAGTGAGCCGAGATCGCACCACTGCACTCCAGCCTGGGGGACAGAGCAAGACTCCGTCTCAGAGAAAAAAAAAAAAAAGATACATACAACACACAGATATATTTACCTATTTATATAATGGGACACATAACGAATACAAAGAAACATACATACTGGGTATACATGTTTCCTGAAACTCAGATATTTATCATTTGAAAACTAAAGATTGTTATTCAGATATTATCAACATTTGCATCACAATTCTAAACATGTATGTTTAATCAATTCTTATACAGCAGGTAGGAAAATCATGTTAGAATTCTTAAAGAATAAGCCCTACTCCTCTCAATTCCTGTTATAATTATTGCTGTCATGTCTACTGTAAACCATAAAATGCTAATCAATGCAGATAACTGAATTAATGATAATATATAGTAGCCCTGAAGACTTAGTGTAAGTATACACTGAATGGAACCCATTATTCTATAAGGTTTTCCATAACCTAATACAATTTTCTCTATCAGAATGTACAGTGTGAGGACTATAGTTAATAATACTGTATTGTATACTAGAAAATTACTAAGAGAATAGATTTTAGGTGTTCTTACTTTGCAAAAAAACAAGTAAGATAATAGATGTGTTAATTTGCTTGAGGGCAGTAATCATTTCGTTATGTATATGTATATCAAAACATCATGTTATACACGTTAAATATATATAATAAAAAAAGAAATTGTCTCTAGAAGTTAACAGAAAACAAAAACAGAAATCAGTAATGTATTTTTTAATTACATTATCATAAAAATGCTATGCATGTTAAAGGAAAGAAGACTTTAAAATTTTTTTTTAAGATCTACTTTACAGCATGGTGAATATAATTAATAACAGAGTACTGTACATTTTAAAATTGCTAAGAGAGTAAATTTCAAATGTTCTTCCCGCAAAAAATGTTAAGTATTTGAGGTGATGGATATGTTAACTAGCTTTATTTAATTAGTCCACATTACATTCATGAATCATAACATTACTTTAGACCCTATAAATTTATATAATTATAAACCATCAACTTGTAATGAAAAATAAATTAATTAAAATATGAGGAGCTAATAGTAGTTGTCGTAATTTGAAACTGATATTTAGGAAACGTGTTTCTCCAATATAAATCATGTTTTTTTACATCTTAAAGTATCCTATAGGTAACAAAGATCTCATATTCGTTTTCACAGAAAATCTACTCGCCATGGTAAAGATAACCTAAATGCTCCATATTAAGCCATAAACATTTTACAACAGTATTTGAGATGTTAAAGCTTGAAAACAGACAAGAATTGAACATATTAGTGGTGGGAAAAAAAAACAACAGAAAAATCAATAGCAAATCCATTATTAGTTCACACATTAATAAATGTTCTCCAGTTAACAGCAGTAACAAGAAAAGGTTTCTGACTTCGGGAATAATTATTTTATTGAAGGGCTTATTTTAGAACAGACAATCAGTACGGACTATCAGTATGCTACAATCACACAATTCTAATGTGAAAATATCAGCTTAATAAATGAATAATCACGAGGAAATACTCAGTATGTTACAAAAACAGTCCCATGAAAGCAGAGAATTTTTGTGTTTTCCTTTTATATATACCTGGTATCTAGAAAAGTGTGTGGCATATAGTGTTGATGAATGACTGAATTAATGGGATTGTTTTTTTTTTTTTTTTTTTTTTTTACAAAGGACTAGAGTTTCAGTACAGCTTCGCTATCCTTTCCCATTCTTAAAGACTGTTGTTACGGTTTGAATTTTGTCCTCTCAAAATCTCATGTTGAAATTTAATTGCCATTGTAATGGTATTAAGAAGTGGGACTTTTAAGAGGTGATTGGGCCATGAGGGTTCCACCCTCTTGGGTGGGATTAGTGCTGTTATAAAAGGGTGAGTTTGGCCCCCTCATCTCTCTTGCCTTTCTGCCTTCCACCATGGGATGACACAGCAAGAAGGGCCTCATAAGGTGCCAGTGCCTTGATCTTGGACTTTCCAGCCTCCTGAACTGTGAGAAATAAACTTCTGTTCTTTACAAATTACCCAGCATCAGGTATTCTGGTACAGCAGCACAAAATGGGCTCAAAGACAAAGACCCTGGAAGCACCTTATGGCCATGTATACTTCTGTGGTGCCTGGCTATCCAGGAAAGCTAACTGAGCATCAGAAATGGCTTTTCGCCTCCTTCTGCCACTGATAAGTTATGAGACTTAAGGCAAGTGTTGTGACCATTCTAGCTATCAACTTTCTCATCTGCAAACCTTGGCAACTATTATAAATGAAGCTTTGCAGCCACTTCCAGTTCTGTAATTTTGTAGCTACAGTCCACTCAAGAATTCTTTTTTGAAGCTAGTTTTCTAAGGCCACTTAAGATCCAATTTTGTATATACCAATTTTGTTTAGTTAGAGCCTTCATAAATGTACTTATGAAAAAAAAAACCAGGAACACTTATAGCTATGATTCTGAACACTCAGTCACTTGAAACAATATTTTAAGTAGCATCAGCATATAAAAAGAAGCTTTAACTATTTATAGCAAATAAAATAATCTAACTTTAGAATAGGATAGACTTATAGTAGTTCAGATTTTAATTTCTATAGACTATTTTAATGGCCAAATACCCATGTATAAGATTGATTTTATTTTTGTAGTAAAGGAATCCTATGATTTCCAGTTTATCATCAAGCTATTCACACTCTATAAGAATCACACATTCAATTGTCTTTTCCTTCACTGGACTATGAGATCTATGAGGGCATGGGCTAACAAAGCATGTAGAGACTGATATCTGAAACATTTGACTCTCAATCCCCTTGTAGCCTTCCCAGGTTCCACTAACTCCTCCCCTTGACCAATACTGCAGGTTTTCATATAAGATAAAAAATTAGTGGATCCAAATTGTTCCTAAATAATTTATTGGAATTATATAATTTGAGAATGTGGGGGAATGAAGGGTAAATAACCTTACTTACCTGAGCAAGCTTACGCTTTTCTGAGTTTCCTCCCTTTTCATTGTGTAATTTGTAAACTGGTGTATATTGTACAGAACTAGAACAGGTCCCATAATCTTCTTCATTTTCCTACACATGAAAAAATATACAGGCAATAATTGTAAAGTACTCCTTTTATTACTAATGTATTAGATTAATAAACAAAGTATCTGATATACATACAAGTAGCAAAATAACACTTCAGCTTTAAGTGTAAAGAATCTATTTAAGAAGAAAATGCATTTTTCTATAATCAAAATTAATAAATTTAATTAAATAAGGTTAATGATCTTAATTATTTATACTGATAAATTTAATTTAATAAAAATAATTAAAAATCTTTGATTACTTTGAATAATCTGAATAAAATTTATATAAAGATAATTTGCTATCACTACACTGGAAGATTTAAGTAGTATGTTTTCTCCAAAGGTAAAAATTCAAAACATAACTGATAATAAAATCTGCGAAGATACAAATTAAAATCAACACACATATACACATATTTACATATCTGCAATATTCATAACTTAAATACATACATAATATTTTGTAAATTAAGAACATTCTTCATTTTAAAGTAACTACTATTGGAATGAGACTATCAAAACAAATGATGGCATTCCTGGGTTACTTCTACACAAAAGATATCTTTTAAAAATATTCTTAGCATAAAGCAAGAACTTCAATTGTGATATCAAGGCAATTAACTTTATGAAAACATACATCCTGTTAAAACATCTTTGAAGATTTCCATAGTTCTGTGATAAAATATTCAAACAGTAAAGAGATTATTCAGTGAATGCATACAGAAGAGCAGATAGTTGCCAGAGGGCTTGTTATAAAAAATACATTCTTGAACAAAGGGCTAAGCATATTTCAAATGTCATTAAAAACACAAATTTCTAATTTGTAAGTATAAACTTCAAACTAATACAAGAATCAAGGTAAAATGGAAAAAAATGAATATGACATACCTTGTGTTTTAGTTTACTCTTCACTTCCTTTAGTCCCAGCTTTGCATGATTTTTTGCCTAGAAAATGATAATGAATGTGCCTGGCTCAGGATGGTTCCATTACCATTTAAAGAATAAGTATACAAGATCAAATTTAATGACAATTACTAAATATTCATATGATTTAGAAAAAGAACAGATTATAATCTAACATTCTATTATCAGGGATACACATATCACTTACTATTTTATTACACCTAAATCAGTTGGTAAAACCGTTAGTCTCTTCTTTGTATACAAGTATCATACGAAGGCTAACATTTAGACTATTTTGTTTCCTAAACTATAAAGAACACAAAAGGAATAAACCAGATTACAATGTTAAAACTGTAACAAACGGGAGGAACAGAGAAAGTACATCCCCACAGCAAATTATTTGGGTAGATGTTTGAACTTGAAAAAACTTTGGCAATTTTACAAAGCTTTATTAAGAGCTTTTACAGGCAGACACAGAATTTTATTAGCAGAGCCATCTTAATGGAATGGTATTTCATATATAGTTTTTCTGGTAAAAATTAAAAGTCATTTAACAATTTAAAGCTATCCTCATGTTTCACAGGGAACCTGGCCCCAGCATTTGAGTTTCTCACATCCTGCTGTGATTCCTGTGGGGTATAACTTAACTAAAGACAACTGGGGGCTTTCACAAAAGCCTTAGCCTTTGTTCCACTAGAAATTCCTACTCACAGTGGCAAAGGTGAAAAAGAGGAGAAAAGGAATTCATATTTATTTTGTTTCCTAAATATATGACTGTGTGCCGGGTGCTTAGCATGATCTTAGGTAGTTATCACAACAATTCTGTAAGATTAGTACTACTATGATCACATTTTAAAATAAGGAAAGTGACTCAGGGAGACTGTAATCTAGCTAACTATCCTCGAATCCACTTGATCACACTAATATTTTCAGATGCTCTTTAGTATACAGAGTTGAAGCTACTAGTGTCAGTCTCTTCCATGGTTCTATAATTCCATAGTGCACTGATTCATTAAAATAATTGTTGTCCCATGTCCTCCTCTGACTTCCTTCAGATTACCTGGAAGGCCGGATATAGGTTCTCTCTATCCTTTTCAACTTACCAATTTGAAGCTTAACAAAATGCAAGTATTCTCCAGAGAAATGCTCCAAGCAAATGGCTTTGGTAATAATTTAAAATGGAGACCTAACAAGAAAGATGACTCTGAAAACCGTTTAGCCAAATAAAATATGAATTCCACTTTGCTGTTATTCTTAAATTTATACAAGTGTGTATGATAACTCTAGTTTTCTTTATGGCCCCTATCAGCATAGAAAAACATATGCATGAAAAGCATAGGAAAAAAAATTTTAACTATAAAAATAAGTATAAAAATGTTATAAGAACAGGATGGAATCATTATTTGCTTTGACAAACACATATTCAGTATTTCTGTAGTATGTTCAAAGTGCAGAGCAAAGTGATAGGAAAACAAATATAAAAGTAGGGACAGTATCTCTTACTGTACCTTCATGTTCTGCTATAACTCCAATGATGAGTATAAGGCCTAGTTCATGACAGGCACTCAAATAATTTATTGAATAAATGAGATAGAGGTAAAAACATGATTCCTACTTTTGAAAAATTTACTATCTATAGAAAACCAAGGTAAGTAAATTCTGTTATACCACACAACAGAAATTAGGAGTTTTATTCATAGCAATTTGTGGTCAAAGAAGGAATTTCAGAGTACAGATTTCAGAAAATGAGCAGTCTGGAAAGATCAGTTTTGGAAACAATTACAAAGATCACAGAATGACTGACTTACCTGCCCCAAACCTCCTGATTCAGGGATGATATGATCACAAGATAAATGATAAAAAAGTGATTAGGTATATTCTAAAGATCTTAATTCACCTGAAATTAATTTAGGGAACAATCCTCCAGAGTAGAAACCTTTTTTTTTTTTTTTTTCCCCTGAGACAAAGTCTCACTTTGTGGCCCAGGCTGGAGTGCAGTGGCACAATCTTGGCTCACTGCAACCTCCACCTCCCAGGCTCCAGCAATTCTCCTGCCTCAGCCTCCCAAGTAGCTGGGACCATAGGAGCACGCCACCACACCTGGATAATTTTTGTATTTTCAATAGAGATGGGGTTTCACCATGTTGGCCAGGCTGGTCTCAAACTCCTGACCTCAAGCGATCCACCTGCCTTGGCTTCCCAGGTGCTGGGATTACAGGTGTGAGCCACAGCACCTGGCCCAAAGAATATAATTTTTAATTTGAAAAGATTTTACTTCCTTGCAGAGAAGAGTTCAAAATAAAATACTCCACTGATTAGAATGATAAATTTTAAAATAATGAATAGGGTTTTGAACATGTTTGCTTCATTGCTGTGCTTTTGTGAAAAATATGAGTGAAATTAAGGCAAGACACATATTTGGCAAAACAATACAACTTCTCTAAGCCTAAAAAAACCCTCAACTGCCCACTCCAGAAGAAAATGAAGGGCTATTGACTGTGAAACCATTTTTAGAATCTTAAATGAATGTGAGAAACAAGGATCAACATTACTTTGCTTTTTCACGTGGTAGTTGTGTACTATTTCATTGTAAAAAAAAATCTCTTCAAAAACTGCACTTAAACCACCAGAGAGGTTTCCTAGGAAAGCCATAGAACAACCAAACAAAACACAGAGGCTGAGGTTTCTAAGGGAAAATGATAACCTTGTCTTATTTTGGCCTTATGGTTAGGGATCAAATAATTCTAATTTTGGGACTGTATTTTTTAATTAACTCTATAGATTAGCTTCCCTACTATAAAATTTAATATTTGAATGGAATTTTTAAACAGAAAGGGTGGCCACATTCATATCACAATTTTAACTCAAGGAATAACAGAAGTTCTAAACTTTTATTAAAATATACTATTTTGTTATTAATTCAATCACATCAACTCACTTACCGAGAAAAGCTTTTGAAGACAAATTCTTACAAAATCAAAACCCTTGCCTTAAATATTTTTAGAAATATAAAATATCCGACCTATTGAATTTTAAAAAATTTATTGAACACAACACACTAGCTTCTCTCCTGGGAAGTTACTAGACTAGTATTGAGAGAGAAATGTACACAGACAAAACAAGTGTTGAAACAGAAGGTCCTACAGATACAAAAATACGTATATAAACATTTTTGTGTAGGGTTGAGAAGACAAAAATATGTATATAAGCTTTTTTTGTGTACGGTTCAGAAAAATTTTTTCAGGGGAAATAATGTCTGAACTAAGTCCTATAAAATGAACTGGTGTTGACTAGGTGGATAAAGGCCAAGAAACTGACATTCCAATTAATAGGAATGGCTTGAGCAAGAATCAAAGGGCAGAGGAGAATATCTCACATTCATGAAATGAGGAGTAGCTAAGTATCTTCAGAGATATGGAACATTCTGAGGAGTAGGGGGAAAAGGAACTAGACATGAAGGGTTGGGTTTTGAAGGGTCTTAATTGTCATATTAAAGAGTTTTTTTACTTTATCATTTATTATTTACTTTATTATTCTTACTATTATTCCCGTTATTTTTTTTCTGCAAGTCTTACAGCAGCGGTGTCCAACCTTTTGGCTTCCTTGGGCCACATTAGAGAAAGAAGAATTGTCTTGGGCCACACATAAAATACACTAACATTAACACAAGCTGATAAGCTAAAAAAAAAAAAGAAAGGGAAAGAAGAAGATGAAGATGAAGAGGAAGAGGAAGAAGAGGAAGAGGAGGAGGAAGAGGAGGAGAAAGAAGAAGAGGAAGAGGAAGAGGAGGATGAGGAGGAAGAAGAAGAGGAAGAAGAAGAAGAAGAGGAAGAGGAGGAAGAAGAGGAAGAGGAGGAAGAAGAGGAAGAAGAGGAAGGAGGAGAAGGAGATGAAGAGGAAGAGGAAGAAGAAGAAGAAGAAGAAAGAAGAAGAAGAAAGAAGAAGAAAAGAAGAAGAAGAAGAAAAGAGAAGAAGAAGAAGGAAGAAGAAGGAGGAAGGAGGAGGAAGGAGGAAGGAGGAAGAAGGAAGAAGGAAGACGACGACGACGACGACGACGACGACGACGAAGAAGAAGAAGAAGAAGAAGAAGAAGAAGAAGAAGAAGAATTCCAAGAAAAATCTTGGAATGTTTTAAGAAAGTTTAAGAATTTCTGTTGGGGCTGGGCGCAGTGGCTCACACCTATAATCCCAGCACTTTGAGAGGCCAAGGCGGGCAGATCACTTGAGGTCAGGGGTTTGAGACCAGCCTGGCCAACATGATGAAACCCCGTTTCTACTAAGAATACAAAAATTAGCCAGGCATGGTGGTGGGTGCCTGTAATCCCAGCTACTTGGGAGGCTGAGGCAGGAGAATTGCTTGAACCTGGAAGGCGGAGGTTACAGTGAGCCGAGATCGTGCCACTGCACTCCAGCCTGGGTGGCAGAGCGAGACTTCGTCTCAAAAAAAAAAAAGAATTTGTGTTGGGCCACATTCAAAGCTATCCTAGGTCACATGCAGCCCACAGGCCATGGGTTGGACAAGCTTGCCTTGGAGACTCACGGAAGAATGTTAATAAACAGTCAATGCATCTTTGAGGGAAAAGACCTCGCTATATTTTTCTTTTTTTTTTCTACTTGAGTCGCAAGTACACAGCAAGAATGTAAAATGTTGTTAAATGAAATAATGACATTTTACAAAATGGTACCCCATCCATAACTGTTTCAATTTGCTGCACAACTTTGCCGATAGCTTTGGAATAAAATGAGAACCACTTTTAGATTATATAAAAGAAACTACCCTCTGCATGCAATGTTATAATTTTAACAATTGAATTTGCTTTGGTCAATATTAATCCTAATTTTTTTAGGTTTATTTAAAAGAAAAATAGAAAATATTCAGAATTTATATGTCTATCACCTAGGAAAATGTTTTATAATTTCATAAATAGGATTGTTAAATATCAAAAAAACTTACAAATTTATATGCTGTCCGTACAGCAGGGGTTGCTTTGGTCATTGCTGTGTTGAACAGTGCACCTCCTTTCTGCAAAAGAAAAACAGAAACATATTTCCAAAAACTTTTAGCTAAAATGTCCTGAAAACAAAGTATTACAGTAAGTTGCATATTTAAAAAAAGGGCTTTACTCACAACTTAAAGACCTATACAAATTATTTCATGTTCAGTGTTTTCAAGTTTCTATGTACTTTAATAATTTCAAACAAAATGTACACTTTCCACCTTGTTCTTTAGTTGATATAATACATCACTTAAAAATCATTTCTTCCTTGAAGCTTAGGTAGACTTGAGCAATATGACTAGTAATTTGAATATATTTAAAGCTTAATAAGAAAGAAATACAAGTTTATCAGCTGTTTTAATATCGGGCAAATAAAGTCTCAGTCTGGGGGAGAAAGTTTCATATTTAAAAATCATATTAACAAAACTATATTACCACAAATTATAAAATTGCCATCAAATCCTACTACCCCACCTAATTTCTTCTTCTGGAAAATAATATAAGAAAAACAAGATTTGGCAGTAAAATCTTGCTTTTCAAAATGAGCCATTTATCTTTGGACCAAAACTTTCCATTTAAAAATTATCTTAATGAGTATCAACAAACTATAAACATAAAATAAGAATATTTTAAATGTGACAAAATATACAAACATTTCAAATATTTCAAATAAACAGCATAAGTATAAACAGCATACTTTTGCTGAACATTTCTCCATTTATATTAGAGTGAAAGAATAACATTTGAAAGCTTATGATTACCTTGACTGTATGCACCCATTGTTGATATGACCTCGGGTTCCCTGGAATATATAAAAATGAGATGCCAGGAATGGTTGATCAAAAATAAATCTGTAAACCAAAATTTATCAAGAACTAGTATTTGCACAATTTTTAGTAGGCAAATTTTATATGCAATGTTGAAAAGTAGTTCTAATAAAATCCAGCGATCAGCATATCTGGTTCCAAATTCATAAATAATTTAGTCAATAAGATGATATCAGAAGGTAAAAAAAGAAATACATATACAACTTATCTAATCTTTCCCATCAACTGATCTCAGTTAGATTTCAGCTACCTTCTTGTTTAAAAGCTTAAATACTCCCTAAGTCGCAGGGGTAAAAAGTCACAATAAAAAAACAAAATCCCAGGCCTGGTGTGGTGGCTCCCACCTATAGTGCCAGCTACTTAAAAGGCTGTGGCCAGGGCACTGTTTGAGCCCAGGAGTTCAAGGTTGCAGTGTGCTAAGATTATGCCACTGCACTCCAGCCTGGGAGACAGGGCAAGACCCCATCTCTTTTTTTTTTTTTTTTTAAAGTCCCAGTGGCTACTCAGACACTATCCAATACAAAGAACCCCTAAAACATACTGTTCTCCTCTACTCTGTGGCTGTGGATTTTTAAAGATGTATCACCTTGCTCTTACAAAATAGAGACAAAATGATCTCAGCCCCAAAATTTCTTTCTAGCTGTTATCTTTGCATCCCTAATCAACATCAGGCAAGAAGTGTCCAGCTCTGGATTCACTTCTGTATTTAAAATCTTACTCTAATTTAAAAGAAATATCAAAAAACAATTTTTATTCTGAAAAACATCTCTGACTACTCAGAACACAGCATTGCACCTTTTCTGGAGGATGAAACATGAAGACAAATTTTTTTTCTTAACTTGTGAAATAACTACAGCAAAATGTAACTACCTAAAATAACCTTTGTAAAAATAAGTTGCCCTGTTTAAAAGGTATGAGTTTCAGGTGGTATTTGGCTTGACCAAACTTTTAAAAGTATATTTCCCTTGTAAAATAATAAAACATTCCAAGTTATTCTACCAATTTATTTCTCAAAGAGATTTTTTAAACAACAACAAAAAAACCCTGCAGATCTTTATTCATCCAGATTATTCATATATGTTTCTGTATTTAAAAGCTCTCATCAGTTCATATACTTTTTACTTCTCTACTAAAAATGGCTGAGTGGAAATCACATATTTAAGACTTTGTTATTATTCACAGTATTCTGGAAAGTGTTTTAATTATTTTCCCAAAATGAATGTAAGAAAGTGGAAGAAGAAACAAACACCAGTTTAGCATTCTGTAACCTTTGTCAATCCAGAAAACAATTCTTTTAAACCTCTGAACCACAAAGAAACTAGCTATGATAAAAGTTTCAAACTATTGTAGAAAGGTTAGGGTCTTATTTAGAACTATGAGGAATTTTAAAAAGCTAATTTTCAGCTCTGTACAAGTCATCGCATGTTTTTATCTACATTATTTGAACTGTATTTTTCTACTGTAAAATAGGCAAACAGTGCCATAAGCAGTCAGTTCAATGAGAAGGAAGTGGGCTTTGGAGTCCAATGGACCTTTAGAGCTCAGGCCTACTCTATCTTTGTGAAGGATGTGATTTGGGATGAGGTCCTTAACTTGGCTGAGCATCAGCTTCTTCATTCATCAAATAAGCATAATAGTCATTGTCCTTCAGGATTATTGTGAGGATGAAAGATAACGATTAAACAATGTTTAGTATGGTACATAGTATATTGAAGAAATATCATAAATGATCGTTATTACTATAAATAATTTGCCAAAATAGAAAACTGAGGTTCTATGATGACATATTATTCAGCCATGTTCTCAAGGCTAGCAACTGAAACAGAATAAGAATCTAGGAATTTAATCCCCGGTTCATTATTCCTTCAACTCTGAAAAACTCCCTCTAAGACTGCTAAATAAAATATGATTAAAACTTAAGTTATACAGAGTTTCCTCTGTATCACACCCAAAGCAATTATATTTGAAAGGGAAAGGGGCTGCTCAAGGCTAATACCCTGAAAAAGAAGGTTAATAGAGAGAATTACCAGTAATAATCTAAAATTTCATAGTATAGGGGTAAAGAAGAAGTCCCTTGCTACGATGTTATGAAAACATGGTACAATTTAGGTAGATTCCTATTTTAAAAGTTTTAAGGGCTAATTGTGCCTTTAAATTTTACTGCTTTTATGATTTAAGGTTCCTATTTCCACAATATTTATGAGAAAAGTACATTATTCTTTAGCAGTGTTAGAAAAAGGCTGTTATTCTAAAAATTAATTTGAATGCTAAAGAAATCCCTCAGAATCCTTCTTTTAAAATAACTGGATTATAGCAATAATAGGCATTACTGAGGAAATTCTTAACATTATTTTTGTTAATAAAACTAGTGATTTTCTCACACTTAAGGACAAAATATCTATTTCTCATTTATGCCAAGACTTTCTCCTCAAATGTACTTGCTTAAATTCCAGTAATTTGTACTCATTTATCTCAAAACGTAAATTGGTCTAAATTGTTCAACAAGGCCAGAAAAATGCCACTAAACTGATATTACCTACCACGTCTTCAAATTCCTTTGATACCTTAGTCAGTAAAACTAAATAAGAATGGAAAAATAAATAAATGAACAAATAAAAGACTCATCAGATTATATGTGTAAACTAAGGAAGAAACACATGCTAGTGATAGAGAGTAACCACATACTCCTCATAAAATGAATCTGAAAATATTTCTCCTGTTTAAAGTTGATGTAAATGTAAAAACTAGTTTTATTTTAAATGAAAAAAAGTATTTAAAGAAAGAATATGTTCTTAACTACTCAATATTTCTTACCTGCTTTTTCACAGACCAACACTGTGTTTACTTAAATGCATCCTTTGTTCTACTCCTGTCCTGTTTTATTATCTTTCAAACTCCATGGTTACTCTTCCCTTCACACATTCCTTTTAAGTTAAGGTGGAAGATTTTGCAAGGGTCTCATGAAGGAATAAGGTATGACGTGGATTTCCTTAATAGTCCTGATGAGGGCTCACAGGGCAGAGGCAGTTTTTGAAAAAATGCATGTATTCACAGATTCTTTAACCATACAGTTCCAGATTCAAATGTGAATCTAGATGTTCCTTATCTGATTGTCCTGCACTGTATATTTTTAATCAGAGCCACAATAATGATAAAGCTCCATCATATTCATATTCATTTTATCATAACCATCGGCATTAACAAAAATAGTGTATAAACTACTACTGCAATGATAAAGAGGAGAAAATAGATGTTTCTCTCAAATTTCCTAATTATTGTTGCTTAAAGGAACACAATTTTTTCTTAGCTTTAGTTAATGTTAATTTCTGCCACAGTGGTCTTTCTAGGACTTCATGTGTAAAAAATCTACAAGAAATTCAAAAGAGATGAGAATTTTGCTTTGATTCAATCAGAGTAGGAAAGGGTTAAGTATTACTCTTGTTTACTGAATGTTTTTGCATTAAGAAAATCTACTATAAAAAACAGTATATCTTTGAAGCCACATAGACACATGTGGAATTGAGACTCTGGCCACTACTGGCTGTGTGACCTTGAGCAAATTATTGAGCTGAATACTCAATAAAAATGAGGTAATGAAAGTACCTCCTTTGCTGGATTAAGAAAATGTGGCACATATACACCATGGAATACTATGCAGCCATAAAAAATGATGAGTTCATGTCCTTTGTAGGGACATGGATGAAATTGGAAACCATCGTTCTCAGCAAACTATCGCAAGGACAAAAAACCAAACACCACATGTTCTCACTCATAGGTGGGAATTGAACAATGAGAACACATGGACACAGGAAGGGGAACATCACACACCAGGGCCTGTTGTGGGGTAGGGGGAGGGGGGAGGGATAGCATTTGGAGATATACCTAATGTTAAGTGACGAGTTACTGGGTGCAGCACACCAACATGGCACATGTATACATATGTAACTAACCTGCATGTTGTGCACGTGTACCCTAAAACTTTAATTAAAAAAAAAAAAAGAAAGTACCTCCTTGGGTGTTGTGAGGATTAAATGAGATAATATTTGTAGAGCTCCTGGGAAAGTTTCTGCCACATATTAGTGCTCAATAAATATGAGCAATTATATTACTATTATTATGAGATAAACAACAAAGTTAGATCAGTTTACTTCTTTGAAGAACAGGTTAATTTCATGACATCGATATATTCTTCTTTCTCACAAGGGTAATGTGAATGACATATGTTTAGAACTGACCTCTAGGAACCATTTTATACACACACACACACACACACACACACACACACACACACACCCTAGATAGATGGATATCTTCTAATTAATAGTTAGAACACTGCTAATTTTTATTGTATAAGTCATCTTTTTATTTCAAATCCTAACACATTTTGCTTTATTTTCATCTACAAAAAAAGTCTATGTATAAAATAACATAACATAGAATAATTTAAAAATAATGCTTGACAGGCACAAATTTCTAACGGACTTTCTTGCTGTACTCACTGGAATTAATATTTGTCAAATTAGGCTTTCCTTTTAGATAAGTACTGGCTCTCTCAAATTAAAATAAGAGTTCAAAACCTTTTCATTTTAATAAAGAACAACAAAGTAGTGGACATTAAGTTGTATTGAAAATGCAGCAGTTTCTAAGTCAGATACTTATCGGTAATCATATTCTCCTAATCTTTTTTAAACAATAAGGCTTTTCGTGAAAAATTTTAGTGGGCCCTCCCACCAGAAAAGCCACCTATCTCTACTCTATTACAGAGGTACCTGGACCAATGGTTAAGACTACAGAATTTAACTGTACAAAAGGATCATAGTTCTAGCCTCTTATTGTCACAAAATGTCATCTTCAATTCTATGAAAGCTACTAGCCCCACGGGTCATAAAGATAATGAGACAGCAGTTATGTAAATACTGAATAGATGCCTTAAGCAACTTGTCCATGGGCTGACAAAATTTTGCTTGTCTGAGTTGAGAAGTAAAAAAGTGTTATTTTAACACAAAAGTTCCATTGAAGCTAAATTTTTACCCATGAACTGAAGGAAGCAAGGAGCTGAATGATTCCACATTCAGCTTACTTGCTGAGTCAAGCAAACTAACTTTTCCCCAAGCTAAATGCTTTCAATGAAATGCTACACTTACATCAGATAAAGGTCCGCAACTACTGAGTTCATTTGTACCTCCTTTAATGAACCAATTATCTCAATGGTTTCTATATTTTCATGATGGGAAAATGAATCTTAAAAATAACGTTAAATTTTGTGAAATGTGTAGATGAGTACTTATTACGTTTTGTCTTTTCATGTGTCATTTCTGAATTCCAGCATCTGTTTATTTACATATAGACTGAAATTTTTTTTCCTCAAAACAAACATACAAAGAAGTTTAAAAAATTGCTATTATACTAGGCCAAAAATTAACACACTAAGATACAGAATACAGGGATTTTTGTTTATTTAGTACACTTAATATTTAGAACAGTGCCTAATACATTGTAAGCACTCAGCAAATAATGAATGAACAGGACATTTCAAGGACTCAAGCAAAATGCTCTGCAAGTCAAGACTATACACCACAACAATCGTGCAAAAATATCAGTTTGTAAATTATTAATTGCCTAGATAATTATAACAGTATTTGAACATTTACACTAGAAGGATTAATTGTACTTATGGAATGGTAAACTGGAAACTTTCTTAATGCTGCAGTGATCTATAAAGTAAAAAAGGTAAAGACATCTGTATAATAATAATACAGTTACTTAAATATGTATAAAGAATTTTGGTGTTCAGACCCTTCTTTTTGGATTGTATTACCAATCATAACCTCAGTTCTTAAATTCATACTCAGTAATAACCATCACTAGTAGTTTTCTAGCAGAGAATACTACTATTCAGAAGGAAAGACAGGAAGATATGAGTTGATTGGATTTCTGTATTACTAATTTCCAGCAATATTAAGAGATTATCGAGGCCAACAGCTGCCAATTCAGGAGGCCAACTTAATGCCTTGAGTAACAGGTATCAGGCAAAATAAGCTAATTCCATAGCTTTTATAAGATGAAAAATGTATTTAAGACATTACATATTTAGGAGAAAATCATTAGTTGTTTATGAAATAGGTTTTATCAGACACAAGTGCAAAGACCAAGAAAATTGTTATTGAGAAAATGGATAATCATATTGTAACTTGTCTTTACCTCCACAAAAGCCACCTGAAGTGATCTCTTCTTCAAATACATCAGAGAAACCCCTTCCTGCATTTAGTTTTGCCAGTCGACCATCGATAAACTAGAATTAAAAAGTGTCAAATAAAATGTATCAAATAAAATGTTATCCAATAAAATGTTAATTTTTCATTTTATAAGGTTAGATTTTTACTTACATCAAAAACATTAATAACAGACTCTTGTATAAATTACACATATATGGTGTATATATACACACACACAAGAAAATTCTCAAACAATGGAAAGAACAGGTGCTCAGTAGACAGCAGCTAATTAATTAAATTGCAAATGTACAGCAAAGAGTCTAACTCTAACTTATTAGCAAAAAATAGCAAAGTGCAGTAGTAAAGATCATAGGCTCTGGATAGGTTGCTCAATGCACAATCTCTACAGAGGAGTTTGTACAAAGGTACTGTTGCCTTGCCAAGCCATTTACCCATGGGGCTCTGTCTTCCCCAGCCAGGCCTGTTTACCCAGTACCTGCCTCACGGTGTTGCTGCAAACAACAAATTAGATTAACCTAGGAAATGTGACACAGCAAGTATCTGTGAGATGTTAGACATTACCTGTTTTCAGCTTATTAACTTCATTCAGTAAAATAAAACACTACTTGTCTAACCTATTATATTCTAAAGCATAATAGAGCACCAAATAATTTTAACCATTTACAATAAAATCAATACAACTTTCATAGTTCCTGGCATACATTCTCACTGAATGACAAGAATTATGATTATTAAGTTAAATACAGTTGAGGTAAATGCATATTGACTTGACATGCATGAGGTTATTTTAGGCAATATTTTTCAGTGTTCTTAAAAAAGAGGTTGGAGGAGTGGGAAACTGAAACTCTCAAAAGCACCCGAAGATCTTTTTCGAAGTGCAGAAATCCAGATACCCTGGAGACTATCTTACATTGCCTGTTCTGCTCCAGTCCTCACCTGTTCCAACATACATAGCATATCAGAATCTCACAGTATTAATGCTGCATTTGCAAAGTATCCTGGACATTTTTATATGACCAACCCAAGGTGAAAATCAATGATTATACACACACACACACACACACACACACACACACACACACGTATTACTAGCACTTGGTTACCTTTTATTTTGTTGATTTGCGGCACCTAGAATTTGATATGTTGTGGTTTACTCCATCCATAATTATGATGAAGTATCTTTAAGTCTTCCTTGCTTAAGAGGCAGGGGATAACATAGGAAAGATTTACATGCTTTTTGCAAGGAGGACTTGAAGATGGATTAAAACTTCCATCTTTTGGATGCATCCAAAAACTAACTAATCCTGACCATAATTTTTTACCCTAGAAATTTAAATTTTACCTGAACTAAAATAAAGTAGCTGGTCTTTAAAAAGAAAAACTCAGATACTTCCTTGGTTTTCTGTTTGAACGGTTAATGAACAAAACTAATTGAGATGAGTTGTATAGGACAATACAATATTCCTCAGCAGCAATTTAAGATAATTAATAGGCTGGGCGTGGTGGCTCATGCCTGTAATACCAGCATTTTGGGAGGCCGAGGTGGAGGGATCACAAGGTCAAGAGATCGAGACCATCCTAGCCAACATGGTGAAACTCCATCTCTACTAAAAAATACAAAAAATATTAGCTGGACGTGGTGGCGCACACCTGTAGTCCCAGCTACTCAAGTGGCTGAGGCAGAAGAATCTCTTGAACCCAGGAGGTAGAGGTTGCAATGAGCCAAGATTGCACCATTGCACTCCAGCCTGGCAACAGAGCAAGACTCCATCTTAAAAAAAAAAAAAAAAAAAAAAAAAAAAGAGGGGGTGGGGAAGAGAATTAACAGCAGTAAGTCACACCAGTTATAAGACTTTGATACAAAAATCTCTTACAGAAAAAATTAAGAAAGAATAGAAAATGAATCAACAGATTCATGTTCAAAATGTGCTCTACCCAGACCAAGGGAACAGAATAGAGACACCTGAAATAAAGCTGCACATCTACAACCAACTGATCTTTAACAAAATTGACAAAAATAAGTAATGGGGAAAGACACCCTTTTCAATATATGTGCCAGGAAAACTGGCTAACCATATGCAGAAGAATGAAACTGGAGTCTTACATCTCAAGATATTAAAAAAAAAAATTAACTCAAGGTGAATTAAAGACTTAAATGTAAGACCTCAAACTAAAAACCTTTCTCCCTAGAAGAAAACCTTTCTTCCTAGAAGAAAACCTAGGAAATACCTTTCCAGACACTTGCCTAGGCAAATAACCTATGACTAAGTCTTCAAAAGTAAATGTAACAAAATCAAAAATTGAAAATTGGGGCCCAATTAAACTAAAGAGCTTCTGCACAGCAAAAGAAACTATCAATGGAGTAAACAGACAACCTACAGAATGGGAGAAAATACTGGCAAACTATGCATCCAACAAAGGACTAATATCCAGAATCTATAAGAAACTTAAACCAACAAGAAAAAAACAAGTAACTCCATTAAAAATTGGGCAAAGGACATGAACAGACACTGCTCAAAAGAAGATATAAGTGGCCAAGAAACATATGAAAGAATGCTCAACATCACTAATCATCAGAGAGATGCAAATCAAAACCACAAACACCAGTCAGAATGACTATTATTAAAAAGTCAAAAAGTAACAGATGTTAACGAATTTGTGGAGAAAGGGAACACTTATACACTGTTGGTGAGAGTGCAAATTAGTTCAGACCCTGTGAAAAGCAGCTTGGCCATTTCTCAAAGAACTAAAAATAGAATTACCATTCGATCCAGCAATCCCCATATTGGGTATATAGCCAAAGGAAAATAAATAATTCCTCCAAAAAGACACCTGCATTTGTATGTTTATCCCGGCACTATTGACATAGCAAAGACATGGATTCAACCCAGGTGCCTTTTACCAGCAGACTGGATAAAGAAAATGTGGTACATATACACCATGGAATACTTTGCAGCCATAAAAAAGAATGAAATCATGTCATTTGCAACCAATAAATGATGCTGGAGGCCATTATCTTAAGCAAATTCATGCAGAAATAAAATCAAATATTGCAAGTTTTCACTTAAAAGTGGGAAGTAAACATTGGGTATACAGGGACACAAAGATGGGAACTACAAACACTGTAGAGTCCAAATTGTGGGGAAAGGTGGGAGTGGGGCAGAGGTTGAAAAACTACTTATTGGGTACTATGTTCATTATCTGGGATATGGGATTATTAGAAGCCCAAACCTCAGCATCATGCAACATACCCATGTACCAAACCTACATATGTACCTCTGAGTCTAAAATAATGAATGAATGGAAACAACTATTAATGGAAAAATGTGGTTTAATCATCCTTTTATCATCATCTAATGCTTTTGAGTGAAAACTGTGGTAAGACAGGTTTAAATAAACATAGCCTAAAATAATGGAATCTTAGATTTTTTAGAGCATGAGTTGTTCTCACAAAACTTAGAACTATTTGAGGACAAGGACCATACATTACCCATTTTCACATCTTCATTATGCTTGGCATACAAAAGGTTTCCTATAGTATAAATTAACATGGAGTGTGGAGTATCAAAGGCCTGCATCACAACTCGGCCACTTACTAGTTTTATGATCTTGGGCCACTTGTCACCTCTAAGACTATTTCTCCTTCTGTAAAATGGGAGTAATAAAAATACCTTATGGGGTATTGCAAGAGCTAATTAAAATAATATAAAGTGTCTGCATTGTGTACACCCAATAAATGCTAAATAATAAAGTCCACTTTCCCCAGTACCACCACCTTTTCTATCTCTGTCCAATTTTTATGAGCTTCCCAAGGGAAGGATCACTGTCTTTCACATGTATGCATCGTCAATACCTGGCAAAATACCTGCCATAAAGTTTGAACTGAGTAAATGTTGTGGAAAGACGGAAGTACACTTTAACAATGCTGAAGTTCATATACTTCTACCCAGTTTTAAAGGTAAATAATTATAATGCATAGAACTAATTCATTTCATTCTATCTTGAGGTCAAAGCTAGGAACTTATAATGTTGGCATCTTTGCTACACATAATGGTAATTTTTAAATAAGGTGGTTTAAAACGCATGCAAAATTTGACTTGCACACATTTGTAACACAGTATTATAAATCAAAGTGATCTCATTTGGTGGACTAGTTATAATTTTTTAAAAAATAAAGTGAAAGCAAAATGATAAAGTGAAAGTAATACATTACTGACAAATAGAACAAACTAAGACATCCTTTAAAGGACTTAATTTGCTCTAAAAGATTAAGACTAGAAGACTTGCTAAAAGGTTTTCATTTTTGTGTTTACTGGAAATAATCCATCCATTTCAGAAATAAGTGGAACAGTTCAAGTCTAAAAAGCGATAAATCCCAAAACTATTTACTGATTATGCATTTTTGAGTATGAGTAACTACTCTGTCTTACTAACCTAGTGATTTGAGCCAATAGAAATTAATCACTCAGTAAAATGACATGTGTTATCACTGACTTTGCAAACAATCTTGTCAGTGGCAGACACCAATGTACACAATGAGTGAAAATGTTTGTTCTTATAACAAAAGATTGATTTCATGCATATACATACATATATTATATGTAGATGCATATAAATAGACATCCAGGAATAAACTGAAAAGCGTTATTAATGAGAAGAATGCTGAATTTAACAGTTTTTCAAACACCTTTTTCTATTTTTATTCAATAACAGTTATTTTTCCCCCAAGTGGAGTTGGTTCATGGTTATACCACTTTAATAACTCTGGAGCATTTCATAATAAGTAAAAGAGATAAGAACATTTTTAGTTACTGATGCAGAGAAATAATTTTGAACTAATAAAAAATCATCTCTGTTGGAAAAGCTGTGACTCTATAATGTGCTATCACATGTTGCCTTATAAACAGTTACCTATTTCATTTAGTAAACACATATCTACAGGTAATTGGAAGACATAAGCTTTGAAAGAATTAGTTTATTATTATAAGTAATGACAAATAGCATTGTTAATAACAATAAAAGTGACATCGATATAACATAAAATTAGGTTGCAAGTAGATTTTTAAAAGAACTTAAGAATTTGCTTTAAGATGATGCTTTTATATAAATCTTAATATTTTTCTTTTTATTCCAAAAGAAAAAAATTAAAATCTAGATCTAAACATGTTAATCACACCAAAACATAAATAACATAACTGGAAATCTTACAAAAATTCATAGATATTATCCCATAGTATGGATTCCATAATTTCATAAATTATAAATAGATAAAATTGATTTAAATAATAATACATGTAATTCTCAAGATCAATGACATTATTCCCTCTAAATCATCAACAATTGCAAGAACCAGATTTTGTTAATCTTTATGACATGATCTTTTCGCTTTTGGAGATGACAAGGATTTTAGGAGCTATGAGCCAGGAACCATGGACAAAAACAAATATACATGTTACATAACACCAGAGGCCACCCTCTAGTTTTCAATCACGGGTCTGTTACATCAAAATAATATATATATAAAATCATTAATAATTAGTCCAGTCCATTATACTGGAGGGCACTCAGGTTTGCAGGTTTCCTTTCAACCTTGCTTATGACATGATCTTAAAATACTGTGACAGGTTACAAGATAAATATTTTCAAGCAGCAAAACTGCTTCTGGCTCTTCTTTTTGATATTGATGTCACTAAGGTTTTTAAAAGTGTTTTTATCTTCCAATAGCCACCTAATACGACACTGAGTCAATTTAAAGAAATTATCTGTTGCTTTAAATATACTTCAGTAAGTAATACTGTTAAATGAAAATTAACATTCACTATTCAAATTCATTTTTTAAATACAATTAAATATAAAATGAATGTTTCAAATATGTAATATAAAGAATAGACTCCATAGGAGGCTTCTTTCCAAAAAATATAAAGAATATGTTTTGATCAAAGTCACAGATTACACTTCAATATAGCTGCCAGTAAACTGGTAGGAATGTATATGTCCTCTAAGAGATAAGTCATATGCCTTTTACAATTCTTTAATTATTTACCAGTCAGTGTATTTCCGGCATTGAATCTAAAAATCCTAAAACAAGTTATGCTATTATCAGTGTTCTAATTCCCTTAGTGGTCTAGACACATGTTATATAAATATTTAATTGCAACCACTCCATCAAAACTCTATGACAACTGAATTTCAGGATTCTAGTATCATTTTAAAAGAAATATTTGATCTTTTTAAAATCCTTATAAAAAAGATTCTGGTAGAGAGATGAGGCAGTGGTGCAATTCTCTGCCGAGCTGAGGAAGTAGCAAGATTCAGTGTTGTTTTTTGTGTTAACATGGCAGTCCTGTTACTGAAGCAAAGCTGCAGAAGTGCTGAAGCAACACAATAAACAAATCTACACACCCAAATTCCTTCTTCAGCCTGGAGGAAACATTACCATGGCTCAGAAATTTATCTCACATTAGAAACCCTTCTTAGGTACAAAGATAAGAGGTAACTAATAGATTCAAGTCTTGAGAGCTAGAGAAAAATAGTTTTAAAAATCAATCAGCAATTTAAGGAAAAATAAATACAGTAAAAAATTGCTTTCAAAAATAAACTAATTTCTTATGAATCTTTAAAATTTGCCTTTTTATATAATGCTCTGGGCTAAAAATTTAATAAGTAGTCTAATTTAAATATTTCTTCTTAGAAATGTTCAGTAAACCTTGACAGGTTAGTGAAAACTACACTGAAGTGTTACAATAAATTACATCAACAGATATTTATAGACACCTGCTAAATGCAAGCCATTCAGTTAGTAGCTATATATAAACACAAACTGCCTATAACAAGTGGGAATAAGCAAGGTAGGTCAGCTCAAACTAAGAAAATTAAGTATATGGGAGAATAGAAATAAATTGTTATTTTTATGCCATTAGGTAATGAGATGACCATCAGGCTCCAGTATACTAAATTAGACTACCATGGTATCATGAACAGGAAAACACTATGAAGAGTATTAAGAGCCCACTCAGTGCAATGTATTATTAAAACTAATAACCTAAAATAACAGTAATAAGACAACAATACTACTTTCAAGGATATGTCAATTGACATTAAATAATGTGCTAAAGAATTTAGTCTGCTGAACCTTATGATCACCAGACCAAAATAATCAACTAATTATATTATTCAGTGAATATTTCACTGAATATATATGCTATATTCCAGGCACTTTCCTAGATACCTGAAATACAGGAATAAATGAAGCAGGCAAAAATCCAAGCCCTTGTGATGCTTAAACATGTAGTGGAGGTAGGGGAAGAGAGTTTTAGCATGAAATAAGAAACAACAAATGATGTAGTATGTGAGAAAGTGATGAGTGTTAGAGAATAAGATAGACTTCCTAGGGGAAGTTAGGAAATCTAGGGCAAGGAACTTTCTATTTTAAATAGTGTGGTCAGGGTAGGTCTCATGAAGACAGCATTTAAGCCAAGTCTTCAAAGCCATGAGGAGGTTTAATGGGAAAAGAGGATTCCAGGCAAAGGGAATAGCTAGAGTAAATACCCACACTGGAGTAGGAACAGGCAGGTACTCAGTAGGCCTGTGGCAGGCTCCATGTATCAGGAGAAAATCCCATCAGCCATAATGACTATTTGCACTCAAAATTTATAAACCTCAACCTCCAATAGGATTTGAATACCAAGCAATTCTATTTTACTTTGCAGTCACTCCATTCACTCTCCCCATCCATTTTACAATGTCCTATCTTCTTTCTCCTTAAATGTTTAACGACCTCTCCCATTCTCTTTCAGTTGACGATCTTTCTTCCTAATTTCACCAAAAAAGAGAAAACCGAAGTAATTAAAAGAGAAATTCTACAAGCTCTAAGTCACACATTTACCTACCTCACCCATCTGCGCTCACAGACTGCCTTTTCTCCTGTTATGAATAAACTGCCTGTGCTCTTGCAAAGACTAACTTCTCTAACAATTTTTCCTTCTCTCTTCTGAATATAGTTTTATTTCTTAACTAGATCTTCCCAGCAGCATACAAACATGTTATTTCTTCTCTTGACCCCACTTACTTCTCTAGTTATGTGCTATTCCATTCTTCACAGCAAAATTCAAAAGAGCTGTCAGTACTTTGTGTCTACGTCTTCTCCTCTCATGCTTCAATCACAATTTCTGTCTCACCACGTCAGCAAAATTGCTCTTGCTAAGGTCATCATATATCCATGGTTACTAAATCCAGTAATCAATGCTAGGTCCTTGTTTTAATGAGCCTGTCATGAGCATTTGACAGTGTTGATCCCTCCCTCTTTGGTATTCTTGTTGGCTGCTAATATAAAGTACTCTTCTGGTTTCTGTCCTACCTAATTGTTCATCCACTCTTTCATAACCTCCGTTGCTAGTGCCCTCTTATACTACTTTCTTATCATTTCTATTTATACTTTTTCCTTTGGTAATCTCATCTAATCTACATGCTGATGGCTTTAAATTCTACCTACATGCTGATGACTCCAAAATGTATACCTCCAGTCCAGTATTCTCCCCTCCTCCTTTATCCATCCACTTACCTAATCAATATCCTGCTTGCATCTCCAATAGATATCTTGACTTAATATGTCTGAAACTCAACTCTTGTTCTTCTTGACGAAATCATCTTCTGCCCACAGTCTTCCCAATCTCAATTTTAATTGAGACAAATACTTCCTTCCAGTTTCTCAGATGAGATAACATGGAATCATCCATGACTCTGCTTTCTCTCATCTTTATATCAAATCCTTCAGAATATCTATTGGCTTTATTTATAAAATAAACCCATATTCTGACCAAATCTCAT
Source organism: Pan paniscus (assembly GCF_029289425.2). Classification (NCBI taxonomy): domain Eukaryota; kingdom Metazoa; phylum Chordata; class Mammalia; order Primates; family Hominidae; genus Pan; species Pan paniscus. Next base: position 51,815,437 of record NC_073249.2, on the reverse strand, counting down.
CATATCTTCAATCAACAGTTCCACACTGCCATCAATTTCTCACCTAGATGATAGCAATAGTTTTCTAAATCTTCTTTCTCTCTGTTTCCACTTTTGCCCACCCCACAGGATACCGCTGAAGTGACATATATTCCAGGAAATCTACATTGACTATATTATTTTAAATTGTAATCCTACCCTCACCTCTGGCAGTCCCCATTTAACATACCCTGTTCTATCTACTTTCCCATAGTACTTCTGATCTTTGAAGATCAACATTAGTTTTAAATTATAATTTGTTATTAGAAATAAAAGCTTCACAAAGTCAGAGATTGTCTTCTTCTTCGTTCTCTGATGTACCCCACCCAAAACACTTCCTATTATACAATGGATACAGGCATATCTCATTTAATTGAACTTCACTTTACTGCACTTCAAAGACAGCTTTTACAAATTGAAGGTTTGTGGCAACCCTCCATTGAGCAAGTCTATCAGTGCCATTTTTCCAACAGCATCTGCTTACTTTGTGTCCCTGTGTCATATTTTGGAAACTCTTGCAATATTTCAAACTTTTTCATTATAATCATATTAGAATTACAGGATTATATTATATGATTACAGTTGTTATGGTGATCTGTGATCAGTGATCTTTGATGTAACTATCATAATTGTTTTAGGGTGCCAGGAACCACCCCCACATAAGTCAGCAAGCTTAATTGATAAATGTTGTGTGTGTCCTGACTGCTCCACTGACTGGCTATTCTCCCATCTCTCTCCCTCTCCTCAGGCTTTCCTATTCCCTAATTAATAACCTTACAATGACCTCCACGCATCCAAGGGAAAAAGCTAAAAATGATGAAGCTTGTGAGGAAGGCATGTCAAAAACTGAGACAGCCTGAAAGCCAGGCCTCTTGCACCAAGCAATTAGCCAAGTTGTGGATGCAAAGGAAAAGTTCTTGAAGGAAATGGAAAGTGCTACTGCAGTGCCCACACGAATGACAAGAAGGTGAAACAGCCTTATTGCTGAGATGGAGAACGTTTGAGTGGTCTGGATAGAAAAAGTCAAACGAGCCATGACATTCCCCTAAGCCAAAGCCTAATCCAGAGCAAGGTCCTAACTCTCTTCAATTATATGAAGGGTGAGACATGTGAGAAAGCTGTAGGAGAAAATTATGAAGCTAGGAGACATTGGTTCATGAGATTTAGGGAAAGAAGCCATCTCTACACATAAAAGTACATGGTAAAGCAGCAAATGCTGATGCAGAAGCTGTAGCAAGTTATCCAAAAGATCTAGCTAAGATTATTGATGAAAGTGGCTGAACAACACATTTCCCAATGAGGATGAAACAACCTTCTGTTGGAAGAAGATATCATCCACGACATTCATAGCTAGAGAGGAGAAGTCAATGCCTGGCTTCAAGGCTTCAAAGCTTCAAAGGACAGGCCAACTCTCCAGTTAGGCGATAATGCAGCTGGTGACTTTAATTGAAGCCAATGCTCATTTGCCATTTAAAAAATCCTTGGGCCCTTACAAATTATGCTGAGTCTACTCTGCCTGTGCTCTATAAATAATACAAAGCCCAGATGACAATACATCTGCTTACACCATGTTTTACTGAACATTCTAAGCCCACTGTTGAGATCTGCTGCTCAGAAACAAAGACTCCTTTCAAAACGTGACTGCTCACTGACAATGCACCTGGCCACCCAAGAAACTCTAATGAGATATAAAAGGAGATTAATGTTGTTTTCATGCCTGCTAAAACAATATTCATTCTGCAACCCATGGATCAAGGAGTAATTTTGACTTTCAAGTCTTATTATTTAAGAAATACATTTCATTGGGGCTACAGCTACCATAGGTAGTTATTCTTCCAATAAATCTGGGGAAAGTAAATTGAAAACCTTCTGGAAAGGATTCACCATTCTAGATATCATTAAGAACATTCATGATTCATAGGAAGAGGTCAAAACAGCAACATTAACAGGAGTTTGGAAAAAGTTGATTCCAACCAGCTCTCATGGATGACTTTAAGGGGTCCAAGACTTCTTCGAGGAAGTAACTGCAGATGTGATGGAAACAGCAAGCAAACTAGAATTCTAAGTGGAACCTGAATATGTGACTAAATTGCTGTAATATCATAATAAAACTTGAACAGATGAGGAGTTACTTCTTATGGATGAGGAAAGAAAGGAGTTTCATGAGATGAAATCTACTCCTGGTGAAGATGCTGTGAAGAGTGTTGACAATAATGAATTTAGAATATTACATAAACTTAGTTGATTAAGCAGCAGAAGGGTTTGAGAAGATTGACTCCAATTTTGAAAGAAGTTCTACTGTGGATAAAATGCTATCAAATAGCACCATATGCTACAAAGAAATCTCTCATGAAGGTAGGAGTCAATTGATGTGGCAAATTTCATTGCTGTCTTATTTTAAGAAAAAGACAACCACCCCAACCTTCTACAGCCACCTCCCTAATCTGTCAGCAGCCGTCAATACTGAGGCAAGAACCTCCACCAGCAAAAAAAAAAAAAAAAAAAAAGATGATTTGTTAAAAGCTCAGATTATCATTACCATATTTTAGTAATAAAGTATTTTTCAATTAAGGTATGTACATTTTTCAGACACAATGCTATTGCACACTTAATAGACTATAGGACAGTATAAACCTAATGTTTATATGCACTGGGAAACAAAAAACTTTGTGTAATTCACTTTATTGCAATATTCACTTTATTGCAGTGGTCTGGAACTGAACCCACACTATATCTGAGCTATGAGTAAAGAATACTTAAAAACTGTTTCTTAAATTTTAGTGTTCTTACTTTTTATGGCATTTCATTAATAATGTATATTTCTGGGCTTTAATCCAGGCCTCTTTAATCATTAGTTTTGAAGGTGAGACTCAAGAATATGCATGTTTAACAGGCTCTCCAGGTAAGTCAGTCTTACCATAAGAGAGCAAGCAGTCTGAGACTACACTCTGAGACACACTATTTAGGATATTGAAATCAGTTAACAAGAGATGCTGGGAGAAAAAGTATCCTTTATCCTGATAAACTGTCTCCTCTTGTACATTTCTTCTGTCATTACGTCTCTATATTCCCCCATGTCACATTACATTTTATCATTTTTTCACGTTATAAAATACATGCTTGATGCAATTACCATCTCCTATCTATTCATAACTCAAATCTTTCTTAACACTCCAAAACTGTTGAATCTTCATTTACTAGTAATACAAGTGCTGACATTGGCTATAGATTACATACCATGAATCACTATCATGAAAAAGAATAATAGGAAAATGTAGAAATCTGTAACAATTTTTTATGTTAAAAGCTTTTAAATATCTTCTGAAAATCTGTAGCTAACATAAAAGGAAATATTTCACTTTGGTCCCACTCCTTTTATTCAACATCTTATTATGTCAGGGAAAGTAGATCACAGCACAAAACAGAGCATGTGCTCAGGATCTCATAGAATTTCCACTTCTACATGCTACACCACTATGTGACTCCAAGTTTAAAATTGTAGATATCATTTTATTTAAAATACAGTAACACTTTACTCCTATAATTTTCTTTTTTTCTTTCTTTTTTTTTCTTTTATTTTATTGTTATTATACTTTAAGTTTTAGGGTACATGTGCACAATGTGCAGGTTAGTTACATATGCATACAAGTGCCATGCTGGTGTGCTGCACCCATTAACTCATCATTTAGCATTAGGTATATCTCCTAAAGCTATCCCTCCTCCCTCCCCCCACCCCACAACAGTCCCCAGAGTGTGATGTTCCCCTTCCTGTGTCCATGTGTTCTCACTGTTCAATTCCCACCTATGAGTGAGAATATGCAGTGTTTGGTTTTTTGTTCTTGCGATAGTTTACTGAGAATGATGGTTTCCAATTTCATCCATGTCCCTACAAAGGACATGAACTCATCATTTTTTATGGCTGCATAGTATTCCATGGTGTATATGTGCCACATTTTCTTAATCCAGTCTATCATTGTTGGACATTTGGGTTGGTTCCAAGTCTTTGCTATTGTGAATAGTGCCGCAATAAACATATGTGTGCATGTGTCTTTATAGCAGCATGATTTATAGTCCTTTGGGTATATACCCAGTAATGGGATGGCTGGGTCAAATGGTATGTCTAGTTCTAGATCCCTGAGGAATCGCCACACTGACTTCCACAAGGGTTGAACTAGTTTACAGTCCCACCAACAGTGTAAAAGTGTTCCTATTTCTCCACATCCTCTCCAGCACCTGTTGTTTCCTGACTTTTTAATGACTGTCATTCTAACTGGTGTGAGATGGTATCTCATTGTGGTTTTGATTTGCATTTCTCTGATGGCCAGTGATGGTGAGCAATTTTTCATGTGTTTTTTGGCTGCATAAATGTCTTCTTTTGAGAAGTGTCTGTTCATGTCCTTTGCCCACTTTTTGATGGGGTTGTTTGTTTTTTTCTTGTAAATTTGTTTGAGTTCACTGTAGATTCTGGATATTAGCCCTTTGTCAGATGAATAGGTTGCAAAAATTTTCTGGTACCAAAACAGAGATATAGATCAATGGAACAGAACAGAGCCCTCAGAAATAACGCCACATATCTACAACTCCTATAATTTTCATACAGCTCTTAGATAAGTTTCATTATATTGATTTTCATAAACTTCTCATCTACTAAAACTGTCAAAATATTTTCATGCATAATCCTTATAATAGGGAATCACTCATCAACTTTTCATTTATTTATTTAATAAACTTAAATGCCTATTATGTATTAGCTATTAGGATACAAAAACACTTAAAGCATGAACCTTGTTTTTACAGAGTCTACAACACAAGAAGGAGCCAAACAAACCAACAAATATCATATGGTGCTAAAAGAAGGGAAATTCATAGAAGTATGAGAGGTAAAAAAAAAAATTCCTGGAAAAGGTGTATCTGAGCTTGGTCTTAAAGAAAGAATAGACTGAGTTGTGGAATGTAAAATGGAGAGAGGATATTCAAAGCAGAGAAAACAAGAACAACAAGTATATGTGCATTTCTTCATTCATTTATTCCTAGAGGGACAGTAAATCATAATGACTAATGACAGTAAATAAAGACAGAAATAGTGACAGTAAATAAAGATTAGAACAGAACTAAATGAAATAGAAACTAGAAAGGCAATAGAAACGATCAATGAAACTGAACATTAGATTCTGAAAAGTTAAACTGACAAACCTTTAGCTGGTCTAATTAAAGAAAAAAATAAAGAAGCCTCAAATAAGTAAAATTGGAAATGGAAGAGGACACAGTTCAACTGATACTACAGAAATATAAAGAATCATAAGAGTCTACTATAATCAACAATTATACACCAACAAATTGAATAACCCAGAAGAAATGAATAAATTCCTAGATACAACCTATCAAAACTGAATTATTAACAAATAATGAAATAATGAATAAGGAGATTGAATCAGTAGTCAAAAATCTTCCATCAAAGAAAACCCCAGACCTGATGACTCCACTGCTGAATTGTAACAAACATTTAAAGAATACCAATCCTCAAACTCTTCAAAAAAACTTAAAAGAAGAGAATATTTCCAAAGTTATTTTATGTGGCCAGCATTACTCTCACACCAAAGCCAGACAAGGAGACTCCAAAAAGAAAGAGAATTACATCCAATGTCCCTTAAACATAGATGCAAAAATCTTCAACAAAATACTAGCAAACCAAATTCAACAGTGTTTTAAAAGGATTATCCCTGGAATGCAAGGATGGTTCAACATTCACAAATCAATAAATGTGATACACTACATTAACAGAATAAACGGCAAAAACCTTATGATCACATCAACAGATGCACAAAGGCATTTGACAAAAATCAACACTCATGATGAAAACACTTAACAAATTATGTATAAAATAATTTATCTCACCACAATAAAAGGAAAAATATAACAAGTTCACAGCTAATATAATAGTCAATGGTAAAAAGCTAAGATAAGGAACAAGACAAGAGTTCTCATTCTCACCATTTCTTTTAAACACAGAAGTAGAAATCCTAGTTAGAGCAATTCATGAGGAAATAGAAATAAAAGGCATCCAAACTGGGGAGATGAGGGGAGGGAGGGAAGGAAGGAAGGAAGGAAGGGACGGAGGGAAGGCAGGCAGGGAGGGAGGGAAGGAGGGAGGGAGGGAAATTGTTTGCTCATGGCATATTACATGCGGAAAACTCCAAAGACTTGAGCAAAAGAACTGTTGGAACTAATAAGCAAAATCAGTAATGTAGCAAGATACACAATCAACGTATTAAAAAGTAGCATTTGTATACATTAATAACTATCCAAAAAGAAAGCAAGGAAATAATTAAATTTACAATAGCATAAAAAAATACTTGGGAATAAAATTAACCAAAGAAGTGAAAGACCTATACAATGAAAGCTATAACACTAATAAAAGAAACTGAAAATGACAAAATATATAGAAAAATATTCCATGTTCATGTGTTCATGGATGGAAGAATTAGCATTGCTAAACTATCCATACTACCCAAAGGGATCTACAGTTCAACGTAATTCCTACCAAGGTTCCAATGATATTTTTCTCAGAAATATAAAAATCAATCCTAAAATTCATATGGAACCACAAAAGACCTCAAATAGACAAAACAATCTTGAATAAAAGGAGCAAAGCTGGAGACATCACATTATCTGATCTCAAAATATACTATGAAGCCATAATAACCAAAATGGCATGGTACTAGCATAAAAACAGATATACAGACATATGAAATAGAATAGAAAACCCAAAAATAAATCCATACATTTCCCATCAACTGATCTTCAACTAAGGTGCTAAGAACACAAAATGGAGAAGGACATCCATGTGCAGAAGAATAAAATAGGGCACTTATCTCAGATTATATATAAAAATCAATTCAAAATGGATTTATAAACATAAGACCTGAAACCATAAAACTACAAGAAGAAAACACAGGGGAAAAGCTTCTCAACACTGGTCTGAGCAAAGATTTTTTGGATCATGACTTCAAAAGCACAGGCAACGAAAGCAAAAATAGACAAATATGATTACACAAAGGAAATAACAGAGTGAAGAGATGATCTCTGCAATGGGAGAAAATATTTGTAAATTATATCTGATAAGGAATTGATATCCAAAATATATAAAGAACTCAAACAAATTAATAACAAGAAAATAAATAACCCAATTAAAAATGGGCAAAATATTTGAAAAAAAAACATTGATCATAAGAAGACATACAAATGGCCAACAGTGAAAAAATGTTCAACATCACTAATCATCAGAGAAATGCAAATTAAAACCACAGTGAGACATCATGTCATACCTGTTAGGATTTTTATTATCAAAAAGACAAGAGATAAGTTTTGGCCAGGATGTGGAGAAAAGCTAACCCTTGTACCTTACTGGTGGGAATGTAAGTTAGTATAACCATTATGGAAAACAGTATGGAAGTTTCTCAAAAAACCAAAAATAGAACTATTATATGATCCAGCAATTCCGCTTCTAGGAATATATCCAAAGGAAATGAAATCAGTATGCTGAAGATCTATCTGCATTACACGTTCAATACAGCATTACTCAACAATAACAAATATATGGAATCAACCTAACTGTCCATGAATGGATGAATACAAAAAGAAAATGTGGTATACACACACACACACACACACAATGGAACACTATTAACCCTTTATAAAGAAGAAAATCCTGTCAACTGCAACAACATGATTCAATCTGGAGGACATTATGCTAAGTAAAATAAGCCAGGCATCAAAAGACAAATAGTACATGATTTCACTAAAAAAGTCAAACTCAGAGAAGCAGAGAACAGAATGGTAGTTACCAGGGGTTGGGGTAAAGCAGACAAAATTTTAATTAGACAAGAGGAATAACAAGTTCAGGAATTCTATTGTTCAACATGGAGAGTACACTTAATAACTATAATGTATAGTTAGTAACTATGTATTAAATACTTGAAGATTGCTAGGAGAGTAGATTTTAAACGTTCTCACCACAAAAAATGTTAATTACATGAGTTAACTGATATGTTACTTAGCTTGATTTAGTCATTCCACAATCAAAATTGATGTTAATTAATTTAGCCATTCTATAATCAAATTCCAATATCAGAACATCATGTTATATATCATAAATATATACAATTTTTATTTGTCAAAAAAATAATGGCCAGGCACACTGGTTCATGCCTGTAACCCCAAACCACTAGGAGGCTGAGGTGAGAGGATCACCTGAGATCAGGAGATCAAGAATAGCCTAGGCAACATAGCAAGATCCCATATCTCAAAAAAAAAAAAAAAATTTAAACCAGGCTATACCATGGTTACTGAATTTTCCTTATGTGACATAGGAATTTATCTCCAAAGAAGTACTGAAGATTAGCTGAGAATGATCTCCCCTCTCCAAAACTACATGGGATTTATTTTATCAAATAATAAGTACTCAGATGTTTCCTCACAATAACAATATAGTTATCCAAGGCCCACCAGAGACTTCGAAATATATTTTTATTCAATTACCTGGTAAGAATAATCTTAAGAAACAAAACTAAGATTTTTCAATTTATGTCAATAAAATTACATAAACATTTGATAGAACTGAGCGCATGTTTACAAAATGGAATGGTGATTTTATTAGAGGTGGATGATCTTGAGGATTTTTACCCTGATATTATAATTTATACACTTTAGTGAATGTACTATGTTATCTTAGTGTTCTCTTTTGGTCATAAAGAGGTTACCTTTAATGAAACAGAAATCTCCCTATGTCCCTAATCTTAGAGTCTTTACTTATTATTTATGGTTGTTATCACTGTAATAAGCAAATATTTGAGTATTCAAAATCGCTTTTTATGTGTAATAATAAAAAACATGTTAAGGAGAGATGTGACTAAAATTTATTTAGCACCCAACATTGACAAGGTCCTATGCAAGAAACTGGATATATAGAATGCAATCATAAATGGTCCCAGTATTAGAAAGGTTCATAACCTATTGAGAAAATTGATATGTAAATAAGACAGTTATTTAAAATGTCAATATAAAAAGACATATATGAACATTATCTTTGATTTCTTATTTCTCTCTACTCTAACCCACAAGTAAGAGTTGACAATTCTACCTCTCAAACATAAACAAATTCTGTCCTGTTTCACTCCATCTTGTTTACTACCACCATCACTTCTCTCCTGGACAACTGCAAAAGCCTCATAATTGGACTTTTGCCACCTCTCTCTCCTCTAACATATTTTCACATGGTAATCTGGGCAACCTTTACAAAATACAGATCAGATCCAATCATGTGCCAGCTAAAACTTCCCTACAGCATACTGTTCCATTTAGAATAAAAGGTAAACTCCTTATGCCTTCAAAGCCTTGTATGATCTGTCCCTTTTATGCCATTCTAACTTCATTTAGTACAACTCTTTTCCGTGCCCACATTTCATTTATTCGGATCTTAGAAAATGCCAAGTTCTTTCCCTCCTTTAGGTCTTTGTAACAATTCTCCCTACCTGTAACCATGTTCTTCTTTTCATATCTCAAAACTGATTCCTTCTTTAGACGTAGCTTAAATATCACCTTTTCAGTAGTGCCTTTTCTAGTCACTCAATCTAAATTGGCCATCCAGTCAATGTCTCATATACTCTGAACTTTTTGCTCACTGATATTTTTCTTATTTGCTGTTTGTTTGTTTGTTAACCCATTTCCTTCACTAGAAATATCAGCTTCATAACAGAAGGCTACACATCTCTGAATCTCAAGTGCTTGGAGTAGCAGTGCCTGACACAAAATAAATAATCCATATGTAATTGTTAGAGTGAATAAACAAATAAAATGTGTTCAAACTAATAGACGCACAGAAAAAAGAGTACAGACTTAGTGACGGGGAGGGACACTCAGGGAAGACTTTAGAGAGGTGAAAATACATATTAAAAAGAGAAATTACAATAACATGGGATAAATGCCACAAGTGAGATATGAATAAAAATCTAAAGGAGGGATCAGTTCCAAGATGGCCAAATAGGAACAGCTCTGGTCTGCAGCTCCTAGTGTGATCGATGCAGAAGACAGGTGATTTCTGCATTTCCGATTGAGGTACATGGTTCATCTCATTGGGACTGGTTGGGCAGTGGGTATAGCCCACAGAGGGCAAGCCAAAGCAGGGTGGGGCATCGCTGCACCCGGGAAGCACAAGGGGTTGGGGGATTTCCCTTTCCTAGCCAAGGGAAATCGTGACAGACTGTACCTGGAAAAACGGGACATTTCTGCCCAAATACTGCGCTTTTCCCATGGTCTTAGCAATCAGCAGACCAGGAGAGTCTCTTCTGTGCCTGGCTCAGTGGGTCCCACGCCCACAGAGCCTTGCTCACTGCTACCGCAGCAGTCTGAGATTGACCTGTGAGGCAGCAGCCTGGTGAGGGTAGGGGCGTCCGCCATTGCTGAGGCTTGAGTAGGTAAATAAAGGGGCCGGGAAGCTCGAACTGGGTGGAGGCCACTGCAGCTCAGCAAGGCCTACTGCCTCTATAGACTCCACCTCTGTGGGCAGGGAATAGCTGAACAACAGGCAGCAGAAACTTCTGCAGACTTAAACGTCCCTGACAGCTCTGAAGGGAGCAGTGGTTCTCCCAGCATGACATTTGAGCTCTGAGAATGGACAGACTGCCTCCTCAAGCAGGTGCCTGATTCCCTGTAGCCTAACTGGGAGACACCTCCCAGTAAGGGCTAACAGACACCTCATACAGGCAGGTACCCTGCTGGGACGAAGCTTCCAGAGGAAGATCAGGCAGCAATATTTACTGTTCTGCAGCCTCCACTGTTGATACTCAGGCAAACAGGCTCTGGAGTAGACCTCCAGCAAACTCCAACCGACCTGCAGCTGAGGGACCTGACTGTTAGAAGGAAAACTAACAAACAGAAAGGAATAGCATCAACATCAACAAAAAGGACATCCACACCAAAACCCCATCTGTAGGCAAGCAACATCAAAGACCAAAGGTAGTATTCTCTGACGGTAGTTTGAATTTCTGTGGGATCGGTGGTGATATCCCCTTTATCATTTTTTATTGCGTCTATTTGATTCTTCTCTCTTTTTTTCTTTATTAGTCTTGCTAGCGGTCTATCAATTTTGTTGATCCTTTCAAAAAACCAGCTTCTGGATTCATTAATTTTTTGAAGGGTTTTTTTGGTCTTTATTTCCTTCAGTTCTGCCCTGATTTTAGTTGTTTCTTGCCTTGTGCTAGCTTTTGAATGTGTTTGCTCTTGCTTTTCTAGTTCTTTTAATTGTGATGTTAGGGTGTCAATTTTGGATCTTTCCTGCTTTCTTTTGTGGGCATTTAGTGCTATAAATTTCCCTCTACACACTGCTTTGAATGTGTCCCAGAGATTCTGGTATGTTGTGTCTTTGTTCTCGTTGGTTTCAAAGAACATCTTTATTTCTGCCTTCATTTCGTTATGTACCAGGAAGAAGTTGAATCTCTGAATAGACCAATAACAGGCTCTGAAATTGTGGCAATAATCAATAGCTTACCAACCAAAAAGAGTCCAGGACCAGACGGATTCACAGCCAAATTCTACCAGAGGCACAAAGAGAGCTGGCACCATTCCTTCTGAAACTATTCCAATCAATAGAAAAAGAGGGAATCCTCCCTAACTCATTTTATGAGGCCAGTATCATCTGGATACCAAAGCCTGGCAAAGACACAACAAAAAAAGAGAATTTTAGGCCAATATTTCTGACGAACATTGATGCGAAAATCCTCAATAAAATACTGGCAAACCGAATCCAGCAGCACATCAAAAAGCTTATCCACCACTATCAAGTCGGCTTCATCCCTGGGATGCAGGGCTGGTTTAATATACACAAATCAATAAATGTAATCCATCACATAAACAGAACCAATGAGAGAAACCACATGATTATCTCAATAGATGCAGAAAAGGCCTTTGGCAAAATTCAACATCCCTTCATGCTAAAAACTCGCAATAAACTAGGTATTGATGGAACATATCTCAAAATAATAAGAGCTATTTATGACAAACCCACAGCCAATATCATACTGAATGGGCAAAAACTGGAAGCATTCCCTCTGAAAACCAGTACAAGACAAGGATGCCCTCTCTCCTATTCAACATAGTGTTGGTAGTTCTGGCCAGGGCTATCAGGCAAGAGAAAGAAATAAAGTGTATTCAATTAGGAAAAGAGGAAGTCAAATTGTCCCTATTTGCAGATGACATGATTGTCTATTTAGAAAACCCCATCATCTCAGCCCAAAATCTCCTTAAGCTGATAAGCAACTTCAGCAAAGTCTCAGGATACAAAATCAGTGTGCAAAAATCACAAGCATTCCTGTACACCAATAACAGACAATCGGAGAGCCAAATCATGAGTGAACTCCCATTCGCAATTGCTACAAAGAGAATAAAATACCTAGGAATCCAACTTACAAGGGATGTGAAGGACCTCTTCAAGGAGAACTACAAACCACTGCTCAACAAAATAAAAGAGGACACAAACAAATGGAAGAACATTCCACACTCATGGATAGGAAGACTCAATATTTTGAAAATGGCCATACTGCCCAAGGTAATTTATAGATTCAATGCCATCCCCATGAAGCTACCAATGACTTTCTTCACAGAATTGGAAAAAAACTACTTTAAAGTTCATATGGAACCAAAAAAGAGCGCGCATTGCCAAGACAATCCTAAGCAAAAAGAACAAAGCTGGAGGCATCACGCTACCTAACTTCAAACTATACTACAAGGCTACAGTAACCAAAACAGCACGGTACTGGTACCAAAACAGACATATAGGCCAATGGAACAGAACAGAGGCCTCAGAAATAACACCACACAACTACAACCATCTGATCTTTGACAAATCTGACAAAAACAAGAAATGGGGAAAGGATTCCCGATTTAATAAATGGTGCTGGGAAAACTGGTTAGCCATATGTAAAAAGCTGAAACTGGATCCCTTCCTTACACCTTGTACAAAAATCAATTCAAGATGGATTAAAGACTTAAATGCTAGACCTAAAACCATAAAAACTCTAGAAGAAAACCTAGGGAATACCATTCAGGACATAGGCATGGGCAAGGACTTCATGACTAAAACACCAAAAGCAATGGCAACAAAAGCCAAAATAGACAAATGGGATCTAATTCAACTACACAGCTTCCGCATGGCAAAAGAAACTACCATCAGAGTGAACAGGCAACCTACAGAATGGGAAAAAATTTTTGCCATCTACCCATCTGACAAAGGGATAATACCCAGGATCTACAAAGAACTTACACAAATTTACAAGAAAAAAAAACCCACTAAAAAGTGGGAAAAGCATAGGAACAGACGCTTCTCAAAAGACATCTATGCTGCCAACAGACATATGAAAAAAGGGTCATCATCACTGGTCATCAGAGAAATGCAAATCAAAACCACAATGAGATCCCATCTCATGCCATTTAGAATGGTGATCATTAAAAAGGTAAGAAACAACAGATGCTGGAGAGGATGTGGAGAAATAGAAAAGCTTTTACACTGTTGGTGGGAGTATAAATTAGTTCAACCATTGTGGAAAAAAGTGTGAGGATTCCTCAAGGATCTAGAACTAGAAATACCATTTGATCCAGCGATCCCATTACTGGGTATTTACCCAAAGGATTATAAATTATGCTACCATAAAGACATATGCACATGTATGTTTATTGCGGCACCATTCACAATAGCAAAGACTTGGAAACAACCCAAATGTCCATCAATGATAGACTGGATTAAGAAAATGTGGCACATATACACCATGGAATACTATGCAGCCATAAAAAAGGATGAGTTCATGTCCTTTGCAGGGACATGGATGAAGCTGGAAACCATCACTCTCAGCAAACTATCACAAGGATAGAAAACCAAACATTGCATGTTCTCACTCATAGGTGGGAATTGAACAATGAGAACACTTGGACACAGGGCGGGAACATCACACACCAGGGCCTGTTGGCAGGTAGGGGCCTGGGGGAGGGATAGCATTAGGAGAAATACCTAATGTAAATAATGAGTTAATGGGTGCAGCAAACCAACATGGCACATGTATACCTATGTAACAAACCTGCACATTGTGCACATGTACCCTAGAACTTAAAGTATAATTTAAAAAGAAAACAGAAAAAGAAAAAGAAAAAAAAATCTAAAGAATAGAAAAGACAGAATGATCAATGTAAGGGTTGACGTTTGAAGAGGCTATGGCGGAATGACAGGAAGCATATTAACACTGATGGTATAGTATGGCATAGACAAAACCTGACATTGTGAAATGTATGTGTGAAGGAACATTCAATGTGATTGCATATTACATTAGAATAGGAAATTGGAAAGGATTTGGAGCCCAGAGAGGCACCAAGCACCTTATATAGTGTGATACTCCATGAAAGTGGCAGAACCAGGATACAAACCCGGATCTATTGGATTCCAAGCCAATATTCTTCACAGGGGTACAGACCTGCCATTAGTGACACTCAATGGTGTGACCAAGAACACAAAGCCAAAGAATGTATGTGGTATATTTAATTGAAATTTTAATTTTATTTTAATATGAAGGTAAGAAGAGGGTAATACAACCAGTATTTAAAATGTTTTCACTTTAAAATAAACACTGCTATGTTGTGATATAGAATGTACAACATGTATAAATGTTTTGGAAAAATGCAGAATGCTTCCTAAACTGTGCCTGTCAGTGGGCTTCTACAGCCACCCCCTTATACTCTTTAAAAATATGTATTCTCTTCTGCCATGGGGGGCACTTTTTTGGATAGAAAAGTTTGAGAAATACACATTTTTATTACTCAATGAAAGGTAGAAAAGGTTTTGGGGGAACATTAAAAAAGAGTTTTCCAATTTGAATCTTTATCATTTTCCTCCCTGATAAGAGTTAGAATTTGGGCAAGAAGAATTATTTTGAATATCTATTTAAATATATGTGAGTTCCTTCACTATTAAATAAGTTTCCTAACAGTAATCTAGATTATCAGTTTAAAAGGCCTATATTCATGGAGAGCCCGTAAGTTTATAGTTCTAGATGAGGCTCTTGGATTGACACACTAAATTCAATCAGACTGCATGAATAAATAAAATGTGTTTAAAGTAATATAGGCACAGAAAAAAAGGAGTACAGACTTAGTGAGGGGGAGGGACACTCAGGGAAGACTTTAGAGAGATGAAGTCAATATAAAAAAGATAAATTACAATAACATGGGATAAATTCTATAACTCAGACATGAACAGAGCTCTAAAGGAAGAGAAAAGATGAGATGATTGACCTAAGGGTTGACATTCGAACTATTATAGCCACTTGCCATAGCTACATTGCGGTATAGAATATACAATGTATAAATGTTTTGGAAAAATGCAGAATGCTTCCTAAAATGTGCTTATCAGTGAGCTCATACAGCCACCCCCCATACTCTTTAAAAAATGCATTCTCTTCTGCCATGGCACTCTGTTGGATAGAAAAGTTTGAGAAATACACATTTATATTACTATATGAATGGTAGGAGAGGTTTTGGGGGAAAGGTTTGGTTTTGCCGTGGTCCTTAGCCATGGCGAATGTATGGTAAGATGAGCAGAAAAAACTTCAGTTCCAGGGGCCTTAATAACAAGCAATGTACAGAAGAAAATAATTTCCTTCATTGTATTAGTATGAGATAAAAGTAAGAGACCTGAAAATAATGGCTTAAGTCTTTGTAAAGCTGCTAGCTAAAGAAAGACGGTAATGTCAGAGTTGTGGATTTAAGGAACTGTTTCTGGGATTCCTTCCAAATCCATTATCTAAAGAGAAATTCATACAAATGGAACCCACTATCATCCATCTAAGCTATGTTTATTTCAAAGTATCATGGAATGTTAGAGATGAGAGGTATCTCAAACTCAGTGATCTTTTACTCTAACTCATGTTACAATGCAGAAACTGAGACCAAAAGAGGTTAAGAAGTCAACTGTCAATGAAAATACAGCCTATTACTGGATGACGTATAAACATTAAAAATATATATGTTTTAACACAATACTTTAATTAAATATTAACAGTTTAAATAATAATAATAAAGCAAGGATAGTTGGTAGCTTATGCTTTGTTGACTGAAAGAAGGAGTGTCCAGGGGAGGGGAAGATTTTGATCAAAGGATACAAAGTTTCAGTTAGACAAGAGAAATAGGTTTTTGAGATCTACTGCATGGTACAGTGACCACAGTTAATACTAATGTATTGTACATTTCAAAATTGCTAAAAGAGTAGAGTTTTTGTTTTTGTTGTTGTTGTTGTTGTTGTTTCTTTGAGATGGAGTCTCGCTCTGTTGCCCAGGCTGGAGTGCACTGGCACAATCTAGCTCACTGCAACCTCTGTCTCCCAGGTTCAAGCTATTCTCCTGCTTCAGCCTCCTGTGTAGCTGGGATTACAGGCATGTGACACCTTGCCTGGCTAATTTTTGTATTTTTATTAGAGACGGGGTTTCACCATGTTGGCCAGGTTGGTCTCAAACTCCTGACCTCAGGTGATCCACCCCCATCAGCCTCACAAAGTGCTGGGATCACCAGCGTGAGCCACTGTGCCCGGCCTTAAAAAGTAGATTATAAATGTTCTCAGCATTCTAAAAAATGTGAGGTGATAGATATGTTAATTAGCCTGATATAATCATTCTACAATGTGTATGTGTGTATCAAAACATCACATTGTACCCCATAAACACACACTATTGTCAATTAAAATTTTTAAAAAATAAAATACAACAAAAATTATACAATTGAAATATTTTTAAAATGATAAGTAAACTAGGAGAACACTGTCTTTCCTTATACCTATGTAACAAACCTGCACGTTGTGCACATGTACCCTAAAACTTAAAGTATAATACAAAAAAAAAAAGTCCCTCCCTTTAAGGGACCTCCCTAGTTAGCCTCACATAGTAGCTAGAACTACAGGTGTGCACCACCACATCCAGCTAATTTTTGTATTTTTTGTAGAAACAGGGTTTCACTATGCTGCCCAGGCTGGTTAGTCCTCTTTTTTAAGGCTTTCCAAGTGATTCAGATAGGTCCACCAATTAGATTATCTAGAATAATCTTCTTTATTTATAGTCAAATGATTAGGAGTTTTAATTTTATCTTTAAAATCCTTTCATAGCAAAACCTAAATTACTGTTTGATGGAATAACTGGGGATGGTAGCCTAGCCAAGTGGACACATTAATGAAACCAACACAAGGGGGGCAAACTCAGTTTTTGTTGGGAAATGTCCTCATGTCACTCATAATTAAAAGGTGTTTTGTTTGGCATAGAATTCTATGTATTTTTTCTCAACACACTGAAGATATCATGCCAGTATCTTCTAGATTCCATTGTTGCTGCTGTGAAGTAAGCTGTCAATATATTGCTCCTTTGAAGGTAATCTTTTTTCTCCTATTTAAACAAATTTCCATTTTGTTTAGTGTTTTATAGCTTTGGATGTATGAATATACACTGTGTGTGGGCATAGATTCTTTCTTCTTTATTCAGTTTGGATGTTAAGACTTTATAAATTTGTAAATTTATGAAGTGTATTTTCATTGGTTCTGGCACTATCCTTTCAACTACTGTCTCTGTTCCATTTTCTGTCCTCACCTATTAGAACTGACTATATGAATTTAAGGACATTCTTAGTCTACCCTCTATGTCTATCAACTTCCTATATTTTCCATTTCTGTCTTTCCATACCATATTTTGTATAACTTCTTTTTCAAATATATCTTCAGCTTAGCAAACCTCTCTTCACTTAGATTTGATCTGCAATTACACCCATCAACTTATTTAATTTCAATTATTACATGCTTCCTTAACAGAAGTTTATTTGCTACCTTTTTGAAATTGGCTTTGCACTCTTTGAAGTTTTTCTTCTCTGAACATTTTAAAGCTTGTTTCTTCTTTCAACATGTTAAACATGGCTATTTTCATATTCTATTTCTGATAATTCCAATACTTAAAGTCTTTGCAAGTCAGTTTCATCTGTTGTTTCTGCTAGCTCTCATTTATAATTTCTTTCATTGTATTTTTAATAATTTTTCTTTTTTTTTTTCTTTCTTTTTTTTTTTTTTTGAGATAAGAGTCTCACTCTGTCGCACAGGCTGGAGTGCAGTGGTGCAATCTCAGTCACTGCAAGCTCCTCCTCCCAGGTTCATGCCATTCTCTTGCTTCAGCCTCCAAAGTAGCTGGGATTACATGCACCTGCCACCATGCCCAGCTAATTTTTTTGTATTTTTTTTTTTTTTTAGTAGAGACAGGTTTTCACCGTATTAGCCAGGATGGTCTCGATCTCCTGACCTCATGATCCACCCGTCTCGGCCTCCCAGAGTGCTGGGATTACAGGTACCTGTTGCTAGGATCTAATAATTTTCTCCTGTGAGTCACTGCGCCTGGCCCTTTTAATAATTTTTAACAGCAAAATTTCCTTTTGGAATTTTAGCTGGAAGAATTATTTGATGCCTGGCTGAAGGTGATTTCCTGAAGAGGGAATATATGTTTGCCTCTTCCTGAGGTCTGGGGGCACTAACATTTAGGGTCCTTTAAATTTCGTTTGAGTTTTGTCAGCCAAAATCAGAAAATATTAATTCAGGCTGCAAATTTCTGTGCAGACTGACATGTGGTTATTTCTTAACAGCATTTTTCCCTTCCCTCTACCCAGCACTAATGCTTTGGATGTATGAGTTTCCTTACAGATCCCCAGGAAACTGACTGAGAAAGTAAACACCTTTATTTCTAGTTTACCTGTACATTAAGTCTTCTCAGAATTACAGGAACTGGGTCTCCTATTACACTTCTCATCTTGTAAAGTGAGCACTAGGCTTTGTCTCCTGTACTGTCTCAACATAAGGAGTTCTTTAAATATTACGTTTTAAATTGTAGTATGTAGGTTATTTATGGATCCTACCCTGCCATATTATCAGAAATAAAACTTCACTTTAACTCTTTCCTTAAAATTATATGCTGCTCTCCTGGGTCAAAGTCCTCTCAAATTTGAAGCATAAGTTGTTCTAAGAGATAACCTGAATAATTCTAGACCTATAATGGATCACAAAGTCATAGTCATAAATCTTTTGTACCTAATAAATATTTTTATATTTTTTCAGCCATATGAGTAGTATCTTTGAGGATTCATCTGTGTTAGTTTTTTACCAATTGACTCTTCTTTTAGAAGTTTGTGAAACTCTGTCAACGAGAATCTTTTCAATCCTTTCAGGGCTATCTTCACGTATCACTTTTTTAAGAATCATGAGCATATCAAGTTCTAGAAGACAGCCAATTTGTGCAAGTAAGACTATCCACATTGTCCACATAATTAGTTCTTTGGTTGACCATTTTCATATTTTACATTTAACGTCCTTGAACAAACTGTATTTTTTAAAAGTCCTACACAGATATGTATTTTGTTAATGTAATTTCTCTAAGAATGAGGCAGACATTAAGATTTGCTGAGCATCAACAAGGCACCATGCATTGTGCTGAGAGTGTACATGTGTTAATTCACATAAACCTTATTATAATCCTGTGAGGTAGGTGGTAATATTTCTATTTTAAAGAAAAAGAAATATGTACTCATGTAAAACAGATATTCTGCGATACAGTCAAAATGTAACCCAACTATACATGACTCCTAAAAAGTAAACGCTTCTGTAACTATGCAAAAAAATTACTGTTTTATTAACTTTATTAAGTGGTAAGGAACTAGTTACAGAAGTTCATGATCAAAGGGAAATAAGTTAGATATTCTACCTACCCATTCAATCCCTAACCCCCATATAATTTAATCTTCAAAACTCAGTTTTGATAATGGAAGATAGTGCCTCTTCTTGATAGAGAAAAATACAAAAAGGTACTGATATTTTACTCAACAAGCATGCACTGCATGACTAGCTTAGGACTGTACTGTGCTATACTTCAGCATTTATAAAGCACTATCACTTGATCTTCCTTTCAACCCTGGGAAGTAATTGAGTCTATGCTTGGAGACCTCTAGGGACAAAAAGCTCCAAAAGCAGCCCACTCTATTTTTTGGAAATTCACAGGACATCTCTGATCCTGAAATCCATGCTCCTTAAGTTTGTGTACAGGATAACCTTAACCCTTTCCTTAATGTAAAACTTCACTTATTGGAAGACAGGTATCTCCCCATGCCCCAGAGTATTTTGTAATCTCAGATTATTTTTTAAAATTTCCTCAGAAGTAGTAGCATTAATTGTTGCCATGCTGACTTCTTTACTGACCTAATTTGAAGGTTATTTTGAATGATATAGTATCTTCCCTTCTAACAGTTCAAAAAAATTATTAGACTGTCAGCTTCTCAAGGGCATTACTGAGTTTTTATTCATTTTTGTATCCTGGCCCTGAGCACAGTTTATGACACACAGTAGGTCTTCATTAAATGTTTAATTCACATAGTAAACTTTACACTTAACATTGTCATGTGGAATAAGAAAAACAAGTGTTAAGAACTTAATTCAAATTTTGTATACAGAAACTAAGACAACCCAATTTAAGACACTTGCTATGATTACACAATGGAATGACAGAAGCAGTGCATCCAAAATTTCTGAAATCTGATGTCTAGTTACTGCTTTTTTGAAATAGCAATTATATTTTCTGAACCAAAAATCAGGACAAACAGCATAACTATGAGTCTTATTATTGATTCTGAATGTATGAGTATTAAAAAGTCTTACAAAGCTTAAAAAGTTAAATATTCATTTTATGAACTATTTTATAAACTATATTACAATGGAATAATCCTATCAAAATACAGTTTGTTAGTTTACCATATCAATCCACCATACCAAAATAACTTCTTCTAAGATGCCTTGTATAAGTAAAACTAGTCATGTTGCTGCTGCTTCTATGAATGTATATTCTTCCTCAATGAGACTTTAAGCTCAGCCACATTTGATGAGAAATTTTTAATAGCAAAGTTATTATATTTCTAGAGTGCTATGTCATAACTAGCTACGACTTACAAAAGAAACAAAAATTTCCTGACATTCTAGAAAAGATGCTACTCAGGGTTTGTACATAGTTTTATAGTAATACAAATGTGTAAAACTGACAATGTTGTCTTACAAAAGAAAAATGTGGAGGTCCACTCTTACCTGCTTAAAAAGCTGGAGGTTAATGGCAGTTTCCAGGAACTGTTTCATCACGCTTGAGCGGTGCTTTACAAAACTCTCCTCACAGAAAGTGATGGGCTCACCCTAGATAGAAATAAAGATTTTAAGGGCATCAATAAAAGGTTAGTCAGAGAGAACTAGTCTCTTTAAATAGGTATGTGGAGAGTGATAGAGGAAGCGTAAGGTGCAGAAGCAACAGACCCTTCCTTACACAGAATAGTTTAGGCTAGCAGAAATATTCCTCTACTAATAAGCCTGTACTACAGCTTTCTAATCCAGGATCCCATGTACTCTTAAAATTGCTCAATTTTACTCCCTCAAGTAAAAGTAAATCCCCTAAAAATAAAGATTTGACATCATCAGATTGAATTATGAGTATTAAACATAGCACACATACCTGAAAATATCACATAATTTTATTGCATCCTGATTGGAAAACACTGTTACTATAAAAACTGCTGCATGATATTTGACATTCGCACTTAGTTGTTATGATCATTAATTTGTTTTTTAATTAATGAAAAGATTCTACAATCACCTTCTCTTCATGATTGCAAAACAATTCAGGCTGGATACTTTCCAGGATAAGTCCTACTTGGCATCTGCTTTCATTAATCCTTTGCGTTAAGTAATCATATTTTTGCAAGCGTCTTGTGGTAGCTCTACCAAATGCTCCTCCAAACCAGCAAGGACTTAAATCTCAAGTCCTACTGATTCCATTTTTTTCTATTTATTCCTTTGCATGAATGCAGAAAATCATCACCCACTGGCTAATTCCTACCACCTGCTATTTCCCTCATCAGCCTGAACAGCCCTTTAGCCCATTCAACACAAACAAAGATAAGTGACTAAACTTTATGACAAAAATGAAAACACAGATGAATAAAAATGATTCCTTCATTACAATGCACCTTGTAGCAATATTTATGTCATAGGAAAAAGAAAAAGTGTGCCTGTTTACTTTGTAATAGAACTTTGGAAAAAAATAAGAATAATTTAATTACAATTATAATTTAATCTTAAGGAAGACTCAATATTATTACAGATATCTTTAAGTACAATTCTGAAAATAGGTTCCTGTATAAATAAAATAATGAGAGTAACTATGTAATTAAATTATTACCACTTTCTGATAAAGTTAATACACTATAGAACTGTACTGTCACATTCAGTAGACACTAATCACATGTAGCTATGTAAATGTAAATTTATGAAGATTAACTAAAACTTCAGTTCCTCAGTCATACTAGCCACATTTGAACCGCTCAATGGTCACATGTGGTTAGTGGCTACTATATTGAACAGCACAGATACAGAACATTTCCTTCAGCATAAAAAGTTTTCCTGGATAGCACTGCTATAGAAAAAAGAAAACAAAATTCAAACAAATTATTAAAGAAGACAATTCGATAAACTCTTAAGTGGTGTCACCTACCATCAGCTACCAGCCAATGATTCATAATAAAAATGTCATTATACATTTTTATACAGATGATTGCCAATTTTTTTCAGGGGGGAGGGGTTGGGGAGGGTGTCATTCTGCCATACAGGTAGGATTATAGTGGTTCATTCATAGCTCACTGCAGCCTTGACCTCCTGGGCTCAGGTGATCCTCCCACCTCAGCCTCCCAAGTAGCTGGGACTACAGGCACATGCCACCATGCCCGGCTAACATTTTGTATTTTCTGTAGAGAAAGGGTTTCGCTATGTTGCCCAGGTTGGTCTCAAACTCCTGAGCTCAAGTGATCTCCCCACCTCAGCCACCCAAAAAGCTGGAATTCTAGGCATAAGTCACCAACCTAGCCTATTATTGCCAATGGTAAAGAGCTACAGATGATCTTTAAATTACATATTTTTTAAACCGGACTAATTTACATAAATATATTTTGGATGATCACAAATGTACTATATTTTCCACTATCACAGAATTTATAATCTATCGGAGGAAGGCAAGCCTGTTAAAAATAAAGGTCTATTGTTTTCTAATCTCTAGTACTAGCATCATCCCTAGTTACACTGGGAGCCCGATAAATGTTTTATGATTGAATTTTAAAAATAAAATAAAAATAGCAAATGAGCTAAGCCTTATTCTATATGACATATCATCTTCACAAAAATAAATACAATTTTAAAAATAAATATAAGTAATTGCCTCTAATGGCAGTTCTGGCATCACTGCTATTACAAAGTAATCAGGACTAATAGTAACTTTAGTTTTTATGTGATAGATTTTTCCTTAAACATGTAAAGATGTATTTCAACACAAGAAGAAATGGATGAGAGACTAAAGTCTATGCTTTCTTAAGAGTTGGGCATAGTTTAATCATTAGCCTATGTGAATTAAGCTGGAAGAATTCTGTCCTCATTAACCTTTGAGTACTTTCAATCTCTCCAGAGAACAAGTAAAGAAAAAGCTCAGATTTGCTGTCCATCCACTTGTGATGACACAAATCATGGAAAAACTTTGAACTAAACCTTCAATTTGATTAACACGGTTTATTTACTAAGAATCTCTGATAATAACAAAAGGCAAAGCACTGACACATCAGAATTTTCTCTCAAGGAGAAAAATAAGTCTTTATTAATAATGCTTTAAAGTTGTATATATTAATATACAAGAACCTCAATTACTGCCATCACTGGAAGCCTCAATTACTGTCATCCTTAAGGCATATGTTATGAAAGAGATATTAATAAATGACTCTTGAGTATGAGTTCTTTAAAATCAAAGTTGAATAGAATGACATGAGAAGAATTCTGCCTATGATTTTAACCCAGGTTATGAGTATTTGAAGTTCATGTGGTTAACTACATTGTTAAACATTTCGTGGCAAAATCAATAGGACTAGTTTTGTCAACTGATATGCAGTGATGTTTTTCAAAGTGTGATCCAAGGTCAGACTTTTCCACAGGATCTGTAACAACAAAAGTATTTTCATAATAATGTAAGTCATTATTGTCACTCTTCACTCTCATTTTCTCCTGAGATCCAACAGTGTTTCCCAAAAGCTACATGGTTGGTAATATTGCAATAGACTGAATACGGAATCAAATATCAGAATCCAGCTGACTTCTATTAAGCCAGATATTAAAGAGATCTGAAAAAAATGTAAAACAATGATATTGTTCAGACTAAATTTTTTTAGGAATGTAGCAATTTTTCACAAAAATGTTTTATATTCATATTTAATTAGTTTATATTGCTTTTTAAATAAATGTATATTTTTTCAGTTTTAATTTCTAATATGGTAAATATTTATACATATACCTCACATAAATTAAGGTTCTTTGATAATTTTTAAGACTATAAAGACATCCAGAGACCAAAATGTTTGAGAACCACTGATATCGACAGTAACAAGTAGGGGTCAAAGGTGACTTCCAGATTTCTAGATTAAGGGTCATAAAATGACATTATTTATTAGAGACTGAAAATATAGAAAGAAAACCACATTTAAGGAGAAGTTGATAAAATCAATTTTGGCATATGTTTTCGGTAGTATTCCTACTGGAGCCTGAGACAGGGGTTCTTGGTTCAATTGATTTTCGCAGATCACTCTCAGGAAAAAGGTATTAAAGAAAACAAGACGGGGCAGAGGAAAAAGTCAAGCAAGAATATGGTCTCAACTGGAGACGAGCTTCAGCCGAATCCCATGGGAAAGCACTGACTGTATTACAGAGTTGATCCCACTTTGAGGCAGAGAGGCCAGCTTCTTATACCCCATATAAGAAGTGGTCTTTTTCAATGATGAGAGGTGCAAAGATGAGGGTTGAACACAGTTTTCCTGGTGAGGCACTCCCATTTAGCTAAGTGCAATTTTTCACAAAACAGCAACAAGTACAGGGGATTTGGGCAGGGCACCAACAATATCTACTACAGATGTCTGTGAAATACATGAAGATATGTAGCACAAAGCTAGAAACTCGTGTTAGGAAAATTTGTTATTTAATACATACTTAAGAATTATCTGTACAGACTTGAATATTAAAGTTGAGTTGATCAATCTACTTATAGAAAACGACTTATGCAATTGAGAAATACCCATCTATAATCTATCTTTTTAAATGTTGTATTATTCATTCACAGAAAAGTAAGTAAACATATGATTCTGTAGAGACACAAAGTAACCACGTAGAAACATAAAACAATGGAAAAGAAAATCTCTTCATGAGATAATTCTGACATGAGAGAAAAACAACTGAATATTTTGCTCCATAAAACAGTGATGGGGCAAAAAGAAAGGAATCAAAAGCAGTCATTTCGATGGAAAGCCCAACAAAGGAACATAAACAGCTATCAGGAAAACATAATCTGCAGTAGAATCGGAATAAAGTTTATATTACAGAGAAGAGAAACAGATTTTCTTAGGGACTTATTTTCTGCCATACATTCAAGGTTATTTTCATGTATCTTATCTGTGAACTCTGGAGGTCTGGGACTAAATTCTTGATCATCTTTGCATTCCCTATGGCAGTGGTCCCCAAACTTCTTGGCACCAGACGCGGGTTTTGTGCAAGACAATTTTTCCACGGACCAGAGGAGTGGGGAATAGTTGTGGGATAATTCAAGTGCATTACGTTTATTGTGTACTTTATTTATATTATTATTACATTGTAATACATAACGAAATAATTCTACAACTCACTATAATGTAGAATCAATCAGTGGGAGCCCTGAGCTTGTTTTCTTGCAACTAGATGGTCTTATCTGGGGGTAATGGGAGACAGTGACAGATCATCAGGCATTAGATTCTCATAAGGAGCATGCAACCTAGATCCCTCACATATGCAGTTCATAATAGGGGTTTTGCTCCTATGAGACAGGAGGTGGAGCTCAAGCAGTAATGTGAGCCATGGGGAGCGGCTGTAAATACAGATGAAGCTTCATTCCCTTGCCTGCCACTCACCTCCTGCCATCTGGCCTGGTTCCTAACGGGAGCTGGGGATCCCTGCCCTGCAGCACCCAACCCAGTACCCTGCATTTTGAGTGTTAAATAAATATCTGCTAGTTACTATATGAATTATTTATATAGAATAATTAAGCCACAAGTAAGTTATGGATGAAATACAGCTGTTTTTCTACCCTAGTATGCTGCTCAACTTCAGGGTGATAATCATTATTGACATAATGTTTGTGTTTGTTTGTTTTAAGAATAAGTATCTTTCAAGTTCTATATATTGTACCTGGAGTAGAAAACTTTGTAAGAACAAGAAAATACTTAAAACATAGATTAGGTCTTATACTATCAGGACGTGTATGACTTAGCAAGAGTTCACTGTGAAAGAAAATTAGGGCATCAGAAAGAATGATAACGTAAAAAATGTGAAATATAATCCAAAACATCAACATTATACTTATTCGGTTCCTTAATGCACCTGGACTCAATGTAATGTCACCATTACAAAAGGAGTATAAACAAACTAAGCAAAAATGTCTGCATATTGGTGGCTATTTTAAATTTAAAATATCTGAAAGACTCTGCTGTCAGATATCTCATGGGAATGTTCAAATATTTGCAGATTCTCACAGGAAATAATAATAAATGATTTTCAGGTTATACAGCATTTTTCTTCTACATGTCCCAATGCTATTATTATGTAAGATAAAGCAACTCTACTTTCAGAGTATATTAACCATGGAAACAGTAATTTTCTTCCATTGTTGGCACTTTAGCTAGAAGTCAATGAAAAAGAACCTCACAGTCAAACTATAAAGTTTAATCATCAGCATCAAAATATTCTATTTGTACATATTATTTTATTACTTTATCCTCAAGTTGCTGGATCTGTCTTGAAAAAAGAAAAACTACAGCTACCTACTAATGTTCTATTTACCTATGATTCAGCAACTTAAGATAGAAAAAGGAACTAATTTTTCTAAATTAGACATTGCTGTTTCTAGCTTTTTGTGTGAATTTAAATACTTAGAAAAAATTAATAGATTGTGCATTAACTTTGTTCATACTATTAAAAATTACATTTTTCTTCCCCACAACTTAAGGCAATAAGAAAAACACTCTCCATTCTCATAAAACATATCAGTGATATATAAATGGAACACTTACTACCCAAGTCCCTAGTTCTAACTATTCCAAAGTACTTGAGGAGAAACTGTATATTATTACTGAAGCAATTAAGCAAAATTCTCTCCCTACTAATTAGAAATGAGCAGAAAGAAAGTGCCATAAAACAACTTTTATCCATTAAAAAGCCAGATGCACACCAAATATTTCTTTGGTGGTAACCATCTCTCAAGTCAACAGGTCTATCTGTGCTCAAGCAAGAGAAATGACATGAAAGGATGTGTAAAATGTTTTAGTAACCATAAAACTGTGAGTAGTACTTTTCAACTTGGATTTTTAAAACTCTAATAAGTTGACAATTACAAATTTCTTAAATGTAAATGTTAAGACAAAGATTTAGTGAATGGCCTTTTAAATTATGGATGCCAACCCTGTGTTTAAATTGCTTGAGCTTAATCACTAAATACAACAACATTACTTACTGATAATGTTTTAAAGAAAATAATCAAAAAATGTTTGAAAGATAACTCCTCCACCTTGTCAAACGGAGGCCCGGATTACTAACCAATCTTTATTCTTAAAGTAACTTATTTTTTATCCATTAGCAAGGTTCAAGGCAGCCCAGGAAAGCTTGAGTGATGGAAACACATGACAGCACCTTAAGCATTAAAGGGAATAAACTTGAGTGTTACTTCTGTGCTCTCAGACAGGATAATCAAGTATGTCTTTGAATATACTAAACAATATTTTAACTCAAACAAACATTTCTTCAGCATTAGCTGTTATTTAAAAATTTGACTTATTTTTTATAGCTTCTGACACAAGTGATACAAAGAGGTACAACTAAAGACCATTTCTTAGTTATTTAATACAATCATTTAAAAGTATTGTCATGTTTAAGGCAGGGTTTTCCTTTCTGGAAAGATGCTTTGTTTGTGGTTATGCTAAAGGGATTTTCCTTACTAAATCTACTGATTTTAATATTTTATTTTTAATAATGACGACGTAAACAGCATTTACTACATGGCAATCCAAGAAGCATCATTACTTTTTTTTAACAAATGCGAACACCAAAGCACTAATAGGTTAATTTGCCCCAAGTCATACAACTAGTTGGTCACAGAATGAGGATGAATCCAGGCAGTATGGTTACAGAGTCTTGTGCTCTTACCGCTTTTCTTCCATTCATTTAGTACATTAATTTTATCTCACATTTTTCAATTCTTAAAAAGTAGCTAACTTACTGTTGGCTAAAATCCAAAAAAAACGAGTAAAATATTCATTACTTTATTTAAATTTCCAACAACTTTAAGGAGTTTTATATTTTTCTCTGTAATTAAGGGTAGGTAAAATTTATTTGCCAATCATGCCAAGGTAACATTTAGAGAGTGTGGATTACACACTGTAAGTAACAACAATTTAGGGTTGCCAGCTTAGACGTTTTAAGTACTTAATTTATAAAATAAGTTACTCTTTAGCAGTATTTAGCTTATGTATTTAGTATCTGTATAGGGATATGCAAATCATCCTAGTGGGTATTTTTCTCATAATCCACATCCACTGGTTCCCCAGTACTCCTGTCTTCCTTCCTAAGGTCTTTGAGATTTGAGCCTTCAGGATATTCACAAAGGTCCTTTCTTCCTCTTCTTCAATAAGACCATAATAGCCACACCTGTCTCCCCGCCTCTGGTCTTGCTCAACTTTGATCTAACATGAACATCATAAAAGTGAACTTTCTAATATACAACACTAAGCACTGCATTCCCATGATAAATAATTGTAAACACTGTGCATTAATTGTAAGATAAAGCTGAAACTCTCCTGATTGAAAGGTCATTTATGACTGGTTCTGCTGCCTCTATAGGAGCGAATCCTAACCCTTTTTGGTTTTATTCTTTTTTGAGAACATGGTGAAAGACATGAAAAATGCACCTTTTCAATAGTTATCTCCCAGGTTTCTTATTTCCCATACATTTAGAAGTATAATTTTCTTTTATAATTTTCGGATTCATTTTGTTTACTACTGCTAGAGAAGAAATGACTATATCACCTTTTATCACTATAAGCTCCTGCGGGGATGGGGGCAGGGCACATGCTGAACATTATTTTTTGGTCCAGAAGCTTCAGAGAGGTCCTATTATAGCTGCATTCAACATATATCTGATAAACATAAATTATATCTATAATGCATCCTAATAAACAGAAGAAGTATATTCTTATACAATGAAGCAGCTTGCCATTGACTTTTACTTTAGATGCTTTTCTGCAGAAAGAGAAAAATAGACAAATCAAAACTCCCTTTCAGTACAATATATTCAGTCCTGCTGTGTAGAGCATTAAGACAAAGAAGGGAAGAGAAGAATTAGAAGACTAAAGGGAAGAGGATGAAGCAGTTTGAGTACTAGTAGTTACTCCAGGTAAACAAAACCATAAATGGAAAGAGACAGCATAAATATCAAATAATTTCTCCAATTTATATACACATTATGAGATGCCTATACCACCTGTTTCCATTAAGAAAATTTCTAAGATTTTGTATTCAGTTTGGTCTTTCCATTAGTGAATACTGAATGCCTTTCATGTATCTTCATTTAGAAGTAATGCATGTTCAGGAAACATATCTTAAGAAGTGTATCACGGCCGGGCGCGGTAGCTCACGCCTGTAATCCCAGCACTCTGGGAGGCCGAGGCGGGTGTATCACGAGGTCAGGAGATCAAGACCATCCTGGCTAACGCGGCAAAACCCCGTCTCTACTAAAAATACAAAAATTAGGCGGGCATGGTGGCCGGCACCTGTAGTCCCTGCTACTCGGGACGCTGAGGCAGGAGAATGGCATGAACCCGGGAGGTGGAGCTTGCAGTGAGCTGAGATCGCACCACTGCACTCCAGGCTGGGAGACAGAGTGGGATTCCGTCTCAAAAAAAAAAAAAAAAAAGCATCATATGATAACAGAGGCAAGGTAGAACAGAAATATGCCACACTAGAGCAAGAGAGGGACCGTGAAAAAAACAGATTAAAACCTAAGCCCCACTCTTCACTAGCTAGAGAAACAGTGAGGTTACTTAAATTCTATGAGTATCATTTTCCTCATCTTTAAAATATAAAGAGTAATATTTTGAAGGCTTGTAAAAATTCAATAAGAACACTTATCTAAAGGGCCTATCAATGCCTGGCATCCAATGGGTGCTCAATGGTCAGTTAACGTTTTAATAGTGATCAAAAATTATGAATATCAGTCAAAATAACAATGTAATTAACAAATCATATATGAATAAGGCTGAAGAAATGTGTTACAATAAGTATAATTAATTCATAGAAAGAAGGGGTCAGTACAAACACAAACTACAGCTTCCAGGATCATGAAGGAACTAGACAGCTATTAAAAGTGAGGATTAAAAGCGTTGCCAGGAAGAAAGAACACTATAAGTAAATGTGTGGAAGCCTGAGAAGCTTGGGACATTCGAAGCCACAGGCAGAATTCTCTGAACTGAGGTCAAAGTTTAGGAAAAAAGGATAACAGACTGCCTGCCCATGGTAAGGGCCTTGAATGCCAGGTGAAGAGATGGCACCTGAGACTGATCTGTCATTGGTCTAACCTACAGGTTTAGTTCTGTTAAAAGTGGAAATAATGGTTTATTTTTATGTGTATAAACAATCATAAAATTTTAAAAAGTAATGTCTAGTAAAATAATTCACATTATTAACACCTACTGAGTAATATTTTCCTTTCCAATTGTACTATAGTAGCAGGATACTCCTTAAATATGTTTTTGAAACTTCTCTCTGCACTTAGCCCTTTTTTTAAACATCAACCAAAATATATTTGATTGATATAAAATATTTTTGGTTGGTATTTTAAAAAAGGTCTAAGTGAAGAGAGAAGACATTGGTCTATTATATCAATGACCGAAAAGAATTATAAAACAAAACATTAATATACTTTTAATAAATTATGATACAAGTAATGTATAAAGATAATGGTTGAAAAAGCATAGTTTATGCACAAAAAGAAATAAATCATTTTCCCTAAAAACTATCTCTTGTGAAAATAAATGGAAAATAATCATCTAAGTGCATTCAGTATACATTAAAAAGGAAGCTTTCATTCAAAGACTGAGTAAGAAGAAATGTAAAGGCATAGAAAATGAAAATACTCCTAAAAAAAAAAAAAACTAGCAGCAGAAATGAAAACAGGAAAATACCAAATGTAAAAAGAAAAAAATGTAGGCAACTAAACAAATAAATTTATAACAAAATGTGATCAATAAACAAGAAATATACTCTAATATAAAATTAAACATTTTTCACAGATAGTAACAATATGGCTTTCAAGATTTTTTTTTTAAAAGTCACTGAAATCTTATACTCCTATCTGTGCAATGAAGCTTAAAGGGTGAGAAAATTAAACAATGAAATCTACAGTAACTAATATTAAAGATGGGATATTTTATTAATTTCAGTCAGCACCCAACAAACTGATAGTTTAAATCATTTTAGAAAATGTTCTCACTTTGATTTGCTCCTTTCTTCAAATCTGAAGTACTCAAAAAATTTTAAAATAAAAATGAAGTTTAGTCTATAAAGATGAATACGTACTTAAATATGTCAAAATTCAAGTAAAGTGATATTTTTAACTTTCCTTCCCATACTGTAAACTTGAAATCAATCCCTATTTTCAAACTTTGACATAACCAGAATCAATCACCAATTTTGTGTTTCAAACTCATTTTTATGTTTTAACTGATGCTGAACAATTCAAATACGAATATGCCCTACTGTAGTATAGATTATTGGTTTCCAGTCTTTTAAAGAATGAGACCCTTATAACTATGAACAACTTTTTAAGATTCCCCCATGTGAGATATGTATACTCTGTATAGTACTATGAATTATATAATGCTTTAAAAATATACACATATCTCAAAAAGATTAGCAAGTAAACTAGACAAACAAGCAGCTGAACTTATAGAAACAGCAGCTAATCTGCCCATGCATTTAAGGAATCCTTCCAATAATTAGATGACCTTTTAGAGCTATAAGGACCACTTGAGTGGGAACCACTAATTCAGAAGTCAGTTTAGAAAAGATACAACCCATTCACATTTGCTTAGTGCTTCAGAGTTTACAATTGAGTTTAACTGAGTTACAACTGAGTTATCCTGAAAGATAGAGGGGGAAGGTATAAGAATTCTCATTTTACAAACATGAAGATCAAAATCTAGAGAGACTAAGGAAATGGGTCAAGGTTACGCAGTTTAGTAACAACTCCTATTAGAGAGCAGGTCTTCTTATTACTAAATCAATGGTTTTATCTCTTACAACTTATTCACCCAGTGAAGGAAGAATAGCGTAATAATTTCTGTAAAATCAGCCTAACATGCTCTAACCAACAATTCAGAGAGAGCAACAAATGTATTTTGACTTGCACCTTTTTGGATACTCTTAAAAACTTGGCTATAATTCTACACAATAATAATTAGGGTATTAAAACAGAAAGAATGAGAAAATGAGCTAAGATATGCTAAAGAGATAAACCCACCTTAGCAAAGGGTCATGAATTAGGAAGACAACAAATTTCCAAATATTGTAAAACCTTCAAGTTCTATTTTTCTTAAGTATCACTTTGTACCTGTCATTTCTAAACTCATTAATCTAATAAGCCCAATTGTCTTGTGAATTTCTTAATGATCTTAACAAGATCAGGTAAGTGTTTTAAAATACAGTAATACAAGTCTTTAATTAGTTAAGGAGTAAGTATTCCAATCCTAGAGCATTAATAATGTAACACAAAGACTTTGGGAAATACTAATGAAAGAGTACTAAACAAAACTAAAAATAAAAAGTCAAAAATTGGAGATGAAATGTATGTTTTAAAACACATTATTTTGGATCTTAAAAGATTTCCATGATATTTTTGAAGGTGTAATATTAAAATGATGTCTCTTTTTTTCTGTCTCATTCCAAAGAACCATAAAAAAGCAAATTAAAACAGTGATGAAACAAAACGCTTACAGGTTTGTATCTCAGTGCATCTCTGTAGGATCCAAACAAAGCAGCCTGTGCTCTAAGAAAGGCCCTAGCTACTCCATCACCCGTAGCTGTAGACTGCTTCTTCAGTTTATTTTTCAAGGCCGAGACCTGCATGACAGAGAGGAACAGTTAAATTAACACCTCAGAAATTGGTACAGCGAGGTAGGAACCCAAGCAGCAGGCAAACCACAGTGTCTGTAGGTCAGCCAAAAATTCATCCTCCTCCCTGATAGCTTATCTTTTTAACTGCAGAGAGCACCTGCTGGTCTGTTAATTGAAACGAAAGCAGGAGAGGAGAGTAACGTGCTAATGCAAATTGGTTTATGCTCTCTTTTTTTCCCAAGGCCTCTTGACATAAATAAGCTTTAATTATTTTACAATAAACTGCTTGTGAGCCACATTTCTGCAGATTTCTAGCAATTACAACATGTGTCTACTTGTTTTGAGATGAAGCAGGTTAGATTTTGTTCGTTTTTGCTATGTAAGGTTATTTGTTACAGGTCCTCCAGGATCACTTACCATTTAATTTTATTTTTGGAAGTCTCATTTGCATATATAATTTTCCAGTCATTTGTTGAATAGTTTTTGTCATTATGAGATAAAGAAGAGGGGAGAAGAGATAAAGTTATTGAAATTATACCATGAGTGGAGAATTTTATGCAAATGTTATACATTGTGTCATTTAATCTTCACCACAGTCTTCTAAGAAAAGCATTCATATTCCCATTTATGAATGAAGAAATAGAGGAACAAAGATGTGAATTCATTTGCCCTTACTATGTAGCCAATAAGTGGCAAAGCTGGGATCTAAACCTAGTTCTGTCCAGTTTTTTCCACTACCACATGGTGGGTTTGAATTCAATATCATTGCCTCATGAACCAGTAATCAGATTAAAACACTAATGTTTCAAATCAAAGAAAAACTTACCTAAAAATTTGCATAATTTTAAAAGATATTTAAGTTTTAATTTTTCATACATTTTTCTATCTTTCAAGTGCTATGTATTTTAGAAAATGCATATTATTTATGAACAGAATTTTAAGTGAGATCATACTCCTGATGTAAACTCTTATTTTTTAAGGAGGAGGAGATATAAAATGCTCCTATGCATCCAATTCACTGTACCAATTCCTTTCACACAAAATAGAAAACTATATTCTGTTCACTTAAAAATATTGGTTCTCATATATATTCATCAATGCTTAAAATGGAAACATATTGTGTAACAATTCTGTTTTATTTAGAAAAAAACTGGTACGACAAATTTTGGAAAGAATGCTCACTTAACAGAGCATATTCTTACCCTTATGAAACTATCATATAACAAAATAGTGTCATTTCTCCTTTTTAGGTATATATGTGCATACATATATATGCAAACATATATGCACATACATACACATGCACACATATACACACACACAACACATGCACACATATACACAAATACACATGCACAGATATATCTATGCAAGAAGGGTTATTTTTATTTCTTTATGCAAGTAGCCCTGACTTTGCTTGTATATGATTGTAATTGAACTGTCAACCTAATTAACAACTAAACTTTGAATAATGCTAATGAGAAATGAACACAGCATCAGAGGAAAGACCAGCTCTACAGGTGATAAAACTTCACAGTAGTGACATTTTCCAGTGTAAAGTCACAGTTACTGTGATCTGATCAAAGAAACAGACCCCCATTGGGTCCAATTATAACCACAGTTTTGAAAAAATTATTGAGTTATGTTCATAATCTATGCAGAAAGGCCTTTGCAGTGTAGGTCTTCTCCCCATAGCTGTGATCTTTTCAATTTATATCCAAGCTCCATAGATTCAGATAAAAGTTGAGAGCCTAATTCATTTAGCCCACAAAGTGCATAAACCAGGATTCATTTAAGAGGGATTTTTATTATTAAAATCTAATCTCAATAAATGCGTATTTTTTGGTAACCCACATATTCAAACAATAATAATTATAAAAATAAATCTAAATTAATGTCCTTTATTCTGAAACTTCTAATGCTATTTTTAAGTTTCAAATGCCTTCAATAGCAATGGGAGTGCATATCAATATATGTATTTAATTACTACCTCCACCCCCAAAAAAGATTATGATGTAAGGAATATGATTCCAGTCTTTTTAAAGTATTATTATATATAAATAGTTTTTTAAAAAGATTTTTACTTTAGAAAATAAAAAAAAATTAAAATGCACCTTACATCTCTGCAAAAGAAAATTCCTTAATGTGTATTTTTAAAAATAAAACATGAAATTCACAACTCAGTTCTCCACAAATCAAGAACACAATGTTCTCCGGACAATCACAACACGTATGCTCACTAAGAATACAGGCAAGTCAAGCCATTCCTCAGCCTTTATTATACCAGATCTTTGACTGCATAATTGTTGCCTGAGTTATAAGGGAGTATTAAACACAATGCCACAAGCCATTCCAAACCAAATCATAAATATGCAGCCTTCACTTCCAAAACTAGTCAATGATAGCTCCTGAGATCCCTGTGGATGTGTAGAAAATAGGAAAAGAAAGTACCTGTTCTAGAACTATGCTGGCCAATAAGGTAGCTATCAGTAATATACACACTTGATATTTGACTTGTCTCAACTGGGATTTGCCATAAGAGTAAACAGACACTGTATTTAGAAGACTCAGTACAAAAAAAACTCAATAATGTTCATATTGATTATATTTGGAAGCAATAATATTTAGGTATAGGGTTAAATAAAATATATCGTTAACATTAATTTCACCTATTTCTTTTATGATTTAATGTGGCTACAAGAAAACACAATCATACATGTGGCTCACATTTTATTTTGGACAATGTTATTCTACATGAGTATACTATCTAATTTCACACAGATTTTAAACTAAAATTGCCTGGCAAGAAATATAGTTATATTTCTCCTTTGCCTCTTTCTACATTATTTTCAACTTTTACAAATTACATAAAAATAATTTTTCCTTGACCTACTCTAGTGGGCTTCAATTGTCAGTACATCTGAAGTTGTTCCTGTTTTTCAGAGACCAGAAGGGCAGCTAAGTGTTTCTACATGGGCAAATGAATGCTCAAAAATAGTCTGTAAGAAAACAATTGTTTTTTAAAAATCAGTTTTAGATATAAGGATATTAATATAATATAAAATCATTGCATCAACCTTGCTGTGTTTCTGGTCTTTACATCACTGGAGTAAATTATCACCAGTTACCAATGCCCTTTGCAGTGCTAATTAGCTTTTAGCAGTTTTTATCTATAAAAATGATGGGGTCTGTCCTGTACTTTTTAATACCTGGTCTAGGAAAGAGCATTTTCTGCTTTAATTTCCAAACTTCTAACTTTAGTTATGAAATAAATGTATCTCTTCCCATGAAATCCTAAGGCTTATACTCACACATAACTCTGAATTCAGAAAAGCATTTGGAGCCTTAGTCATATGGCTATTATCACATAATCCTATTAATACTGAAGAAGTATCAATTGTTTTCTCTTTTTATTCTTAAGAAAGCAAGCTAGCCTCAACCTCCAATGGCTAAGGATTACTTCACAAAGGACATTTTATTGTATTGTCTTTAGAGATTTTACACTCTGTAAATACATTTTTTAGTCTAATTTAGTATTAGGATAGATCACAAACGAAAAGTTAAACAATGAAAAGAAAATTCAGAAATAAGCATCATTTCATTGCTCTTATCAAATGTTTTAAATTCCTTTCAGTGAGAATTCAGACCTCCAAGCAGCCATCCATGGGAAGAATTATAACCTGGATTTTAGCACGCTGGGAATTCACTGCAGCATGAATAATATTACCACCAATTCCCCACTTTTACCCTCTTAGCACTAAAGTGACTATGAATAAAAGGACAGAATTACATGAGTAAACACAGCAAATAGGTACATGTTAAAAGAGTGCAAGCCATGTGCACCCAGTCTAAGTAATGAAGTAATTATACCAAAGGACAGTAAGCCAGGAAGGCAGAGCATATAAGGGGGTTGAGTTTTTCTGAGAAGTAACAGATTTTTTCTTTTACTTAACTTTTAGATGTGATTTCTAGATATGCTTTTGCAGTAAAAATATATTAACTGCTATACCTAGAAATTTTTATTTTACTTTTAATGATCACAAAGAGAAGCATCAGGGTAAAGAAGAGAAGATAAAAATAAGTGTTCCAAAATAATATTTAGATAATCTACACAACCTAAAACACTCCTAAGATATTTTTAAATATTTCCTTTCATATAACTAAACTGCTCTCTAAAAACTACATACATTTAGAAAAGTTAAAGTGTCAAATAATCATCTGTAGAACAAAGTTATAAAGTTGAAAACTTTTATTCTCCCATGAATCATGTTATAGTTATCACATGAATTAGATATTAAATCCCTACACTTCTTTAACCTTTCTAAAGTTCAGTTTATTAAGAAGCAAAGTTAACACTTCTCTCTTAATAATTTTCTAACAAGTCTCTATTCGAAGATTAAAACAGTAACCTTTAACATTTATTAAATGAAAAGCATATGATATACTTACCTACAGAGCATATCATTACATTGTTTCATTGTATGTTTAAAGTACCTGTCAAATCCTAACGAATATGGCATCATCTACAAGTATACAATGAATTTCCAATAAAATCCAAAGGTCTTTAACAAGAACTACACATCTTTTATGATCGCCCCTGCCTATCTCTACTATCTCATTTTGCATAATTCTTTTGTCTATTTCACTACAGCTATATAGGTCTTGAATTAACCAACCTCTTCCCCACAGGAAAACCTTTATATATGTTATCTCTCCTCCCCCTCTTCTTCCTCCTCCCATCTGGCTTACTCATACTCATCATCATTGAGGCCAATTCCGTAGAAAGATGTTCCTGATACACTGAGCTTGGCTGGACCACAAAAGGCTGATCTGAGAGTGCGGACTAGTAAAAATGGCATCTCAGTTTGGCTAAAATTATTTTCTTATCAGTTTACTTACAGCAGAGATGGCTTTAAGTCCACCAACATCTATTCTCCCTTTCTTTGCTAATGGAAATCTTAAGTTTGGACTGGTGCATATTTAACAAAACTAGGTTAACTCAGCTAGTTTCCAACATCCCTTGGAACTTGGTGTGTCCGTATGGCTGGGTTCAGACAAATGGAATGTGAGTTGAGGAACATGACATTTTCAGTCTGTCCCTAAAAGGGATATGAATACCCCTCTGTGGATTCTCCTCTTTACTCTACGGCAAGGTAGACAAAGAGCATACCTTAAACCTAGAGTTGGATGCTATGTATTGAGGATGGCAGAGTTGTCCCACATCTTTGGAAAACTTACCTCTTAATTGTTATACAATAGAGAAATACATTTCTATTTTGATCTAAGAATGAGTATTCAGGTCTTTCTGTTATAGCAGCTTAGCTTGTACCCTAATAAATATACCAAACAGTATAAAGG
Source organism: Pan paniscus (assembly GCF_029289425.2). Taxonomy (NCBI): domain Eukaryota; kingdom Metazoa; phylum Chordata; class Mammalia; order Primates; family Hominidae; genus Pan; species Pan paniscus. The sequence continues at coordinate 51,776,712 of NC_073249.2, read as the reverse complement.
ATAATAAACAGTATAAAGGATAATAAACAAACAGTATAAAGGATATATGAGAGATATGAAATAAGAATATAGACCAAGCTCCTAACTGCTTCCATACTTTCTCATACTGGTGCACCTGAAATCCCATCCTCAGTGCAACTGGCACAGCATCAGGTTCCTGCCACGTCATAAGAAAAATGAAACCTCAGGCTTGCAGCCTTTACTATTAAGCTGGAGAAGAACACTTGAGCCCCCGAGAATTTATGCACTACCACATAAGATAATGCCTTGCTGCACCACAGAGACACACATGGTTTTTTTCCCGTGCCACTGAGCTACAACAGGTCCAGCCTCTACCTATCTCACCCTTAATCTAAATTAGGATACCACTGTAATTCTCTCCAACTGCACCCTGTTCTTTTATAACATTTGTCTCTATTTGTAATACTAGATGAGTGTTAACACACCATAAACTCTATGAAATCAGGGTATATGTTTGCTTGTTCACCACTATATACCCAGTTCTTAGCACAATGCGTGTACATAGTAGATACTTGATAAATACCTGTTGAATGAATGAATAAATGAACAAATCTAACAATCGGTTCCATGCACAATTCTACATTTATTCCTCCAGTTGACTCAATCAAAGTATCTGTGATGGTGCTCAGAAACATAATTCATTTAAAAGGTCACCAGGTCATTATGATATCGGCAAGGTTTGGGAACTGCTATTGTGACAGTGCTCACAATATTACACACAAAAAGTTGCTTGGATATGGAAAAATCAAGAATTTAAAGGACCAGAAATAAATTGGAAATAATTTTAACAGCCAAAATCAAGGTTTACCTTTTTTAGAAAAAAAAAAATATCTGCAGTAACAAGAGAAAGAAGCGTGCTATTAAGATAATACATGGTGGGTGGGAGGAAGACATTAAAAGAAAGGCTAGGTAATTTAGTTGGAAATGAAAAGCCATGAGAAAGCCAAGGAACTTCATTGAGCACTTAAAATCACTAAAAGTAACAAACAATAAATCAACTTTAGAATGGCAAAAGTACAGAGACATAAAGGGGGGTATTACCAAAGCCTGGATCATTGCTGTGGGAAAGCCAGGTTCTCTTACTCAATTGAGAGAAACTAACAAAAATATTTTAAATGTTTACAAGCACAGTTAAGGTTTTCAGGTTTTGCTTTTGTTTTCTTTGTTCTAACATTTAAGGTTTATATTTTCAAAATATACACCAAGAAAACAGTTGGGAGAACAGCAAAATCTATAATAGTTTACCTACAAACAAAAAAAAACTACTTTGTAAATAATTATATCTCTGTTAATAACTATTTAAAAGAATAGCTCAGTTTCCACAGACATTCAGCTGGGTATGCAGAAACACAATGATTGCCATCACAACATGGTCTCTTTTTCTAAATACAGGAAATAAAAGGTTATGCTCATAGTCAAAAAGTATAGTTTATATATGCGTCCAGGTTTCTCATTTTCATTATTATTATTAAAGTCAAATGGAAATATCCTTATAAAATGTTCTAGGAGGTAACTGTAAACAGACTTTAAAAGCAAGTTTCTATTACAAAAGATAAAAGAAGTGTAATTATATTTCCTTTCAGCAATCACTTATTGAATGCCTATTTACAAAGCACTGTACCAAGGCTGTGTGGTGGAGGCAAGGTACAACTAGATGCCTGAGTTCTAACAATTGAAGACTGAGAGGAGAAAAAGCATGACTGTACTTTTCCAAGGGCAAACTGAAAGCAATATTTGTCTCCTGAAGTAATAAAATGTTCTCCAAATTACTCTAGAAGCTGAATGAATCTTTCTAACCTGACCACCCTAGAAATTTGTTAGGGACTTCATTTACCATTAAACACAATAAAGATTACAGCAGAACTGTGGCAAACCTGGAACTAATATAATATTCTCTGGGGCCCTTTTTTTTCTTTATAACATATATTATGACAATTTAACATGTTAAACCTTCATGTTAGATTACAGGAAATATTCAATGAATTAAACATATCCATTGACAATCTGTGTGGTTCTAAGAGTTTAATTTGCTTACATAACTTAATATTTTTTGAAAAGTTTATTTTAGAATTCTCTGAAAAAACTAATTCTCTCAAACTTATCCCCAAATTAATAAATTCACTTGAATGTAGATATTCAAATATTTGATATCAGAGTTTTAGAGGTTTTCTCCAGTTCTTACATGCTCTTAATGATTTTTGGTGATTCAGAGCAATTTGTGTCTTTCCTTTTTTTATCACAATAAAACCACTTAATGCACTCCTTCTTATGATTCCTGAAAGCTTCACTATAATATATATGATATTTTAGATAGCATCATTATAATAAGGTCTTTTCAACGTTTTAGTAATTAAATATGCTTCATACAAAATATAGCTATCCTGTAACATATAGTGGTCTACAGTGACTTGTACAATAACTCTTAAGTGTACCATATTTTCTATATACCCTCATAGTAGAAAACAGAAAATCATTTTCCAATAGTATTATATTTAAGATGAAAATGAAGTTTTAAAAATAGTGCTGAAAATCCTAATTTAAATCAAATGGATCAAACTGATATTTCTTTAACAAGTTTAAGTGGCAAGTAAGCTTCTACAATATATTTTAAATGAGTTATTCATTACATTGTATATCACATTTATATGAAAGGGACCATGGTCTACTGTTTCGGGCACAGGCCTGAGGATCAACCTCTATGAAATGAATCTATAGATATACCATTAACAGTATACTTTCTGTGCCTTGATTTTCTTATCTAAAATAGGAATAGCATATTGACCTATCAATATTATTACTATTCTTACAATCTAATGAGTTTAAATTATTAGAGACCGTTAAGCAATACAGGTAAAAAAAACTTGCCCGTTGTAATGAATATTCTAATACATGTAACTTTTTCAGATGTCAATTCTAATGTGCTTTCATCTATAGGAATTTACAATTGTTTAATATTCATATGAGAGAATTCCTAAATATTATAATTCTAATTATTAGCTTAATTCCTAGTAAGAGAGTAATTCTATTTATATTTGAAATAGTAACAACCTCCAAATTGCTTTTTAAAACGTTAATGATAAAAATTAAAATGAGCAGGAATATCTCAGAAATATATTTTAAATTATTATGCAATTAAAACTAAATTCTATATAGATTTGGAATAGGAGGTTTTAATACTGCATTTTCATAAATTAAAATCAACTCATTTGAGATTTCAAATGTTATATTTAATTCAATTGGTTCTTTTTCTCACCCTTATAAACATACTACAATAACACTAACTGTGATTGATGCTGTAACTGAGTCCTAACATTTACTTTTTTTTATTTCAAACATTCAAACTATACTACAGATGTTTGAAGGTGTCTATTTGGCACAGCCACTAAAAAATAAAGTCACAATATATTAATAGACAAAAACTACAGGAGTATATTTTATTGGATCTACTGCCTTTAAAAGTTATTCCATGTAATAATCAATATCATTAAAATCACTCCCAATAAAATATGTTTTTTTTTCTTTTAATGATCCAAATCTATAGTGAAATGATGAAATCAAAAAACAAGTGTTCTTGTCAGAAGACAGGAAAAGAGGTTTTCCCCCTCCCTTAACGAAAACAAAGGAATCCTGAAAGCTTTGCCCTGATTTATTTTTCCAATTTTAAATACCTTAAGAGTAGCGGAACTGCTACTGGCATGGTAGTATTTCTAACAGTCAATAAATCTAAAATATTATGTGTGAATATTGGAATGAAGCCATTAAGAAGATTACAGCATGCAACACAGCAGAGGGTCCACAGGAAAAAAGAACTAGTAATTCAGGACAACTGTGACCACTGACCTTTGAACAGCCAAGACCACTGGTCAATCTGACACAATAATAGAGTACACATGCATAGAAAGTCAACCAGCCTGTAAGTATAATTTAAATGCTTTGGTGAAGGATTTTAAAAGGACCCCCCCCCAATTAAATCTCAGTTAACCTATTAAACAATCAAACAATACTAATAGTAACATTTTTCAGGTTTCAAGTATATTTTATCAATTTAAATCACACACAAAATATTTTAGTAAGATCATTTGTGATTTTAACACATCTCATTTAAAACATTTACAATTGTCCTGTTCTGTCTAGTGGGGCAGGGGAGCTTCTAAAATATGATGTGATGCTTCATCCTATTTCCACCAAAATTGTAAGAGATAACTTTAGAAAACTGATGAAAAAGCTATATTTATTAGAAATGGGTTCTAAAAATCACCCAAAATATTTTTAGAAAATTACTATAACTTTAAACCATCTCACACTTTCAGTAAATGGTCCTAGCTCCATCACAGAACTATTTTTATTTGTCTATTCTTTAAATTTCTTTATAAGTCTGTGTCCCTGAATTTCAAGCATATATTTAGTTAATCAATCTACACCACCTTTCAGTATAATTTTTATCTATATTTTTAAATATTTCAGTTATGTTTATATTGTCGTTTATGAGTAAATAACAAGATAGTCTCTTCTGTCATTTTATATATTCAGGCCTTTACATGTGTGAATATTATTTACTTCTCCATATATTTAAATACTTACATGTGTGAAATATTATTTAACTTCTCCATATATTTAAATAAATGTTCTAATCATCAAACTAATTCTACTAGGAAAGTAGTACTTTTCAATTTAAAAAAGAATCACCCATCAAAAAAATAAAATTTCAAAGATTATTTTTTCAAGAATCATCTATCATTGATTGAAGCTGCCTATAAAAATTTTAATATCACATACAGAAAAGCTGAATTTCTTTCTCTTTTTTTTCTTCTTTCTCTTTTTAACAATCTTTCTCCCTGGGGCATTAATGGTAGGAAGTACATGCATATAAGGAAAGCATTCTTAAAAGTTGGGATTCTATTTTCATAATTATTTCTCTATCCATTGAATAATACTTTGATTAGTTTTTAAATGAGTAACTCTAATAATTTCTTTGTGATTTTGTTTTTGCAAAAATTTTATAATGAGGTAATCTAGTTATAATGAGCTAAAAAGATGTAATTGTTCACTGGCCTAGGATTAGATTTGTACATTCATAGCATAAGTTTTACTACAGTAAGATAAGGTAGTTGAATTTTAATATGTCTCAAGGTCAGCAAGTATTTTACGGTATTATGGGCATAAATAATCTGATTTTCACTTTAAAATCATATTTTTCCTATCATTAGACAGAAGGACAATCAAGGCTGGTATTAGTGTATTTTTGAGTTTAGGATTTTTAAATTCACTTTCTCAAACTCCTTAATAATGGATTTCAAAGTAGTTCAATATTACAGAAAAATATGCTCTGAAGGCATTTTTATTCCCAAATTTTAATATCCGTATAAAGAATAAATGCTTTGTTTTTTAAAAAAGGAAGTTATTTTAACTTAGAACTATGTTATAAAGATATTTTTAAGTAGCCATTAAAATATATACAGAAACAGTACTAGTTTGCATTTTTGTCCTGTACTAAGGAATATGAAGGCCAAAAATAATGCACTTTTGGAGACTATTTAACGTGACATACAGAATATGTCCCATTATAAGCTGCAGACACACGCACACACACACACAACCCTCCGCAAGATCAAAGACCAGAAGAGAACTGGCACTTAATTTATCAGCCTTTACAGACAAAAGACAGTTTTCGTCATTTCAAAAGGATCAGATGTCTTTTATGACAAACTGGGTTTGCAGTTTAATTTACAAATAGAATTCTAAGTAAGCAGTCTTTGCTCTGCCAAAGCAAATGACAAACAGTGTAGGTTTTCATTCTTGCGGCCCTCAGCAGGATAGAAAAGATTAAAATAAAACTGAAATAATTTAGAGAAAACAAATAAATGTTTCAGAAAGTTGAGGGAGATCAAAGCCAGAATTTTCTGACCCCAACTGTACAAGCATTTCTTATTATATTGACCAGTAACATCAGATCATTAATTAAAAGGAAAAGCGCTGGCAGGTGGCAGGGAAGCAAAAGCCGATAATTGGCCCCCTTCTTCTTCTTGCCTTCAAAAACTCTCTCATTCTTTTGCAAGACATGCCACTAGGCAGACAGAAATGCCTACTTTGTAATATAATGATTAAGATGAGATGAAGAGACTTAGGTTTAAAGAAACTCTGCCTAATGAATGCATCTAGCTTTTTAATTATGATCTTACTTTTACAATAAGGAATATGATGTTCCATTCAAAATCTCAACTGCTAAAAGGTAAAAATATTAAATATAGAATCAACATTGATTTCTCTCACACCCCATGCAAATACCCAACCCTTTTATTTCAGATATTAAAAGTGGGAAAAATAACTTAGTAATTCAGAGGTCCAGGAGAAAACATATATGTTCACCACTGAATAGCCTTCATACTTACCACATCACTTGGTAGGTTGTTCAAGTCACTAAATGGTGACTCTAATGTGTTTGTATCAACATTTAACATAACAACATCTTCCAATGATTTGTTTTTCACTCTCTATTAAAAAAAACACAATTATGAATACAAATCAGTATATTTACTTTACAAAGTTATGATGAGCTTGGAAACAGAAAACATTATCTTAATGCATTAGGCTTGGGAAAAGAAAAAAGGAAAATCCTATATTATGAAAGGATAGAAACAACTTTGCCTCCTGAGAAAGTCTGACTACAACTCATACGAAAAGATTTAGTAAAAATGCTTAAAATTGAATATTTCCTCATCTTATATTAAACATAACTACAACAAAAATTCTTATAAAATAGGCACAGTTATATCAAACTGTAAACAAATTATATTCTTTAAAATTTACCCATTTAAGTTCAGTCTCATGATACAAGAATTCATGGCCAGCTCTATACCTATGTTTAGCATAAAGCATATTGCAAGGATAACATAAACCAATAACTATGACTACAGCATTAAACTATAATTTAAATTTTTTATCTATATTCTATACAAAAAGGTATATGTTGGTGATGAGGACTGAAAGCTGAATAAGAGAAAAAAGGATAGCAATATGGAATTTATTGTTAGTAATATTTCTCACATGAATTTCAACAGAAGGTACCAAATTTAATAGCCTATCAGACTACCTTGACTTGTCCCATTTGTTTGAAAGTTTAACCAAAATAGTCAAATTATCTCAATATGTCTACAAATAATAGTAAATAAGAATTTTATCATAGTTTTCATCCTTAAAGAAAATACTTATGGTTCATTTTTCCTACTTAAACTAATAGGTATACTTAATTCATATAATTTTATTAGTCTTATTTAATTTGTAACAAATTGTATTATTCCTTAATGATAAGTACTCATTAATTAAATATATTCATGAACTCTGAATTTCATAATTGTATAAGTCAACTAGCAATAGGTTAATAATTTTAGTGTAGTATTTTTTAAGTGGTGGTCTACAATAATAGTCATTTTTGAAAACTGTCACCTAAAATCTTATTATTACCTTATATTTTAAATTGGCCAAACTGGTTATTCTAAGTTGGTCATAATTAAAATTTCTCTGATTCATTTACAATTTCAAATCTCTGCATATTAGAATGTTAAACTTTCTAAAGCAATGGTAGTCTAAAGCAGAGAATTTCCACATGTTAAGAAAGGCATAATGTCTACAGTGAGGACAGATGATTCTCAAAATCTGTCTTCTTTATTATAAAGACTTAAAAGATGGCCATTTCTAAGATATTAGCAGCGAATCACTTATAGTGATACTACTGCAAAAATATTTACAAATACACTTATTTCCTTTTCTTTTCACATGTTTACATATATGCAAAAAGCTTTAAGTACATATATGTGTAGTTACCTATAAAGTAACTATAGTATAACTACAGTAACCTATTTTATAAGTAAAAATATAAATTATGTTAATTGCATTTGTGTGAAAAAACATGTCATAATTTTGATTTTCATCTTCAACTTTAAGTTGTCATTTTATGACAGAAACTATAATCTAATAAACCTGATGTATTTGTTAAGGGATAAAATGAGTTAGTCTGTAAATAGCCTAAGACAAAGCTATGTGCCCCCAAAGTGTTTCGTGAGGACATTATCACTCAACTCAGAACAAGGAAATTGGTACTACTATGACATGTACAATTTTTTCAAAACTGCTCTTAGTTTTAAAAATCTGGTAATTGCTGAATATTAAATTTTATTTAAGGGACCACTCAAAAAAGAATAGAAAAATATATTCATTTCAAATTAATAAACTGAGATTCCCTAACATGAAAATAATTCTATTAATACATTAACAAAAAAGGAAAAAATAGAGTGTAACAAATTTTTTTAAATTTGGATTAGTATCAATATTTCATCAATTTTTTTCCCTCCAAATTAGACTTCAGCTATTTTTTTTTTCTAAATAGGCATTGAAAGTCATGTGGTATATAAAATGGTACCTCCTTCTGTGTCTCACTGTTACATCTCATAAAGTTATGAGATACAAAATTAAGAAAATTTAAAAAATTATCTTTTTCTTCAAAATTAAGAAAATAATATTAGACATAGACTGAAATGCTTATTAAGAACAACTGTAAGGTGGTGAAGTTAGTGAAGTCTTTCTCACACCCTCTATGTTTAACTTTTCCCTACAATATGGCTACAAAGGTACTTTTGCACATTAATACAAAGAAATGACACAGTGGCAGCAATCACATGATCTTATAAACCTGAGTCAACATTTTATTTAGAATCCATTGTATATTAAAACAAACAAGATAATCCTCACATTTGTAGCCTTTACTAATTTATTCCTAATGACCTGCAGGCTTTAGTCTGCCTTGAGTTCATCCCCAAAGTCTAGTTTTCAGGCAGAACAAAATGTCTTTAGCCTTTATTTTAGAAGGAAATTTGTATTTTAAAAAGATCTGGCCATCCTTTACTCATAATTTCATTAAAACAACTGAAAGAAAGATGTTAAGGGGTATGAATTTCATGACTTTGAACAACTACATTTAGAAGTTGTTACATTAGGTTGGTGCAAAATTAACTGCAGTTTTCGCCATTAAAAAAAAAAAATAGCAAAAACCACAATTGATTTTGCACCAACCTAATAACACAATAAAATGTGTTGAAACTCTCTTGACCAAGAGAGAGGGAAAGAAAATATTTTAATTATTCCTTAAAGAAAAAATTGGTTGTAATTGCCAGGCAAAATGCAAACATTTACTCAGTTCAGTCTTACATACTAAATATGTAAATAGCTGTATCAATATTTTAATTATGAGACCATTTTGGTAAAATTAAAAAGCATAAAAGCTAGAAATTTTAGTGAAAAAATCTGCCTAATAGTGGCATAACAAGAATGAAATTTGCAGGATTTCATCATCTTGTAATAGATTAACAAGAAAGTTGCTGAATGGTATCCAATTGTTTTAAAAGAATTCCTGAAGTCCCCAGTATAGCTTCTCATTCACTAATAAACCAATTAAATAAAATAAGGCTGACTATTAAGACACTTAGATAAGTCCAGAGTATGAAAAATACAGAGATTTCAACCAGTCTAATAATGGCTTCAAATATTCTCATTTAATAATAAGAGCCAATTTAAAGTTAGAATGGATTATTCTCTAAGACAACACTTTTTAAGGAGCAAATAATTCTTAAATTTGCTACTTAAAAACAGTATTGGTTTTCTTTATAGGTATCCAAGAACATATGATAAATTAACTTGAATGTTTAAAATATATACCCTTTTATACAGTATTTTGGAAACGCTGAATCATTTGTTTTAAAAGTTGATGTAGAATCATTATGCAAAAAAAAAATTAACATCAACAGGTAACCAACAACTTTAAATATTTTTCATCTCTATAAATAAATAAACATGTTATAAAAATTATGTATCCTATTAGATTCATTAAGAAGCGACAAGTACACTAATATAAAAATCAAATTTGATGACTCTTTTTAGAAAATAATCCAACCAAGGTTAGATTTTAAATGAAGTCAAATTACTGATACATTAAATGCTAGTCATATATTCCACAATCTAATAACAAATTAAGTACCTACTCATTCATATTTTATTTTATGTAATTTATCCTTTCACTGAAAGTACCCTTGGCATGTAAGAATAAGTTTTCTAGAAATGAATAAAAAATAAGGAGTCATAAAGTTATCCAACTCAGACTTCAATATTACAAACAAACCTACTAAAGATATTCATTTAAATATGTTTTTTTTGTTATTGGTGAAACAAATAAAAAATGTTGCCCTAGCATTTTGTGATAAGAAAAAATGCCGGAACCTAGAGTACCGGTCGGAATCCACAACCTGGACCTCCTAAAGGGGCGTGACTCTTTCCCAATATGATCCTCAGGAGTTTTAAAATATATCAACAGACTCATCTTTGATCAAAGTAAGGACTGATGGAGGGTATACAGTGATGGCAAGAGGAAAACCAAAGCTAACTCATTTACGTTGCTTATTAGAAACTGGGTTAAAGTACAATCTGTACAACCAGCAAAAAAAGACAAATTTATCTGAATAAAACTGATAGCATCGAGCATAATGACACCACTCAATTGACCCAAGACTTTGTTTTAATTAAAGCCTTTTGCTTATTTTATTAGATGCTGATCCTATACCAAGACCTTCCTGGAAATCTCACTAATTTCAAGTTCACGGTGTTAATAGTTCAAGATCTTTCACTATAGGAATAACTTAAGTGACAAAAATAATTTTAAAATGATGTGGTAATTGTGGAAAAAAATTACTAAATTTTATATTCCCCAACAGAACTGAAAATTAAAACTTAAGGCTATATTCTAAAGTTCATGATTAGTATATTAAAACCACATTTAAAATGTACACACTGATAAATGGGAACATAATGAAGTCTGCAAAATAAAAAATTTTACTTCATGACTCATAAGTACATAAATTTTGACTTTCAAAATATAGGTCTGAAAAAGAGATATAAATGATCTCAAGTTGCCATAAAAAAAGGCAACTGATCAAGGACTGAAGTTTTAGTATTTAAAACTTACCATATGATTTCTACCAAACATAACCTATTTTTATGGATTTCATGCCATAAAAAATGGTCATTTAGTATGTTAATTTAAATGTAATTATTTCAATGTTGTCTTTTTAAAAATGATAAGCATACTCTAAATATGAAACTAGTCACTTCTTTGTCCTATACCACTGGTATTCCTTCAAAACAAAACTGTTTTAACTATTATTTTATGAGTTAATTTTATCACTATCTCATGTCTGAAAGATACTCACCTCTATGAGGCTGGAGTGTATTCCAATCAGGTATGGCATTGGGGCACTAAATAAAAAATATATATATGCATAGATTCATATAGTTCATTAAAACTGAAACAACAGTATAAGTAATTCAAAATGATTAAAAATTAAATGTATTAAATGCTCAGTTCCAGCATAACACATTATAGATATTCAAAATTATTCAATATATAAAGCTCAAATTTAATCTTAGAGGCCATTAATATACTTAAAATTAAGATTGCTTTTTATAAACATCATAAAATCATTTATAATTTAATCAAGAGTTATAATGCCTAAAAAGTTTGTTTGTTGGTTTGTTTTTACCTTAAGAAGAATATCCAGGTCTAGGCCATAGTCTGAATTGAATCTTTTCCATATACCTCATAGCAAATATATCTTAAATAATCATCAAATTTATTAACATCCCTTTTGCACATCTTTTCCTATTCAATTAAATTCTTATTTCTATGATATTCTTAATATATATATTCATTGATACATACCTCCTATGTCACCAAATATTTGGATCAGAGGGTCAGTCTGCAAATATCTATCAAGACTTATTGTTTGTCAGGCACTGTTCTGGAACTGGATGTACAAAAGGAAACAACTTCCTCACCTACTGTGCTATCTTTCCCCTCATGTACATTGTCTTTTATTTACCTAATTTTATAAATTCAGATTTATCCAACTTTCACTTTTATTAACAATTTTAATAAATTTAAAAATACTCAAGTGTGAGAATAATCTTGAATTAATTAATTCAACACATGATATTTGGAGCATAGCAGGTGCCAGGCCTTAGGGTAGAAACTTGGGAACAATAATAGACAATATAAACTGAATATATTCCCTATGGATTTTATACTCTTGCAAAAAGTATAGATGTTAAATTTTTAATACATAGAATAAGAATTGCTGGTTATTTCAGAAATACTTCTCACGAAATACAAGAAGAAAATTATTCAACTTGACACTTCAAACCTAAAATATTATCTAACAGAAAAACATGAGAATTGACAGATATCTATGAAGTCAATAGCAGATATATGAATAAATAGCTATTTTAAAATAAAACATTTTTGGCGATTCTTTTATAGGCATCTTTGTGCTCTATTATGACACTCCTTTTCTGTTAATGCAAACAGATAATACTCTTTCTCAAAAGATTTGCATAATTTTCTAAACATCATTGTCATTATTAGAACAGAGCTGTCCAAATTTCTGTGTGTTCACTTCGCTACTGAGAACCAGCAATAGATTACACAGCCACCCTGACAGACCCAGAGATTTCAAAGTAACCTTAAAAAGTTCCAAATTTATTTAAAGATGGCTAACCACCAATCTATATATCCAGAATTTACAAAATAAGTGTTAAAGTTCTTATTTTACTCCTCGTTAGCCTGTACATTCTAGTTCATTACTTCTTATTGTACTAGATTCTAATTCCCAGTTGTCTTTGCCCTTTGTAGCTTTGTTCCTTCCTATTTTTTTTTTTTAATTTGAATGCAAGAGACCATCTGGAATTGATCTGATATTCTGGATACTTCACTTGGCTGAAAGTTGAAAACTGTTTATAGGCCTTGATATCCTTAAGACCTAACAGATTTTCTACCTTCAAAAGGAAACAGGAGGAACAAATGTGGACTGTTCCACTACTTCCCTAATTCAAGTTCTCATCCCTGAATTCCTTCTGGGTCTCCAGAGAAGAAGACATAAAATGCATATCACTAACAAATCTAGGCTTCCACAACAAGGTTTTGATAACTTTAACAAAATGAAGTTAGGCAACTCCCATAATCTTAAATATCTCAAGCCCTGCCTATGTCCAAAATAGCATAAAATTATTAAAGTCACTGTGTAAACTTCCAATTAACCTCAGGTTAGTTTATTCTACTCACAAGATTTATAATACAGAAAAGCCCATGCTGTCTGAAATTTCAAAGTACATTTTAATGAAAGAGTTTTAAAATAGGTAAGCCTTCTAAAAACAATAATTACTAAGTCCATTTTACAAATGTTGGTGGGATAAATGGGTGGGTCAGAGTTTCTTAAAATCAGAAACAGACTGCTAAATAACCTACCGAATACATCTAGGAAAACTTTTTTTTTTTTTTTGAGACGGAGTCTCGCTCTTTCGCCCAGGCAAAAACATTTTAAACTTTATGGAAGATATACTTATCTTCAGAAGTATAAAAAACACATTGATAAAAATTGTTAAGCTGGCATAAAAATATCCATTAAAAAGCTTGTATGCAAAATTTAATCATATAATAACTTGAAACTTTTAAAATGGGATCACTTGTTATCTCCACATGTTCTCTTCTCACCAATTTCTCACAAAATCTAAAACACAGATGTTAGAACTGTAAACTTTATTAACCTAGAGACTAATTTCCTAAAATAATTACATTTTGCAGAATATAGAGTGAATAGTTGTTTCTTTCTCACAAAAACTGGATTGTGTAATCCTAATATGAAATCACCCAAATCTCATGAAAAGTAACTTTGCAAACCTAGCCTTAAATTTCCTAATTAGATAAGGGCATTAACAAGCCAAGAAGAGATTCTTGGCAACACAGATGTTTTGTCCTCTATGTGAAAAACTGTCCTAAATCTTTCTTTCAATGAAGTTATTTTGCAAAGATAGGATACAGAAGCCTCCATATGATTGCTGCTTCTTTTTGGTAGCAATTCACCTGTACTTAAGAATAGCTATTTTTTTCTTTTTAGGTTTTCTTACAAAGAGACCACTCATGACACAGACTATAACAGCAGTCTATTGGGGTAGTCTAAAGAATACAATTTTCCATTTAAAAAAAAAAAAAAAAACTATTCTCTCAGAAGCTAAATCTGCTCCTTTCATAAAAAGAAGAGTCATATAGCCTAAATAGTGACTCAACCATTCACGAACAAATAATAGATAATTATAATTTTACTAGTCCTACAGTCACACTACCTGCCATGTGTTTATGGAGTTAGATAGGTTAAGATTGTCTTGCAACATCATAGACTTGCCACATTAAAGTACTCTTACATTGGCTGATTAGGGGAAAATGCAGATGGTGTCATTTCCTCCCAGGCACCTTCCCTAAGCTACCAGGGACTGTAGGCCACTTCTTCTTATGTGTTGCCATCCATGGTCCTTTGTATGCCTATTCTGTAATACTTATAGTATTGCAGTATTACACTGTGCTGTGTGTGTGTATGTGTGCACATGTAAGTATGTGTGTATTTCTTGCTATCTGTGAATCCTGCAATGGCAGAAACTAAATCTTATTCATTACATTACACACTCACAGCTTGGCAAATATTAATAGATGGTCACTAAATGTTTAATGAACAAGTGAATGGATGAATGAATCAACAAAGTAGCAAGGCTTTATTGGTGGACCAAGATGCGATATCCATCCATGGTCACAAGATGGCATTACGGCTCTCCACAGTCCAACCCACACCAGAGCTACCAGTTGCAAAAACAGAAATACTTTATGGAGGTAGGATTACCTCAGGATTCAGAAAGTTCCAATCATGCCAAAGAGTTAGCAAAGATATATCTTTTCCTATCAAATCTTCATGACACTATTTTTGAACTGGAATATTCATAAAAAGTATTTAATCAAAACTATGAGATTGAAGGGATGATCTGTAAATTTTTTCCCTTTTACATGTAGATCAGTATGATTTTTTAACCTCAAGGATGGAAATGGAAGAAAACTGTTTACCCTAGGAAACAGTTTAGTTTACCAAGTTTTCTGATGGCTATTCTTTAAAAAAATAATTATATTATATTACTCAGTTCCTATGATAGAAGCTGAGCCTATCATTGTGACCTTAAGGTTCAGAAAGTTTCAGATAACTTCTTGTTTGAATATCACTGACTTACTCTTTGAACCAGGGAGGTTTTTGGCGTGCAAGCTCTTAGAACTCAACCCAAAGGCTATTTCAGACATTAGACACTAGAAAGAAAATTCCAGGGACTGAAATATGAAACAAGCTTACTTCATTGAATTTTATGGCAGGGGTAGAAATAATTAGAAAAGCTCTGGAAAAAAATTAGTACAGAACTGCCTGTGTCATATAATAATTTCTAAATAACATTTTAGAAAGTCTTAAATGTGTAATTCATTACAGATAATTGAACTTAATTAAAGGTGTGTTATCTCTTAAGCGGTTAGAACATTTTAATAGAAAAATTAAGATGGCACTAACATCATATATAAAATGTAATTCTAAAGATATATTATGTAAAATCATATATCAATATATTTCCAAATACTGCTGTAAAATATATTTTTAAATAAATAAAGTTTAATTACTGAACAGTATATACAAAGATCTACTGCCTATGTCAACATAAATAAATGAGACCCTCCCTTTAAGGAATGCTAAAATATTATAGGTATGTTGGTTAAAGAAAAACTCTAAAATGAATAACAAAGGGCCTATTTATTTTATTCTTAGACTTGTGTGTGTGACACTTAACAATATAAACTACATTCCTATAGTTTCCTGCCAAACAGTTTCTCCTTTCTAGTTCTCAAACAGCATAATAGCAATGGTAGGTCACTGGGCACCTACTTCACAGCATTATCAATACTAATAATATTACCATGCTGTGGAAACACACCAATATATTAACGTAATCAATATGTGGCCAAGTACATGTGTTGTCACTACAATCACTTGTTCTGAAGAGGCTCAGTCATAAAAAGTTAATAGAAACCCTCTGTGTGTGAACTTAAATCATTTTTAATCCTTAATACTTTCTGCCTTTTATGAAATAAGAAAGTTAAATGAGTGCATTGATTCTAAAAGTGCTGTGTTTTAGTAACAT
This sequence comes from Pan paniscus, assembly GCF_029289425.2. NCBI lineage: Eukaryota > Metazoa > Chordata > Mammalia > Primates > Hominidae > Pan > Pan paniscus. Next base: position 51,760,596 of record NC_073249.2, on the reverse strand, counting down.
TAGCTGTGAAATAAGCAAACACATTAAGGTCAAAATTGTTTCCTTCTATGTGTGTGCACAATGATTTAGAGGAAAAATCCCATCACATTTCTTAAGAATTAGGCTATACCTGCAGAAGATGATTATGCAATGAAGATAACATTTCCCCCCCTAGTCTTGAAGAAGGCCCAGAAGCTGCTATTTAGAAGTCTAATCCTTGTTTAGACTCATGATAAATATGCAGACTCTTCCAGGTGAAGAGAACAAGGAGGGTCTAGAGGCCTGGTTATTGGGATCCTTTAGGAATTGTGTCTAATGCCAGGAAACTTTTCAGAACTACTCCCAATACTTTTCAACATTGCTTTTCATGGTGGCTCAAGGCTGAGACTTTGACTTAAACAAAAAACAAGAATTCTTGTATTAGAGACAACCCCTTTGTCAGTACTTGGTATTTGGTGTGCTATTATTGAAAAAAGAGGGGTAAAGAAGTGTATTCTGAAGTAAAGGTAACAAGAGTATGCCCTGACAGAGACAATGTGGTTGCTGGCAGATTTGCCAGACAAATTCTGACACCTGGGATACTGGGTTCTCTAACTGACACCATAACTTCTATACAGTTTTCCTAACACAACTTAAGACTGTTATTTTTTTCTATTTTGCATTGAGTTATCTAAATGACTGCAGAAGAAATTCACAAAATCTAAAGAACTTTATGTTTGCTAGGTATTAACTTGCGCTAACTTTGTACAGAATTATTCTGTCCTTCATAAAAGCCATCTTTACTATTTATTAAAATGTAAGTTTCTGTGATTTCTTTTAAATATGCCCCCAAGTTTACCTAATTCACAAATAAACAGATAATCTAATCATGAAACCTAAACTTAAAGGAGTCTGGCAAAAGCCAGCTTACCAGCAGTAGTCCAGCAGGTGTGGAGGAAGCACTGGGATGTATATGTGTTGCCAATACATTGGGTATAGAAGAGCAGCTGATCCATGGATACAGGCAGTTAACTAAAATTTGTAAAAGGATAACAAAAATAAGTAGCTGCTGACCTTCCAAACAAAAAGCAATGTTCAATGTATCAACAATGAACAGTAATCACAGAACAATTTACATAACTACATAAATCACATTGTCTTTATCACTTCTATATGTAAAAAGTCTTCTTACATCTCAGAGGCCCCTCTGAAACATATATAAACAGCAAAAGAAGCTTCTTGGGAATCATGTAGATACTTATAATCATCTGAAAATACCGAGCTTCGGATTGAAAACTTAGAACATAAGTAAAAGTAAAACTGAAAAATTAGGTGTGCATCTTAGAAAAATTATAGGAAATTACAATTTGTACAGCATAGTTTGTGTATCACTCAGATTAATATAAGATGATTAAATATGGAAAGGAAGAGAGGCTGAAAGCTCCTGAGGGATATCATTAGGGCAAATTGCCAAAGAATGAAACATGAGCCAGTTAGGAGAGTCTGGAAGCTGCAATAATATCAGGGGACTTGAATGTTCGACAGTTGGAGCTTCAGTAATGTGTGAACTGCGGGTTACGGTATCAAGAGACTCTGTTCACTGACACATAGAATGTCACTATTGACCAGCGAACTGCCCAAGCTTGACAGCTGTACTACAGGAAGCCAAGTATATCATAATTTCATATTTAAACTGTTCATTCCAGATTAACATTTTGTTTCCTAGCTTTATATCACAACAGCTGTAATTACACTGTTGCTATTTTAAAGGTAATTGCCATTTTAATTGTTTTGTTTTGGTAAGCAGTTAATTAAACATTTTTTAGTACTTAACAAAAGGATATCACTTTTTTCTCCCATCTTCTGACCCTCATCAGAATTCTTTCAATGTGACTTTCTTTCCATTTTAAATTATATTTCTGTAGATGTAAAGTCATTTTTATGCATAAAGCAGTAATTAAATCAGCATTCTTAATCATTGTAAAGTTTTGCTATAGTCTGTATTTCAAGGTTACCGATTAAATTATTTTATTCAACTTGAAGATCAGAATTTTAAAAAAATCTGAAAATGAACCAGACTTTCTATAAACCATTTTCTCTATTATTATACAAAGATATTTAAAGAAACTAAGTGATAAGCACAATTAATTTAAAAAAAGAATGTACACAAAGCGATCCAAATCCTATTATTAGCCACATTTGTCTATGTTTAAGTGCAAAATAGATCCATTACATAGTCAATTAAAATAACTCGATTTGAACCAAAACCAAAAATTTTTATTCAAAGTATATGCATCTTTGCCATATGTATCATATTTTTTCCAGTCACGTTTTTAATCAGTTTTTTATGGCAAATAATGTATTTTGATTTCACTTAGGATGTTATCATTAAAGGATTTTACTACCTTGTACTTACAAGCTTTAATAGGTTATGATAGTATTCCTTCAATAAGTATTACTTTTTAAATTCCTTAATTAGAGCCTACAATATGCCACTAGGAGGCATTCAAATACTTCCATTTAACAATTATAGACCATGGATTTATTTATGTTACAAACTGCAGCTAGAGGGAAATGAAAATGGGGTTGATCTAACTCATTGTGTCAAATTCTCCAAGAGCTCTCAGGTACTCCTTAGTTGTAAATTAGGCCTCTTTAAGACTGTATTAACTCTTTCCACCCCCTTTTTAACCTGATGGGCTAAAAGAGCTTATGCAGCTTTGAAAGGCAGCTAATTATTCAATTTCTCAATCTGCACACAGATGACTTTTTAAACAGCTCATTTAAAGCCTTAAAAACAACAAAAAAGAGAGAGTGTTCTTTTTTTGTTACTGAGCAAATAAAAACTGTAGCAAGAGGAAAAACACGTTCTTAATGTGAGGTATTATATTTAATACCTCACTTTATTTCACTGGGCAATTTATTTCACTGGGCATACCCAGAGTCCAAAGCACTCTACTAAATGCCATGTAAATACTTTCCCTGCCTCCTTACTGGTCATCCTTAAATGAAGTTTTATTAGTTATTCGCTAACAAAATTCAACATTATCTGATGAATTTGACTGATTTCTTAGAGGATGGTTTCTGTAATTATATGCAGAGTCACAAAATTTCTGCAATGGCCAGCATCTGGTAGAGGGTTATGCCTGCTAATCAAGATCTACCAGGAGAGAAGCGAGCTCTACAGGACTTGGCAACTTTCTGGATGTGGGGTATAGGTGACAAGGAGAGGAAAAAATATATGACAACTCCTTCCCAACCACAGTTCTGGAACTAAGCAACCAGAATGAATTATTAAAGGTAATATAGCAAAAGTGTCAGGTTTAAGTAGAATTATAAGGAATCTGCTTTGGCAAATACTTATTCTGTTAACCATGAGACACCTAATTGGAGATTTCCAAAGAAGACGGAAGCATCCCAAAGATAATCCTCCATATTCACCTAGTAGCATGCAAGAGCTGTGAAACTTAAAAAAAATGAGAAAATACTATTATGGCATATTCTTTTAGAGATGATAGCAAAGTTGCAAGTAAATAGAATAAAACAAATTTACTAGAAAATGTAACACATTCATATGTAAACTGCATAAAATCATAACATGTATATTACAGACACAAAATTAGGGCTCTGCCACCAACAAGCCATGTGATCTCTGGCACATCTACAAATATAACCATGTCTCAGTTTTCTGATCTTTAAAATAAGAACTCTATGCTAGATGATCTGTAAGTATTTTCTCTCATAGATCAAACATTCTTTATTTTTAGATCAGATGAATTCTATCTTTTTTATATTCTTATGTATTGAGATTTCTTCTACCCTGGTGGCTAACGGAATACTATGACTGGACTATAATTCAGATCCACTTTCAAAATATATCTAAAAGTTTAAGTGCTTTAAAGTGCTTTCATAAAGTAGGTGCTCTAAAGTCCATAAGGTAATTATGCAACTGAAAATATTATAGTAATTTTTTTGCTTAATTCAACAAAAATTTTGAGTGCCTGCTATATGCAATCGAAATCCCTATGAGGCAACAGGGACACAGTACTAAACAGAACAAAGTCCCCGTTTCTATGGAGCTTATGTGTTAGTGGAGAAAGCAAACAATAAACAAGTAAAATAAATATAGTCAGAGATTAGATCTATAAAGAAACCTAAAGTAGGGAGTGATGGGGGTGGGGGGCTATTTTAGATAGGAGGATTACAGAAGAACTCTAATGTGGTGACATATGAACTGAAACCTAACTGAAGGGAGAGAGTAAACTCGTGGATTTGGGAAGAAGAGCATTACAGGTAAATTAAACGAGGCATTCAGAAGTCCCAGGTGAGAACATGCTTGGCATCTTCACAGAGCAATGGGGAAGTCAGTGAGATCAGACTGGAGGAAGTGGGAGAATGGCAGGAGATGAGGTCAGAATCAATGATGGAGAGCCTTCTAGGACATGGCAAAGACTCTAAATATTATTCTCGATGACATTTTTACATACCTCTGAAGAGAGTGCTATCATAATAAACTATTTACCTGGAACATTTTGAGAATATACAAATTAAAGGAAAATATACAAATTAAAGGAAAATAGAGCCTTCTAGGACATGGCAAAGACTCTAAATATTATTCTGGATGACATTTTTACATACCTCTGAAGAGAGTGCTATCATAATAAACTATTTACCTGGAACATTTTGAGAATACACAAATTAAAGGAAAATAAACTACATATTTTAGAAGTTTGGTTTGCAATATAAAGTACTACAAAGAAATGAGAACAATTTAATAAGCCAAGTAAGAAGAATCTTATTAATTTAACATTATTTATGATATATTGAATCTTTAAGCTTAAAAAAAAATGAAATATCATATAGTCTTTCTTTGGGCTAGAATTACCCAAGTATCATATGTCTGATTAGTGACAGGGCCAAGACTCCACATTGCTTTTCTAATATCGTCAGTTGCTTCTTTAATACCACAATTGTTCCTCACGAAAGCAGAGAAAAGGGTAAAGGGAAGAATTTCCATGTTTCAGTTCAAACATATCTCTGGCATTATACCCTGAAACTGAATAATACACTGTTATAATTTTCAGATAAAAATGAATTTACCAAATAAAGGTTTATGGAAAAAAATTTCTTATCTTTATGTGGCATATGATATTTAAAATGCACATATATTTTCATAAAGCATACCCAATATATTGAACTAATACAGTTCCAAAGAGCTGACTAATGCAAAATAGAAACATTGGTAATACTGATTTACTATGGACTTCAATTACAACATAAGTATATATGGGAATCATGAGAAGGGACAAGAACTAATGCCTGTGAAACCAGACAGAGAAACCTGACAGCAAAGGTCTGCAACAGTTAACTCAGTCATAGAACAAAGGCATTTGAAACTTCTGGTCCCAGGTCACCAGGTCTAAACATAGGTAGTGCCATTGAAAATAATAGCAACAACAAATGTTTACATAATGTTTACCATGTGCCAAGAACTGTTATGAGTACTTGAACTACTCACACCTAATCCTCACAACAACCTCATCAAGTACTATTATCATTACTTCTACTTAACAGATCAAGGCACTAAGACAAAGTTCAACCAACTGCCCATGATCACAGAGCTTATAAACAGCAAAGCCAGGATACAACTGGAGGCAGGCTAGATCCAAAGTATAGTAACCACTATTTCAAACTGCCTTCAATATACAAAGATTTTAAATTATCATCATTATGAGGCTTTGAATACCATCCACTGACTGAAAATATTGTGTTTTATACTAATTGTATAATAGAGAATGCATCTTTGGACCAGACAATCAAACAAGAACCATTGACCTTTGTATGAGAAATCTATGATAGACAGAGATCTGATTTACAAAACTTTCCTCAGGCAACACAGACTGTAACTACAGCAGGTAACTAATAAAACAGACTCTCCCAGAAAATGTTAAAAGGATAAGATCATTGATACAAATTCTATAAGTTATCATCTCAACTTATGTCTGTGAGTACACATAAGTTTGAAACTGAACCAAAGTTGTCCTGCTTTGTGATACAAAATCTGATTTGTTCCTTCTTCTTAAACTATATTTATTAGAAGAAATCAGTCTACTAATAAAACTAGAATTGTTTTAAGCAATTAAATAGGCATGTATTTTGAGGGAGGAGAAAAAGACATTTATCAGATTCCCATGGACACAGCAGAAAGACAATCCATCTAGTATAATCACCACTATGAAAAATAGCACAATTTTAACTAGCATGCCTTACAGGTAAAGGTATCATATAGACACATTGCTACTCACACTATTCTAGCCTCTGTATCACCTATCTAGATTGTGCCTCATTCTTTTGTAGAAATCTCGAGTTATAGGAGTTACTGCAGGGTTAAATGAGTTACTGAGGGGCAGATTTATATTCCCTAAGAAAGCATTTATTAATAAAATCCAAGAAACATGTATTAGAGACCTCACCTGATTTTTAACTGAATCAATACTTAATTTAGAAATTTAAGCATCATAAATAACTATAAGTATAAAGAGTAAACTGCTGCAGATGGGAATGTAATGAATTCCTCATAAAATTTTTAAAAAATTAGTGGAAACCATAAAGAAAAAAACTGTTTAAACACATTTAATTTATATTCACATTTTAAAGTTCAGACCAAAAACGGGAGCAGCAGGGTATTTGAAAACCACAACATTAACTACTAAATAGTCTCACTTAAGAAAAACTCTAATATTCAAATTAAGTGAGACTTATAAGAAAATGTTTGGAAAACAGAAATTTTACATAATGCAAAAACAATATTTTGTACATTTTTTAAAAATAGAATTTATTTTTTAGAATACTTTTACGTTCATAGCAAAACTGAGCAGAAAGTACAGAAATGTCCCATGTTCTCCCTGCCCTCACACACCCATGGCTTCCTCCATTATTAACATACCCGACCACACTGGTACATTGTTACAGTCAATGAACCTATATTGATACATCATTGTCATCTGAGTCCCTAATTTACATCAGAGTTCACACTCTAGGATAAAACAAATTTACAGTGACATGTATCCACCATTATAGTATCATAAAAATGCTCTATTAAATAATTACATATAAATCTAACAAAATATGTATAGAATCTATATAAGGAAAACTAAAGACTCTGATAAAAGAAATCAAAGAACTAAATAAATGGAGAGATATTCCATGTTCATGGGTAGGAAGACTCAATACCGTGAAGATGTCAGTCCTTCCAACTTGATCTATAGATTACAATCCCAATCAAAATCCCAGCAAGTTTTCTTGTGGAAAACAAGAAGCTGATTCTAAAGTTTCAATTGAGAAGCAAAAGACACAGAATAGTCAACACAATTCTGAAAGAACAAAGTTGGAGGACTGACACTATCTGAGTTCAAAACTTATTATAAAGCTACAATATTCAAAACAGTGTAGCATTTATAAAAGAACATACAATTAGATCGATGAAACAGAATAGAGAGCCCACAAATAGACCCACATAAATATAATCAACTAATCTTTGACAAAGAAGCAAAGGCAATACAATGAATGAAAGACAGTCTTATCAATAAATGGTGCTGGAAGAAGTGGACATCCACATGCCAAAAAAATGAATCTAGATACAGACCTCACACTTTTCATGAAAATTTACTCAAAATGAATCACAGACCTAAATGTAAAATGCAAAACTATAAAACTCCTAGAGGATAATACAGGAGAAAATCTACATGAACTAGGGCTTGGCAACGACTTTTAGAGACAACACCAAAGTCATGAACCATGAAAAAATTAATTGATAAGCTGGATTTCATTAAAACTGGAAACTCTAAAAAGCAGAGCGTCTCTCCTCCTCCAAAGGAACGCAGTTCCTCACCAGCAACGGAACAAAGCTGGACAGAGAATGACTTTGACGAGTTGAGAGAAGAAGGCTTCAGACGATCAAACTACTCTGAGCTACAGGAGGAAACTTAAACCAAAGGCAAAGAAGTTAAAAACTTTGAAAAAATTTTAGATGAATGTATAACTAGAATAACCAATACAGAGAAGTGCTTAAAGGAGCTGATGGAGCTGAAAGCCAAGGCTCGAGAACTATGTGAAGAATGCAGAAGCCTCAGGAGCCGATGCGATCAACTGGAAGAAAGGGTATCAGTGATGGAAGATGAAATGAATGAAATGAAGCTAGAAGGGAAATTTAGAGAAAAAAGAATAAAAAGAAACGAACAAAGCCTCCAAGAAATATGGGACTATGTGAAAAGACCAAATCTACGTCTGATTGGTGTACCTGAAAGTGACAGGGAGAATGGAACCAAGTTGGAAAACACTCTGCAGGATATTATCAAGAACTTCCCCAGTCTAGCAAGGCAGGCCAACATTCAGATTCAGGAAATACAGAGAACGCCACGAAGATATGCCTCGAGAAGAGCAACTCCAAGACACATAATTGTCAGATTCACCAAAGTTGAAACGAAGGAAAAAATGTTAAGGGCAGCCAGAGAGAAAGGTCCGGTTACCCTCAAAGGGAAGCCCATCAGACTAACAGCGGATCTCTCAGCAGAAACACTACAAGCCAGAAGAGAGTGGGGGCCAATATTCAACATTCTTAAAGAAAAGAATTTTAAACCCAGAATTTCATATCCAGCCAAACTAAGCTTCATAAGTGAAGGAGAAATAAAATACTTTACAGACAAGCAAATGCTGACCGATTTTGTCACCACCAGGCCTGCCCTAAAAGAGCTCCTGAAGGAAGTGCTAAACATGGAAAGGAACAACCAGTACCAGCCACTGCAAAATCATGCCAAAATATAAAGACCATCGAGACTAGGAAGAAACTGCATCAACTAACAAGCAAAATCACCAGCTAACATCATAATGACAGGGATCAAATTCACACATAACAATATTAACTTTAAATGTAAATGGACTAAATGCTCCAATTAAAAGACACAGACTGGCAAATTGGATAAAGAGTCAAGACCCATCAGTGTGCTGTATTCAGGAAACCCATCTCACATGCAGAGACACACATAGGACATAGGCTCAAAATAAAAGGATGGAGGAAGATCTAACAAGCAAATGGAAAACAAAAAAAGGCAGGGGTTGCAATCCTAGTCTCTGATAAAACATACTTTAAACCAACAGAGATCAAAAGAGACAAAGAGGGCCATTACATAATGGCAAAGGGATCAATTCAACAAGAAGAGCTAACTATCCCAAATACATATGCACCCAATACAGGAGCACCCAGATTCATAAAACAAGTCCTAAGTGACCTACAAAGAGACTTAGACTCCCACACAATAATAATGGGAGACTTTAACACCCCACTGTCAACATTAGACAGATCAACGAGACAGAAAGTCAACAAAGATACCCAGGAATTGAACTCAGCTCTGCATCAAGCAGACCTAATAGACATCTACAGAACTCTCCACCCCAAATCAACAGAATATACATTTTTTTCAGCACCATACCACACCTATTCCAAAATTGACCACATAGTTGGAAGTAAAGCTCTCCTCAGCAAATGTAAAAGAACAGAAATTATAACAAACTGTCTCTCAGACCACAAGGCAATCGAACTAGAACTCACGATTAAGAAACTCACTCAAAACCACTCAACTACATGGAAACTGAACAACCTGCTCCTGAATGACTACTGGGTACATAAATAACAAAATGAAGGCAGAAATAAAGATGGTCTTTGAAACCAACGAGAACAAAGACACAACATACCAGAATCTCTGGGACACATTCAAAGCAGTGTGTAGAGGGAAATTTATAGCACTAAATGCCCTCAAGAGAAAGCAGGAAAGATCCAAAATTCACACCCTAACATCACAATTAAAAGAACTAGAAGAGCAAGAGCAAACACATTCAAAAACTAGCAAAAGGCAAGAAATAACTAAAATCAGAGCAGAACTGAAGGAAATAGAGACACAAAAAAACCCTTCAAAAAATTAATGAATCCAGGAGCTGGTTTTTTGAAAGGATCAACAAAATTGATAGACCACTAGCAAGACTAATAAAGAAGAAAAGAGAGAAGAATCAAATAGATGGAATAAAAAATGATAAAGAGGATATCACCACCAATCCCACAGAAATACAAACTACCATCAGAGAATACTACAAACACCTCTACACAAATAAACTAGAAAATCTAGAAGAAATGGATAAATTCCTCAACACACACACCCTCCCAAGACTAAACCAGGAAGAAGTTGAATCTCTGAATAGACCAATAACAAGAGCTGAAATTGTGGCAATAATCAATAGCTTACCAAACCAAAAGAGTCCAGGACCAGATGGATTCACAGCCGAATTCTACCAGAGGTACAAGGAGGAACTGGTACCATTCCTTCTGAAACTATTCCAATCAATAGAAAAAGAGGGAATCCTCCCTAACTCATTTTATGAGGCCAGCATCATTCTGATACCAAAGCTGGGCAGAGACACACCGAAAAAAGAGAATTTTACACCAATATCCTTGATGAACATTGATGCAAAAATCCTCAATAGAATACTGGAAAACCAAATCCAGCAGCATATCAAAAAGCTTATCCACCATGATCAAGTGGGCTTCATCCCTGATATGCCAGGCTGGTTCAATATACGCAAATCAATAAATGTAATCCAGCATATAAACAGAACCAAAGACAAAAACCACATGATTATCTCAACAGATGCAGAAAAGGCCTTTGACAAAATTCAAGAACACTTCATGCTAAAAACTCTCAATAAATTAGGTATTGATGGGACGTATCTCAAAATAATAAGAGCTATCTATGACAAACCCACAGCCAATATCATACTGAATGGGCAAAAACTGGAAGCATTCCCTTTGAAAACGGGCACAAGACAGGGATGCCCTCTCTCACCACTCCTATTCAACATAGTGTTGGAAGTTCTGGCCAGGGCAATTACGCAGGAGAAGGAAATAAAGGGTATACAATTAGGAAAAGAGGAAGTCAAATTGTCCCTGTTTGCAGATGACATGATTGTATATATAGAAAACCCCATTGTCTCAGCCCAAAATCTCCTGAAGCTGATGAGCAACTTCAGCAAAGTCTCAGGATACAAAATCAATGTACAAAAATCACAAGCATTCTTATACACCAATAACAGACAGACAGCGAAATCATGAGTGAACTCCCATTCACAATTGCTTCAAAGAGAATAAAATACCTAGGAATCCAACTTACAAGGGATGTGAAGGACCTCTTCAAGGAGAACTACAAAACACTGCTCAATGAAATAAAAGAGGATACAAACAAATGGAAGAACATTCCATGCTCATGGGTAGGAAGAATCAATATCATGAAAATGGCCATACTGCCCAAGGTATTTTATAGATTCAATGCCATCCCCATAAAGCTACCAATGACTTTCTTCACAGAATTGGAAAAAACTACTTTAAAGTTCATATAGAACCAAAAAAGAGCCCGCATCGCCAAGTCAATCCTAAGCCAAAAGAACAAAGCTGGAGGCATCATGCTACCTGACTTCAAACTATACTACAAGGCTATAGTAACCAAAACAGTGTGGTACTGGTACCAAAACAGATATGTAGATCAACGGAACAGAACAGAGCCCTCAGAAATAACGCCGCATATCTACAACTATCTGATCTTTGACAAACCTGACAAAAACAAGCAACGGGGAAAGGATTCCCTATTTAATAAATGGTGCTGGGAAAACTGGCTAGCCATATGTAGAAAGCTGAAACTGGATCCCCTCCTTACACCTTATACAAAAATTAATTCAAGATGGATTAAAGACTTAAACATTAGACCTAAAACCATAGAAACCCTAGAAGAAAACCTAGGTGTTACCATTCAGGACATAGGCATGGGCAAGGACTTCATGTCTAAAACACCAAAAGCAATGGCAACAAAAGCCAAAATTGACAAATGGGATCTAATTAAACTAAAGAGCTTCTGCACAGCAAAAAAAACTACCATCAGAGTGAACAGGCAACCTACAAAATGGGAGAAAATTTTTGCAACCTACTCATCTGACAAAGGGCTAATATCCAGAATCTACAATGAACTCAAACAAATTTACAAGAAAAAAACAAACAACCCCATCAAAAAGTGGGCGAAGGATATGAACAGACAATTCTCAAAAGAAGACATTTATGCAGCCAAAAAACACATGAAGAAATGCTCACCATCACTGGCCATCAGAGAAATGCAAATCAAAACCACAATGAGATACCATCTCACACCAGTTAGAATGGCAATCATTAAAAAGTCAGGAAACAACAGGTGCTGGAGAGGATGTGGAGAAATAGGTACACTTTTACACTGTTGGTGGGACTGTCAACTAGTTCAACCATTGTGGAAGTCAGTGTGGCGATTCCTCAGGGATCTAGAACCAGAAATACCATTTGACCCAGTCATCCCATTACTGGGTATATACCCAAAGGATTATAAATCATGCTGCTATAAAGACACATGCACACGTATGTTTATAGCGGCACTATTCACAATAGCAAAGACTTGGAACCAACCCAAATGTCCAACAATGATAGACTGGATTAAGAAAATGTGGCACATATACACCATGGAATACTATGCAGCCATAAAAAATGATGAGTTCATGTCCTTTGTAGGGACATGGATGAAACTGGAAATCATGATTCTCAGTAAACTATCGCAAGGACAGAAAACCAAACACCGCATGTTCTCACTCATAGGTGGGAATTGAACAATGAGAACACATGGACACAGGAAGGGGAACATCACACTCTGGGGACTGTTGTGGGGTCGGGGGAGGGGGGAGGGGTAACATTAGGAGTTATACCTAATGCTAAATGATGAGTTAATGGGTGCAGCACACCAGCATGGCACATGTATACATATGTAACTAAGCTGCACATTGTGCACATGTGCCCTAAAACTTAAAGTATAATAATAATAAAATAAAATAAAATAAAATAAAAAATGAATAAATTTAAAATTTTTGTTCTGTGAAAAACACTGTCAAGAGAATTTAAAAAGCAGCCACGGACTTTAGAGGAAATATTTGCAGAGGGCATATCTGATAAGAGCCTGTTATCCAAAATATACAAAACTCTTAAACTTCTATAATAAGAAAACAAACAACCCAATTAAGAAATGGGTCAAAAACTGTAACTGACGCCTCACCAACCTCAGCAAAGATATACAAATGACAAATAAGCATATGAAAAGATGTTCCCCATCACATGTCATCAGGGAAAGGCAAATTAAAACAATGAGATACCACTACGCACCTATCAGAATGGCCAAAATCCAGAACACTGACAACAAATGCTGATGAAGATGTGGAAAAGAAACTCTCATTCATTTATGGTGGGAATACAAAATGGTACAGCCACTCTGGAAGACATTTTGGTGGTTTCAAATAAACCTAAATTTTTTATACTTTATTTTCTTCCTTTATTCTCTTAGGATGGTATCTTAGTCTCTTTGGGCTGCTATAACAAAATACCTTAGAGTAGTTAACTAATTAATAATAGGAGTTTATTTCTCACCATTCTGGATGCTGGGAAATCCAACATCAAGGTACCAGCAGATTCAGTGCCTGGTAAAGGCTTGCTCTCTTCTCCATAGGATGGCACCTTGTTACTGCATCCTCACACGGCAAGAGGGACTGAACAGCTCCCTTGAAGCTCTTTTATAAGGTCACTAATTGCATTTATGAGGGCTCATGATTTCATTACTTCCTAAAGGCCCTAACTCTTAATACTATCATATTAGGTTTTAAATTCCAAAAATACAAATTTTAGGGGACACAGTCAGACCATAGTTGATGGTAAATTCTGATACTTCACTGCTAAAAGTTTATTCTAAACTATTTCCATCATACCCAAGTCCTTTGGAAAGTTCTAATCATCTCACATTTAGTCATTGGTTTATTAGCTCTTCCTAGCCAAATAATTCTAAATTTTTCTTTCTTGCTTGCTTCCTTCAAGTATTCATTCTTTCTTTCATTTTATAGTTGGAGAAACTGAGGCAAAGTTAAGTCAATTGCCCAAGATTACTAAGCCAGCAAGTGGGGCACCAAACCTGTGCCAGACATTATTATTAGTGGTGAGGATACAGTAATGAACAAAACATACAAAAATCTGTACTCTCAAGGAACTTACATTCTAGTTACCCTCTATATACCACCATTACTGCTGTACTCACCTCGTCACAACTCTTTGGATTTCTGTGCTATCACATTATACATAAATGCCAATACCCTCAAATACATCTCCTCACCTACATGACATTTCCCTATCACTAAATTTACTCCTTTCTAATTTTCACTCTCAAAAAGTCAATTCAATAGCAGTTTTTCTTTTCTTAGAGAAGGCCCTTCTACTTTTCCACCAAAATTAAAGAGTATAACACTACAACACTCCTCAAATCTGTCTATATTTTCTCTTCACAAATATCTAAACTCTACATTCTGGAGGATGAAGGGTTAGGATATGGTTTATACAAAAATTACATAATTTGGCAATCATTTTAAACAATACATATACAATATAAAAATCATTGTATTTAACAACTAGAAAGGATCCTAGAAATCATTCTTGTTCAATTTCTTCATTTTTTAGACAAGAAATTTCAGGGTAAAAGAAATTAAATGAATTATAAGAAGGTAGCTGATGTACTGTAGAGTAGTTAGGACTAAAACACAAATCTCTAATTTTAGAAGGTATTATTAATATGAACACATTACTACCATATATTCAGACAATATTTCAAATAAATAGTAAATAAAAACTGATTGAAGCTACTCTTTAACTATTAGTCATATTTGAAATCATAATTTAAAATATCTTTCACCCAGAACAAAATAAAACTGATCGCAAACCACCAGCAACTGAAAAAGAGACAATCACAATGGCAGAACAACAACAAAGTAAATTCTAAATCTTTAGAGTTAACAAATATAATAATTTGTAATTAAATAAGAATAAACAATTATACATATTTTAATGTTAAAATTACTATATATAACCTTTATCTTATGTCTGTTTAACATACATGTGTATATTTAGCATGCATATCATATATATGTGAATATCTGTATGTATATGTGTGTATATGCATACACATAATTATAAAGTGAAATTTGCTGTTAGTAAATGATATCAAGAACTGTCCCCTTATAAAGCAGATACTAAGTAAACATTTGGTAAAGACTTGTCCTGTGTATGCCACTCTACACTCTCCCTTTTCTTACCTACTCTTAAGCTAATACCACAGGCAAAAGACTTTTGCCTGGAAATGTTTCTAAAACCCAACCTCACCTCCCTCTTAAGGTCACTGTTCTAGTTCAGGAGCTAATCATCTCTCGCTTTTATTACTGTAACAATCTTTTAACTGATCTCCTGTCAGCTGGATTTCCCCTACTGCATTTCTTCTTTTATAAGGCCACCAGTGTTATCTTCTCCAAAACAAAACTTATCATGTCATGTACCTCATTTGCCTCCCCACAATCTGTTGGATAAAAGCCAAACCTCTTAAATTAGCAAATGTGATTCTTCACAATCTGGCCACTGTTTATATCCCCAAATAGATTTTGTAGTCTGATTTCTCTCTCTCCCACTCTCTCCATATACAAACATACATACACACACACAAACAGTAATATATTAAAGATATATTTCCTAGACATGATACAAATTCCTTTCGAGAATGAGGTGTCATATTGAAGTAAACTCTGTAGTCTGCCACTCTACCTCCTAATATCTCCCATGTTAGAATTTTTATCACACTGACTGTCCTTGACTCACTGACACTGTTATAGAATCACAAATTAGTAACTCTGAAATTCCCAGTACTTAGTACCTGGCAAATAATAGCATTTATCAATGCACAAATGAATAAATACTTATATACCTTATCTTTGGAAACTCTACTCATGCCAAATATTTATTTCAAAATAAAGGCATTTCTTTCCTTCTCAGGTGGTTAACTATTTTTAACTCCTTCCTATTTAACAGGAGAATGCTTCTACTTTAATTTTAAGATGCCACTTGGCTAACTGGGGTACCATATGCCACTGAATCAACAGGCTGAAAAAGAGGAAGTTAATCTACTGGCTTGAGTGATTGTTCTCAATAACCAAAGGGAAACTGGGGTGCTTCTACATAATAGTTTGGCAAAGAGAAATGTGTCTTGAACCAGGGGATTCTCTATGGTGCCTCAGGACTTGCATGCCTAAAGTAAAAGTTAACGAAAAACTACAACAACCAAAACACAGCTAAATCTTTGAGGATTGAGATTCTTTGAGAATGGGACATTTTACCAGATAAAGATCCTGTCCAGGTGAAGTTCTAGCTGAGGGTGAGAGAAATATGGAATGGGTAATAAAAGGAAGCCATACATACCAATTATGGCCTCTTGACCAGTTACATAAACAAGGGCTTCTCCTTTAGAGGAAAGGGTGAGAATGTCTACATTTGTAAAAAATGATAGTTGTATGTTATTAGGTAGAAATATAGATTTGTTTTATTGTACAGGAATTCAAATATGTGTAGAAGGGTACAAATAGAGGCTGAGTATCCAAAGGGGTGGACTGTACCAATTATCAACTTATTGCCTCTCAGCTCCAAATCTGCCCCTCACTGCCTGATCTGTGAAAATGGATCTGGACTCTGGATATTTTTCCTTTTAGCAACTGGCATGATGTCAAACTTTGTCAGGAGAGGGTACTAAAGGGACAATGCAAAAAGAGAGAACTTGCTCCTGGTTCCAGTGAGACACTCTGCAGGCTCCTGCAAAGCTTATGGCTCATCAAGGGCTGGCTCCTATTGTACCTGCAGCTTCCCTAGGGCCCATTTCCTATAGCACAGGTGTCCACCAGGCTCCTATGCAGTGGGCAGTTTCTGCAGTGCCTGGCTCCTGCAGGTACTGTATAGCACAGGTGTCCACCAGGCTCCTATGCAGTGGGCAGTTTCTGCAGTGCCTGGCTCCTGCAGGTACTGGCAGCCAAAGGTTTCCGTCAGCATTCCCCTACCTTATAGCAGAGTACCCCTGGCTCTTGCAGCACTTGAAGCCTTTCTAGTGCCTGGTTCCTGCAGCCCAGGAGGCATCTCCTGCACCTGATTATTGGAGTGTACAATTTCCAACAGTACCAAGTGGCCAGCAGCTTCCCTTTGTTAGTTTTTTAAGGGAGTTTCCCCAGTAACACGATCCTAGTTAATAGCTTCACCTTAGGAGGCTTTATAGTAGTCTGCTGCGAGTGAGGCATCTCTTGAAAACAGCTTCCCCAGTACCTCTCATATGGCTTTCCAGCAAGTTCTAAGGAATGGCATTTCTCTGAGGGCAGCTTTCCTGGGCACCTCAAAGGGCAGGATTCCAGAAAATTCTGCCAGTGTGGCACCACAGCAACTTCTCTGCTATCCAATGAGCCACAGCTGTGCCCTCTCCATTGGAGTCTGGATCTCACACCCAGATGGGGCTTCTTCCCTGGGTGCTCCGTCTCAGCCCTAAGACTAGTAGCTGCTTTATATTTGTTATTTCTATAGTCTTTAGAATTTCCTTCACTTACTAGTAGCCCATCCCTTGTTACCCCAATCCCAATGTTATAGTTTTTAAATTCTTTATATTAAACTTTCCTTGTTCAAATTGCTATGTAATTTCTCTTTCCTGGTCATATCCAGACTGATACAAAGGCTGTTACTTTATGATCTTACCTATAGAACACTGCCTGGCATGAGTTAAGCATTCCTTAAATGAGGAACGATTCAATGAATGAACAAATGAACATTTTTCATAGAAAGAAAGTAATAAACTTTCTATTTAAGACTATATGAAGACCAAAGAATACCAAACTAAGTTCCTGTATAGGCTGAACAAGAGTCATAACTGCAATACAAATCCATGAATCTGAAAAGGGTTTAAGATGTATTAATACATTTTTCCCTAAGGCATTACTGTTTTGGCATAGACTTTTAAAAAAAATTATCTAGTAGAAAATAGCTAAACACAAATCTTCTTTTAAAGACAACACCTACACAGAAATTAGTGCCTAGGCCGGGCACAGTAGCTCACGCCTGTGATCCCAGCAACTTTGGGAGGCCGAGGCAGGAGTGTTGCTTGAGCCCAGGAGTTCGAGACTGGCCTGGGCCACATGGTGAAACCCCCGTCTCTACAAAAAAATACAAAAATTTGCCAGGCACAGAGGCACATGCCTGTAGTCCCAGCTACTTGGGAGGCTGAGGTGTGGAAAGATGCCTGAGATCAGTGGGCAGAAGCTGCAGTGGGCCCAGATCACATCACTACACTCCAACACCTTGGCGACAGAGTGCAACTCTGCGTGAAAAGGAAGGAAGGACGCAAGGAAGGAAGGAAGGAAGGAAGGGAAGGAAGGAGGAAGTAATCAGCACCTAACTTGGAAACTTCGAGGTTTACAAAGAAACTTTCATTATTTAAAGAGACAAATGTCAAAGAGATAAATCAAGGGATACATTTCTACTTGACAAAGATACAGTTTCTACTCTGGCATTTTCAGTATCAGATGAACACTTTATATTTTACACTATAATATAATTAATAATTTTTTATTTTAAAAACTTTTCTGACACAATTTAAATGATTAAATTTATTCTTCAATACATACATGAACACACCCACAGACACACACAACCCATGGTTTTATTTATTTTATTTTATTTTTTGATACAGGGTCTCATTCTGTTGCCAGGCTGGAATGCAGTAGTGCGATTATGGCTCACTACAGTACTAAACTCCTGGGGTCAAGCAATCCTTCCACCTCAGCCTCCCGAGTATCTGGGATTACAGGCGTGTGACACCACACCCAGCTAATTTTCTTAATTTTTTGTAGAGACAGGGTCTCACTACATTGCGCAGGCTATTCTCAAACTCCTGGGCTCAAGCAATCCTCTCACCTCAGCCTCCCAAAGTGCTGGGATTACAGGCATGAGCTACCATGCCAGGCAGGTTTTTAATTTTTAAAGAGATCGATATCTAATACAAGAGCTTGACATATTCACTAATATTTAAAATTTGAGAAGGGTATGTGGTAAATGCTATGATAATTCAGAGATGAAAGATGTTACACTGGTTACTCATACAAACTAAGCCTTCTGTAAAGCAAACCAGATTTTGAAAAACATTCAGAAGCATGCATGTGGGAGATTTAAAACACATATGAGGAAGAGCAAAAAGTGCAATTTCATCCATTCACTCAGAAAATTATTGTTAAAACCTTCTATGGATACATATCAACACTGTCCTAAGAGACAGATACATTGTAGTGACTGACTGAACCAGATTAAAAAAAAAAAAAAGAAAGAAAAAAAAACCCGCCCTGATAACTTTATTGTCTAAAGATCTGTGTGGACTATAAGTAATCGAAAAACTCAGAAAGACAAGTTTAGGATCAGATAATGGATAGTTTTTTACCAGACTTAGCAGTTTATAGGCAATGAGTAACCAATAGATTTTTTTTATTCTGAAGGATTAATTACATATAGAATGAATCTAAAAGATGAGAAAATGGAAAATGAGATGTCCAAACAGAAGATAAGTGCTAGCCCTAAAAGTGGTATTCAAAATGAGAGAAAGGTATAAATATGACACATTGAGAGATAATCGACTAGACCTGCAAAGACAAGGAAAAAAGTCACTTCACTGTAAGTAATTCAAATAATAAACAGAGGTTCCTTAAGGGAAGGGATACTATATTGGGGCAGAAGGTAAGGATGCATTTGGTTTTATAAGATGGTCATTGTAAGAGGCAAAATTGCATAAAGGTTGTAAGCATATACTTTGGAATCATACAGAACTGGTTAAACCAATTCCTAGTACTATGGCCTTGATCAACTCACTCCCTCTCAATTTCAAAATCCACATTTTCATCTGTCTACCGTGGATAACAACTGTACCTACCACACAATATATAATAATTAAATGAGTTAGTTTAAATAAATTTCTCAGTAGGGTAAGTAGCGCAAAGCATGCCCTATACTATATATTGGCTATAATTATTAATAACATCATCATTTTATGTAAGTGAATTCAGTATATATGATCTGAAAATAATATCTGTGGAAAGTAGTAACTGCTGAACTAAGACAGTGGGCAGTTGAAGAACAGGAATCGGAGAAGAAAAGATTAAGGAGGTAGAACCTATAGGATGTAGGTGGGGAAAACAGATGAGAGGGAGGAGTGATTCACCAAATTAGCCCTTTATAGTAGGAGAAGGAGACTATGGGGAAAAGATGGCGAGTTCCATTTTGGCAGTATTGAATGGGATGTCAACAATGAGCTAAACTGCACTATAAGAAAGCTCACTGGAAGAGAAAAACTTGCCTAACTGTAAAATAAAAAAAAAAAAATTATAGTATGTGAAAACATATAAATATAGAAGGTACATTTTAAAATAAACACACTGCCCTCAATAGTTTTATTAAAGAAACAAAACCAACACATACATTATTTTCTTTTATTTAATGTTGATTACCACTATCAGCACAAAATTGTCACTGTTCCATATAAAAAATACTAACATTATCACTGTCTGTAAGCTATAAGGATAAGAAAAAAGAAAAAAAAAATGCTTGGTAAACTGAAATCATCCAAGGTCATTTTTGTGGATATCATACAGGAACAAAGCTTACAGAGCCTAGGGGAATGACAAGTTAATAACAACTCTTTGATAATTCCATAATTGTTAAATTAAAAAATCCTTCATTGTGAATTAAAAGCCAATTCTTTACTTTCAGAACACAAATGGACTAAATCATAAGGCAGAAATACGTGTTTATTTTCATGAAAAACAGAGCCATTATCACTACAGGAGTTGGAAGATACAAACACCTCTAGTTTTCCTGTAACAGAAGTCTCCTCCAAATAACCTTCACACATCCCTTCCAATAAACTGTTTCCTGATGACCTCAACAGTACCATTTCCCCACTCCAGTCATATTCACTTAGCACTGACTAAAAATACAATGTTCAGAATAGCTGTGTACCGGTGAAATGATAAACTGGTAAGTAGAATTATTCAGTTTCAGATGACATAACTGGTTGCTTACGGGTTTGGGGAAGAATTAAAAATCTGAAAATTGCTTCTAGAATCTTTCCCTGAGAGATCATGATAACAATTTTTAACTGCACCACTCTGCTGCAGCTTTAAAAACATGAGGCACAAAAATACACTTTAATAACCTTAACTAGGAAGCAGGACTACGTAATCTTTGTTCTCTCACCAAATGTTCAATTCCTCATCCCCAGAAAGAGTCTCTGCACTTCGGGTTTCAGATTAAATGCTGACACAGGTGGCACCATTAAGAGACAAATCAAGAATATGTATAATCCAGATGAAGAGGTTAAAATCCTCTGGACTGCCTTTCAGTCTGACTAAACCTGTAAAATCTACATTTAATAGCTGATTTTCCAGAGATCGAAAGATTTCTTTTTACATATGCCCTTGATGGAATTAATGAGAGGAGAGAAAAGCATATGCTTAAATGCCTGGGGGCAACTATAACAAAGGAAGAAATTACAGTTTATTAACGTAATTCCAGTACTCATAACATATTGCTTGCTCTAAATATCCCCAAAACAACATGCACTACACAATCAAATCTCTGTAACTAATATGCTTATAGACTTTCTGAGGGTGAATTTACTAACTAAATAATGGTCAAAATAATAGCTAACATTCAGACATCTGCTTTTAAAAGAAGCATCCCTTCCACCTGCTTCTACAGGCCACAAAGATACACTCTAGTTAACATATTACTGACAGGATGATGAGAAAGCTCCTGTCAGATGCTGGCCAGCCGGGTGTTTGAGACAAAATGCACAGCCCCAGCTGACTAGTTAGAGAAAGTCTGGTGAGGTACAATTATAGAGGCATATGACAAGGCTTCATGCCTGACTGATTTGAGAACCACTGACATGGCTTTAAACAGCAATCCAACCTACCTATGGTCACAAAACAGCAATAAGTCAACTGATACCCCCTTGTAATATCATGATTTATGCCTCTGCTTTGAATACACGAGAATCTAATATGATGTTCTGCTAGTCTACCAAGATTCGCTTGGGGCTTAAACATCTATGGCCTACCTACAGCATGGATAAAATCAATGTTCTTGTTCAGGATTACCAGAAACCGTTCCATGTGTACTTGACAATGTATAAATCAACAGAATAATGTATGAATCAACAGAATAAAAACAAAACTGATTATATCTCAATTCATTAAACTCAAACATGCAAAAATATAATAATAGGTACTAACACAATACCACACTTTAAAATATAGGGAGAAAACCTATTAGAATGTTGAAAACATAACAATATTCTTGATATCTGTGCTTACATATCTTAATTTTTTTAATTTTAAATTTTTCATCTTTTAAAGGTTAATTTTTTTTTTTTTTTGACATAGTCTCGCTCTGTCACCCAGGCTGGAGTGCAATGGCGTGATCTCGGCTCACTGCAACCTCCGTCTCCCGGGTTCAAGTGATTCTCTTGCCTCAGCCTCCCGAGTAGCTGGGACTACAGGTGCGTGGTACCATGCCTGGCTAATTTTTGTATTTTTAGTAGAGATGGGGTTTCGCTATGTTGGCCAGGCTGGTCTCGAACTCCTGACCTCAGGTGATCTGCTCACCTCGGCCTCCCAAAGTGCTGGGATTACAGGCGTGAGCCACAGCATCCGGCAAGAAATTATCATTTTTAACCACAAACAGCACCTAAAGAAAAGGAACCACAAGCTAGCTGATTCTCTAATGAGAGTGTCACCACTAAAACCTACAGCAAGCTGTAAGGTTTATAATTATCATTCTATTATAACTATGAAAAATCATGATTGTCAAAAAGTAAATAACTGAGACAAAATTTCTAAAACTACAATAGAATTATGAATGTTAGGCCACCTTTACATATATTCCTCTAAAAATTAAGAGTTGGGCTGTATACTTAAAAAATTAAAAATGGATAAAACATTAATTTCTAACATTACATACATTATAATCTCTGTGATATATAAAAATATAAGTATAAAAAGCTTAAAAACAAGTAAATTCATTGATTTTACTTTTAATTTACATAAATTACTTTTAATTTATGTTAAGAAATGAGTCCTTGACCTTAAATGCCACTATGCATGGAATTTATAGCAGACATATTTTATATACTGTATATATAAAAGAATTATTCAAGACAGATTCAAGTAAAGCAGCTTCCTCCATAAAAGAAGACTAAGATCATGAAAGAGAACTTGAATTATGTTTCTTTTATCAGCCCAACGGTCCCAGAGAGTGAACCAAAACAGAGCTGGTAACTTAGAGGTGACATCACCATCAAGTTTTCATGAATTGTCATAAACAGTTGATAATAAATTGACATCAAACATAGAAAACAACTCCCCCAAAATACTAAGCCTTTATGATAACAATTTGTTTTTAAAGCCAAATACTAAGTTAAAAGATAGTAATGTTAATTTTTACTCTAACTGCAGATGTAGACTATTATTAAATGTAGAGGCCGGGTGCGGTGGCTCACGCCTGTAATCCCAGCACTTTGGGAGGACAAGACGGGTGGATTGCTTGAGGTTAGGAGTTCGAGACCAGCCTGACCAACATAGTGAAACCCCGTCTCTACTAAAAATACAAAAATTAGCTGGTTGTGGTGGCAGGCGCCTGTACTCCTAGCTACTTGGGAGGCTGAGGTAGGAGAATAACTTGAACCTGGAAGGCAGAGGTTAGAGTGAGCCAAGATTGTACCACTGCACTCTAGCCTGGGCAACAAAGTGAGACTCTGTCTCAAAAAAAAAAAAAATTAAATATAAACTATTATAAAATTATAGCTCATAATTACTAAACATATATTCTATGCAGATATCATTCTAAGCACTTTATATATATGTATTTCCTTAATCTTTACATCAACCCTATGAGATTAAGGCTACTATTGCTCCTACTCTACACTTAAAGAAACTGAGTCAAACAGATTACTTGGTCATTAAGAGGTGGATATAAATTAAATAAAACACCAATATTTTTCAAAAACATATACTCAGATTTATTTCTAATACACACATACAGTAGCTTATGCTTCACTCACATAGCTTATTCCCTCACTTTCTTTGGATCTCTGCTCAAATACTACCTCACTGAGTTGGGCACAGCGGCGTGTGCCTATAGTCCCAGCTACTTGGAAACCCAAGGCAGGAGGATCCATTGAGCCCAGGAGTTTGAGACCAGCCTGGGCAACATAGCAAGACCCTGTCTCAAAAAAACAAACAAACAAAATACTACCTCATTGGAGAGGCCTTCCTTACATAAAATGGAAACCTGTCCATCACTGTCTACCCTGTAAACCCACTCACTTTATCCATTATGTAACCCTGGCTAATAAATAATTGCTATTTGTTTGCTCACTTGTTTACAAACTGTTTCATGCCAGTCGAATATGGTTAATGTCTAGAAAGTGCCTGGCACATAGTATGTGCCTAATAAACATTTGTTACATGAATTAATCCTGATAAAATTTAGTTCCAAGGCCTATTATACAATCTTTTTAATTTTGAGGACAATATCCATTTAAAAATATCCTTTTTAATCTTAAAAAAAATCATGTTTAAAAAATGAGGAGGAGGAGCTGGGGAGAAAGAAGAAGAAGGTTTCACTTCAATAGTAAGTTAAAAAATAGCAGATAGGCAAATTAAAATATCAAATGAGTCAAACTGAATTTCTTGAAATCTCTAAGATGTGTAAGAAAAAAATTACTTGTGTCATTGACTAGCACTTATTCTCTGATATTACTGCATCATTTATCCACCCTTACGCTTTTAAATGCATATATTTTTCAATATGTAAAGTGCATTTTCAACTTTTAGGAGTGAGCATATCAAATTACAATTCAAAATCTCAAAATCGTATTTTTGAGATTTTCGTGAATTATAAATTCATACAAATTATATGTACAATTGTATGTAATTTTTTCAATTGTAGAGTAATGGAAATAACCCAAAAATTAGAATCAAAAGACTCAATTTCACATTATCTGTCTCTAACTAGCTGTTTGGCCTTGAAGTGGTCATTTAATCTCACTGAAAATACCTTTCTCACTGTTAAATGTTAAACAGATATCCTACAGAAATCCTGAAACTCCTTCTACTTTAAATGCTAAAATACAGATTAAGGTTTTTATTTCTACTATAGGAGAAGAAAACATTAAAAATATGGTTTTATTTATCAATTAATCAAATTTGTGAGGAAGAAAATTCATAAAATATTGAATAATAGTTTTTGCTAAATAAATACATCATAGATTATCTAAAACTATATTTACATTTGTATTTAAAAATTTAAGTTGAAAATATTAAATTTTTTAAGCTTAAATGAGAAAAAAATTATAAAATCTAGCAAAATACTTCTGAATATTTTTCTATGACCCAAGAAAAATCTTTCTCTCACTGCCTTTACCATATTAATAAAGACCTTCCAAAAGAACATTTTAGTGAATGTCATAAAACCTGTGATTTATAAAAAATGCTACTTTGACTTTTAAGTTATTATCAGCCCGAAGAGCTGCTCTAAATCAAACTATTATACAATCTACTCCCAAACCACTACTTGGCAACAAAGATGAATCTACCTATTACCAGGTTAGGATAGCAGCTATTATCATGGCCCCTTGATTTCTTTCAAGTGGCTCCAATGGAAAAAGCCACAAGTGAATAATAAAAATCTCATAATAGCTCTTAAGAATTCTTTATATGGTAGAAGGCACTAAAATGAACTCTGGAGAGTTAAAAAGAAAAAAAAACTCTCATCTCCTGATAAGAAAAAATAATTAACCTGACTTAATGCATCTGAGAAGGCTTCCTATAAATCAGACTTTTGTACTTCAAGAGCCAGATTAAAACCATATATCAAAAACGTATGTAGATATTGTCTTATAAGTACACATAGCACATTTATAAATCTGCAAAGGTTTTTAGGTCTTTTTGTGAAACACTCAATACCTGCTACTTAAAAGAAGTGTGAAGTACTTACAGTGCTTAATTTGCTCGAGATAATCATGATGCGCCTTTCATGCAGCATACTGGCATACAGCTGCAGCATGTTGTTCACATCCACGGCAACAAAATATTCTGTAAGATTTCTCTGTACAGGTAAAAAATAATTGTGTAAGTTACAGCTCATAGTGAATGTGAAGAAAAACATTTTACACACTTACCAGAAAGTCTTGAAGTTCAAAGGGTATTATTATTTAAAATGGTATTTATTAAAATAATTAAGTGTAATACTAGTCGGCTGCCACATAAAGCACATAATATTCTATTATTAGTTGAAACATAACCCTACTCAAGGTAAGTATTTGCAGAGGATGATCAGATCACAGATTTCCCAACTTTCTTACCCGCTAAGTATTTGAAAAGAAGCTAATTTCCTGGGACCCAACCTAGAGCTGCTCTGTTGAACTGTCATCTTTAGTGTATGTCCCCAAGAATCTGCTTTTTTTTTTTCTTTTTTGTCACCCAGGCTGGAGTGCAGTGGTGAGATCTTGGCTCATTGCAACCTCCGCCTCCTGGGTTCAGGTGATTTTCGTGCTTCAGCCACCAGAGTAGCTAGTATTACAGGTGCACGCCACCACATCCGGCTAATTTTTGTATTTTTAGTAGAGAGATGGGGTTTCACCATGTTGGCCGGGTTGGTCTCGAACTCCTGACCTCAGATGATCTGCCCACCTCGGCCTCCCAAGTGCTGGGATTACAGGCATGAGACACCACACCTGGCCAAGAATCTGTTTTGTAAACAAATACTTCTGGTGATTCTTATATACACTGATCCTTCAGACACCGCTGCCCCAGTCAATACATTTGAGTCTTTTCATGTTTGCCATTCACTATGCAGGCACAATCATCATCTGATACGACACAGCATGCACAAGGTACCCAAAGGATGAGGTGAATTTATATAACAGCCCTTTGGTACTTTATTAAGGAAATTACCTTGTTTATACTTCATGTCAGGCTTGCTTTATATCCACTATAATCAAATATAATTTGATGATGTTCTAAATTGATTCCTTAATTTAGCACTCTTATCCCCCACATGAGAATGAAACTGGGATAAGCTACTACATTAACTTTGACTTTTAGATCTTCTCCTTTCTTATTATTTATTTTTAATTTTCTATAATGAAACAAATACATCAGAAAGCAACAAACTAATTAAGGGATTCAACAAGGTATAACAAACAAAAACTGTAGCATCAGGTGGGCTATGACCTAGTAGGCTAAAACTTCTAGTTGGGCAAGAATGTAAGAAATCCAATTACTTCTTCAATTTCCGGAAGATAGAAACTTTACCATCACAAATTGGTAATCATGATAGAGCACATCAATAGAACCTGTAACTATCAGTGGGTGATGTTGAATTTGGTGGGAAGAGGTTTATTTCGTGCTTTCTCACCTTCCAATTCAACTCTCCATATAAAAATTCAAGTTATTCAAGATTAGTATATTTCCTATAATCTAAAAGAAAGGTAATTTTTAGATGGGGAATTATTTCTCAACATAGAGTGCTGCCTTATGCTTATTCTCTTGCTTTCTTTTCCCTAAACAGGACTTTCTGCAAAATAAAACATGTTAATAGACGTAAAAATACATATTCTCAGTGGCAGTTTTTCCTTTGAATGTTTGTTTCCTTGAAACTTTCAAAGTAATCATCTTTTTTAAAATGTGACATTTGTTAAATCAAGTTATTAGTTGTTTGTTAGTAAACATAAGAGAAAGGTAAATAGGAGAGAGAGTAGACGGAAGCAAATTTGACTTTGAAACTCTGAAGTGAAGGGACAAGGGTCATATAAGTCAAGACATGGTCAGTCAGCCTTAAAGAAAACATTAACAAGGAGTACCTGGCCTACAGTGTACAGCAGTCAATACTTTAGGATCCATTATGTCACCTGAGAGCTTTGATTATCTATCTCAGGCCCATACGAGCAACTTGATGCAAAGCTTTTCGTAAGGGTTTTTTGGATCCATCTGTACTGAAAACACCATCGACAGTCTTGGTTTGGTATCAGAAAATTTACAATTGTCTTCTTGGACTTCCTTCACTACCCACGTGCTTTTGGAAACCAAACACTCAGTAGGTTTGAAAACATTTGGAAAAACACTAGAATCCCAAAGTAAATAATAAGTATATATTGAAATACTTTTTTCCTGTTGATTTTTCCTTTACTTTTGATTGAATTATTTCTACTGATTCATTTTAACTTTCCAAGGGAAGCTGAAGAAAAATTACGTAAGGGAATACTTCATTTTCACATAGTTATCCAAAATCATAAAAGCATATTTGTTACTTCTACTTGTCTATGTAAACATTTCTACAAAATACTAATGTGTAATAACTATTAAAATACTGAAAATAGTTCTAGTATGGCTAGAATTAGGACTCTAAATAAAATGAAAATTTTAGCAATTTTTAAAATTTCTTACAATAGCCATCAAACCTTGCAAGATATGTATTATTTTAAATTAAAATCAGGAAATTAAGAACAGTTCATCTACAATTTGAAGCATTATATACAAGGAATATAAAATACTATGTCAATTTCACTAAAATAATGATTTGTGTGAAGACATTTCCCATTGCTAGAATTCTTCTCCACAAGTAGAAGCCATCTCCTGAGGTATCTCTTCTATCATATACAGTGAAGCTGAAGACCTAATTGAATATATATATGATCCTACCTAATTACTACAAATGATAGAAATAGTTTTCCTTATATTATTGTCCTTAATTTTCCTTATCCACAACCAGATATTAAGAAGAAGGTAAAGGGGCAGATATATAAAGAAGACAAGAAAATAATATCATTATTTCTTATTTCTTCATTATTTCTCACAAACACAGATAATTACAATGTATCCTATTTCTCTATATAAAAACGCATAAACAGTGAGACCAAAATAAACAAAATTAATAATATAAGAATAATTAAAGTAGAAAATAGGAAACTTACACTCTCGGGTATTGTTGGGAGTCCAGTTACATCAGGGGCAATGAAGTAGGAATGCTAATCAATACAAATAAATCACATATGAAAAAGATAATTAAAACTGGTAACATATAATTTGTAATGAAAATCAGAAAAAAATATATTGAGTAAATTAAAAAATGCCATGGACTGACATTCAGGATTTGTTGAATTTGAGAGATTCTTAAATGAGTTAGCGGGTTTATATGAGATTTAACAATTACATTGCCACACAAAAAGTTAAGACTTGGTTAAAAATATTTGACCCTAAAATTAAAATTAAAATAGGGAAAAAGTGTTAAGGCAAAAAAAGAGTATATTGCTGAAAGGTTTATTTTGTACATATATACATATACACGTATGTGTATATATACAGTATATAGAGACATACACACCTATACATACATATAAACATATATATTATTAAAACACATTTAGTTGAGGTGGACTGGAAAAATTAAAGCTTGCTAACCAAATATATCAAAATCTATTAAGATTCCTGGGCTGGGTTTCTATGGTAAGTCACAAGAAATCTCTTTTGTAAACATCAACCACCCTATTATTTAGCAAATAGCAATAAAGCATAATTTTTCAATGTTTAAAACTTCTTAAAGATGTAGTAATCCCAAAATATGATTGTTACACATCTGCCAAATATTAATTAGCTTCTATAATGTTCAAAGAAGTAAAACAGTTCATCAGAATACTTACATAAAGAATACATTGTGTATATATGCCTTCATGTTTCCCACAATGTTCCCAAATTTTACCACCCAGAATCAAAGTGCAATTTAATCATCAAAAGTTTTATTTTCTGTTCATATTAATCTCCAAAATTATTTAATATCTTAATCACATAAGGACATATTTAATAATATCTTATTATTAATGATTAGAAAAGAAACATTTTAGCCAATATTTGAGCACAGTTGAACTAGTCAGAACAAGGATAGTTAACACAGTCATAATCTATAATTTTCCAGGGTAGAAGAACAATAGGAGATAAATCACAAGATCTTTTGTGATCTTGGGACCAAAAAATGTGACAAATCTTGTGCTGTGAATATACTTTAAAATTACTACTACTGAAAATGGAGAATATGCAAAGATTTTGGTCTCTATAACCTACTTTTATTTGGAATAGTTTTTAATAGTACTATATTTCATAAAACTCTGCTTTAAAAGATAGTATAAACAGAAAATATTATATATTCCAAATGATTAATTTTCTTAAGAGTCAAATTCACCATTTCCCAAAGGGCTGGAGTGAATGAAGCTTAAAGGCATAGTGAAATAAGTGATTATTTTTCCTATTTAATAGTGATTTTTAGAAGCCAATGTCCTTTTAACTCACCGGTACTAGAGCAGGCTGATCTTTCAGAACTTGCTCACAGGCAATAAATATCTCTTGGTTCTTATAATACATGAGAGAAAAAATGAATATTTTACTTTCATGGGAGAAGCTTACACAACAATTTGCTGTGTAATTGAGACAAACCCATGTAGCCAAGTTAGCCACTAAAAAATACTTGAATAATACTAATTGTAAGTATTATTTTAAATGCTGATTTGCTAATTTTATGCTAGAAAAATCCTAATGAAAGTATTTTCATATTACAAGAGTAGAGAATGCTGTGGATATTTAACGATTTTGAAATGTTTCAAAAAAAAGCATTCTCATTAGACATTAACTTTTTATAAAAATCTCTGATTACTAATGGCCATTATCCACTTGTACAGGAACAAAAACTTCCATAATCATCCATTTTAATCTTACATCATAAAACTAAAATCTCCTCTAGTAGCTGAAGACAAGTGTCCTAGTCCCAAATTTGTCACTTATTTAACAGTATAACACTAGATACAGTACTTTAGGAGTCTGTTATTGAAATCAAATGCAATTAATAATTCATAGTAAACAAACATTAACAGCTGATTTTATCAATACTTAAGATATTATAACTAGGCCAGATGCAGTGGCTCACGCCTGTAATCCCAGCACTTTGGGAGGCCAAGGCGGGCAGAATACCTGAGGTCAGGAGTTTGAGACCAGCCTGACCAGCATGGTGAAACCCCATCTCTACTAAAAATACAAAATTAGCCCGGTTTGGTGGTGGGCGCCTGTAATTCCAGCTACTCAGGAGGCCAAGGCAGGAGAATCACTCAAAACTGGAGGCAGAGTTTGCACTGAGCTGAGATCACGCCATTGTTTTCCAACCTGGGCAACAAGAGCGAAACTCCACTTCAAAAAAAAAAAAAAAAAAAAGATATTATAACTTTAAAATAGGTATACAAGACTTGAAACTATAAGACTATT
The DNA here is from genome assembly GCF_029289425.2 of Pan paniscus. Lineage (NCBI taxonomy): Eukaryota > Metazoa > Chordata > Mammalia > Primates > Hominidae > Pan > Pan paniscus. The sequence goes on along the minus strand of NC_073249.2, from coordinate 51,729,291 downwards.
AATTCAAGTGTGTATAAGAAGGCTTAATTATGGAAATAACTATTATACATAGGAACAGAACACAGCCACTCAAATTCCTTCGACAAGATTATTTCAGCTACAATTTAGCTATTTCAGAAGAAAGTATTTTCTCCATATGAGATGAAACTTCAATTTACTACCAACCAACACCTGAATAGCTCTTCACGGTATATCTAGATATATCATTTTATTTGATTACCAAAACAACTTTCTCAAAAGTTGACATGCTCAATTTCTCAAATGGAAAAAAAAGGATCATCTAAAGAGATTAACTTTCTTGACTAACATTACACACTTAGTGACTGTAACTTAACCCAAAATCTTCTAATCCTAGGTAAAAAGGGGTAGAAATCTTTAATTTATGGTTCTTATTAATAAAGATGAAGTGTTTCAATAGCTGGTAGTTTTGAGATGTACTTTTGTATTTATTTACCCCTGAGCAAATATGATACTCAAATTTAAAGGGAGAACATATTTGTATTTCTCATTAATGCCACCTCCATTGTCTTAGCACCTTTATTTTCCATAACTCTTTAAGAGTGTTAGAATAACTTTATAAATATAACACTTTCAAAGAGAAATTACCATTTTTTGGAAAATCCCAGGCTCTTCTTTATTCTCCTTGACCTTTCCCTTGGTCTTTCTATTGTATTTCCACTGACCATAAACCTTGGATTCTTTGGGCATCAATGACCTACAAGTCTAAGTTTCTCCTTAACTGCTCTTTCCCCCAATTCTTTCACTGGATCTCCTTTCCTTTTCCCTGTAGCCTATTTGGGCAATTAGAACTTAGCCTCTGCTCTGTGCTCTTCTATATTTTATCCTTTAAATAGCTACAATGATGACTGCTGCTGACTCCCAAATTTGGGTTAAAAATTCCAGGTTATCCTTAGTTTTTTATCACCCAGTCTACAAATGACTAGTAAACCTTTCCACTTTGACAGTGTGCAACAAAAGAAGATGCAGACATAAAGCAGCAGAGAGGGTCACAGGAAAGAAAAAACACTGCATTAAGTTGTATGACAAGAGGTTTCACAAAGTTGAAGACTGAGCAAGTTCTAGACTAACAACACATAGTCAACAAAGAGGCTTTAGTCCAAAAGGAAAGCATGATGTTCATTCAAGAAGCTGAACAAAACAATGTGACCAGAATAGAGGAGGAAAATTAAAAGTTGGATTGAATCTAAGAAATGGATGGTCCTGAAAGCCTGGCCAACGTTTTAACAAATTCTATAGAAAATGGGGAGCTACAAAAGGTTTTCAGCAGGGGACTTTATATAGCTTAAGTAACTTTCATCTGACAGTCTTTTGTAGAAATGACTGGAAGGAGAGAGGCTCTAGACTAAGAACTCTTTGAAGTACTAAGCACCAGAACTAAGGTGCTAACCACCTTAGTCTACTACTAATAGTAGTGGTTAAAGAATGGAATAATGTAAGAGAACACTACTATCACATGAAATCACAGGATGAAATTTGCTCAAGACACATGGACCAATGGAACAGAATAGAGAACCCAGAAATAAACCCAAATACTAACAGCCAACTGATCTTCGACAAAGCAAACAAAAACATAAAGCAGAGAAATGACACTCTTTTCAACAAATGGTGCTGGGATAATTGGCTAGCCACATGTAGGAGAATGAAACTGGATCCTCATCTCTCAGCTTATACAAAAAGCAACTCAAGATTGATCAAGGACTTAAATCTAAGATCTGAAACTATAAAACTTCTAGAATAAAACACTGGCAAAACCCTTCTAGACATTGGCTTAGGCAAGGATCTCATGACCAAGAAACCAAAAGCAAATGCAATGAAAACAAAGATAAATAGTTGGGACTTAATTAAGCTAAAGAGCTTTTGCAGGGCAAAAGGTACAGTAAGCAGAGTAAACAGACAACACACAGAATGGGAGAAAATCTCACAGTCTATACATCTGATGTTCAGAATCTACAATAAATTCAAACAAATCAGTAAAAAGAAACAATCCCATTAAAAAGTGAGCTAAGGACATGAATAGACATTTCTCAAAAGAATATATTCAAATGGCCAAAAAACAGGAAAAAAAAAGCTTAACATCACTAATGAATCAGGGAAATGCAACTCGAAACCACAATGTGATACTACCTTACTTTTGTAAGAATGGCCATAATCAAAAAATCAAAATACTTTTGTAAACATCAGCCACCATATTATTTAGCAAACAGCAACAAAACATAATTATTCAATGTTTAAAACTTCTTACACATGTAGGTATCCCAAAATATGATCCTCACACATCTACTAAACAAATATTAAACTGATCACCTGATCACCGCATCCCACGTCAATAGTAGATGTTGGCCTGGATGCGGTGATCAAAGAACACTTCTACACTGCTGGTGGGAATGCAAACTAGTACAGCCACTATGAAAAAACAGTGTTGAGATTCCTTAAAGAACTAAAAGTAGAACTACCGTCTGATCTAGCAGTCCCAGTACTGGGTATCTATCAAGAGGAAAAAAGTCATTACATGAAAAACATACTTGCACACACACGTTTATAGCAGCACAATTCACAACTGCAAAATCGTGGAATCAACCCAAATGCCCAGTAATCAACAAGTGGATAAAGAAACTGCCATATATATATATATATATATATATATATATATATATATATATATATATATATATGATGGAATACTACTCAGCCGTAAAAAGGAATGAATTAACAGCATTTGCAGCGACCTGGATGAGACTGAAGACTATTATTCTAAGTGAAGTGCCTCAGGAATGGAAAAATCAAACATCGTATGTTCTCACTGATATGTGGGAGCTAAGCTATGAGGACGCAAAAGCATAAGAATGATATAATGGACTTTGGAGACTTGGGGAGAAGAGTGGGAGGGAGGGTAAGGGATAAAAGACTACGAATATGGTGTAGTGTATACTGCTAGAGTGATGGGTGCACCAAAATATCACAAATCACCACTAAAGAACTTACTCATGTAACCAAATACCACCTGTACCCCAATAACTTATGGAAAAATTTAAAAATTAATTAATTTTTAAAAAGAAGAAAGTTATTACCAAAGAAAATACAATAAAGATAACAACTTCCCTGTCTCATAAAAACACAAAAGACTTATTATTATATATACTTTGAGTTAGCTTTTCTCTCATTTTCTCTTGCGACATTATATTTTTTATTCTTTATTAGGAAAAGTTTATTATTTTAGAAGAAACAAAATTAGTATAAATAAATTTTAATAGTCTAGCCCATATGCCAAAACCATGAAGAAAATTAATAAAAAATCCATATTTTATGATTTTGAACTTTAAGCATTTACAAAAACTCCCAAAACATGAGTGTTTTTAGATATAGATGGTACACTTCGTTAAAAGTTTCAATAGTACAATAAATAATCTATCCCATCACAGGCTTGTTGTCTGACAAACAAAAATTCAATCATATTTCCAGTATTTTGTGATTATACTAGAAGACATATTACTGTATAGGGAAAACAGATGAAACTTTTCACCCAGAATTTTTATCACATATTTATATGTTATATGTCATTTTCTATTCTTACTAAATACCGTTTTCATTTTAGGAGGGTTATTAAGCATGTGTGTATATTCCTTATGCACGGATTTCACCTGAAAATCAATGCTTCTTTTTTTTTTTTTTTTTTTTTTTCTGAGACTGAGTCTCACTCTGTCACCCAGGCTGGAGTGCAGTAGCACGATCTCGGCTCACTGCAAGCTCCGCCTCCCGGGTTCACGCCATTCTCCTGCCTCAGCCTCCTGAGTAGCTGGGACTACAGGCGCCTGCCACCACGCCCGGCTAATTTTTTGTATTTTTAGTAGAGATGGGGTTTCACCATGTTAGCCAAGATGGTCTCGATCTCCTGACCTTGTGATCTACCTGCCTCGGCCTCCCAAAGTGCTGGGATTACACGCATGAGCCACCGCGCCCAGCCAAATCAATGTTTCTTAAAAGTGAAATATCCTCATAGATTTGGTTACTTTTAGTTTACAATAAAATTTTTTAAATTCAACACACCTGATATATGAAGTTATGATAGTTACAGCATGTTAAAAAGACACAATATTATCACCTTGTTATGTTAGTACTAGCCATGAAGTCTTCCTGGAAGCAGAGATGACTTGGTAAAGAATTGCCTGAAGGTACACGTGCTCTTAACGAAATTGAGACATAGCTATGACTCCCAAAAACAATTACTGATTGAATACTTACCACACTCAAATTTACAGGAGTATTTGCCTTTGGTACTGGGTGGTTATACAGTGATCTGAGAGTTTCATTCAAATCATTTTCCTAGGGCAAAAGAAAAAGTACATTTTATAAATAAAACATATACCAAGCAACTGCAATTAAAACTACTTGATAAAATAATCTCCTATGGCTTTTCATATTAGACATATTTTATATAAATGTTTTCCACAGAAACATTTCAAATACCTGAAATTCAAATATTTGAGTCTAAAAATATGAAAACATATTTAAATCCCTTTATCCAGAAGAATAATGGCAATATTTCTATTTAGTATACACATGTATTTGAAAAACTTAGTTATTATAAAATATACTAATGCTATAAAAGTAAATTATCTAAATCATTAAATCCAATAAGAACTGGATTGAATAAAAATAGTAATACAACTTTTTATCAGATCACAGAGTACTCTTATTTTCCATTTCATTTTAAAATCCCAAAGCAATTTTTAAGGAATAGAAACAATTTAAGTAAGATTATTTCACTGAAGTGCAATGTAGAGGTTATTCTAAATATTTCTTTTCTACATTGCTACTGGTCACTACTTGACCCACAATAAATGGGATTAAATAAAACATACAACAAATCTACTTCATAGGATTTGTATAATAATAATGTGCCTTGATGTGCACCCTCAATTTTTCTGCATCACATACTACAAATCCAGTAATAAATATACAAAGATTTTTATAGACATAATTATCCTTATTCTCTATTTTCATATTGGAAAGAATAAATCAAAGGAAAAGGCAATTGTTCAGAGAAGTTAGCAATTTTAATAAGTTTGGATACGAGACATAGACTTCTCACGATCTTTCTTATGCCTTGTCTATCCACTTATACCAAAACTTAATAAATCAGAACTCTGTAACTACTTTCAAAAGTATTCATTCAAAACTACCTATTTGAAGTACTCTTCAGAATGACAAAAAAAGACCAAAAACAATGTATTTCTTGATCATTTAAACAACGAAATGTATCAGAGAATACTGTAGATAATACCATTCCCCTTTGTAAAAGAGGCTCATATGGTTGTTTTAGAATTACCTTGTACAAGGACTGCAAAATAAACAATTTACCTCTTGGACTTTTAAACAATGAAGTATACCATAGAAAATTGTGGATCATATTGATATTCTGTTTATACAAAATTCTTATAGGTACAAAAATTTTTAGACTATCTTTTAAAAATTCTTTGCACTTTCTTACATTGATCAAGTAAGGATAACTTGAACTGTAAAAGTTACTTAAATAACCTATGGCACTGAATTAGAAATGAACAGAAAAAAGTACTACAATTACAGATTTCTGGTTTAATTAATGCTATAAACTTATTTCTTCCTCAAATAAGGAACACAAATGGAGCCTCCCCTATTTCCTCTTCTCAGAAAGCCAAAATTATATAAATTTTCTCATAGCTATTTTCTTTTATGTATTCCAGTATTACTGATGGTTTCAGGAAAAAAAAGATACACAGTATGGAGATAATAATAATTTATCAGTAAGAGTTACTAAAAGTTACTAAATAAAGGAAAAGTATTCAAAATTTGGAAAACTAATATAATTAATGTGAATTCCACATGTACATTCACAAAAACAAAGAACAAGAAATTATCACGAATAATTTAACCAGAATTCTGGTTTTGACTTTTCATTGCAAAAAAATAAATAGTAGTATTTCCAGTTATTTTCTTAGGCAAGTGAATGTCTGTACAGCTTCAACATAAAATTATTCAACTGTAAAATGATGTTAACATATACTTCATAGAATTAAGCAATCAAATATATACAGAAAAATATTTACATGCACAAACACATACACATAAACAACTAGACTTTTGACAAACATTAAAACTTGCAATTACATTATAAAAAATTGGTTGACAATTTTAGAAGAGTAAAAGGACTACCTTTATTAATAACACATTTAAATCCTATTTATATAAATAATACCTCCCTTACTTTCCAAGTGACAGAACTGATTATCTGACTGATAAACACTGTACTTTAATCAAAGTCACAAGGATATTAGAAAATATAACTTAGGCCGGGAGTGGTGGCTCCCGCCTGTAATCCCCAGCACTTTGGGGGGCTGAGGTGGGTGGATCAAGAGGTCAGGAGTTTGAGATCAGCCTGGCCAATACAGTGAAACCGCGTCTCTACTAAAAATATAAAAATTATCCAGGCGTGGTGGTGCATGCCTGTAGTCCCATCTACTTGGGAGGGTGAGGCAGAAGAATCTCTTGAACCTAGGAGGTGGAGGTTGCAGTGAGCCGAGATCGCACCACTGCCCTTCAGCCTGGGCGACAGAGCGTGACTCCGTCTCAAAAAAAAAAAGAATTTAAATCCAGGATTTCAGGGTTCAATCAAACCACATTGCCAAAAGTCCAGTTACCTTTGTATTACCAATACTGCATTAAGCTTCCTGGGAACATTTATAAAGATTTTAATTCTAAGGTGACTATACTCACCTTTACTTGCGACCACCACCACTTAAGGCAAATGAAGGATTTCAGCTGATTTATCAAAATCATTAATTTTTATTCTTACAAGCTTATTTTCAAATATAGTCTGCATCCATGTTTAACATAGTGCCTGTTTCACCATACTGGGCAGACAGAAATGTCTATACCATTTTAGCTGAACTGTATCTACCAAAGCTATATAATTTTTAAAAATTAAATAAAAATTCAAAATACTATGCCCAGGAGGATATTTTGCTCCAGATTCAGTCAACAGAAGTTTTAAAACAATATAAAGAAATAAATGATTGTATACTGAAAAGCTGAAAACAAGCTTTTCCTATGGAAAAATTTAGAGTGAGGAAAATAACATTCTGTCTTACTATATTCCTATTTGAAAAATTCCATCAACAATTTTGTCTATCATTGACGTTAAAGCATGGGCATACAGAATTCAGTGAACAAAAAAGTCACAATAGCTGGATATTAGTTTCTACAATTATAAAATGGAGAGCCAAAAACTGAATATTAGAAACTTTCTAACGTATTTTTACTTATTCTACACCTTTTGACTCAATATCAATTTGCTATGGGAGACACAGAGATAGAACAGTTCCAATTCTCAATTATTACTTTAGTTGTGCAGACACAGAGTTACAACCCAGTGTAAATGCTCTTGAAACCTACAGAAAGCATCACCTAACTTAACCTGGAGAGTCAGGAAAAGTCTCTAGAGAAGTACTTGTGCTGAAATTAGGTTTGTTTCAAAAGATAACTACATTAACTTTTTTTTTTTTTTTTTTTTTGAGACGGAGTCTCGCTCTGTCGCCCAGGCTGGAGTGCGCTGGCGCGATCTGCGCTCACTGCAAGCTCCGCCTCCCGGGTTCATGCCATTCTCCTGCCTCAGCCTCCTGAGTAGCTGGGACTACAGGCGCCCGCCACCACACCCGGCTAATTTTTTTGTATTTTTAGTAGAGACGGGGTTTCACCATGTTAGCCAGGATGGTCTCGATCTCCTGACCTCTTGATCCGCCCGCCTCGGCCTCCCAAAGTGCTGGGATTACAGGTGTGAGCCACCGCGTCCGGCCCATTAACTCTTAAAAGATAAGTGTTCTACCAGTAACAGTTAGTGAGTGGTCTGTAATCTATCACAACTGTATAGAGTTATGTTCTGGGAACTTTAAGTGGCTCAAAATAATTAGATAGTACATTATGTGCAGCAGATGAGTGGGAGCAGATTAATTCGAAGAGAAGGTCAGAAGCCAGATCATAAAGTTATTATATGTCATGCTGCATACAAGTTTAAATTTTATTCTAAGAAAAAGAGGAGACTATGAAGCGATTGTAAGCAGTGTAATAAAATCAGTTTTCAGAAAGTTCACCTTGAAGAGAAAAGAGTCTTCAAGACTCTTTTCATCTCTTCAGACAAAGAGTGTGTCTGAAATACCCATAAATAGTATCTAGAGAAAAGAGAACCAAGAATATAACATAAATAACACCAAAATTTTAGATGTAGATGGACAAAAAAGGCCCAAAAGAGAAGGTGAGGACATAAGTAAAACAAAGAAAAGACAATGTCAGGGAAATCCAGAAAAACACAATGTCAAGAGTGACAGAGTACCAAATAAGAATTTAAACAGATAACCAGAGAATGGAAAGTATACCCTAAATGTAAAAATTAATAGACAATAGACAATTATAAAGAATTTTTAAAACACATTTTATTTCAATTAAATTGTATCAAATAGCATAGCTAATATTTTAGTAAATTAGCTCTTGTTAAAAACATCAAAGAATGGCCAGGCTTGGTAGATGGGAAGCAGAGGCAGGAAGATCCCTTGAAGCCAAGAATTTGAGACCAGCCTAAGCAACATAGTGAGACTCTATCTGTACAAAAAAATTTTTAAAAATTAGCTATTTGTGGTGGCACACACCCATAGTTCCAGCTAATTGGGAGACTGAGGTGAGTGGATTGCTTGATCCTAGGAGGCTGAGGCTGCAGTGAGTGATGATTGTACCACAGTGCTCCACCTCTGGGCAACAGAGCAAGACTCTGTCTCCAAAAAAAATTAAAAAAAAAATCAAAGATTAAGGGAAAAAAAATTAAAATCATTATCCCATAGAATTTTGTTCATTCAAAAGCAAACTTCAGTTTTATTTTTATTTTTTAAGAAAAGCATAAAGACTTTTATTGAGAGCTAAAACTATAAAATTCTTAGAAGAAAACATATGAAGAAAGCTTTGAAAGACTGGATTTGGAAAAGATTTCTTGGATATGACACCAAAAGCACAGGCAGCAAAAGACAAAAACTAGATAAATTGGACTTCATTAAAATTAAAAACTTTTGTGCATCAAACAATACTATCAAAAGAACAAAAAGGCAGGCAAACCATAGATTGGGATAGAATACTCGCAAATCATCTATCTAATAAGAAATGAATATTTGAATATATGAAGGACTCTTACGATTCAACAACAAAAAACGCAACATGATTTAAAAATGGGTAAAGGACTTGAACAGACCTTCTACAACTTTTGACTCAATACCTATTTGCTATTGAGACACAGATAAAAGAGTTCCAACAAGTACTTCTCTAGAGACTTTTCCTGACTCTCCAGGTTGACTTAGGTGATGCTTGCTGTGTTCCCAGAGCATTTATCCCGGGTTGTAATTTTCTGTCTGCACAATTAAAGACCTTCTCCAAAGAAGCTATAAAAATGGCAAGTAAATGTCCAATATCACTAACCATTAAGGAAATGCAAACTAAAACCACAACAATACACCACTTTGCACATACATTACAAAACTATTAACCAAAAAAGAAAAGAAAAGAAAAGAGCGAGTATTGGCAAGATTGTGAGGGAAATGGAACCCTTGTACATTACTGATGGGAATGAAAAATGTGGACACTGTGGAAAATGTGGACACTGTGGAAAATGCTCTCACGATTCCTCAAAAAATTAAATGCAGAATTACCTTACTACCCAGTAATTCCACTTTTAGGTATATACCCAAAAGGATTGAACCCAAGGGCTGGAACATTATTTGTACAAACATTTTCATAGCTGTATTATTCACAATAGCCAAAAAGTAGAGGAAGCACCCCCAGTGTCCATTGACAGAAGAATGAATGAACAAACTGGGGTGTATTGATATTCAGTCTTAAAAAGAAAAAAATTCTGACACATGCTGCAACATGGATGAATCTTGAAGACATTATGCTAAATGAAATAAGCCAGTCACTTGGCAAATAAGGACAAATACTGTGTGAGTCCACTTATATGAGATACATAGAGTATTCAAATTCATACAGATGATACAATGGTGGTTGCCAGGGATGGTAAGGGTTGGGGAGGAATGAGTAGATACTGTTTAATGGATACAGACAGAGTTTTAGACTGGCAAGGAAAAAAGATGTATGGTATTGATGATTGCAGATCAACATTAATGTACTTAATGTCACAAAACTATACACTTAAAAATGGTTAAAATGGTAAGTTTTGTGTTATAAGTATTTTACCACAATTTAAAAATGGGGAAAAAATAGCTTACCAGTTCCTTAGCCAAGTAATCTGCAAGAGTATTTAGAAGCTTGTAATACACTTCAAACCAGGGAAGGTAACTGTAAAATAATTATTTTAAAATGTATATACATAAAATTCAGAATCAGAAAACAGACAATATAAACATTTAATTCATATTAATTCAAACAGGTTAATCCTGGAGGTCAAAAAAGAACTATACCCATTTTCTTTACTTTTTCAGCAAAGTTTTACATATTATTTATTACTAGTTTTCATAAAACAAATCAGAATCTAGAGTTCTATTTAAAAAGCTGTTCATTACATACTTCTATTTTACATCAGCAATATTTAAAATTATTTTCATGGTATTCAATAAAAGCATGCATAAGATAAAAATTAACCACTATAAAAAAATCATATAAAAACTAGTTTTAAAAAGCTTTTAAAACAAAAGATATCAAAAATATCTCCTTTTAATATGTTACTGGAGTATATAATACAACAAAACTATGTGTTTTTCAATTCTTCAGAAATGATGTTTAAGAATGATGGCAAATTTCAAAATAACTCAATACACATATCAAAAAGACTATTCTAAAAATTATAAAAAATTTTAAATGACTTTTATATATCAAAACCAAATATAATTCAAAATTTAATTCATTGTACTAGATAAAACTATAATTTTTATGATAGCAAAATATTAAATCCAAAAATCATTTATATAAAACAAAATCTATATTCCTTATTAAAAATTAAAATAGTATATTTTTTAATGTCTAAAGATTTTAATGTTAAACTGTACACTTTTCATGTAGAATAAGAGGAAATCACAAAATACACTGTTGTTAATTATCAATTGACAAATACTCAAGACTTTTCTTCAAAGCATTAATACAACATGTTACTTTTAAGAGAAAATATTGTGATGCTTTTACTACATAATTGTACACAGATTAATAGTACATACACATAACATGTAAAATTTAAAAATCAGTAAGTAGAACGTAAAAAAAGAATTCTAACAGGATTTTTTTCATATAATGTCTGATTTGTTAGTGACTATGAATGATGCCATTTGAATCAGAAACTGAAAGTAGTAATAAAAGAGGAATTTAGATAAACTACAGTATCTTTACTCAGCAGAATGTTATAGTGTTATTTAAAATGATAATTACAAATACTAAGTAATGATATGAAAACTGATATGATACTTTAAAATATCTACCCAACTCTGGTTAAATCTAACATATTGACTGTATGTATTTATCTCTGTGTCCTCTGGAAATAACTCCAAAATGACAATAAATGAATAAAAAGGGTATATATTAATGAATACAAGCAAAATGGAGGAAAAAACAATAGCAATGCAGGTGGGTGACTTTGTAAATATGGTAAGCAGAAAGATAACTAACAGCAGAAGAGAGGAAACCAAAACCTAAATGCCATTAGAAAGGAAAAGGACCAGCAGAAGTGCTCCCTAAAGAGTTCTGAAACACTGATTTAACAGTATCTCAAAGAAAAAAGCCCCTCGAAGTCCTATTTTCTTGGAATGAAACCCACTACTATACATGCAATGTTTCCAAATCAGTTTAATACCTTCCTTTTGAATACAAATTAATAGCCAACCACCAGATATTTGAGGAAACACAAATACAAAATGATGTTTATATTGAACATAAAAGGAACTACAAGTAAATATAGACAATACAAACAGCTGAAGAGAACTCCAAAACTTATATTTAATATCCTTAGGAGCTGAATTAAGAGCAGGAAGCTATTAAAAAAAACTAAACTTTTCTAAAAAGTAAAGATAGAAAGTTTTAGACAGGAAGAAAGAGCTTTAAGAAATTCTAAAGTCAGAAAAAAATTAAAGTCAATAGAAAGTTTAGATGATAACTCCAGAAAATCTCCCAGAAACTAGAATAAAAAGATAAACAACGCTTGTAAGTTCTATTCCTAGGTATTTTATTATCTTTGTAGCAGCAAACCACCATGGCATGTGTATACCTATGTAACAAACCTGCATGTTCTGCACATGTATCCCAGAACTTAAAGTATAATAAATAATAATAATTTATGTTCATAACAAAAAAGATAAATAATAAGAGAAAAATATTACACTATCAGGCCATCAATCTCAACTATCATATAGCTATAGTCATTCCATAAAGAAAAAATAGAGGAAAGAAATGAATGAAAGTTTCATTTTAAAGAATGACTGGAAATTTTCCCAGAACTTCAGACATGAGTCTCCAGACTGAAAGAATGAGTGAATGAACAGCACAAAGAATGTTCCAAACCAGAGTATCACTGTGAAATTCCAAAACAAGGGATAGAAGAGTGCCTAAGACTTTCCAAAGAGACAAAACAAGTAACAAACAGATCAAGTTCAAAAATGTCATCAAACCTCTCAACAGCAATAAGGAAAGTTAGAAGATAATGCCTTCAAAATACAAAGGTTAAATTCTTTGCACTCAAGACTTCTATGTCCATACAAACTATCAATAAAGTGTGAGAACAGATTAACAGCATATTCAGTCAGGCAAGGACTCAAAACTTCACCTCCTAAGACATCCTAAAGGATGGCTAAAATAAAATAAAGGAGATGAAAAAGAAGGAATACACGGATGTAGGAGGCAAGAAATCTAAGACCATGGAAGAACAGTTGTGCAAAGGCCTCGAGAGCAACCAGCCCAGACTGAATCAGGAATGAAGGCTCTAGGAGAGAGATGCTGGAACAGGGTGTTTACAATAAGCATATTGACAACTTTGCCTGGAAGCCTGGAAAAATCTGGACAGGTATGTGACACATCTGTGACAGTTTTTGGGGAATCTAAAAATTAGAAATTACTATTGGTAATCTCAATTTTCCTACTTAAATTACTTAACTCTTCAAGTCCCAGTGCTTAGATCGTTATTTTACTATGTGTATCTTCCACTTACAAATAAAACCCTTAAAAATTACTAATACTTTTATAATACTAACTAAATATAATGCAAATCAGCACATCATAGTTTCTGCATTCACTATAACTCAAAGAAATAGTTTTCATGGCAAATTTCCTTCCACCAAGACACATAATCCTTAGTTAGAGCCTAATTGCTTTCATTTGTAGTCATTTCAAACTCACATTTCAACTTTTAATAGCCTGAAGAAATTGCTATTTCCAGACAATTTCAATGTGTCATGTAGTTCAGACCTAAAAATTCAGATGAGACCTAATCTATTCAAAGAACATGCTGGTCTGTTTCTATCCAACTCTCAAGGAGCTTTAGATAAAGCAAAATGTATTGATTGTAGGTGGCTGCATGTCTACCTGTTAATGCTTACATTGTCATTTTCACCTTATTTAAATAAAGTGAGGCCTTTGGTAACCTTAATTTTTCTTTCATGGTCTACTATAAAAACTATATACATAACAACAATTATGTTATTAGAAAGTGAGATAATGTTTTTCATTCTAGACCAAAAACCCTTAACATTTCTTTCAATGTTCTGGTTTTCTGAACTTTATATTATTGTTTTTCACTGGTTATCTTCCCCTTTTAATTTCCTTTCAAATTGCGAAGGCACATCAGAATCAGATTTTTCATTAAGAAGCTAATTTATACAGATAAATGTAATTTATCTGTAAGACTATATCCTTGTCTTTGAATAAATAATTAATATATCCATATTTAAGTTACTTTTAAAAATTTAAACAGTTTTTATTTGTGCTAGGCATTTTGGTATCTACATAATTATTACTGTTTTTTACATGTCCAAGATAATAAGCTTTATTGAATTTCATCCTGGTACCAGGCTATGACTTCATCTATAAATCAAACTATGACTTCATCTATAAATTAAACTAACACTGTTTAGAAATAAGCTTTACCCTTATGGGATATTTCTCATAGTCATCTCTAAGGCCCCAAAATACTTTATTATTTCTATTTGGGGAGTATAACTCACTAGTTAGTTATACGTCCATCTAGGGGTTGAGAGCAGAATCTAAGAATCATAGAATTTATGTGTTAAAACAATTGGAAGTGCAGGAAGTAAAATTACTTAAGGAGTAACTATATGAATGACAGTACATTGGATACTTATATGTATTATCTCATTTAATTCTTACACTAATGCTTTGATACATACTTGACTAAGATAAAGCAACTTATCTAGGGTCACAAAGCTATGGAATGGCAATCTTGGGATTAGAACCCTAATCAACCTGAGTAATATATGCTCAGGGGTCTACCACAGACAGTCTATCACCCTATCTTGGCGTGTATTTCTATATAGCGAGCCTTTTTTTAAAAACATATACTTTAAGTTCTAGGGTACACGTGCACAATGTGCAGGTTTGTTACGTGTGTGTATACATGTGCCATGTTGGTGTGCTGCACCCATTAACTTGTCATTTACATTAAGTATATCTGCTAATGTACAGTGAGCCTTTTAATAAACATGTTCAATGACCAGGCATTTCAGGCAGCTAAATGAACTAAGACAAAAATCATTCTGTTGTAATCTTAAATCAGCCTGCCTATATGTCCTATCCACTGAAGCAAATTCTATCTTCTAAAATTCATTTGTTTATTTAACATTCAGAGCATTACCTTTTTGACTTTTAAATTATAGTTTGTTCATAGGGGCAAATTTCCCAACAAATAAAGGTCTATTCAATGTGATTCTTTAAAGTAACATTTTGGTAAACCCTTCCAATTTTAAGTTTGGTATTGCTTCTGTGTTCATCACTGTGGATAAAAATTTTGAAAAGGATATGGCCTGCAAAAGTCTTCAAGATGCCTCCCAAAATAACGCCAATTATTTATCAACATTCTAAGTATGAAATTTTAACCTAATCAAAAGACTCATAATTGTATCATCTAACCAACACTTTTCTCTGCACATAATTTGTTTGTGAAATATTAGAACAGACTCAAATTTCAACTACAGCACTCCCTGTTACATCAGTATGTACTATCACCATAATAAACCAAGCCTAGTTATAAACAATGCTCTCTTTGTAAACATGTACTGGCTCTCAGTGATAACTTTCTCCTTTTAAAGAGTACATATCATTCATTTTTTTAATAAAAACATCACATATAAAAGTGGAACTACTCTATAACGTAGCCATTGCTCCTAGAAACATCAAGAAAGCAAGGACATTTTCTGTTGTAAATAAACAAGCATCTACAGCAAACAGTGCTAACTGGCTATTTGCAGGCTGCTTCTATCCTAAGGGCATATTTTGTTTGGTCAACACTGTACTGTTGTTTAATTAAATAAGTTGCCAACTTCCAAATCTGAGATAATTCACTGTAAAAATCCAGACTTCTTGTTTCTCTTAAAAGTCAAAAGAACTGGTAATACTGGCCACACATTTTTCACTGTGCAACAAATTCCTAGGGCTTTGTGGCTTCTGTCTTTGAGTGTGGCATGTACTATTCAGATCACCGTACTTACCCCAACTTCCTATTGTTAGGCACCTAACAGGTTTCTCTCATTTGAGTCCCTTACCTGGTCTACATAGGTAATTGAATTCACAACTCCTGATAAGAAGCAACTGCTCAACAGGAAATCCTACCGACTACTCACTTTCTTATCTGACAAGAAAATGATCCAGGGTATACAAAGTAGTCCAGTAATTCCAATTTTAACTATACTCTAAGTACACTTTAAGTCTAAATACATGGCAAAAACAACATCATTTTTAAAAAGAAAACTTTTGAAACACACACACACACACAGAAAGAGAGATAAAAAATACTGTAAATTATATAAGCTTATGTTGCTAGAGTAAGAAACGTTATTTTCAAGTCTTTATTTTGTGGTTTCTTAGGGAATTTTCAAACGATACATGCTCAAAGCAACTAATTTTAAACTGATTATCAATAAGGTAAAATGTTAAAATGTTTTTCACTAAATTTTACAGTCCCAAAGACAGTCAAAGTCTGTATTCTTACAACAGACCACAAAAATCCTAGGAAGTTAAAAAAAATTACTCGACATATTGTAACAAGTGAATAAGACACTTCACTTGAATTTTTAAAATTGAACAAAGAATAACTGTGACTCTCGCAGTCTTGCCAACATATATAAATGTAAAACATTATGAGCAATTATTTTAAAACAAAGTACAGGAGATTAGTTAAAATTTAATTGTAAGATCATTTCCTTAATTTTCTGTAAAGACATAAGGCAAAAGAGAGAGATATACATAAAGTCATGAGTCCATTTTGTGGTAGTAAGAAGACTTCCCCCACACTTCTACTTCCACTATAGAGCTGATAAAACTTTTACATTCAAAAGTCAAAGGTTAAATAAAGGAAAGGAAATGTTTTTTGTCAAATAGTCAGGTAACCACTAAAGTCTAAGCAATCAGCAGGAACCTAACTTATAGTAATCAAATAAAACTAAGGAAACTGCCTTTCCGTAGGAAAACGTCTAATGTCTAGAGGCTGTTTTTCTGTCTGGAAAATTGACACAAAACGTGTAAAATTGAAACATTCTGCTTCTAAGGGATTTGCCCAAAGGAAGAGTGTGAAAGCTTCAAGTTTGGAATGAGTTAAAGGGGGGAGGGGGAACTACAAAGGCCCTAAACATAAATCTGTCTTCCTTATTGGAGTATTTCATTTTGAACCCTTGGCGACAATTTTATAGTTATAAAATTATGTTAATCAAATTAGGTTAAAAAGTTATTTCTTGCATTTTTGCTAGCATATGAAACAATTCTAAATACAAACAATTGCCAGATTTAAATTAGTAATATCTCAGGATATTTTTGAAATCTTGTTAAAAGTAGGATAGACATGTCATAGAAAGAACAAAAGAACAGAACAGTGGCTCAAAATTAAGTATCAACTTTTGTATTAAATAGGCCTAAATTCTAATTTTTTTTCTGAAAGGTGAACAAAATAAATAGAAATCAAAGAAATGTACTAACTTTCAAATCTTGTAATGGCATAAATCCAGGAGAAAATGGACACGTGGTTTATATAGCATAGCATGCAATTTTCTCAGAACTCCGAGGTAAATGCAGATTACAGTAATTTCAAGTCCTATAATAGCATCATCCAGGAGTAGATAAAAGCAGCTTTAAAGCATTATATACAAATGTTCTAGCTTAGAACTCTAAGGACTAGAATAGTTTTTTGGGTTTTTTAAAAAATAATGCATACATGTCACTAAGCAGACCACTTGGCTATGGTAAACAAACACTAAATGATGTTGCTGTTAATTAATTGCCACATAGTATCATTAGTATCAACATCTTTAACCAAAAGAGTCTCTGCCAGTCAAGAAATCCAAACAAAATTATTTTCTGCTATTTCTAATGAAAATATTCTATCAATTTGTACTGTTTTACTTTACTTTGTCTTGAAATATCTTAAAGCTTCTTAAATGTATGGCATTTTAATTATGTCTATGCTTCAACAAAAACTCAAGAGACATTCATAAATATTTTTCTTTTACAATTTTTGGATTAAAAGACAAATTCAAACAGTAGAAGATAGCTCACAAATGAGAAGATTTTTATGAAAATATATTTTATCACAATAGAAAAAAATTAGTGTTTAGGATATTGGAAAGGCAATAGGAGAAATATCAATTAATTTCTGTCCAAGAATCTTAATTCCTTTGCTTCTGACAATGAACTCTGGATAATCAAGCCATTATTATCTCACAGTAGAATACCTACAAATGGAGAATGCTTCAGTATAAAGGCACTAACTTTGCACAAAAGGCACCTTTAAGGAGAAGGTATTAACATTTTTTAACATCCAAAAGTCATAATACACTACTGGTAAAGATATAAGAAAGTGATTAAATATAACCTATATTCAGAAGGGAAATATTTTTGTGTGAAATCTCAACTTACAAGAAAAGAAACAACAGCAATGAACAATTGTCAGATTAAGCATGTGTAAACATTCTAGGCACTTATGGACGATATGAAAGCCACTGTAGCTTTTTCAATTTATGAACTGCTTTAGATGCATTCATTCATTTTGCAAACTGTGAATAAAGACTATAGTTAATCATTTATTTTAACACAGAAAAATCTGTAAATGTATCTTAGCAAGTCTTTTGAAATAAAACTAGAACTAAATACCAAAACATAAGTGACAATTATGTGTTCACAAATATAAGTGATTTTTATTTTATCTTTTAAACTTCTCTGGATCCTCCAAATTTTCTATAGCAAATAAATTATTTTTGTTATCAGAAATATGGTTAAAGGCATATGTCTATGTCTTGCTTATGCAAGGATTTTATCAAACTTCTCAATAAATTTTGGCCCTATTAAGCACATGAATTCTAAAAGTGAGGTCACTCCTACAAAACTGACTGCAAACAAAAAGGCTTTTGCCAGCTACTCATAAATAACTCAGAAAATGAGCATAGTTGATCTTCTCTCATATACTTCTGGAAGCAGCACAGTCTGTTATAAAGGAAGCTGGCCTGTAAATTAAGAGACCTGACTACCCTAAACCATTCTATGAATAGCTCATTAGATAATCCTACCTTCCTTTTCCCCCTAAAATTACTAGTTATTCTAAGTCTTGGTTACATAGTGAAATAAGGCAAACTAGGCTGGGGGCAGTGGCTCACGCCTGTAATCCCAACACTTTGGGAGTTCAGGCGATTGAGACCATCCTGGCCAACATGGTGAAACCCCATCTCTACCAAAAATACAAAAATTAGCTGGGCGTGGTGGCGCAGGTCTGTATTCCCAGCTACTCTGGAGGCTGAGGCAGGAGAATCGGTTGAACCCGAGAGGCGGAGGCTACAGTGAGCCAAGATTGCGTCACTGCATTCCAGCCTGGCCACAGAGCAAGACTCCATCTCAAAAAAAAAAAAAAAAAAGGCAAACTTTTTCAACCACATCTTAAGGATACAGTAAAATTAAGTAACCACTGTTGGAGAAGGAGAAAAAATAAATTAATTTTAGGTGTCATAGAATTTCTCCAAGCATCTTACAAATCATTCCCATCTGGTTGAACATTTTGTGTTGAAATTACAGAGAAACATCAATATCTGGCTCAAAGATTGTAAAGCCACCCCATCAGCAATATTTTTTTCTCTTTAAATCCCAATTTTCAAGGACACGGAATGAAACTGTCCCATTCCCATTCTTTTTATTTTTATTTATTATTATCATTTTTTTTCCGAGACAGAGTCTCTCTGTTGCCAGGCCGGAGTACAGTGGCACAATCTCAGCTAACTGCAACCTCCGCCTCCTGGGTTCAAGCAATTCTCCTGCCTCAGCCTCCCAAGTAGCTAGGATTATAGGCGTGCGCCACCACGCCCAGCTGATTTTTGTATTTTTAGTAGAGACGGGGTTTCTTGACCTCGTAATCCGCCCGCCTCGGCCTCCCAAAGCACTGGGATTACAGGCGTGGGCCCCTGCACCAAGCCCCCAATTCCATTCTTAATTCTGCTATGTCACCATGATCACCTGACTTGTATGGAGTGCCTATACTAAAACATACTAGTAAGATAATTTCCCATCCTGCAAACACGCACATATTTTACCTGGTAAAAAATGATCTAGCTAAATTCCTACTAAGTTTTAATATGATACCTGTGGTTCCATATTTATAGTTTATTATCTATATCATAACATCTCAGAGTTTTAGAGCAGGAAAAAATTGAAATGATTTTTGCTTATTGTAAAAAGTAGATAAATGCTGAAGTGAATAAAGTAAAAAAAATTCAGGGTATATCCTTTTAGACTTTTTTATAAGTACATACAATCCCATATTAAGATACAAATATTTATGTGTTAGCTATTTCTTAAAATACATATACATTTACATACACATATAACTTGTTCTCTACAAATATAACAACATACTATAAATATTATTTTGAAATTTTTCATCATGTTACAACAGATCATAAACATTTCTCTAAGTCAGGGTGTATATATGTGTATGTTTTTCTTAATAGCAAAAAAAGTTGCTGCATTATTCATTTATTTATTCAATAATTATCTATCAAGTCTATTAAGAATTATGTGCCAGGCACTATTGTAGACACTGGGAATATATGAGTAAACAAAAGACAAAAATCCCTGCCCTCATGAGGGTAACATTCTGGTGGGAAAGAAGGGAAGGGGTAGTGGGACAGAGAGGAGGTTACAAAATGTACCATAATATACCTAATCAATTCCTACTGAGGGGCATTCATGTTGTCAACACTTTTAAATTTATTTTTTATTATTTCTTTAAATTGACAGATAAAATTCTATGTACTTATTGCGTATACTTTCTTTTCAAGTATAACCTCCTCTCTGTCCCACAACCCCTTCCCTTCTCTCCCACCAGAATGTTACTCTCATTGTTTGTATATACTTGAAAACATTGTTTTCAAGTACATATACATCGTGGAATGACTAAATCTAGCTAATTAGCATTTTTCCTACTATAAACCATGCTGTAATAAATACCTTTGTTCATACTTTTCTCCTCACTCTTAGAAATAATCCTGGATTTAAATTCCTAGAACTGAAATTACTGACTGAAGAAATATGAGATTTTATAATTTTAATAGATATTATTAAATTTTCCTTCAAAAGCTTATACCATTTTCTAGTCCTACAAACAGCACATGAAGTGTGTTTTCCCTCATGCTTATTTAAAAATTTTTTCAATTCTGCTAATCTTAATGGGCTCATTTTTTTTACCCTCAGCAATGCTGAGCATCATGCATAGCTGCATATATTATTTACATTTCCTCTGTAAGTTATTAGATGCTTTACTTATTTTTCTATCAGATTATTTTTCTTATTAACTTATAGGTGCTTATGTATTTTGGCTATTAACCCTTTCTTATAGTGGTTGTAAATATATTTCCACCAGTTTATTATTTGCATTTTAGATTTTATTATACTTGTCACCATACAAGCATTTTCATCATTATGTGCTCAAATACACAAATCTTTTAGGGATTCCATGTATACTCTCACTGCCACAGTAATTTTTTTCTTCTAGTTGACATTTATAGCTTTATCCATCCTTTCAACAATTTTAAAGCTAAAAGTGGTGAAGGACCCATCAAACTAGGTGGATAAACTCGGACTAAAAGCACCATAACTCCTCTTATTGTAGCACTTACAGAAATCTGCCAAAATTCCTTTCCAGGGGATACACTGATTATAGCTTACAAATAGACATTTATCTATCTATAATTTTCCAATTTTCTGAATAAGATGCTGAATTCTATTATATTTGAATCCTCCATTCATTATTAAAATTAAATAGTTATCTAATTTGCTGGTTATTCTCTAAATCAGCTGTTCTCAAAGAATCCCTTCACATACTGTCTTTCAGAAAAAACATTAAGATATGCCATTAAAATCTTAAAAGGGCAATATTTTTCTAATTTACTAGGAAAAATAAGCTGAAGAATAGAATTTTCTAAATTTAAGATTTTCCTCTATGATTTTTTCATAAAGTTTTGACACCTCCTACTTCTTATCTACCAAAAGCACTGTCAAATGACAAAAATAAATATAAAAGGAAACATTATTTTAAATAAAAGATAAAATATTCAATAATACTGTGAAATGTTCTCTTTATTGGAATACACGATTTTACTTTTGGTTTTCATTATCTTTATCTAATATAATCATATTTTCTGCAGGTTAAAAACTCTTCCTACTTCAAAGAATATACCACAAAATTCAGGTGTTCTTCTACATATACAAGTTTAGAACCGCAGATAAAAATAATTTGATTATTGTATTTGCTTTAGAGTTTGTTTTCTACAAATTAATGACAATTGGGTTGTCGATATGGACATTATATTATTCTTTCAGTCGATTAACAAATAGTTATAGTTCATGTTTTGTATAAATATTTTCAAGTAATAATGGCTTTCCTCAATTTAAACAGAAATTCCTAAGAATATTTATCCCACAAGCACATTTATAGAAACTATTCTAAACATTCAATAATTATTTGTGAATGATTAATAAGTTCAATGTATTCAAAGTATTTTAAGAGTTCAAAACAAAAGGCTCAGACTTTTACATTATAAATATCAGGAGGTCAGTTTAGAGGCAGTGAGGTAAGCTATAAAATACAGACTCAAATCTTACCTGAAAATGATTTTTACTCTCAAATGGGTGCACAAAAACAACAATAAAGGTGGGGGGAAGACTGTGTGTGTGTGTGTGTGTGTGTGTGTGTGTGTGTGTGTGTGTGTGTGTGTGTGTGTGTGTGTGTATTGAGAGAGAAAGGAAGAGTAGGGGAGAGGGGGAGAGAGGAAGAGAAATGCATGCTAACAACTTATGAATCTAGGTAATGTTTATATAAAAGTTTATTGTACCATGAAAATTTTTCTGTAAATCTCAATTTTTTAATGAAAAGTTTCAAAAATGCATTGAGAAAAATAAGAAAGCATATACAGCTTTGGTCTTTCCATTAGGGCAAATCCATCTCGGGCACAGTGCATAAAGATATACTCCCCTTTAAACTGTAGCTTTTAAAATTTCAGCATGAAACAATGATAAAAGGAACTCTCCCCACCATTGCCCACACTGTCATCTCCAACCCCACTGCCCAGCCAACCTGCTCCAAGTTCAAAAAAATAACCTACAGTTTTAAGCATGACATTCTTTTGGATAAAGTGTAAGTTTTAAGCACAATTTTTATCCAGATGAAAAAGTTGTGCTAAAGAGAGAATGGGGGCACATTCACGATTCTATAACTTCTAAAGCAGTTAAGCACTTACTTTTGAATAAAGATAGAAAAAAACTCTCCAGCTCTAACCAATGTTCTAAGTAAATTAACAACCTCTCAATGAATGATATAACTGTAGCTAAATATGAATAGCAAATGAACAGGAAGACTGATTTTACACCAAAGTTTTCTTTGTAATATGTTATTTCATAAATTGTTATTTCTTTTCCTATAAGCATTTCTAAGAAATCCAGTTTGACCAATATCCATGTTATAATAATAGTTTGGAGTCCTATTTTTATAGACTACATCTGGATTTCTGATTCATCAGGACATATTGCAAGAATGCTAACCTTTAGAACCCTTTCTTCCTAACAGTCAGCAACTCAGATCCCAAGTCCACAGGCAGGAGACATACTCTAAACTACCTACTGAATCAAGGCAGATAATGTAAGCAATTAGGCAGGACAGATAGGACCTTTGGAAACTAGCAAGCTCATGACACAACTAAAAATCTGCTATTCAGTTCCAGCTTATTGTTGCCATGGCAGAATTAGTAGATAGCCTCACTTTTCAAAAGGAATTCGAAATATGAACTATATACAAAACTTCCTCAAATTCATAAGGTTAACGTCCTTTAAAATTTTTTAAACACCCAGTAGCCAAACGAAAACCTCTAAACGCTTCTACCAGGTTCATCAGTTTGCAACCTCTGTCTTAAAGCAGCAGTTCACTTTTAAAAATCCAAGTTCTGGTTCAGTGACAGAAAAGGGCATACATTAATTTAACTTTTTTTTTTTGTATTCCATTTAATAGGTGAAACTCATATTATTTGAATACATCTCTTTATATTTAGTTTTCAAAAATAATTCTACAAAAAACTAATCTTTAAAAAATCGATTATTTCAAGGAAAGTTCCACTATGTTAATGGTAAATCTTTAAACTTAACTGATTCTGTATACAGAAAATCAGGAAAATTATTTTTCAACTTGTTTTTAAAGACAACAAGTTTTTCTTCATCCCAAGCATAACAAAGTACAAAAGAGAGATAGTTACCTATTTTGCATCTAATTTTTTTTACTACAAATACTCACCTAAGGATGCATAAACAAATTGTGCCTCCTGACGTCAGTCTGCAGAATCCAAATCTCTGTTTACTTTCAATGTCTGTCAGTACAAAGGTAAAGTGCTGTCCAACTTGATTCTGAGACACCCTAAAATATAGTAACATTAGGAAACATTGTGCCTTGTATGACAATTTTCTTCAAGAAAAACAAAAACAAGAGTATATTTATATGTGACATTGGTTTCATCTTTCTAATCAGTTGGTTCTTGAAGCTAGAACTATGTTCTAAAACTAGAGGAAGTGTGAAACTTGTAAACACCAAAATAAGTTGTAATACCTCACAGACTGAACAGTTCAGCATATATTAATCTCTCGCTAGGAAATCATAAGGTAGTCTACCATAAATGATCATAAGACTAAAAGTGCTCATATTTCATAAATTATCAAAATATTATTACTGAAACTGTAGAAGCAGCTAGAAATGATGACTAAGTCCTTTTCTTCAACTTTAGCCTCTTTTCTTAATTATTCTAAAATTGCTTAGATAGCAAATCATGTCGCTTTAGAATCTAATGGCAGCCACCACCAACTCTGTTTAATTGCTTCTCCTGTTGACATTCTCACCCAATAAAGTACCCTACAAAAATACCCTTGTTATATTTTTTCTAGAATTCTCTTGTACAGCTATCAATATACTGAGGAATACATTTCCAAGTATAAAATAAGAATATAATTTCTACCAAAAAAAAAAGGCTTATCAGCTAAGCTGTAAAGAATTCTAGTCAACTTTGAAGTATCATACTACCATAATATGTGTCACACTTTGGTATAAGGGGCAATATAAAACGTTAGATTGAATCTTTATTTCTATTTAAAATATATGAATATATTTCCTAGTACTGGCTGTAATCTTGCCATTAGATAACCATAACCGAACTTTTGCTTCCTTGTCCCAAAATAAAATATCCATGACGCCTACACTTTGGTTTTGAAATAGCCATAGGGATTGTGCAGAAGGAAATAAATTACTGCCAGTATCAATGCTACAAACAGTTTTGTCAGGAAATGTTGCATTTCAAATGCTGAACATTTAACAACTACACTTTTCAGTGGATAGGTTTTTCTTACACTTTAATAAACTTAAAATTTTAAAAAAAACCCTCTAGTGACAAATGTGACCTCTAGTGCCCAAGATTCATAATATCCTTTTTGTAGCTGGATCCTAAATCTTCCTTACTATTAATATGAAACTTGTAACTTTTTTTGGTAGGGGTAGGGCAATGATTCCTCAGATAAGGTAAAACAAGGAGTATCATTCATCAGCAATGCTTATTAGTACTGATTAGTCCATCATTCAGAAGGCTTTATCTTTAATACAGTAAAATCATAAAGTCTCACTAATACTTTAGCGAAGTATTTTCCTAAAATAAATATTCTTTCAAAAACCCTTCATATCACCCTCTTAAGTAAACTGAAAATAGAGTATAAAAATCACATGAAAAACAATAAACGATCTGTTGTTATGGTCACAGGGCTGTATGTTCCAAGAAATTTCAACTCTATGCAATTTCATCATTCAGTATTTGTTCAGTGAAATATAAAAACAAGATTTTCAAAACTAGAGGAGTTTCCCTACAGCTTTCCATAATATTACACTACCTCTATAAAGCTATTATTGAGAGACAAGTAGCCATGAGTTTTACAGCATGACACAGATGGTCTTTTCAATGAGGATGAAGTGAGATAGAAACCAGGAAACATACATCAAGACATAATTCTAAGACTCCAATCAAGGTCATATTAGTATTTTTTTCCACTAGTGATCACAATTTCTACCTGAAGAGAGAACAAAGGGAAAAAATAGAACCTGTTGGCAATGTGTTTTCAAACTTGTCTTAACTGGTCATAGTAGAGAAAATAAAAGATGTGATTTAAAAGGCTTCCTCTTCCACATATTAATTAATTTTCAACCTCTTTTCAATCTCTAGCCTTTCTGTGAGAAGCAATAAACAGAAGGGACATTTTATTTTATAAAAAAGCACATGTAATCATTTTCAAGTATGTACTATAAGAATCTACATTTATTTTAAATGATACTTATACTGTACCTTTCAGCGTCAAAGGGAAAACAGAACTTTGGCACACTCTGTAGTATTTCCTACAAATGGAAATTTCAAAAAAAAGAAATAAGTTTTAGAATATTTTTTAAGATGCAGTTAAAACTTCTTTGAGACATTTTCTAGGAGAAAAAGATGCTTTCTTTGTCCTTAAGAAAAATAGCACAGGTTCCTAGACTAAAATAATTGATTATTAAAAAGGAATTAAGTTTGTGCTTTGGCAGATTGCACTGACAATGCCACAGAAACCCCAGGGGGGAAAGGCCTGGCCTGAAGGGTATTAACACCCTTCACATCCCCGCTGGGATTCCCTTCAACAAGGCCATATGGATTTTACAAGAAGCACCGCACCATATGGGTAAGCTACGTCTGCTGCTACTTGTACCACAGTCTAGCCATAGGGACTTCTGACAGATCCTGGCTCAAAAATATAAATGTTGTTTCAATTAAAATGCAGGCAGAGAAAAGGGAATGAAGTTGGCAGCAGAATGAATTACTGAGAGGTATAACAACTCTACATGTCCCATAGTCAAACAGTTAAAAAAAAAAAAAAAAAAGAGAGAGACTTTCTATAGCCAAAGAAACATTTACATGATTCAATTCTTGGTATTAAGTTATATCTTAACACTCTTAAAGAAATGTGTATCTAAAAACAAGCTGTCAAAAATACAGCTTCTATTCTGTGCACTTTCATTTAAGGATTGCCTAATATGAAAATCAATGCTTTAATAAAACACAGAAAATAATCTGAATGATTTTGAAACCTTCAGTTATTTAACAGTCATTAAAAATAATTTTAAAATCTTTTAGAAACCATACACATTAAAAACTATAATAAAATACAAATAATTATCAGCTACTTGGCAAACAAAGTCTTAATAATCTATTTTGTTATATTTGAAAAATAAAATTAAGTCTGATTCAAAAGTTAAACTTTAAACTTGAAGACAACATCACACAACTTCAAAGTCAGGCAATTTTACAAGACAAAGAATTTTATAAGGATGTTTCCCATTAAAAAGAAAAAAGAGCAAATATCTTAATGCAGCAGTCATCCTCACTGAACAATATTTTTGCTACCACTTCTTTGCCACTAAAACTAAGGTCTACAGAAGTCATCAATATCTGAATATTTAAACCGTATACATAAATATAGCATTGAGTGTTTTAAAGTAGAATTTCTTGCATTCTTTTAAAAAGGTAGACTACAATAAAGTGTCAACTAAAAATAAAACATTATAAAATTCCAATACCAATACCTAAGAAAGCTTCAGTGCCTTAATGCACATAAGCAGAAAGAAAAGGATCTTGTAAAAAAAAAAAATCATCTACTCTTAGGGCAGGGTACCCTGGATTGCTTATAATCATAATCATGTACCTTTAAAAATATGAGCACAGACTCCATATTAAGCGAAAGCTAACTGTTTCACCACTGACAATATTTTGTTAAATGTAGTTAAAAGAGTCACTAAACTTGCAGTAAGTTAAATTCTGTAAACTGAAAAACAGTTCATTGCAAATGAGACCAGTTCATTTTCATTTGACCATTGCTTAATCCTTATCTTGTACTTCATAAAGTGAAACCATTCACCATTTTTACTATACATGTGAACACTATTCAGACCTCCTCCTATAAAATTGTCCACATAATTTCTGTAACAATAAAGAACATATATTCAAAATTCAATATCTGCCTCTAAATACACAAATTAGTAATATATTTCACATCAATTTTAAGACTCAAGACGAACGCTTCCCAGTTAGTTGCTCAATCTTTCACACCCTCCCCCTCCCTTCTTCCACAAGCAACACACATGCATACACTTCTGCGAAACAGCCTCAGCTCGCTTCCCAACTGGCAGAAGCATCCCTCAGGGGACAAGTCTTTAAACCTCCGCACTCTTTAAAATTCAACCAGCCAGCAGGTCTATAGACTAGTGTATAAACAGTATAGACAAAAAAAAAAAAAAAAAATCCTCTCTCAGCTTATGTCAGTGACAAAGCAGCTCAGCAGTTGACTGTTTCTCCCCTGACAGTATAAACTGGGTTTACACAGATCAATAGCTGGAAGTCCTACCTAGCTCCCAGGGCTTGGTTTTCTTCCTTAATTACAGGTGCTATTGAAACTGAAGTGTAAAAAGAAAAGAGAGAGACTTGGAAGGAGGCATAAAATGCATGCAAATAGCTTTTATGGATCCTCTTAGCAATAGTATTAATTGAAAATTATACTTCCACATTTATTACAAAAGTGTGTGTGAAGGCTGGTATTTTCACTACACAGTGTTTTTAATATGACACATATACAAACACACACACACACATGCACACACGAAATCCTAGGTTAGCATCCACAGATTATGTGAAAGGTTTAAGACAATACTCTCCAGAAGTTATCAATTTTTCCTTTTTCTACAGACTTTTGCATTTAAAGAATACTCCTTAGCCAAGAAAAATTATTTTGGATTCAGAATCCTCCTAACTCTCCAAAATATTTTATTTTTATGCCAAAAGAGTATATTGGCTAACACATGTCAAATGATAAAAATAGGAATAATAAAAAGAATGGATGGAATAGAATACAAAATTATGAACAGCAAAATGAAAGAGGTAATAATACATATTTCTGTGTATGTCCTAAAACAGCACTTCTACTATCATGTTAATGACTGGAAACAAGGACTGATGAAAATTTATATTTTGGGGGGTTTTGGGTTCCATACCAGTGTATCTCTAGTAATAAGCATTACAATGAAATTGATCTTGTAAGAGAGAACTAGGGCCAATTGCTAGTGTTAGAGTGGTATATTAATTATTTATCCCATCAGGTTACCATTTAGCACCATAAATTGATCAACTGAAAAGGAAAACAAGCATTTAAGAAAGAATTTACTTCAAAAAAAAAAAAACACTAACGTTTACATCTTGATCAAAGTTCTTAGAATTTATTCTTAGAACAAAGGTCTTTGAATTTATCTGAGAATAATCTAAGATAAAATGAGATGTGTCATTGTCGATACCACTAATTGTTTTTCCTCCTTCTCAACCACTTTTGTCCTCCACTGTACACTGAAATTTCAGAGTGTTCTCTGAAATTGCATAGTTTCTTCTCTTCCCTACTCAGTAAGATATACCTGTAAGCAATCTCATCTATACCCACAGTTTCAACTACAACTACTAAATCTCTTAGTCTTGTAGTTTAGATATTTCTCCAGGATTATGGCTCTAACTACTTTCTGGTATGACTTTCTAAATGTTCCCAGACACCTCTAATGAAGAATGTACAAAACCAAAGTTGTTCTTTTACTTATGGTCCTTATCACCTAAACTGGCAGCACCATCTACCTAGTTACCCAAATCAGAAACACGGTAGTTACCATGACCCCTCCTTTTCCCTGACCCCCACATATAATTAATCACTCACCAAGTCCTTTCATTCAATTTCATAACTATCTTGCTCCAGATGTTCTCAATGGAGGGTGGAAAGGATTAGAAAGAAGATGAAGAGGTTTTAGAATCACTTGGGAGTGTTTTTCAAAACACAAATTTGATTGCCTACACGAAACCCACAAGGGTCCTGAGTCTTTAACTTCAGTTTGAATACCACCAATAATTAAGGACTAGGAGTAACTACATCAGTTAAGGGTGCTTAATGTATATAAGGAAAAGTTATACTCTCATAGCAAGAAATGACATGGTTGACTTGTTCAGAGACTGTTTAATTCAACATCTACCTCATGGACCCAGAAGTCTTCCCTCCTGCCCTGCTGGGCTAAATTTGTTGGCTTTTTCCTCAGCTATCTCTACTCATGATCACAAAATGAGCTTCCAGAGTTCAGCACATCCCATGAAGATACAGCAGTGTTCAGTGAAGGAAGCCTCCCTTTCTGTCAGTCTTTTTATCAGTGAGGAAACCTCTCCCAGAAGTCTGATCCCTGACTTTCCCATTACATTTAATTAGCCACAGGGTCATAAGCCACTCCTAAACTAATCCCTGGCAAGGGAAATGGTTATCTATGCTCAGTTTAGCCTTAGACTAGTTAGAGTAAAAGTCAGAATTCAACCCATTCGTCTCCCGATAACCATGACACATGTAATTACAGAGAAATACAAGTGAAGTATATTATCTTTTATTTCTTAAGAATCCTCATAATGATATTAATCAAATATTATGTTTATACTAAAGTTCTCAATAAAAATATTACACCATATCATATAAGGACAATTTTAAACTATCTGTAATTTTATTTCATATGAATAACACTTTCAGAATCATTTTGCTACAACTAAATGAGCTACTTGTCCATTTTAATCGAATTTTTCACAAAGGCCATGAATTTCTGAAAAGATGATTACTTAATTTTGAATATTATCCCCCAAATAAGTGAGAATTACCTAATACTACACATTCATTCAATTTATTTATACTTTACACAAGAGAGTAATAACTGAGATTCCCGAACAGCACTTAGATGTTCCAGGGCACCACAGCAAACTCTCAGGGACACCGTCAGATATTTTAAATTTTCAAGGGAAACAAAGTTATATTAACAGGGTGATTAAATCAAAATGCATTTTACAGGGAGAATTATATTAATTTGTCAAATTACAGAGACAGCCTATCATCTTTTATTTTTAAGAAGTGTTCTGCTCCCACTTATGAGTGAGAATATGCAGTGTTTGGTTTTCTAGTCCTGTGTTAAGTTTTCTGAGGATGATGGTTTCCAGCTTCATCCATGTCCCTTGGAGAATATATTTTTAAACTTAGGGCCAAAAAGGAACTGTTAGGACAACTATGCCCAGTGTGGAATTTTTCTCTTGGATTTTACTTTTATGTAGTGTTTTCGTTAGAAATAAATCCCTATTTTACCCCTCCTCCTTAAATTAGGGAAAGCACTCTAAGTCTGTGAATTCTAACACTAAAACTACATAGGTTATTAAATCTGATTAAGTTATTTTTCACTATCAAGAATTTAAAATAAATTTATATTATTAGAATATTAAAATAACTGCCATGAAGCAAATACATTCTGCCATAAAAAGAACTATGTTATAAAATATAAATTTCAGAAATTTCAGTTCTATGTGCATAAGTCTTAGGTGATGAAACCTATGCAATCACTTTAGTTTGATCCAATGTCAATGAAAAAGACTAGATTGGAAGCAGTGCAGTGACATTACCAAAAAAAAAAAAAATCAGAAGACTATGCATCTGCAGATTCAACCAACTGTGGATTAAAAATATTTGGAAAAAATACAAATAATACATATAAAAAACCAATATACTATAACAACTATTAATAGAGCATTTACACTGTATTAGATGGTATAAGAAATCTAGAGATGATCTAAAATATATGGGAGGATGTGCATAGTTACATGCAAAACAAAAGTCCCATTTTATATAAAGGACTTAAGCATCTGTGGAATTTTGGTATCCATGGGGATCCCAAACCAATAGGATTATATATACACACATATATTCCATGTATTTATGTACTTACATATATTATAAAAATATATATGTATCTAAATATTTTGTGTATGTATATATTTATATATATTATCTATATTTACAACAAGACAAGTGGTGTGCTTGGCAAATAAAAGGCAAAATACATTTATTCTCATTAGTTTAAGAAAGAGAAGTATTTTAAAAAATCAAAGTGTATATATAAGAATATGGGTTTCCAAGGGTTGTTTTTTGTTTTTTTTTTTCAAAAATTCTATTAAAAACTGTCTTCAAAGTTATGCCCCAGCCAGGCATGGTGGCTCACACCTGTAATCCCAGCACTTTAGGAGGCCAAGGCAGGTGGATTGCTTGAGCCAAGGAGTTCAAGACCAGCCTGGGCAACATGGTGAAACCCTGTTTCTAAAAAGTATATAAAAATTAGCCAGGCATGGTGGCATGCACCTATAGTCCCAGCTGCTCAAGATGCTGAGGTGGAAGGATTGCTTCAGCCCTGGAGGTGATCGCACTACTTCACTCCACTTCACTAGGTGACAGGGACCCACTCTCTTAAAAAAAGTTGTGTCCCCAGTTTAACACTAGCTTTTAAGCAGAGATTTGAATAGAAATTACTCAGCTCTATCTAAGAAAAAGACATTTGGGAAGACTACCACTCTTTTCCCTTGATGACCATATAACGTCCTACCCCCTTCAGACTAAATATATCTCCGCTTCATTCACTCCTATACTAACTAGTAATATTTTCTAGATCAAAGGAAATAGATCATAAAATAGAACACTCCCCATAATATTTGCTTACATTTCTAGACACTAATGTATTTTTAAATGAATATCAAGCAATCATTTAAATCAACATAAGTAGACTTAAGTAGGAAAATGCTTCAAGTTTTAGAAAAAGTTTTACAGCAGTTGACTAATGATCAGTTACCATGACTCCAACCCACAGTTATGTGCTATCGAGAGTAAAGGAAATACAATTCCTAATTTTCAAAACTAGGGAGACTTTAGATCATTAGAAAATAGATGTGTGAAACCCAATAAATATGTACATTTTAAAGTATGTGTTTTATTGAAAATAAAATAAAATTATATTCTTAGATTTAAAAAAGAAAATAGATGGATATTCACATGTACACAAGCACACACACATTAGGCAGCATATCAAAGTAGCCAAGTGTATGACGTACTTAACTCATTCAAATTCTGGTTCTGCAAACTACTGGTTATGTGCTCCAGTTTCCTCATCTAGGAAATGGGCAAAAATTACTGTCTATCTCATAAGATCACACAAGGATTTATTTGAGGAATTTATATGAGGATTAAGTGAAAATAAAATAAAAATCCATATAAAATGATTAGGATAATATCAAGCACATTAACCACCCCCAACAACTGTTAGCTCTTTTATTAGTCAGCTATTTGTTCTAATAACTCTTGTTATATGAATTTAAATTCATATATATTTAACAAGTGTTTACTAAGTACAGTACAATATTAAAGGTCCTGTGTCCAACGCCTGTTGCCAAAACTTTAACATACTGAGATATAACATGATGAAAAGCATTATACTGAATAACTTATCTGCTCTTTTGAAGATTTTTTCATGCATTTTGTAAGTAGGTATGGATGTAGATACAGATGTATGTACAAATATATATTTGAATATATGCAACTACTTCTATCTAACCAAACACAATAGAAGCAAACACTGTTAACATTGCAAAGTTATCCGATGTACATATCTGATGATTTCATCACATACAAAAAGCTTACTTTGGACTACTACATTGGCTGCTTTCTTTCAAATTAAAAATACCTTCAGAGTCATATCAACAGATATTTTCAATTTAAGGGGGACATACTGATCAAATTCTTTTATTCATGTACTTATTCAACAATCCAATCATAAAGATTAATCACCAACTCTACGTAAGGCACTGGCCAGTTTGAGGAACAGAAGTATTTATTGGTCTCATCTACAACCTAAAAGTAGGCTTTGTCTTCAGACTTTGTCTTCAACTATCTTGACAAAGGGTATTGCTAAAGATAACCTTAGAGAACATCCTTTTTCTATCATTGCCTTGTATTACAGAATTTTGGTTTCTATTTTACTTTTGAAGCAATCTTTCTTTGTTCTTTGTCAGTCTCTATTTTACATTTCTCCTCAGTCTTGTAGACACCAAACCACCACATTATTTCTCCTAGTCCTCACACTTAGTCTATGTTCATACTATCTTTCTGTCAT
Organism: Pan paniscus; assembly: GCF_029289425.2. NCBI lineage: Eukaryota > Metazoa > Chordata > Mammalia > Primates > Hominidae > Pan > Pan paniscus. The sequence continues at coordinate 51,695,423 of NC_073249.2, read as the reverse complement.
CATATTCATGCAAATATTCTCCATTAACTGCCCAGGCCATATATTAGAAAACTGATTTTTGTGCAACAGATGGAACATAGTGATAAAATATGTTTCAGAGCAATAAATTATAATTAACCTTGGTTTTTGTTTTTGTTTTTGTTTTTCTGGTCCTGCCTGGAACCTAGTTCAGAACTATCCCTAAACTGCTTGTTTTCCCAAAATAGTAAATCCTGTGATAAACCAGATAGGACTCTTGTGGTTTATCTAGTTGCTTCAAGAAACAATAAGGCCTTTAGTTTTCAAGAATAAATCAGGGACCCTACATTTTAAAGTGTCTGAAAATATACCTTTAGCTAGTTCTTATATTCTGGCGTCAGTGGCATATTATTAATTATTTATTTAAGCCTTGAATGTCCTGGAAGTCTATGAGATCACCCAGTAGAAATGAGATTCATGGTGTATTTGAAAAGTTTGGAAAAATCATAACTGATTGTTCATTCAGTTATTTGGAAGCTTTGTCTAGAGGAACTAAATTATAATTATGCAATTTTTAAAAACAGATTATTTAATGAAGACTATTTACTTAAAAGGTATAAAGTCTAGTCAGTTCCACTCATATATTTACAAACTCAATGTGAAATTATACAAATAACTAATTTTTATGTATATTCACTTTGCAAATATTTAATACATTAGAATAGCAGTCGCGGCTAATAACAACATAGAGTAATAAGAGCATTGGTAGGAAAATTGGAAAATAGTAGGGACTCTAAAAGACAGACATATAAATCAATGTGTGGCAGGTCTAGGAGAAAAGTCCCAAAGGAAGAAATCCTATGTAAATAGAGAAATGAAGAGCGAATAAGAAGTTGGCCAGGCTACAGCATGAGGAAAGAGTGGTGGAGGGGAAGTAGGGGTGGTCCTTCCATCACAGGAAAACATATGTGCAAAGAAAGGTCTGGAGTTGAAAAAGAAGTACAAATGTTGAGATAGTAATAAGACAAACTGGATTGAGAAATAACCAGGGGACTGATTATATAAGGCCTTCAGGCCAATTAAAAACTTTGGACTTAATACAAAGGGTAAGGAAACCATTCCTCCTGGCAACACTTTACATATATCTTCTCATTATAATTATCAGTAGCATTCTCTTTTACTTTCAAAAGTATCTGAGTTATAATTTACATTAGTGGAAATCAGCGAGTGTTTGTCTGGGGTAGGGGGAGGAGTAGAATGAGGAATTAGAATGGATATTAAATAGATTAACCAGGAAGCAGCAGGAGGGGACTTCCTGGAGTGATAGATTAATACAAGGTATCTTGAAAAGAATATGGGTTACACAGTTGTATGCATATGTCAAAACTAATCTCATTGTATATTTAAGATCTGCATTTGACCACATCTAAATTATAGCTGAAAAATAAATTAATAAATATCTCAGTTTGAACAATAAATCATATGGCTACCCTAAGAGAAATAAAGGCAATTTAAAGGGTTTAAAGCAAGGAAGGGATATGATTGGACTTCAATTTTAGCAAGATCACTCTGGCTATAGTGTGAGAAGGCTGAAAAGGGGCAAAACTAAATGCTGGGGGATCAGATATAAGGCTTTTACAGTAATTGTAGTGTATGGTGCTGGCCTGAAATAAGATAGCTGCAGCAAGAATGCAGAAACAGGCACAAAACTGAGATATACAGAGGAGTAAAAATGGAGACATACAAGAGGTAGCTGGATAAAATTTCTGGTGCTCCACAGAGAGAACCTGGTCTGGGACTCGCACTGATTAAAAGATATAAAAGCAGTAAGAGATATTACTATTGTATTCTCCAATGTTACGAAAGATAAATATCCTTCTTCATATTTTTATACTCCCATCAATAAGCAACTTTATTATCATATTCTCAAGCATGAAATCACTACATTTTCTCTTACAACGATGAAAACATGTATCTTTATTTTCCTAACCACTTGTATCAAGACATAGGTTTTAATGTGTTCAACCACTTTTGATTTTATAATCACAATATGTGATTGATTAGTTAGCAACCAGATCAATGGAGTTAGTGGTGAATCAGAAAGCTCTAGTTGTTACAGTTGGAAAGATCAGCTGGAACAAGTATGTCTCCGAAGTTTTTGCGGCTGTTTTCAACTTCGGAGGTGCCCTAGGGCCTAATCAGTGCCTGGCACATTACTCATGCTAAGAAAAAATCTGAACTCATGTAAAACGACACCATTTTAGCACCATCAGAATCAATTTGCCCTGATAGACATTTCAAGTAATATGATTTAAAAGAGTCTGCATGCTTGCTTTATCTTCCTAATAAAGACAAGATAAAATAAATGCTTACTCTGTGCCAAGTTCTGACCTAAGCACTTAGCATACATTATCCCATTTAACCTTACAACAACCCATGTTTCATTCCCTTTTATGTGTGAAAAAAAATTAAATAGAGCGACTGAGAGGCTAAGTAGCTTGTCCAAAGTCAAACAGCTAGCAAATAATAGAGTTAGGATTTGAAAACAAAGCCTGAAGCTTCAAACCATTATGCCCCAACCCTATGTATTTTTTTACATTGTTTTCATCGAGATTGCAATCGATAATCAGCAGATGCCTAAATGTGATGCCTCCTTGATCCTTATACAATGTATATTATCCATATACATGAAGAGTTAAGATTATGCAATAAATACTTCAGAACCAAGGTTTAATCTGGTGTATAAAAAAATAAAGGGATGGGGTATGAAAGAATGGTAGGAGATGAGACAATATGTCATAACAAATGTGAGTCTTATCTGCCATAGATTGTTCTATTCCCTTGAAATTATACCGTGAGGCCAAAAAAAGATGCTACTTATATCTCTGCTTATTTGTTACTACTAAGAATATCAGATTTACAGTAAAAACATATATGTAACTCTTTTCAAGTAATAGACTTATAAATAAGAGCTTAAACTGATTCTCACAGATGAGCAAAACACCAAGTAATTAAATTTGAGGCATTTTATTTAAAATCTGGACCAGGCACAGTGGCTCATGCCTGTAATCCCAGCACTCTGGAAGGCTGAGGCAGGTGAATCACGAGGTCAAGAGTTCGAGACCAGCCTGGGCAACATGGTAAAACCCCGTCTCTACTAAAAATACAAAAAATTAGCTGGGTGTGGCAGTGGGTGCCTGTAATCCCAGCTACTCGGGAGGCTGAGGCAGGAGAATCGCTTGAACCCAGGGGGCAGAGGTTGCAGTGAGCTGAGATCGCACCACTGCACTTTAACCTGGGTGACAGTGTGAGACTCCATCTCAAAAAACAAAACAAAACAAAACAAAAACTGAAGCAAATTATATGTCATATTGAGAACAAGAGTCATATCAGAACAAATAAATAATACTAGAATAACAGGCAGGATGAGATTAAGCAAGGTCAATAATAATAGAGAAATATATGGTTGACAGACTATTTCATCTTAAGCTCAGGATTGGGAATCTGTAAATAAGACAAAGCTGTCTATACCTGGTGGTCAGATAAAGACATGTAACTTGGAAGGGAGACAACCTGGGGTCAGTTGTTATACTTTCAGCAATTTTATTCAGTAAACTTTGTTAGACTTCTTATAACTCCTTCAACTTAAAGCAGGAACTAAGTACTTAGCAAGTAAAATAAAATTATATTCAGGTTTTATTTAGTCAGCAAGGTGTACTAAAAAAAATCAAGAATCTAGGAGATCCTAATTATTTTCTGTATTTTTAGGTTATCTTAAATTACACAAGATTTTTCTTCTACAAAAATACACATGCCCATTAATGTTATTTATGTATTCATTTTTTAAGGCTAGTCAAACGAAGTAGTGGAAGTAGAGAAGGAACAAAGAAATGTTAACTGATAGTGATCAATTAGTTGTAAGAACTACTGCACTCAGACCAGCCCCAAAATTTAAAATCTGAAGTCCTAAGTGTTTTTTTTTTAATTGAGTGTTTCTTGAAATTCCAAATAGAAATATTGGGAGCTAATATTTTGCAAACTTATACTACCTTATCCATTATAGAAGACCAACCTCTTGGAATAAAAATTTAGTTCACACTTCCTGCTGATGTAATCTTTGGCCTCTTGCTGAGTTTATAAGTGAAGATGCCAATTTTGTTCTTAGTTCTTATCATGTAGAATGCTTTCTATGATAAACTGAAATATGAATACCAGTTGTTTTTACATAACAGAAAGCCATCAAAGAGCCCTCACCAAATAGCAATGAGTTTTGATCACTCCAGTCTAGTCTGCTTTGGCACAAGAGAACTTAAAGAGAAAACACAATTTCCTAAGTCTCTTACAGAGGATTTTACTCAATAAGGGAGGAACTATAAATAAAATTCCTTAATAAGCTTTCTCAGTTAAAAATAAATAATTCTCCTGAATAAATTATATCATGCCTTCTACTTATTCTTACATTTTATGGAAATATATCATAAATAAGGGACAAAATAAAACAGGAATGACTAATATATAAAAGCAGATTAAGGTAAATTCTGTAAAGTTAGACTTAACCTTAGATCAGCTAAAAAGAATAACTAAAATAGTTATTCCTTTCACTGAAAATGTCCTTGAAAGCATAATACATTCAACAAGTCTCTACCACATTTTGCTACTGAGTTTTCTCAGCCTGCTGCCACTAGTAATCTCTAGTTTCTACATTTAGTAGCCCTTTTCCATTCTTTATCATATTTAACTTTTCTACAATGTGTGACACCTCGCTCAATGACTTTAACATGTGTTTATTAAGAAATGTACTACGTATGAAACTAGGATTCAAAGATGAAAGTACTCTGCTCCTTAATCTAAGAAAACCAAGATGTTAGACTAATCTCCTTCCACTGAAAAGTATCTTCCTTGATATCTGTCTCTTTTTTTTTTTTGTAACTCTCTTCCTATCTTTGTCATTTCTTTTCAGGCTGCTTCACAACTCCTTCTTCATATTGGTGTTCCCTCTGGACTCTGTATTCAGCTCTTACCTTTCCATGGGGAATCTACTCTCACTGCTATACACAACTGATAAAAGCTTGGGCTCTCCAGCCAGAATGCTAGGTTCAGAATCCAGTTGAACGACCTAACAGCTGTGTAAAATCGTTCATGCAACTTTTCCTCTCTTTGCTTCAATTTCCTATTCTGTGAAATAAAAGAGCTGTATTGAGGATTAGATAATTGATATAATACAAATAATGTTCAATACAATGTCTAGCATGTTAAAATGCTTAGTAAATGGGAGTCTTTATTTCTGAAGCAGAATAGTATAAATAGTTGAGAACATGAACACAGAGTTCAGAATGCATTGACTCAAATCAATGTTCTGCCACTTAAAAGCTGTGGAACCTCAGGTGAGTGACATGGCCTCTCTGTGCCTCAGCTTTCTCATCTATAAAATAAGATAACAACTAATAGCTACTTTGTGGTGTTACAGTGATAATTAGATGAATTTACAAGAGTAAAGTGCTTGGGGCAGCATTAGGTAAGGTTTTTCTAAGTATTATCGATGCTTCCAATGTCTCCTCAGAGCTGCATATTTTTTCCATTTGCAACAACTGTTACTTTGATATTTTAACCAGAATGTTTGAAGAAATAAAACACATTATGTCTAAGACTTATCTATTTATCTTCTTCAAAAATTTCTACTTTCCCTTAATTAGTAGCATCACCATTTATCTAATCTTCTAAGCAAGAAATTTCAGTAACTCTTTACTCTTCACTTTCTTCAAGATCTCTTAATAGATGCAGAAAGGCATTTGACAAAATTCAACACTTTTTCATAATAAAAAATCTCAACAAACTACAAACAGGGTGAGACTATCTCAAAATAATGAAGGCCATATATGAAAAACTCACAGTTAACATTATACTTAATAGTGAAAAACTGGAAGTCTTTCCTTAAGATCAGAAACAAAGCCAAAATGCCTATTCTTACCACCTCTATTCAATATAGTACTGGAAGTCACAGTCAGAGCAATTCGGCAATAAAAAGAAATAAAGGGCATCCAAATTAGAAAGGGAAAAGTAAAATTATTTCTGTTCACAGATGACATGACCTTATATGTAGAAAACCCTAAAGAGCGCATCAAAAATTTATTAGACATACTAAACAAATTCAGAAAAATTTGTTGTAGGATATAAAAATCAACATACAAAATCAGCTGTGTCTGTATACAATAACATCAAACTATTTGAAAAGCAAATTAAGAAAACAATCTCATTTACTATAAGATCAAAAAGAATAAAATACTTAGGAATAACATTGACCAAGGAAATGAAAGATTTGCAAATGAAAAACTATAAAACACTGATGAAATAAATTTTAAGAGACACAAATAAATAAAAAGACATCCCATGTTCATGAATTGGAAGACTTCAACATCATTACAATAGCCATAATACATAAAGCAATCTACAGATTCAATGCAATCCCTATCAAAATCCCAATGGCATTTTTCATGGAAATAGAAAAAACAAACCTAAAATTCATATGGAACCACAAAGGACCCCAAATAGCTAAAACAATCTTGAGAAAGAAGAACAAAGGTGGAGGCTTCATATTTCCTGATTTCAAAGTATATTACAAAGCTACAGTAATTAAAACAGTACGGTACTGGCAGAAAGACAGACATATAACCAATGGAACAAAATAGAGAGCTCAGAATTAAACCCATGCAAATATGTTCAACTAATTTTCAACAAGGGTACCAGGAACACACAATGAGGCAAGGATAGTCTCTTCAACAAACACTTGGGAAAACTGGATGTCTACATGTAAAAGAACGAAATTTGACCCTTATCTTACACTATACACAAAAATCTATTCAAAATGGACAAAAGACCTAAGCAGCTTTTTGGCAAAGGGTTTGCCACCAGAATACAGGTGTCATGAAAACTACCCCTAAATCAAACCGAAAATGGGAAAGAAAAAGACTCATATCAACATCATCATCACTGGACATGTAGATTCATTCAAGTCCATTACTACTTGCCATCCAGTCTATAAATGTGGTGGAATTGACCAAAGAACCATTAAAAAATGTGAGGACAAGACTGCTGAGATGGGAAAGGGGTCCTTCAGGTATGCCTGGGTCTTGGATAAATTGAAAGCTGAGCTTGAGCATGGTATCACCACTGATATCTCCAGATGGGAATCTGAGACCACCAAATACTACTATGTGACTATCATTGATGCCCCAGGACACAGAGAATTTACCAAAAACATGATTAGAGAAACATTTATTATATTAGTCCATTTTCACACTGCTGATAAAGACATACCTGAGACTGGGTAATTTATAAAGAAAAGGAGGTTTAATGGACTCACAGTCCCATATGGCTGGGGAGGTCTCATAATCATGTTAGAAGGTGAGGGAGGAACAAAGTCATGTCTTACATGGCAGCAGGCAAAGAGAGAAAGAGAATAAAGTGAAAGGGGAACCTGTTATAAAACCATCAAATCTCGTGAGACTTACTCACTACCATGAACACAGTATGGGGGAGACTGCCCCCACAATTCAATTATCTCTCACCAGGTCCCTCCCACAACATGTGGGAATTATGGGAGGTACAACTCAAGATGAGATTTGGGTGGAGACACAGAGACAAATCATGTCAATATCAAATTGACTGTGCTATCCTTACTGTTGCTGCTGGTGCTGATGAATCTGAACTTGGTATCTCCAAGAATGAGCAGACTCATGAGCATATCCCTCTGGCTTCCATATTGATTGTAAAACAACCAACTGTTTATGTTAACAAAACAGATTCCACTGAGTCACCCTACAGCCAGAAGAGATATGAGAAAATCATTAAGGAAATCAGCACCCATATTAAGAAAACTGGCTACGGACCTGCTATAGTAGCATTTGTGCCAATTTCTTTTTTTTTTAATCCATCCTTTATTAATTCAACAAAACTTAAGGAGTCTATTACCTACCAGGCACTATGCCTGGCACTGAGGTGCAGCAGTGAACAAGAAACAGTCCCTGCCATCAATGTTAGAATGGTGACAATATGCTGGAGTCAAGTGCTAACATACCTTGGCTCAAGAGATGGAAAGACACCTGTAAAGATGGCGATACCAGTGAAACCATGCTGCTTAAAGCTCTGAATTGCATCCTACCATCAATTCATTCAGTTGACAAGCTCTTGTGTCTGCCCCTACCTGATGTCTACAAATTGGTGATATTGGCATTGTCCCTTTGGGGCTAGTGGAGACTGCTATTCTCAAACCCAGCATGTGGTCTACTTTTGCACCACTTAACACTACAACTGAAGTAGAGTCTGTTGAAATGCACCAAAAAGCTTTGAGTGAAGCTCTTCCTAAGGATAATGTGGGCTTCGATGTCAAGAATGTGTCTGTCAAAGATACTCGTCATGGCAATGTTGCTGGTGACAGCAAAAATGACTCACCAATGGAAGCAGCTGACTGCACTGCTCACGTGATTATCTTGAGCCAACCAGGCCAAATAGGTTCTGGTTATCCTCCTATACTAGACTGTCACACAGCTTATGTTGCTTGCAAGTTTGCTTGATTGAAGCAAGATTGATTGCCACTCTGGTAAGAAGCTGGAAGGTGGCCCTAAATTCTTGAAATCTAGTGATGCTGCCATCATTCAGATGGTTGCTGGAGTGTTGAGAGCTTCTCTGACCATCTCCCTCTTGGTCATTTTACTGTTCATAATATGAGACAGACAGTTGCTGTGGGTGTCTTCAAAGCAGTGGACAAGAGGGCTGCTAGAGTTGGGAAGGTCAGCAAGTCTGCCTGGAAAGTTCAGGAGGCTAAATGAATATTATCCCTAATACCTGCACCCTAGTTTTATTCAGTGGTTGAAGAACAGTCCCAGAAGTATTTGCCTGAATAGGCCATTTTAAGTTTAATAGTAAAAAACTGATTAATGATAGCAATGCATTACAAAACCTTCCGAAGGAAAGGAGAACATTTTATGGAACATTTTTGGGTTTTTTTTGTGTGAGAGTTCTTAAGTTGTTAGTCTTTAAAATAATTACTTCTTAATGGAAATAACCTGACCAAAAAAAAATCTGCCATAGAACTTTGAAACCCATTAAAATATATTTTAATGAAAAAAATAGACTTAAACATAAGACATGAAAAGTGTAAAGCTCTTAGAAGAAAACATGGAAAAACTTTCATGACATTGGTCTTGGCAATAATTTCTTGGCTACAACACCAATCATGGATATATGATACGGACGTTTATAAACATATGCACAGGCAACTAAGGCAAAAATAGACAAGTGGAATTATGTCAAACTAAAAATCTTCTGCACCTCAAAGAAAACATCCTGAAGAGTGAAAGGCAACCTATAACATCTAAGAAAATATTTGCAAACCATACATATGATAAAGGGTTACTATCCAAAGCATATAAGGAACTCCTATAACTTAACAGCAAAAAAAAAAAAAGACCTGATCAAAAATTGATCAAAGGACTTAAACAGACGTTTCTCCAAAGAAGTCATACGAATGGCTAAGAGTTATATGAAAACATGCTCATCACTAATTATGAAGGAAATGCAAATCACAGTTGGATATCATTTCACACCTGTGAGAATGCCCATTATCAACAACCAAATAAACAAAGAAACAAAGATAAGTGTTGGAGAGAGTGTAGAAAATTGGCACCCTTGTATACTATTGGTGGGAATATCAAATGCTACAGCAGCTATGGAAAACCGTTTCCCAAAAAATTAAAAATAGAACTACCACATGATCCAGCAATCCCACTCCTGGGTATTTATCCAAAATAACTGAAATCAGGATCATAAAGGGATATTTGCTCTTCCATGTTCTCTGTAGCATTACTCAGAATAGCAAAGATGTGGAAACATCCTACATGTCCATCAACAGATAAATGGATAGTGAAAATGTGTTATATACATACAATGGAAAATTACTCAGCCTTAAAAAAAGAAAGAAAATCCTGTCATTTGCCACAACATGAATGAATCTGGAGAACATTACACTAAGTGAAATAAGCCAGTCTCAAAAAGACAAATACTGCATGATTCCACTTAAATGAGACATCAAAAATAGTCAAACTCACAGAAGCAGAAAGTAGAATGCTGGTTGCCAGCCAGGGTCTGTGAGTAGAGAGAAATGGCAAGTTGCTGTTCAACAGGTACAAAGTTCAGTTATATAACATGAATAAGTTCTAGAGGTCTGACATACAACACTGTGCTTATAGTTAACAATACTGTACCATAAACTTAACAATTTGTTTATAGAGTAGATCTCATGTATCTGTGCCTCCACAATAAAAAAAAAGAAAATCTCAAATCCATTCCCTTTCCCACTTTCTCTTTAAGCTTTCTCTAGTTGAGGTTCTCAACAGTTCTACTAAACAATTACCATAGCCTTCTAACTAGTCTCTATGTCTCCAACAGGCTCCTTTTATCCAATTCAAAGCACCTAAATCTAAAGTTACCTCTTTAAAATATAGATGTGATGTGGAAGCCTCCTAAATATATACCATTTTATGGTTATTTCCTATTAGTCAATGCCAAAGCAGTTAGCATAGTATACAAAGTTCTTCATAATCTGACCAAACTACCTTTGTAGCCTCAGTATCAAGTTCCATAAATCCCACACTCCAATCACATGAAATTAGCAGTTATTTGAACAAGTTATTGTGCTTAATTTAACATTTTGTTACTTCTTCCATTCCCTATGGCTCAAATTGGAGTTATCTGATGTTAATCTTCCTCCTTAATGCCCCATATCCTATAAATAATAACTCCACAGACAATCATGTAAAACTTCAGACTATTACAATTTGCAATGCAAAACATATTAAATAATCCTAGCTGGTTACATCAAAAGGAGGAAGTGAAATATATTGTTTACCTCTTAAAAACCAAAATATTTACAAGGGTCATAGGGTATGATTATCAAATTATATTTTTCAGTATGGATTTAAAGACATAGGTTGGGGCCTATAAAAGCAGTTGTTCTTGGAGATTCTTTTCTTTCCCTAACCTTTGCCTGGTAAGTTCATCCACAGAAGTAAATTCCATACCATCATCCTCTTCCTGAACTCCAGTCAGAGGTTTCCTTCTACTTAGAAGATATTCCTATTAGAATACCTGGCACATCCAAAATTAAAAACATCATCTTCCCTCAAAATATGATCCTCTTACCATATGCCTTATTTTTACATTTTCATGCTAACTTTTCCCTAATCTAACCTTTTGCAAACTTTAGAATCAGGGAACAACCTTTCCTTTATTAACACATCAATAACTAGTTAAAACCACATGAACTCTGTGTCTGCATTTTACAAAAATGACCACTAGATTGCATTGTTGTCTGGTCAAATAGGCTAAGGATATAGCTGTATGTTACCACTTAGTACTAATTCACCAAGATAAGCTGCAATATTGTCACTTATCTAGAAAAATAAACATAAGTAAACATGTGACTGTGTGTTTAAATAATTGTTAAAAGGTAACAAAATAATTCATACTTTAAATAAAACATTCACCATCACAGTTAGTTAAAATGCTTAAATTTAACAACCATGAAGTTAATTTTTGAAATTAGGTTCATTTAAAGGTGCCCAAATATTAAGCAAATATTGTATACTACTTAAAATATTTTTATGAAATATCATACCTAACATTATGTCTTTAAGATTTAAAATGTCTAAATATGTAAAGGTCTATTAAAATGCACATAATTTATCTGAATCAAAATGAAAATATATCTAATAAGTAATACCATTCATCTGGACTCTTTTAGCTCTCTCTTAATATACAAATGCATTCCTTTTCTCCAAAACATGGCAGCTGGGAATGAAAGATTTCAAATTATCATTTTCACATCATATTCCATCATCTTTTCATCAGTTTCTCCTAGCTTTTCTTTGAGCTCCATTCTTTTACAAGAGGTCTCTTTTTAGATCAGTCCATATTTCCATAATCCACACTGCTATTTCCTCCTCTTCTCCCCAGGGTAGAATAACCCCCACATCCAGAACTATGGCCTACAACTGTCATTAAGCCTTATAACAATAACAAGATAACAAAAGATCGGGTGGGGAAGAGGCTAGCTGGTAACATATGTTGATCAAGTTCAATATTTTCAGCTAATACACAATAGTTTTAAACTTAAAAATTTTAATAATGAAGTACCTTCATACCTACTTCTTATCCTAAAGTGTATTTCAGGCTTAAATTTTAAATATTAATAAGCAACCTGGCAATACTTCCTTTAAATCGTTTATCTATTAATAATGTGAAAGGGGGAAGGAAAAATAGAAATCACACCAAAGAGAAAGGTGAGATGGCAATTCATGGATAATTATTCATTTTATAACCCACTCAACTTAGCCTTATTTTGCTAAAAAAAATTAGAAAAATTCCCCTAAAAGTCATTTAAAGCAATATACAGTTATAATAAACAAAATTATTTCAAAGTAACATATTTTATGAGTTAATAATGACTTTATGCCAATTTTGCAAGACTTTATTTTCTACTGAGTAACATTTTAAATGCTACTCTTGTTGTTTCCATTATTTGTTTCACTTCACAGTTAACTAACTTTAACTTCTTTTCAAACTAAAGATAAATTTGAAATGCAAAACTTTGAACTAGAAGAGAGATTTTCATGTCATGTTATATTTATGTTTTTTCTCCCGACTTCGGGAGAATTGCTTCTAATTCATCAGCCTATGTTAGGTAACCTTGAAAAAATAATTTCTCCACTCTATTTCTCTCAAAGATTCAGAACTCTTTATAGAACTAAATTCCAGTTTCACTTTTGATAAATGTTTACAGCTTAATAAAGAGTAAGCTTTTGGGAAACCAGATTTATTTCTTTCAATCAGAATCATTTATCATTATTTAATTTCTATAGATTGCTGCATAACATCAGACCTTCCAGGTCTGGCTTGAATCATTTATATAGTTAGAATGTAAATTTCACTGCCATAAAAATAGATATAAAAACCTCACCTCTAAGAACTCATTAAAGTAAAAATCTGTTCACCCTTCAACAGAAAAATAAGGTCATTTGTACAGGGGTTTTCAAATACAATTTTATTATCTAAAATGTATGCAAAAATATTCTTTTCAATGGGAGTCTGCTAGATGAAATATTCCAGCAAATACTTCAACTATAAAGCAAAGTTCATAAAATATCACTATGTTTTTCCAAATTAGTTTCCCTGTTTGCATTAAAATTTTAAAATTTTAGCAGTAGAGAATATAAAATAAGCATGCAGGTAAAATAAGAATGTGATTATGTTTTGCCTTGAGCTTCCTAAACTGCGCCTGCTAAAGAAATAAAAATCTAGTCTACATAAGATACATAGATACAAAGATATGTTTATGATGATGATTTTAGATTTACTTTTATACATTTTTCCATGTTTGCCCCTTACAATGTTTCGTTCTGATTCATCTTTTTTAGTCATAAGAATATACCAATAGTATATTGGTATAGTGGTTATACCACTATAGTGGTTGTATGTACAAAGAAGCCGATAGGAAATAATTGCTATTTTAGCATTACTGAAATATATAACTAATAAAATTTTTGGAATATGAAACCAAGTAAACAGCCATAATATAATTATAATTATCTTACATTTACCCATCATCTCTACAAAATTTATAAATTTTTATTTAATTAAACATTAAGAAATCAATTTGTTTTAGAAATACGAGTTTATATATAATATTCACAGGGTTAGAAAAAGGAGTTTATATATAACATTTATAGAGAATTTACTATTACATATCAAAAATTGGTTCAAGACATTTCATTCTTTACATTTGAAAAAACAATAGTTGATATAGAATGCAATGAAATTATTTACTGTCTCATGTAATTGACTGGTAGTTAAAAATGACAGAATCAAGCCCAAACAACCAAAAAATATCCAATTTTTAGAAATCCACGATCATTTAAATATTTTCAGAGTATTAGAATTTAATAAATTATTTCTGAATAATTTAGATCTTCTTTATGATGATGCAAGAAGCAAAATTATAGAATACTCAATGTGTCTCAATTTCAAATAATGAAAAACTAATCATTCCTACCAAATACCTTTTAAATCAATACAAAATTTTTAAAATTATGAATGTATAAAAAAATTGTTTACTAATAAAACAGGCATTCTTCCTAAACTATGCAGACTTTAACTCCTACCTGCATCCTTTTTTATTCAATAATGACCCATCCTTTTTATATTCAATAATGACCCATTAGTCATTATTAAATATAAAAACAAAACTGTATATAGTACTGAGTAGACTGGATTTAATGTCAGCTAAGTAGCTGGCTGCCTGCCATTCATTCCTATGAAGATGCAGCTGAAGGGTAAAATTTAAAACTCTCTGCTGTTTTTGTATAATACATAATTTTTACTACTATTCATTCTTACAGTTATACTTTAAACTGTTTCCAGATAATTTCTACCAAGATTTGATTAATTAATGGAATTTTTATTATTGTTATAATTTAAAATAATCATGTAACATATGCACTTTTCTAAAAGCATTTCTTAATGCATTTTCATTATTTATCATGGAAGCACATACTAGGTTGCCAGTATATACTGAAATTTAATTTCACCTCCTACAGAAATGAGGGACAGAGGAGAGAACAAACAAGTCAGGTGCTATCATGAACAGTCAAGGACCTATTAAATCTTCATGCTACCTAACCCCTCTGCTAAGTTACATCATTTCATTCAAACTTTGTTGAATTCCTACGATATGTGTCATAACACCAGTTTGAAATCTTTCCAAATTTAAGGTGAAACACCACTCTTAAATCCATCCTTCTTAAATTACCTTGCCTATTATTTTTCCAAGAAGATTAAGATAAGTTATCATGAGTTTATTCAACTTCCTCTGACTTGTCACTCATTCAACTAGCCGTTCAAAAACACTTATTCATATCTTATGTTCCAGCCACTCTACTAGATGCAGAGATTGAAAAATGAGAAAGTTCTGCCCCTTTTCCTTCAAGAAACATACATACAGCCTAGGAGAGACAGAGACATGCAAAAAAAAAAAATGAAAATATAGTTAAAATTAGAGGTACATATAAGAAGCTACGGAAGTACAGACAGGTTGCCTTGGAGGCTCAGGAAAGCCTTCAAAGAAGGATTAATTTTCAAACTGAGTTTTAATAAACAGAACTGGACCACACAAAAGAAGAAACAGAATGGAAAAGCAAAAACAGAAATTCCACACAAAAAAAAAAAAAAAGGAAAAGAAACAAAACCTAAGAAGACAGGGATAGTGTGTGAAGGAAGTCTGACCATGCCCTCTCATTTGCTGAATATCTTCCACAGTGCTTCAGACAGACCTTAACTCCTACAATGAATCCCGCGAACTATCATGTCACTGATAGCAGGGGATTTTTTTTTATGGCAAAACCCATATAACTGACAGGGTTAGGATTCAAACTCATGTCTATATTACCAAAAATTTATGTAAATCTTCAATTAAATAAAAGAAACAACATTCCAACATCTCTATCACTCTACTACAACTTCAAATCATGAATTAATTTCATCATTCTGTCTTTCTGCTACAATAGGGTATCACACTCAATTATCTGAACTATATGGCAGTGTCCTCCACTCTCACCCTAAGAAGAGGACCAACTAACGGACAAAACTCAGTGATCAAAAAATAAGGCTTAAAGATCACCTTCTATGTACTCCTCCTAAACACCAGCATTTCCTCATGAATCTCAGTCTTGCACTCCAATTAGAAGTAGAGCCAGAACACAAATTGGATAGTCAAGACCCACTGGTGTGCTATATTCAGGAGACCCATCTCACATGCAAAGATACATATAGGATCAAAATAAAGGGATGGAGGAAAATTTACCAAGCAAATGGAAAGAAAAAAAAGCAGGGATTGTAGTCCTAGTCTCTGACAAAATAGACTTTAAACCAACAAAGATCAAAAAAGACAAAGAAGGGCATTACATAATGGTAAAGGGAACAATTCAACAAGAAGAGTTAACTATTCTAAATATATATGCAACCAATATAGGAGCACCCAGATTCATACAACAAGTTCTTAGAGACCTACAAAGAGACTTAGACTCCCACACAATAATAGTGGGAGACTTTAATATCCCACTGTCAGTATTAGACAGATCAACAAGACAGAAAATTAACAAGGATGTTCAGGATGTGAACTCAGGCTCTGGATCAAGTGGACCTGGTAGATGTCTACAGAACTGTCTACCCCAAATCAACAGAATATACATTCTTCTCAGTGCCACATCACACTTATTCTAAAATTGACCACATAATTGGAAGTAAAACATTCCTCAGCAAATGCAAAAGAACAGAAATCAAAACAGTCTCTCAGACCACAGTGCAATCAAATTAGAACTCAAGATTAAGACATTCACTCGAAACCCCACAATTACATGGAAATTGAACAACCTGCTCCTGAATGACTCCTGGGTACATAATGAATCAGGCAGAAATCAAGAAGTTCTTTGAAACCAATGAGAACAAAGAGACAACATACCAGAATCTCTGGTACATAGCTAAAGCAGTATTAAGAGGAAAATTTATAGCACTAAATGGCCACATCAGAAAGCTAGAAAGATCTCAAATTGATGCCCTAACATCACAATTAAAAGAGCTAGAGAAGCAAGATCAAACTAATCCAAAAGCTAGCAGAAGACAAGAAATAACTAAGATCAGAGAAGAATTGAAGGAGATAGACACATGAAAAACTCACCAAAAAAAAATCAATGAACCCAGAAGCTGTTTTTTTCTTTAAATTAACAAAACAGACCATTAGCTAGACTAATAAAGAAGGGAGAAGAATCATATAGACACAATGAAAAATGATAATGGGGATATCACCACTGATCCCACAGAAATACAAACTACCATCAGAGAATAATATAAACACCTCTATGCAAATAAACTAGAAAATCTAGAAGAAATGGATAAATTCCTGGACAAATACACACTCCCAGGACTAAACCAGGAAGAAGTCGAATCCCTGAATACACCAATAACAAGTTCTGAAATTGAGGCAGTAATTAATAGCCTACCAACCAAAAAAAGCCCAGGACCAGATGGATTCACAGCTGAATTCTACCAGAAATACAAAGAGGAGCTGGTACCATTCCTTCTGAAACTATTTCAAATAACTGAAAAGGAGGGACACCTCCCTAACTCATTTAATGAAGCCAGCATAATCCTGATACCAAAATCAGGAAGAGACACACAAAAAAAGGGAAAACTTCAGGCCAATATCCCCGATGAACACCAATGCGAAAAATCCTCAAAAAATACTGGCAAATCGAATCCAGCAGCACATCATAAAACATCCACCATGATCAAGTGAGCTTCATCCCTGGGATGCAAGGCTGGTTGAACATATGCAAATCAATAAATGTAATCCATCACATAAATGGAGCCAAAAACAAAAACCACACGATTATTTCAATAGATGCAGAAAAGGCCTTTGATAAAATTTGACATCTCTTCAGGTTAAAAACTCTCAATAAAATAAATATTGATGAAACATATTCCAAAATAATAAGAGTTATTTATGACAAACCCACAGCTAATATCACTGAATGGGCAAAAGCTGGAAACATTCCCTTTGAAAACTGGTACAAGACAAGGATGCCCTCTCTCACTACTCCTATTCAACACAGTATTGGATGTTCTGGCCAGGGCAATTAGGCAAGAGAAAGAAATAAAGGGAACTCAAATAGGAAGAGAGGAAGTCAAACTACTGTGTCTGTTTACAGACAACATGATTTTATATTTAGAAAACCCCATCATCTCAGCCTAAAAACTCCTTAAACTGATAAGCAACTTCAGCAAAGTCTCAGGATACAAAATCAATGTGCAAATATCACAAAGTATTCCTTTACAAACTACCATCAGAGAATAATATAAACACCTCTATGCAAATAAACTAGAAATAACCAAGCAGAGAACCAAATAAATCATGAATGAACTCCCATTCACAATCACTACAAAGAGAATAAAATACTCAGGAATACACCTAACAAGGGACGTGAAGGACCTCTTCAAGGAGAACTACAAACCACTGCTCAAGGAAATAAGAGAGGACACAAACAAACGGAAAAGCATTCCATCCTCATGAATAGGAAGAATCAATATCATGAAGATGGCCATACTGTCCAAAGTAATTTATAGATTCAATGTTATTTCCATCAAACTATCATTAAATTCTTCATAGAATGAGAAAAAAACTATTTTAAATTTCATACGGAATCAAAGGAGACTCCATAGAGCCAAGTAAAAAGTAAAATCCTAAGTAAAAAGAACAAAGTTGGAGGCATCACACTACCTGACTTCAGACTATACTACAAGGCTACAGTAACCAAAACAGCATGGTACTGGTACCAAAACAAACATATAGACCAGTGGAACAGAAAAGAGACCTCAGAAATAACACCACACACCTACAACCATCTGATCTTTGGCAAACCTGACAAAAACAAGCAATGGGGAAAGGATCTCCTATTCAGGAGCTAGGAAAACTGGCTAGCCATATGCAGAAAACTGAAACTGGACCACTGCCTTACACCTTATACAAAAATTAACTCAAGATGGATTAAAGATTTAAATGTAAAACCAAAAACCATAAAAACTCTAGAAGAAAACCTAGGCAATATTATTCAGGACACAGACATGGGCAAAGACTTCATGACAAAAACAACTTCAACAAAAGCCAGAATTGATAAATGAGATGTAATTAAACTAAGAGCAAAAGAAACTATCATCAGAATGAACAGGCAACCTACAGAATGGGAGAAAATTTTTGCAATCCACCTATCTGGCAAAGGTCTAATATCCAGAATTTACAAGGAACTTAAACAAATTTACAAGAAAAAACAACCCCATCAAAAAGTAGGCAAAGGATATCAACAGACACTACTCAAAAGAGGACATTTATGCAGCCAACAAACGAGAAAAAGCTTAACATCACTGATCACCACAGAAATGCAAATCAAAACCACAATGGGATACCATCTCACGACAGTCAGCATGGTAATTATTAAAAAGTCAGGAAACAATAGATGCTGGCGAGGCTGTGGAGAAACGGGAATGCTTTGTTGGTGGGAATGTAAATTAGTTCAACCATTGTAGAAGACAGTGTGGTGATTCCTCAAGGATCTAGAACCAGAAATAACCATTTGACCCAGCAATCCCACTACTAAGCATATACCCAAAGGAATATAAATCATTCTACTATAAAGACACACGTACACATTTGTTTGTTGCAGCACTATTTACAATAGCAAAGACATGGAACCAACCCAAATGCCCATCAATGATAGACTGGATAAAGAAAATGTGGTACATATACACCATGGAATACTATACTGCCATACAAAGGAATGAGATAATGTCCTTTGCAGGGACATGGATGAAGCTGGAAGCCATCTTCCTCAGCAAACTAACACAGGAACAGAAAACCAAACACCGTATTTTCTCACTTATAAGTGGGAGTTGAACAATGAGAATACATGGATACAGAAAGGGGGACAACACACACCAGGGCCCATTCGGGGGCCAGGGGTGAGGGGAAGGAACTTAGCGGACAGGTGAATAGATGCAGCAAACCACCCTGGCACATGTATGCCTATGTAACAAACCTGCAGGTTCTGTACTTGTATCCCCCCCTTCCGCGGCTTTTTTTTTTTTTTTTAAGAAAGAAGATAGAAGAAGAAAGAAGAAAGAAAAAGGAGAAAAGCCAGAACTGCTCACATCTGATTCCCAGTCCAATCTTCCTTCTCCTAACAGACTTCTGGAAGGCAAGAACCACATCATCTTCTTTACAGCTTTATTGTGCCAGACAAGCACCTTTCAAAGTACTCTACAAGTAATTTTAAATTCTTAAGACAACTAGAGCTACATGCTAATTGCCTAGGCTATGTTCATTTGTTTAATATTTGGTAAAATTTTTCATCTCTAATTTAAGAGTAACAATCAAAAATATAACTTAAAATACCTTAAAAATATAGCATTACTTTTATAATTCTTACAATTTTCCTACATATCTATTCACTCTGTTTATTATACACAGTATAACTAAAAACACCACCAAAAATATTGATGCTTGTGAGACTGTATGTCTATATTTCATAAAGACCTTTGCTCTTGTGTTAGTATGAAATGTTTCCCTATCTCTGGAGTGTATCAATAAAGTAGATTATAAAGCCTCATAAATTAAAGACACTCTGTTCTGACTAACTTCTAGAGAGAAATGTACATAAACAGAATATTGCCAAAACATCTATAAAATAAGGAAGTTGAACTTCTAATATTTCAAATGAGCTAGACTTTCAAAATAATTCTTAGAGGATTCAAATTCACATTATTAAGGTAAATCTTTAGAAAACTCAAGTTTTATAACTTTGGCTTAATAAAAATAGCCATGTCTTGTCTGATTTAATAATGTTAAGGACAGAGCAAGTACACATTTTATTCTACTTGGGTATGTTTTTTCCAAATGTATACAAGTTATTGAACTAATAAGCAACTATGACACGTTAAGGTTATATAACATGTAAATTTCTATTTAACCAAACTTAACCACTATTCTGGAAAACTTTATGTCAGCAGTGATTATATTATGTAGTACATCTACTTGAATATAATTTCCAAAATCTTTAGGTAACCAAAATGTGGAATTGATATTAAATTGACTTAATCAATGGATAATTCCTCAGAACACTAAAACATTAATTACTAAGCACAATTTGTCTATATACTTTTTCTTCTTATTTTTGTATGCCATCAAAAGGCAATTTGAGTTATGTTAACAAATGTGTTCATTTTTCCTATTTTACTAAAACATAAAAGAGATATGGGCAGCTCTGGCAGTCTGTTAAAATGCTTGTGTATGACTGAAAGTTCTCAATCATCTACCCCTCAAGTGTTGTTGTTGTTGTTGTTTTCCTGTAAGACATTAGTTACTTAGATTAAAAGTTGTAATTATAATACTATGAGTGTTTAAGACTAAACTAGGGGCAACAGTGTCAAAGAAACAACTGAGTATATACTTTTGTTTTTTAAAGAGAAAGAATTATTTTGCCCTAAATCAGCAGTTCACTTCAGCTTTGCTTTTTTTGTTGTTTTGTTTTTATTTTTGAGACAGGGTCTCACTCTGTCGCCTGGGCTGGAGTGCAGTAGCAGCATCTCAGCTCACTGCAACCTCCGCCTCCCTGGTTCAAGTAATTCTCCTGCCTCAGTCTCCCAAGTAGCTGGGATTACAGGCCTGCACCACCAGGACCGGCTAATTGTTTTGTTTTTAGTAGAGACAGGGTTTCACCAGTTGGCCAGGTTGGTCTCAAACTCCTGACTTCAAGTGATCTGCCTGCCTAGGCCTCCAAAGTGCTGGGATTATACACGTGAGCCACAGCACTCGGCCCACTTCAGCTTTGCTTTTACAAAAAAAAGAAAAAAGAAAGAAAGAACAAAAAAAAACCACCTCTATACTCCTTTTCTTTATTGGGACTTATTAGGGACCCTGCAGAGCTGTTGTTCATGTATAACTATTGAAATGTATTATATTAGAAATCAAACTTGAAACATTTTTTAAGAGGTATGGATCCATATAATAGCAATCATGAATCTGTTGGATGTTAACACAAATACCATAAATGATTATGGTATTACTTTTCATCATCATCATTTTGACTTTGCAGACCTCTGAGATGTCTTAAAGTGTTTGGTCTTGAACATGAGCACACAAGGGAATAAAATGTGATTTTTGTCTTGTTTGATAATATCTGATTCTAAAAAGAAGCTACAAAAATTGTTAAAATAAACTTCAATCAATTTTGATGGGTTTGCTTCCCTGGCTTACTGATTAATTTTTTTGCCTACAATAACAAAGTTATTCCTACCTCTGGCAATTCTCAAATTTGAATATTCACACTTTTTTATTTTCTTAGGTTGCAAACATTCTCCATTCTTTTCAAATCTCTGATGCCTCCTCTCTTCACTCACACAGAAAATTGTTCAACATTTCTTGAAATGATAAAAATCAAACTCATCCTCTCTTCTTTAGTTTTCTCCATCTCTCTCCAGTCCCTCAAAAATAAACTTTTTGGTCAGACTCATGCCTGTAATCCCAGGACTCTGGGAGACCAAGGTGGAAAAAATCACTTGAACCCAGGAGTTCACGACCAGCCTGGGCAATAGGGTGAGACCCCATCTCTACAAAAAATAAAAAACATTAGCCAGAAGTGGTGGTACATGCCTGTAGTCCTAGCCACTTTGGTGGCTGGGGTGGGAGGATTGCTTGAGGTTGAGATGGGAGGATCGCTTCAGTCTGGGAGCCAGTCATGAGGGCACTACTGCACTCCAGCCTGGGCAACAGGTTAAGAAACTGCCTCAATCAATCAATAAAAAATAAAAATTGTTTTCATGCAATCTCTTTTTTCCCTTACACTTATACTCTTTTCCATTCCTAATGTAACTGACTATTTCAGATCCTTCTTACTTTTCACTGAACTACTAAAATAACTACCAAACTAATTTCCTCGCCTCTAGTTTCTACCAAAACCAATCCATACTGAAATCTCTCCCACTTGAAGGACCAACTCTTTAGCAAGGCAAACTGTGCCAAAACCTAGCTCATTTACTTTTATAGTTTTATCTCCCAATACTCTCCTGTACAAAA
The DNA here is from genome assembly GCF_029289425.2 of Pan paniscus. NCBI lineage: Eukaryota > Metazoa > Chordata > Mammalia > Primates > Hominidae > Pan > Pan paniscus. Next base: position 51,672,736 of record NC_073249.2, on the reverse strand, counting down.
CCCTCCACTGTATCAAAAAAAGAAAAAATATATAATCAAAGCTCCTGAAATGCCATGTCAGTTGTCCCACTGGTTCCTCAATTGCCAAAAGAAGGAAAACATACTGCGAGAAGCGTATAATAAACCAGTGCCTACAGGTACTAACAACTCCATGTTATGAAAAATGGATTGATATTATTTCTTTGGACTAAATTACATATTGCTTTTAAATTCTAAAGATACCAAGAGAAAAATTATTACAATAATCTTTTTTAAGGGAGCTAAAATAAGTGAGGTAAGTTTGAGACAACATTCCAAGCAGAAAAAAAACAATAAAGCTAAAAATTTAAGAGTAAACGCTTTTGAGTCAGACAAACATGTCTTCAAATCTTAGCTCCGCCTCTTACAAGCACTGTGACCTCAGGTAAGTTTCTTACTTAAGACTCAGTTCAGGTATAATACTATCTCCTATTAGCCCTGGGAGGATTTAAAAATAAAATGAAGTATGCACATAAAGCACCTAGTATAGTGCCCAGTGCATGGTAAGAGTGAAACAAAGAGCTTTTTAAGATTATAATTACTGAGGTAGCCGCAGATCCAGAGAAAAGGCTAGTTAAGGAGAATGCAGTTGGTAGAGAAAAGCAGTAAAAGGGAAAAGGGTTAAGAAATATACACAGAGTACTTGTCTCTTCTGTACAATTCAATAAATTCCCTAAAAAGTATATAGCAAAACAATTATTCAAGGCCCTTGACTAGATTCCCATGTAAAGCTTGATTTCTTTAGATGTAAAATGAAATAGATACACAAAATGGTATCTAAAGTTCCTTTCAGCTCTAACCTTCAAGAAGGCTATAAGAATTGTTGTAAACTAGAATCCTAAGAATTATGAATGTTCACCACCATTACATGGTTAAGCGCTTCTGTATTTCACTAAGCATATGAAGGCTTATTGATGTCCCAGTGATCTCACAATTTCAGAAACAGAACAACAATTAAGCCCCAAATGAAAAAAATCCAAGCTGGACCTGACAAGTACATTATCACTCTCATGTGAACCCAAAGTTAGCAGTCTTCAGAACCCCTAAAAATGCTCAGAGGCAGTTTATAAAGTAAAAGGTAGAAATTAAAAAAAAAAAAGACCTGAACAGGAATAGGAGGTTTGTAATTGGTTGAACAGACAAGACAGAATTGAGAAGACTAAAATATATATATATATATTGGAATGGTAAAATGAGTGAGCAAGGCTCTAGTCTAACTACAAGCTACTTGAGATCAAACGCAAACTTCTTATTCCCAAGTCATGTCTTCACTGTAGGGAGTTCTTTTACATACTTAAGATATTTATAAATCTAAAAAGCTAAAATCAAATTATAATTCTATACCCTCTTTTTATGTGAAACCATGGTCAAAGGTTGTACTAGACGTAATTAATATTTATTACGCCCATTTATCAGACTTTTTGAGTGTAATTTCTAAGTCTTTCAGATTGACTTTCACATCTAGAAAAGTATTCTTTCATGTTTATTCAAAATCACATGTCTGTAGGCTTATTTCTGAATGAACTGCTTTAAACACATACTTTTACCAGCTTTCATGTTTGCAAATGGTGAGAACTCCATCTGTGGACTTAAATTATAGCTAAGTTTGTGTATTCTGAATTTAACAGTGACAAGACTGTCTTATCCCATTTATTTGAAGACATAAGAAAGGAACCTGCTCATCAGGCATCCAGCAAAAAGTACTTATTTCTATCAAAACTTAAATTTGTATAATATAAAACCTCGAATAATGCGTGAAGCTAGTAGGACAAAACATAGGATAAACACTTCAGGATGTTGCGTTGGGCAAAGATTTCATAAAGAAAACCTTAAAAGCACAGGCAACAGAAGCAAAAATAGACAAATGAGATTATATCAAACTAAAAAGCTTCGGCACAGCCAAAGGAACAACCAACAGACTGAAGAGACAACCAACAGAATGGGAGAATGTATACGTAAACTAATCATCTGACAAATTATTAAGATCCAGAATATACAAGGAACTCAAACAACAGCAAAAACACAAACAATACAATTTTAAAATGGGCAAATGAGCTGAATAGACATCTCTCAAGAAAAGACATAAAAATGGCCAACAGGCACATCAAACAATCTCAGCATCACTAATCATCAGGGAAATGCAAATCAAAACCACAAAGAGTTATCATCTCACCCCAGTTACAATAGTTATCATCAAAGAGACAAAAACTAACAAATGCTGGCAAGGAGGCAGAGAAAGGGGAACTCCACACACTGTTGGTGGGAATGTAAATTAGCATAGCAATTATATTAAAAATAGTATGGAGGTTCCTCAAAAAACTAAAAACAGAACTATCATATGATCCAGCAATCCCACTACTGGGTATATATCCAAACGAAAGAAAATCAGTATACCAAAGAGATACATGTTTATTGCAACACAAGAGCCAAGATACGGAATCAACCTAAGTGTCCATAAACAAATGAATGGATTAAAAAATACGGTATACATACAAAATGGAATACTATTCAGCTATAAAAAAAGAACAAAATCCTGTCATTCATGGCAACACAACACAGATGGGCTTGGAGGATATTATGTTAAGTGAAATAAGTCAGGCACAGAAAGACAGATATCTCATGTTCTCACTCATATTGGAAGCTTAAAAAATTGATCTCATAGAAGTAGAGTAGAATAGTGGTTACTAGAGGCTGAGAAGGGCAGGCAGGGGCTTGGGGCTGATAGCCAGAGGTTAGTTAATGGATCTAAAATGACAGCTAGATAGATAGGAGGAATGGTGTTCTAGTGTTCTATAACACTGTAGGGTGATTATAATTAACAAGAATTTATCATATATTTTCAAATAGCTAGAAGAGCAGATTTTGAATAATCCCAGTGAAAGAAACGATAAATGTTTGAGGTGATGGATATGCTGATTACCCTGATTTGATCATTACATATTGTATACATGTATCAAAATATGACATATATGTATAATATCTATATCATTATCATCTATATATGTATAATTATATGCATATATTTATATACATATATTATATACATATATTATATTATTATAATATATTATATTATATTATTATAATATATTATATTATATTATTATAATATATTATATTATATTATTATAATGTATTATATTATATTATTATAATGTATTATATTATATTATTATAATATATTATATTATATTATTATAATATATTATATTATATATAATATATTATAATAATATAATATAATATATTATATTATATTATTATAATATATTATATATTATTATTACATTATATTATATATAATATAATTATTGTTATATTATATATAATATATAATATATTATATATGATATAATTATTGTTATATTATATATAATATATAATATATTATATATGTATAACAATAATATATATAATATTATATATTATATATATAATATATGTAATGTATAATATATAATATATTATATATGTATAACATATATAATATATTATATATATTATATTATATAATATATATTATATATGTATAACATATATAATATATGTTATATATTATATATGTATAACTATATTATATATTATATATTATATATGTTATACATATATAATATATAATATATATTATATAGTTATACATATATAATATATATTTATAACATATATAATATATATTATATATGTATAACATATAATATACAATATATAATTATATATTATATATCATAATATGTAATATATAATTATATATTACATATTATAATATATATTTTAATATATAATATATAATATATAATTATATATTATATTATATAATATAATATATTATATATTATTATATATTATATTATATAATATATTATATTATATAATATATTATATATTAAAATATATATTATAATATGTAATATATAATTATATATTACATATTATGATATATAATATATAATTATATATTATATATTATATGTTATACATATATATTATATACATATAATATATACATATATATTATATACATATACACCAATAATAAATATCACCCATATATATGTATAATTATATATCTTTTTTTTTTTTTTGGGACGGAGTCTCGCATTGGTTGCCCAGGCTGGAGCACTGCAGTGGCACGATCTCGGCTCACTGCAACCTCCACTTCCCAGGTTCAAGTGATTCTCCTGCCTCAGCCTCCCAAGTAGCTGAGATTACAGGCGCATGCCACCACACACGGCTGTTTTGTATTTTTAGCAGAGACGAGGTTTCACCATGTTAGTCAGGCTGGTCTCGAACTCCTGACCTCATGATCTGCCCGCCTCAGCCTCCTAAAGTGCTAGGATTACAGGCGTGAGCCACTGTGCCCAGCCTTATCAATTTTTAAAAAGCAAAAAATTGGCAAAAAAATCCTTAAATCTGTATTATTTACCATATATTACATATAAAGCAACATCAAAATGATAAATCTATAACATAAAGTTTAAATGATTTTTCCATTTACATATATCATGTAAAACTACTGCATCATTTTGGTCATACTAAATATTTGAGGAACTATAGAAGACTATAACATAAAATGCAAATGGAATAAATTCATCCAGTAGTCTTGCATGCCATATTTTTTAAAGAAAGTAAAGCTATAGGTAAGAACTATTTTAAAATAAAAAAAGTGATAATTCAACTTCTATATGTAAATGACTCAGATACTACTGTGACAAGGAGAGAACTGATCACTTATTTATGGCAGTAACGCTTACTTCTAAGTACACAGAAACAATAAGAGTATATTTAACAAAGATTTCATATTGTCAACTTTTTATTGTTTTTAATGTTTTCCAATATATATTCTATAGATAAACAAGTATAAAATATGTTGAAAGTTTAAACATCTAGCTCCTATGAGTTTCAATATAAGGACTTCTTCATCACCCATCTACTTGGTAACTTTAAAAGATTCTTCCATATATTCCACACACATGCATTTTTGTCTCACAGTTGATCAAGAGAAAATAATTTTAGCAATCCATGTTCACTAGTAGTTATACTAGCAACAGCAGCAGTAATAGTAGCAACAATCATAATACTTCAACTTTAAATTTTTTTAAAAATTATGTGGTACCAACCTGGTCTCCAAAGTCCTCTGGGAATTTCCACAATACCACAGGATCTGTAAATAATTGACATGTATAATTAAACAGCAGCAAAAGAACACATTTAAAGGAACAATCTTGGTTAAACACTCTTAAAATTGTCAAAGCTACTTTAATTACAACATTTAAATTTTTCTTTAAACATTTATAGTTGATGACATTCACTTCTCTTCCTTTCTATAATTAAATATTTTGATTTTTTAAGAAATGTAATGACCTTCAAAATAGAAATAAATGATATTAATAACTTGGTCAGGTTATTAAAAATCATTACTGTATTTCTTTTAGCAACTCACTTTTTATTGACATACCTTAGATTTTAAGATTTTAAACTCTGAATTTTCTATTTTAACTACACTTTTAAAATACTGGTATTCCTTTGAAAAGAAAAATACAAATGTATCAAGTATGTAATAAAATATATTATAGCTCTCAGAGACTAGACCAAAATACACCTTAAATATCCATTTAAAATTCCAATTAAGATTTACAAAAACTGTAATATTTGCCTTATATCAGTTTTTAAATCTCATATTTGCAGTAATAGATAAGTTGGTAAGTAGATATAAAGCAGTTCATTTAAAATACAATTGATATTTGCAGGGCATTTCACAGAAATTTTTCTAGCATGTTTTATCTAGTAATTAATATATATAAATCAATATTGTTTATAAATATTCACACTAGTTTTTCATTTTCTTTTTTTCTCACAGTATTTCTCTTCTACTTAGCACACTAAAATGCTAAGATCTTAGTTTAGTAAGCACTAATAAATATTTTAGTCATATACTTATTGTTTAATTCTGTCAAAAATAAACTTCTGAATACTTCAAATGTGTTTTAAAGGGATAGTGTATAATGGATTATTTCTTCTGGGCAAAAAAAAAAAAAAACAAAACTTGAAAGCCCAAGATAAGACTAATGTGTGTAACAAGTACCACCCATATGACAGGTTTTGAACTCCATGCCAAGTAAAAGGACTTGTGGATCAAAGATAACACTTCATGTACCAATCAGTGAAAACTTACAGCTTGATTCCATTATTTCCAATATTTCATACCATTTTCTAAAAAACACATATATATTTCAAATTTTTTAATTATAAAACTCAATAAATGTCTAGCAACATTTTTAGCATGAGCTGGCTCCTCTTGTGTTTATACTTAAGTTCCACAGAATTTTTTTCAGGTATTTTAAATTAAAAAGAAAAAAGTAAGCTTTCGACGATTAAACTTTTTATTTATTAAGGACTAAAAAGTTTCCATATAAATAATAAAAATCAATAATTTAAAACATCTTATATAAGAATAATACATTACAAATTTATGAAGGTAATATTAAATGATTATATCCTCATGTAAAACGAAATGCATACATTTCTAAAATGAATGTGGAATGCATTACACATCACCTAAAAACACTCAAACGTAAATATCTTGTGGATAATTATATTCCCAATTAAAAAAATAGACATATATTTATATGGCAGTTTTACGAAAATGGTAGCTGCTAAAATTTGAATCTCATAAAACAAAGGCATATGACAGAATTTTCATAAAATATTAAATGAAAGTTTTTATCTTCATAAAGTAATACAATTACTAACAGCTACATAAACAAATCCTCATGCAGAAATACAGAACAGTTCTTTCTCATGAATAATGAAATTACAGGGTTTCAATGTGAATATTTAAAATCTCCCTTTTAAGTAACCTCAACTTTGTAATTACTATTTGAGAAGATGTTTGTGACAACTTTTTTACAACTATGTCTTAAATAAGTATACTTATGTTATTGAATAGCTTACAGTTTGCCCTTGCTGTTTGTAGCATTTACCTAAATATGTTTTGCTGCCTGACTTTTCCTCACTACCATTTTTTTTCTGTATACTCTGTTTTTTCGGAGAGAGAACAAATAAGTACATGAAAACTGCATCTATTGGTTTAAGCACAAAGTAGAAAATATCCCAGCTCTTTTCATTAAATGAATTTTACCCTTCAGCATGCAAAAAATTATTATAATCATGTGCATCCATATTTTGAAATGGATTAACTTAGTTACTGCCTATGTGATTAGATTTAGACCACATCTGACACATCTTTGTAGCAACTTTTCAGAAGTACTGCAAAGGAAGAAACAAAAGGGCTCTGAAAAAAATAATCCGATTCAACAACTTTATGCACAAAGACTGAATTTTCTGTTCCCTGAGGATTACTTTCCAGATACTCAATCTGATCTGGCAATGTTAGGTCAATTTTATGCTGATTTTATGGGTGAAAGGATGAGAACTGCTGGTGGGAATCATCGTTGCCAGTTATGACTGATATACACTGTGTTTCTCTTTTTTCCAATGCCTACCAGTAAATCAAAGGAGACTCCATATCGTAATTAAAGAAAAAAATTTTACTGCCAACATTCTAGAAACCAAATAAATATAAAAGGAAGAATACTTGATTTTGACATAAATATATTTAATCTCTTAGTTTAATAAGAGATAATGTTACAGCATAGTAAGAAAAAAATACAAATTTTTATTAAATCAGTAACTTTAGAAGATGAATATTTAAAGTATGATTTGCACATCATCAACATAAGGATTCCAAACTCACTATTAAGGCTTTTTTTTAAATGTAAAGTAAGATAAAGTCAGCAATATTTTATTTTCCCAATCAAATATTTCACATTTCCTGGCCCTTAACTGAAAACAAAATTAAAATAACTTAGAATACCAGTGTGATTCTACTACACTACAAAAAGAGTATGCAGTAAAAGAGCTCCAATTTGCACAAAAGGATAATATTTACTTAATTCTGCGGAATTCAAAGATGATTAAATATACAGTATCTTCAAATTTATGCATTTGTAAAATCTCAGTTCAGAGACTACATACTTTTGGAAAAGTATAATATATAATATTAGTATTTTTCTTGATTACGGGTTTCAGTGCCTAATATACCCACACTGTAGAAGAATATGTATGAAGAAATTGAGGTCAAAACAATGAGAAGTGTGATTTACTCACGTAGCTAGGTAATGTCTGAGGTTACAGCTTTCTTTACTGAGATGTGAGGAGCATATGTTTTAAATAATTTCCAATAATTCACAAATTTTTGTGGCCCATTTAACTTAAAGTTCAATTTATTTCATTCAAAAATCTATGCAGTGCTAAAGAAAGAGGAAAAGTCCCTGCGTTACAATGCCCTACAACATTCACAAAGAGAAACGTCAAAGGGCAATTTCGTTTTTGTACAAAATATTCTTTTAAGTGAGGTATCCTGTAGGAACATTTGAACTCAACTTGAAAATTCACTGGCTTAAAAATGTAAAAAAAAAAAAAGTTCCTAATGAAGCAATGAAATGAGCAAAAATCATTAAAGAAAATGTGTAATTTTTTGGTAATGTATGATTTTTATTCTTTCACCTGTGGACACATAATGGTGAACTAAACAAAACAGGGTCTACCACTTACAGAGAAGAGGAGCATCTACATATATAATGTAATAAAACTTAATGCATTTTTATGATACTAGAAGAAGGGGTACTGCAGGAGCACATAATAAGGAAATCTAATTTAGAGAGTCACTAAAGGACTTCAAAAGGAAAGGACATAAATTGACACAAGTTAGACAAGCAAAGAATAATCTGGGCCATAAAGTGGGCAGGGGAGAACATTCTAGAGTGAAGAACCAATACGCATGACATCTTGAAGGTTAAAAGAAAGCAGAATACCTTTTAGAAACTGAAAAATCATCTAACATATCTGAATGTAGACTAAGAGGGAGACAATGTCTAGAGATAAAGCTGGATTGGCAAGGGAAGCCACTGAAGCAGACAGTAGTATAAATCAAGTTAGAAAGAACAACCAGAAAGGGAGAATGCAGCTAGAGTGTGTGTTATTATGAAAGTCAAGAGAAGAGGGTGTATCTAAAAGAAATCCTCAAACAAATGCTGCAACACATTGAGAGATGATGACTGAAGAATGGCAACTATATTAAAAGACATAACACCACAGTAAGATGAGCCTCAGTGGAAGGGTAGGAAGGAGGTGGCCGATTTAAGATTATGGAATGAGTGAGTATGATGAAAGAGAGGCAGTATGTACAGAGGCAATTTACTTAAGAAAGGATAGACAAAGTAGAGGAAAGTAAAGGTAGACAGAAAGCTTAAGCTAGAGATATTTGTTTTTTTCTTTTGACTGGTACAGACTTGAACATGTTTAAAAGGCTATGGGAATTCATGAGCTAGCAGAGAGCCAGCAAAGAAGGAATACAAGATCCCTGAGAAGACAGGAAGGTTGGAATTCAGATCGAGACAGTGAGAGGAGCCTAAGACAGAAGCTGAAGTACGTTTTCCATTGTTATAGGAAAAAGAGAAGAGGAAAGACATAAAGCCAAGTAAATTTGTAGTGCAAAAATACGAGTTTTGTGAAAAAAAACTGCTAATATTTTTCTATGTAGTAGGTAGTTCTCTAAAGCAAAGCTTTCTGCTAAAACACACAAAAAAGCTGTTGGAGCTTTAAGGAGGAGGTATGAAATAACCATTTCAGGCAGAGTTCTCAATATAGGTAGATATCCAACATGGCATTTAATGGCAGTAAAGTGGCATTTCTCTCAATTGGTGGATTCTGTCAGGGTGAGGTTTCTGTTAGTCAGGTGGATGGGAAGATAATCTAAAAGAGTGGCTGCAGATCTGAATTACGTATCTAAAGCTAATAAAAAGGAAGTCATATTTTCTGAAAAGTCCATTAATATTATATGTTATACCAAATGATACAAATGTATTTTAAAACAGCATAGTTTCAGTTAAAGGTCTACAACATATAACTGAAGACTGTAGGATTCAGAAATAAGATGACATAAATAAATGGAAGTAGAATTACGAAATCACATAGTTGAAGTCTGGGTCTTCTACTTATGAATAACACAATGCTTTCTGTGTATGATCAGAAGTAGGTTTTGAAAAATAGCAAATCAATTTCCTTGTCTCTTTCTCCCTCAGACTCTCTAGGTTGTTCTTAAAAGAGTCTCATCTATTTATCCAAGTGTACTATATAAATACCTTTTTTGACGTGTGCTATTTTTGAAAAAGTTTGATAAGCATGTAATTTAATAATTATGGTTAAAATGATATTTTATTACATCTGCCAAAATAATTTTCAAACTCATTAATTATTGTAATTTTTTTTGAGACAGGGTCTCACTCTGTCACCCAGGGTAGAGTACAGTGGCATGAGCATGGCTCACTGCAGCCTCACTCTCCCAGCCTCAAGCAATCCCTTCCATCTCAGTCTCCCAAGTAGCTGGGACTATAGGCATGCACCACCATGCCCAACTAATTTTTTTTTTCTTTTTTGTAAAGATGAGGTCTCGCTATGTTACCCAGGCTGGTCTTGAACTCGTGGGCTCAGGTGATCGTACTGCCTCCGCCTCCCAAAGTGCTAGGATTACAGGTGCGAGCCAACATACTCAGACTTATCATAATTTTATATTCAGCCTGATTGAAAAAAAAGGGTTTAAGGAAATAATTCACTCAATCATTTAGGGCCACAAATGACTTTGGTGAAGCCAGAGATTCAGAAGATCGACACTTTTGCCATTTTTCCTTGGCACAGACTCCAGCAAAACACAGATTTACTGCATGATAGAAAGATATCACTCATTTTGACAAAGTAGTAATAAAAAGCTTCACTGATCCACTCAAAAAAGAATAGTATGATAGACTGTACTATAAACCTTAAGATTATAAGCAACAGTGAAAATAAAAACAAATTCATTGCTGGAAAGTCTTAAATTCAGACTACATCTAATCTTGATAAAACATATATAAGCAGATGTTTGTACAAATTATTTTGAAGTTAACCTATAGATGACAATATTTAATTTTATCATCTTCTTAAAGGTCTAATTCAGTAGTTCTCAAACTTCAACAAAAATATCTACACAAACAGACTGCTGGGTCCCACACACAAAACTTCTGAGGTGGGCCTGAGAAACGGCTTTTTTTTTTTTTTTTGAGATGGAGTCTCACTCCGTTGCCCAGGCTGGAGTGCAGTGGCACAATCTCTGCTCACTGCAAGCCCCACCTCCCGGGTTCATGCCATTCCCCTGCCTCAGTCTCCCGAGTAGCTGGGACTACAGGCGCCCACCACCACACCCAGCTAATTTTTTTTATTTTTAGTAGAGACAGGTTTCACCATGTTAGCCCAAATGGTCTCGATCTCCTGACCTCGTGATCCGCCTGCCTCGGCCTCCCAAAGTGCTGGGATTACAGGCTTGAGCCACCGTACCCAGCCGAGAAACTGCATTTCTAAAAAGCTCTCAGGTGATACTGATGCTACTGGTCTCAGGACCACACTTTGAGAACTAACAGCATGGACTATGTATCTCTCACAATGATTAGCATTATGCGTCACATGTTAAGAAATTTAATATTTCCTTCAAAAGGAAAGGACATAAATTGACACAAGTAAGACAAGCAAAGGATAATCTGGGCCATAAAGTGGGCAGGGGAGAACATTCTAGAGTGAAGAACCAGTATGCATGACACTTTTATATATTTATAAAAAATATATTCTTTAAAATATGACAATAAATAATTTATATTTTCCTTTATTACATATATACTTGATATGACAACAAATATATCTTCATAGGGCTAGAAACAAACATCAACTATACCACTTACAGCAGAAAATAATTTTAGCAAGAAAAATACCACCAAAATGTTTTTAAAACCCAAATACTACTGATACTATAATTCTATTTCCATATCCCAATGAAAGAATTTTATTTCAAAATTGAATGTTTTGTGACACTGGAACCACATGATTTAAGGAACAATTATGGAGGACTATAGTTATGTGTACACAAGATATACTGCCTATTATTCCCTCTAACTTTATATGCTGTATGCTGTATACATACATATTGGTAGTCCATATCTAAACAAGATAGATGTCCTTTTGTAATTTTCCAACTCAGATATGTGAGAAAATTTTTCTTGCTGTGCTGTCTTACAATGCTTTCTTTCATGAATTTAAGCAATTAGTTCCAATATGGACAACAGAAAGACTATCTGTGAATGCAAAATATAGTAATAGTAATAATAAGGCCTCTTTTATTTACTTATTTGGTATTTCAAGAAAAGGTTCATTATATATGGATAGAAACTTTGTATTTTCTGAATGAGAAAGGACATTAAATATTCTTTTTTTTTAATCACCCAAAGTTACACTGTATCCTGTGTCTAGAGCTAGTAACTATTGAAGCCAAGACTAGGATTCAGGTATCCTTGCTTCTTATATAACATCCTTTCTAAAATATGCTGCTGCAATTTGCTATACTTGGTTGATCTTTGATTTTACTGTTCATTCATTAGACAGTAATTTAAAGAACATCCACAAGTCTAAACGTTTCTTAGTTATCTATAGGAAGACATTCTCACCAAGCCAAACATTTGTATTTTGTAAAACAATGGCCTAAATCTTACAGACTTCCTTTGAACAATACTTGGAAATTTGTATGTGAAGAAACCTAGAAAAGGAGATTAATTACTAATAATACTCAAATCAATACCTTCTCAATCTGAAATTAAAATAATTCTTCATTTAATCATGTAAGTTTGATTCACACATACAAAGACCTCACAGAAATGAAAACATTATTTCAAGATCTTTTACTTTATAATCACTTGCAAAAATAGAGATCACACTTCTATTTGTTATTTTACATAATGCATACATTTAAAATTAAAACTAAGCAATTTTGAAAATATGTCCATTTGTTCACCATTCTAAAAATGCACATAAGAAATGGTGGAAATAAAATTTAATGTAATGATCCACTGTGATTATCTTCATTCGAATAAGCCATCCTGGAAAATCAAACTAGCACTTTAAAATAATTTTGGTGTTTTTGAAACTCAAACCTTAAAAAAACAATTTGGATAATGGATAATTCTAACCTTTCTAAATATTTCTAGAAAGATGTAAAATCAGCATCACAACTTAAAACAAGGAAGCTCTCTTTTGAGCAAATATTAGCAAATTCTAACTAAGGTAATGAAAATGGAACTTCAAAGAACCTTAAGAAAATATAACTCATAGCATGTTAGATATATCATTTTGCTACATCCATTCCTTTTAAACAAGACCTATTATAATAAAATGAAAACCCTCATCAATCACCTGATAGAGTAATTCCAAACTTAACCAAACAGGGCTAATGGGTGAGAATTGAATTGAAAACACCTTGACAAAGAAAGCAATTTCTTTTCTTCGCACTCCTCTGAAGCTGTGGGTGATCATGGTAATCGAACCATCAACAGTGAGGGGCCATCTGTCCCAAGGGCCCTTCATGAGAGTTTTAAAAAAAACATCAACAATAAAGAAGGGAAAGAAATGCTGTACCACAGATGTTCAATCTTGATTAATCTATCACAAGGAACTTACAACTGAGAATCAATGTTTTGACATTTTTCAGATACTAATCATTAAAAGCCAACACAAACGTTTTTATAAGAACACAGGGAAAAAAAGTTAATAGGTTGCTTGTAGAAAGATGATCTGTCATACAGAACCTAATATACCTTTGAGTCAGCTAAGATCTTAAAGTTGCTTTAAGATCATATCCTAAAGCAATAGCTTTTATTATGATTCCTTTAAGGAGGAAAGAAGGTAAGAGGCCATGCTTTAAGTTAGCATGAGACTGTTGTTTGTTATAATTCTTTATAATTTTTATAATTATAAGAATTATAAAAAAGCAAGTATATGGTTAAATAAAAGAAGACATATATTTTTATTCACAGCACTCATTATACTTAACTCTTTGAAGTAAAATATTGTCAAGAAACAGTCTTAATGTGAAACTTCAGAATGTAAAATTAACTGAACTGCTCATAAAACAGCTTCATTTTATTCATGACATTTAAAATCATGTTCATATTACACCAAAAAGTAATTTTGGGTAGATGTGCAAATGCTTCAAAGCTTTCTTGCTTGATATAAAGATGGTCTGAAGTACAGTAAACTTCTAATACTCCTGGATATAACAGACACAGTTCCAATGACTTGAGAATAAGGTAAAATTCATGAATAGAATCATACTAACTACAAAAATGACTTAAAGTTCACTAACATAAAAACATGTGTAAGCTACATTAAGAATAACTGCCAAAAATATTTTAAAATTAATTTTAAAATGAAAAATACATTAAAACAAAACATCAAAGAACCAAATTAAACCATGCATGACCTTTCTTTCAGGATATTTTCAAGTTACAATAAAAGTAAATGTAGAATAAATTTAAGATTCTAATGAATATAATAAAGTCACTAAGAAACTTACTGTAAATGCAATAACTCTTATTTATCTTTGTATCTACAAAGCCTAGGAATGGATCCTGTCACCCTAAAGAGATGGCACCTCAGGCACATGACAAAAGGAAAGTACAAATGCCCTCTTGAAGAAGAAACACTTGATCAACTCAGGTCTTGCCTAACATAAATGGGTAATTCAAAATTACTACAGAAAATCTAAACACCTGTGATTATAACCATCAGACACAAAGAATGGAATTAAGATACTAATTTTTTTTGTTCCTCCCACACAGGCTTCAGATATTAAAATTACCTGAAACAGCATATATTGTAAGGATATTTAAAATGTTATACAATAACATAACTCAAAACATGAACTAGCAAATTTTGAAAACTAGAACTTTAAAAAATATAAAAATATAATCTATGAAATTAAAAGCTCAATGAATAGAACAGCATATCTTATAAAACTGAAGACAGAAATAGTGAACTAAGTCAGACACAAATGATATTAAAACAGATTGAGCCATAAAGAGGCAAAATAAATGAGAAAAGAGGTTAAGAAAAATGGAGACCAGAATAAAATAAATCTATTTAAATTTCTAAAAGATCAGACCCAAGATACCAGAGTGTGTATAATGGAAGAGGGAAGAAAATAATATTAGAAGAAATAAAGGCTGTTTTCCAAAACTGATAAAAGACACATCTTTAGATTTGGAAATGACAACAAACCTAAGCAAGATCTCAAGACAGACATGACTAGATACATCACAATGAAATTGCAAAGTATAAAAAGATATGGATACCTTTCAAAGCATCCTAGAGAGAAAAGAGGTAAGTAGAAAACTACATACATTATTACATCGACAGCAGACTTCTCAATAGCAGCAATGGAAGCCAGAAGACAGTGGAATAATATACTCTAAAACTTAAGAACTGTGCAAACAGGAATGTAGGGAAAATAAATACATTTTCAGAAAGACAAAACTGAAAGATTTACCAAGAATAGACCCTTTCTAAAGGAGCAGCTAAAGAAATTGTAACAGAAAAATTCTTTTTTATAAAATGCAAGAAATTATATATTTCTTACATGCAAACATATATATAAAACAATGTTTACTGAAGCACTGTTTACAATTAGCAAAGTTTTGCAAGATAACCTATATGCCCATCAATACGAAAATGATTATACCATTATTATTCTATGAAACACTATACAACTCTGAAAAGGACTATAGCCTTGAAAAAAAAAGTTATATTTGTTCATATGAAAAAAATCTAAAAGAGTGATAAATGAAAATAATGAGACAAGGTGAGGTCAGAGAGTTAAGGGGGAACAAGCAGAACATAAAGGGCCTTAAGAGTGATAAAAAGGAACCTGCTTACACTCTGGGAAAGGGAGCCACAGCAGCATTTGAATAGAGAGGAGACATGCTCTGACATATTTTAACAGGATCACCCTGGCTTCTGTGTTGAGTATAAACTGAAAGGTAATAAAATAATGAACCCAGTTATGATGTTACAGATAATATTTAAAATGAACCTCTTAGGAAAAGAACTTACATCATTCATATATATATGAATGACTCAGATATATATATATACATATACACACACACACATATATATACACACATATGTATATACACACACATACACATATATATAGACAATTTGTGGTAAAATATCAGGGAAGGAAGCAGATAACATAAAATTTACAAGATGATCTACCCTCTTGAGACAGAATTCATGGCAAGGGCAATAAGGGTCCAAGAGTCCAGTGGAAACTCTCCCAGTAGATTATAGTGGGTGTTTTATGAACCTGACGTGGACCCAGTGATCTTGCTGGCATGTAAATACTCTGGAAAGAAAAGAATCGTGTTTTATACAACTAAATGAGTTCTAGATCTGAAGAACTTCAACATAGATGTTGAGAAGCCCTCCCTACTCACTTTGCAGAACTGCAACCCAGGCTGTGAAGGATCACATGACATAAAAACTGCAAAGACCTGTGACTAGCAACATCATCATGAATGGCAGTCCAGGAGCCAAGTGCAGCAATAATGAAATAGGATATACTTCAAACAATGGGCTAAGATGAGGGTGAATATCACTGTCAGCACCCACCAAAGTCAGAAGCGTAATCCTAGGTGAAGCACTAAAACAAGGTCTAGACAAATGATTGCATCAGTGATATGGAAATAATCACAGTGAGACATTAAGAGCAAAGGCATGAAGCATAGTAGTTGAGGTAGACAAGCAATTCCTCACTACTTATGAGATAACCCTGGAGGGCCACAGAAATACTAAAAGAGAATGAATACCTCAAAATGGGATCGAGACCCAGAAGGTACTCAAGAGGTTATCAAGCTGGAAAAAAACTGAATCTAAATATCAATGTGATGTGATGTCATCTATACCTTCATGTTAGAGAAATCTAAGGACTTGTGGGGAACACCTTTCAAATGTTCATAGTAAAAACTAAGAAACTTGTTAACATAAAACTATAATAATAAAATGAACACAACATAGCTATTACATTTCAGTTCACAGGTCTCTGTTGATGTAGAATGAAAAGCAAATGAAAGTAGAGATGTGAATATTTTATTCTGTTTCTAATTAAATATGTTGTTTTATTGCTAAAATCTTCCCTGATCGTATCCAGAATTTCCTTAAACTAATAATGGGTAAATATCATTAACCTTTGAGGTCAAGATTATGACTGGTAAATACAACACTGTGATACTGGCAAAAAGAATCATTTCCTTGAAGGGGCAGAAAACTATTAGTCTGAATATGCTTACTAATAATTAAGTCCTACAGTAATTTTCACCCATTTTTCTTAAAACATAATTAGCGCCAGGCGCAGTGGCTCACACCTGTAATCCCAGCACTTTGGGAGGCCAAGGAAGGTGGATCATGAGGTCAGGAGATTGAGACCATCCTGGCTAACACGGTGAAACCCCATCTCTACTAAAAATACAAACAATGAGCCAGGCGTGGTGGCAGGCACCTGTAGTCCCAGCTACTTGGGAGGCTGAGGCAGGAAAATGGCGTGAACCCGGGAGGCGGAGCTTGCAGTGAGCCAAGATCGCGCCACTGCACTCCAGCCTGGGAGACAGAGTGAGACTCCTTCTCAAAAAAAAAAAAAAAAAGAAAGAAAAAGAAAACATATAATTATCAAGTTACTGGGAATTATATTAAAAATGCTATGTATTTCTAATAGAAAACAGTGATCTGATTTTGAGGCCAATTGGACTGGATTCTACAAAGCAGAATTCAAGAGCAAACACAAGTTCACAAGGATAATTTGTCATGTGACATTACACAAAATTGCCATATATCTTAGATCAGAGGTAAGAAGGATCACAAGAGACCTTGTTTCCTCTCCCTACATGGCAGGCTCCTTTATGTTCCACTAAAAAAAGACACATCCTTTTATATTCTGCACGTATACAGGGACTGCTCCAAATCTCCCAGCTTCCCTCCTAAAGTGTAAACTAATAGTTGAAAGTTCTTCCCAATGTCCAATTAAATCTCTCAGAAGATAATTTAACTCTTTTCTCTCTTGTTGAAGAGCTGTGAAAAAAAAAATGGATCACCCCCACATATAATTTAAAACAAATTCAAAAACTTTTACTGAAATTCTATTTCCCATTATTCACAAATTATTTCCTATATATCTACATAGCAGTTCTCAACCCTTTCTGTTCATTAGATTACCTAAGGAAGATCATTTAAATTTTTAAAAAGTGACCCTTCACCCCACCCAATACCATTCTAGACACATCTACAATTGTTTAAAAACTCCCCAGGTGATTCTTATGTGCTGTTCTGGTTGAAAACTACTGCCACAAATCTTTCTGTAAAGAAATTTTTCTCAAGCCTTTTAAAAACCTTCTGCCATTTTTCAAGTTTCAAATATTGTTTTAAACTGGACTAAAAACAAGAACATAACATATAATGTGATATCTAAAACTAAGTGTTTTTGTAGATATTCATAAGCATAAATGAAGCAAAAATTCTATATCTCAAATTCAATTTTCCCAATGACTTGAATACAACATCCCCTTGACTAGTGTCCAACACTGAATCATATCCCTCTCACTCTACCTATGGAACCCAGACACCAGTGCTAAAAGTTTCAGAATCAGCCTTCACACGCCTTCATCCTCTACGTCTAATCAGCTGCCTAACCATGTTAGTTATTTCTTCGAAATGCAGTTGTCATCCATTCCTCCTCTTCCATATTCATCTTACTCTAAATTCTTATTGCCTAATTAGTCTTCTTGCCACTCAGCTCTTCTCAACTCATTGCCACTAAATTAATCTTAAGAGTTTTTATTATTCCTCCCTTCACAGAACAATATTCAGTGGCTCACTACTGCTTAACAAAACCCAACTCATCAAACTGTGTTAATATTTAATGCCTCATATAGAACTTTAAAATTTTAACATAACTCCATATACTAAAACCAGTGTTGCAAAATTCTGCACTTCCTACCCAATTCCATCCTACCTATCTAAATGTATTTCCCACCAACTCCAATGCAAATTTTCTACTCAATCCCAGTGTCCTTTCACATAAAAAAAATTTATTCCCAATTTCAAGGATTTACTTATACTCCAACACATGCTGCACCCCCTTCTGAAATCCTATGTTCACTTTTCTCTGTCTCTCTAAAATCAATACATTATTCCTGATCTATGCTATGAGACCTTCCCAAAATACTACAACCACACAGACTATCCCACTTCCAGACAATAACCATCGCTACCAAACCATCTTATTTGTGTCTTCTCATTTAAACAAAGCTCCTAAAAGCCGGAATCATGTTTCAAATTTTAATGTACACTTTATAAAGGCAGCTTTTTCAGTTTTTTATTGAGTATATTTTCCATTCTTTCCATTCAATGGATATATATAATGCAAATAAAATTATTCCCTATCATATCAATTTTTCACAGTAAATGTCATAAGCTTTATTTGCTTATTTTAATGTGCTTATTTTAACAAGTAGCTGGCTTACCCTAACATAAACCTGATCAATTCTGATTTAAAGGTAATATAATAAATCAAGTAATCCTTAACACCAAAGAGAGTGAAGTGATCTGCCCTTATTTTCACTACATATTTTCACTAAAGATAACAAGCAAATGAGCAGAGTAAAGCTATTACTAATTAAGAAAGCCCCATACTTCAAGAAAGAAATAGGCAATTAAATAGTAATCATGTAGAATAAATAGTAATTATACAAATTATCCTTGGGCATTTGCCACTGACGTGTTTTTAGTTAGCCCCCATAATGTACAGCACAGTACCTCTCAAGCTTTTTGGTCTCAGGACTGATTTATTCTCTCAAATATCACTGAGGTTGTCAAAGAACTTTTGTTTAGGTGAGTTATAGTAAATGACATTTATGTATTAAAAATCAAAACTTAAAAATTAGTAAAGCACAAAAATCTTCAAGTACACACTTCATTAGTCATCAGAGTTATAACTTCATCATGTCCTGAAGCCTATGCAAAAATCTACCATACACTTGTGAGAAATGGGAACGAAAAAGGCTAATAATGTCTCACTACTACGAAAAAGTTCTGACCTCACAGAACTCCTGAAGTACTCCAGGGAACCGCCACAGACCCCTAGACTACACTTTGAGAGCCAAAGGTATATCACAAAGAATTTTAAAAACAGATTAAAATAATGTTTTTATGTATGGTATAAAACTTGTTTTCTAATTAAGATTTTCTTTAAAACCTGAGAAAAAGTCAAGGTATAATTATTTATACCTTATATATTACACAAATATAGTCCCTTTTTACAGGTAGAAAAGACAAAGGGGAGATTTCAAGGTTAAATGCCTTTAGGATATATAGGTAATAAAAATGAGTAGAGTGAGCCTACAAAAGACAGACTATAAAAGGACATGTAGTAAAAAATAGATCCCATTCCCCTTCCCAAAAAAGCAACCATTATTCAGCTCCATCCATGTGGAATGTGGGCCCAGTGTTGACAGATACTTTTGATTTTTCAAGAAAATCCAGAATATTTATGAAAACAAAATCACCTAATTTTTAAGTTGGGAAAAATAATTAAACATTTCATGAATACCATGTGAGCCAAATAAGGTGTGTCAGGGGGCCATTATTTTTTATTTCTGTATTATGACATGGGAACTTAAATTAGAAAAGAAAAAATTCTTTAAGGTTAATCACATGTTTAAAGTAAAGGGCTATTTGAATTTTTTAATCCGTTACAGTGGCTTTTAGACTGAAAATAGTTTTTATCTAATTTTTTTCAAATGTGCCACACTAAATGCAGGAAAATTAATCCTAATTTTGCAGATTCTAAGGTTAACATTTTAAAAGAAAATGAACATGGACATTATTAAACCTGTTTCCTTGACCTTAAGAACTTTTAAAAAAATAAGTTAGACACAAGTTGTTTAATCAGAATTGGTACATGTATACATTATATATGTATATTATTTGACATTTTTGAGATGTCTGAATTTTATAGGCACACTATCAAAAGAAAATACAATCTCAGAATAGGGTTGATCACTTTAAAAATTAGCTTACTAGAGCCCATAATGTTGATATTACCATATGACAACTTCATGATTCAACATAAAGGACAACTGAAATCTGGGAGGATACTGGCTACCAGAAAGTTTCAAGGAATAGCAGACACTACTTTATTCTGGTAACTTCTTGAGAGTATTTACATCACAACTTGTAAGAAACAATGAGAAAATGAGACAGCCAAAAGGATTAAAACAGATTAGCAAAGAACTCATAAAGAGAAGAATTATGTCCTTTGGAACAACAAACAGAATCACACATTTAGAAAAATAATTATTGGCTGAGAAACTATAGCAGGAAAACAAACTGAAAGAAAAAGAATAAATTTGAAATTCATGACCTCAGACCAAAAATATGCTTATATTTGTTGTATATTCTAATACTAGTCTATCCTCTAGGAAAGTGAGCAATTAATTCCCATTTAGGTTGTCCTAAAAAAAAGTAGTAAGGAAGTAAAACAATAAAAGAGTTGGGGGATTATCATTTGAAGTTTAAAACTTTCAGTAGTATATAATTATATCTTCAGTGAATTCTTAAAGCATTCACGGCATGGTAGTTACGTGGCTGGATACTGAAGTCAAACTTCATATAGACATGCCATGCACTGTCATTCACTCATTATACACCAGGGGCATCCAATCTTTTGGCTTCCCTGGGCCACACTGGAAGAAGGAGAATCATCTCAGGCCCCACATAAAATATACTAAAAATAGCTGATGAGCAAAAAAAAGGAAAAACTTTTAAAATGCTGTAAGAAAGTTTATGAATTTTTTGGCCACATTCAAAGCTGTCCTGGCCACATGCAGCCTGCAGGCCATAGGTTGGACAAGCTTGCTATACATGATCTTTCTCAAGCTACACAGCACTCTGTGCCTCACTTTTCTGCAATGTAAAGTAGTGATAATAGCAGTACCCACCTTGAGAGATGTTGATAGGATGAGTGGAGATTACATATATTCACTATATCATTATATGCATTCACTATCACTATTCGCTATCACTTTATTCATCATTGTAAGGCGAGATGGAAAAAATGCTGAGATACTGATGCAGAAATTTGACCATAGTGAACAGAGGTAATGCATTAAGCAAAATTGTAGGTTATTACTGGCTCTTTCTTTCTCTTCATATAAATTTACCTCCCCTCACCCAGGACCTTCCCAAGTCTGGTCACTTGTTTTGTAATGCCATCCTTCTATACTTCTGTCTTAAAGAGTAATTCCTTAAGAAATTTTTACATTTATGGTCAACTAATTATTAGTTCAAAACTTAAGAGTGCTGCACAACAGCTCACCATCCATTCCTAACTGGCCCACCTATGTGTTTCACGTGTTCTTCTTTCCTTCAACTCACTCTCAACTTCTATTTTCTATACTTATCTCTTTGCCCTTACCTCATTATCACTCAATGGCCAGCACAATCTCTCCTCTCTCTCACCTTCTCTATCTCCTTTCCTCATTTTCTGTCATGGTAAAAGTGAAACTGGGTAACTACAGGAAGAAATGTGTATTGTTACCAAAGGGAATCGGAATAACAGAAGAAACATTAAGTTAGTTAAAAGACACCATGGCAGACTGATCCTTAGAATATGACTCAAATAATACAATATAAGCTGCTGCTTCCCCATATGCATAGTTATTCTCAGGAATAAGTTACATACATTAATACATCCAAGCAAGAAGCCCAAGTGCATAAAACCTTAATTATTGCTCAAGATTGATATGTGACTGACAAGAGGAGAAGCAATTAGTCCAGGTTGGTAAATAAAAGCAGACAGATGACACAGTTACTAGCAACTTAACTTCCATCACCTCTAAATGGACTGTAACTACATTCTTGGTATTGACAATGCCAATATAAGATCAGACAGAGCCTCCGGATTCTTTGTACACTAAGATTGCAACCATCTCCTCCAAGGAGTTGTATAATAACACTGCCCACCAGACCTATGTATCAACAGAATAGGTATCAAAATGCCAAATACCAAATTGGAAAGAGTCTTAATTATGTACCGCAGATATGCAGTGTCCTACTTCTTTATTTCTATAGACAAACATGATCATATTAAACAAGGAAATTGGGGAAAAAAACAATGAAGAAAAAGGATCAAGATTTTGTACTCACACAACAAGAAAATAAATATTCAGAACTTGACAGAAGTCTATAATGGAGCTTTTTAGGAAAAAGAGTAAATACTAGACATCTACTGTTTCCTGCATTTATAGTGTGGTCTGCAATATACACTCTTCAAATTAAGAAGTTTAAACACCTATGTTTAAGAATAAGCACAAAAAAAAATTAGAAATATGCATGTATTATTAGACCTCAAGTATCCACCCCTGACAGTTATTTGCTTAACCTGTTTTTATAAACACAGCATACAAACCTTGATGAATGTTTCTCCTGTTATTCTTCTACCTTACCCAACACTTTTTCCCCCTTACCAGCTTATTTTACGGTCAGAGGTTAAACTGCTAACCCTTCACCTTCCAGGAAAGTTTTTTTTCCTCTCTCATAAAAGGTTTTTCACAGTGTGCAGCAGTCGGATTAGCTCTTCTCTTCGAGAACAAAAGCTCTGTCTTTGTCTTCGTTGTTTGGGCATGGAGCCCCTACATCAGAGGAAGCTGCTCCTACTCAACATGCACAATAATGATATTGTGAGGCCCCACGAAAGCCTGGCCTCTCAGTGTCTAGACTCTCATCCAACCAGCTAGCCAAAGAGAAAATCCTGTCAAGCACTCAGCTGAAAATTAACTAAGGTATCCTGTTGAGAACCTGATGAAGATGTTATTTGACCATACGGTAAAACTTTCTATTGTTGAACATAAAGATAAGAGAAAAACTTTTAGAACTCAATGCTTTAACAATCCTGGTCACCAATTCACACATGGGTCAGTAAATGTATTTTACCAACATACAACCCCTTCCTCTATACGTGCTCTTAAAATAATACACAGGCTTATTTATGACATTCTAATCTCTTGCATTTAAAAATCTGTGCAACTAAAAGATACATTCAAAAAATTACAAGAAATTATATTTTATTTGCAGTATTTACATTAAATATTTATCATTAGAAATTCTGCTACTGTATTTTTCACTGAAGGACCCAATCAAAATGCAGAAGTCAAAATAAAACTGTCATATCTTTTCATATTCCTGAATAAGTTTTAAAATATTGAACAGAAGAGAAACAGTAAACTAAAAAGTAGATAACTGATTAAAACTTAGAAATGAAAATAGAGTATATAAACCAAACCATTCTTATAAAAACTATCTGTAAATTTTTTAACCTGTAAAAAGTTAAACACATTAGATAAATTTAAATTCAGTCATATGATGGTAGTGAAAGATAATTCTCTCAAGTATATTAAGTTATGGTTGAGTTCATGAATATTTACAAGGGGCTTTGGGGACTGCTGCAGTTTATGAACTATTTTGTAATTTAAACCAATAGCAACAACAAATATTGAAAATTAAGTGAAAACTATATATGATTACAACCACATTTAATAAGCTCATATTGAAATCTAAAAAGGAATACACAAAAATAGATGTTTTGTGTTATTGGTATAAAAAGAAAAATCTTTTTCCTTCTTCCAAAATTGACTGCAATACATTACATTCGTAATTTAAAAAAAAAAAACTTTGCAAAATAATCAGAATAGTTCAAAACCCTACAAACAGACAGCAATTAATGAAAGATAAGGGTGTAACTACTGTATACAGGATTCAGAATTAAAGAATACATCATTTGTTACATACTCCATAGAGTAATATAAATTGATTTCCCAAATTTTAGGAGAAACATAAATATGCTTTTTTTTTTAACCTACAACAAACTTAACAAAAGAAATACATTTATTCATAAGGGGGAAAATAATCAATGCTTATACATAGCAGATGTCTGGCATGGAGGAGTATGTTCCTACTCTTTTAATAGACACATGAAAATCTAAGCCTGGCAAACAAAAATATTTAAATTAAAGACTCTGGAACACAGTGGATAAGTAAGAACTGGCAGAAAATGTTAAATATTTCATTCCTACTTCTGTAGAAAAAGCGGACAAAATTTTAACAAAATTTAAAAGAACATTTCATAAAACAGTAATATGCAATTTTAAGAAAATAGATTTGGTTAAATCTATATTATATGTGAATAATACAAAAGTTAACAGAAAGGTACAAAAAACAATATTGAATGGGCCCAACATGCCTACCATTGAGTATCTTTTACATCAATGAATTAGCAATCTGTAAAATGATTACAGTACCAAATACATCCACCCAAATCCTGGAGGCAGAATGGCTTTATTCTACTATACCTCTGCTTCAAGTGGTTTTATTTCCTCAGAAGGCTACACAGCTCCACCTTGGCTTTTGGCAATTAAACTAAATAAAATTTAAAAGTCCAAGACCTCAGAGAATTCACTGTTAAAAAAAGTACTCTGAAGCTACTTCTCATGGGTTCTCGGGTACATTTCCTTTGTTAGAAGAAGTGATCTAAAGTTTTGCTTAACAGTTTATGTTCACTTTAGTGTGAACTATGAAACATTCCATTTACAAAGTGTTCTTAGACTTTTATGAATTCTAAAGGGTATTACTCGAAAATACAGGTTGGGGCCATCTTTTCTCCTCCCGTGGAGCTGCCGCCATGAAGGTCGAGCTATGTGGTTTCAGCCGGTACAAGGTCTACCCCGGACACGGGAGGCGCTACGCCAGGACCGACAGGAAAGTTTTCCAGTTTCTTAATGCAAAATGCGAATCGGCGTACTTTTCCAGGGGGAATCCTCGGCAGATAAACTGGACTGTCCTCTACAGAAAGAAGCACAAAAAGGGACAATTGGAAGAAATTCAAAAGAAAAGAACTTGCCGAGCAGTCAAATTGCAGGGGGCTATTACAGGTGCCTCTCCTGCTGATATAATGGCCAAGAGGAATCAGAAACCTGAAGTTAGAAAGGCTCAACCAGAACAAGGTATCAGGGCTGCTAAGGAAGCAAAAAAGGCTAAGCAAAGTATCTAAAAACACTGCAATGGCTGCTGTTAAGGCACCTACAAAGGCAGCACCTAAGTAAATGATTGTGAAGCCTGTGAAAGTTTCAGTTCTCGAGTTGGTGGAAAACGCTAAACTGGCAGATTAGATTTTTAAATAAATATTGGACTTTAAAAAAAAAAAGAAAATATAGGTTGGAATACTGCAAAACAACCCACTCTTTTGATTTCAAGCTCAATTTTAAGCTGCAGATTCCAACTTTTATTGAACTTGAATAGCAAAAATTTTGAGTCAGAGATAACATAAGATCTACTCATTTTGAGACTTGGGATTAAATGGTTTGCCCAATTCTTTCTACCTGTCTGTCTGTCTCTCTATCTATCTATCGAGACAGGATCTTGCTCTCTTGCTCACGTTGGAGTACAGAGGCACAATCATAGCTTACTGCAGCCTCAGTTGAGGCTGCCTCAGCCTCCCAAATAGCTAAGACTACAGGCGTGTGCCACCACACCCAGCTAATTAAAAAATAATAATAATTTGTACAGACAGGGTCTCACTATGTTGTCCAAACTGGTCTTGAACTCCTGGCCTGAAGCAATCCTCATACCTTGGCCTCACAAAGCACTAGGATTAGAGGTGTGATCCACCATGCACAGCCTCTTATGTTTTAAATTAAAATAATAAATTCTATGTATGTCATAAAAATCATCCCTGAGATAATCTGTGATAAATTTGTTACTGTAACCTTTCCTTACAAATGCCCATACTGCATTCCTGTTGTACTGGAATGGCTATTCATTAGCCCCAAGGCTCTACTGATCTTGCTTGCCTTTCTCTTAGACTGCTATCCATATTTTTGTTATACCACTCATTCTGAAAACAGCTTCCTTTTTATTTGCGACTGCTGAGTACACACCCAAGCATCTATTCTTTTGAATGTCTCTTTGAGACTACTTCATAAATGAGATTTCTCAATACTAGCATTTATGCAAGACATCAAAACTATTGCTATGTCTCTTGAAAATCACCGAAGCCTGCCTAATTGCACATAAAAAAGCCTATTCTGAGTCTAAATCATACTTCATCTTTGATAAGCCCTCATCCATTCCTAACTCTATCCCAGTTCTTCCAATTGCACACATAGGGCATATCAGAGACACTGCTCCTTTCCTACAATCAGCTATAAGGCAGCACACCAATAAACCTGACAGCAACATCTCCAACAGAATAGTGGGAAAATCATCTGCCCTATGTCGAAGTGGTTGGATCTAAGCACCACCATAGCCCTATTCTTCCTTTAGACAATGGCTTCAAACTTTCAGATGCATAACAATCACCTGGGAAACTTTTTCCAAAATGTAGATTACACTCCCACCTCCATCCTTAAAATAATCAAAGTATGTCCCAGGATCCTGACTTCTCAATAAATCATCTATAGCTCTAAATCACATACTGACAAACACTGAATAGCAGCTCTTTCTAAACACTTGTGGACATCTGTCTAGCAACATTAAACATTCCATCTTGGAGGTATGACAAAACTCCACAGGCCCCTGAAAACAAGGAGATTTTTGCACTCTATTAGACTTGTTTGCCTCTATCTACTAAGCATTATAGGAGATTCTCCTACTTAATCATTACGGCGAGAATGCAACAATGATTCTTATTCATTTTTAGGCCTTTTCTTAGCTAGACAAGAAAAACATTCACATAGGTATCCAGGATCTAATTTACTACAGGTAGGGAAGCCTCAAGATTCTAATTATGTAAAAATTGGTGAATTTAAAAATAAATACTTAGAATTCTGCTTCAAAAAAAGAAAAACAAGTAAAGCTATGTCTTCCTGTTGAGTTACAATACACATCTCCCTTTAGTCTGGTAGAACTGTGTTTTCCAATCACCTTGAGGAAATAAAGCATTACTTAGTTCTAAGATAAAATTTCCAGTATTATGCTGAAATTTTATTAGAAAGGAGAGGGTAACATAGATATCTGACCTGGAAGCAGATAACCCAGCTCATTTTCTTCCCGCAGGTTTTGATTGCCTCCTAATTTCCTATAATTTATTGTCCCTATTTACTTTCCCCTTCAACTGTATTTACACAGATTTCTCTGACACCTGTTTATTACATTTCTTCTCCTCTCTGTCACTGATCCAGTATGAATTAGCATGCATGAGTACCCTCTGTTATATAACAGGACAAAGGGGAGTATCTAATATTATAACTGGAAAAGAAGCTTTCATGACAAATGATTTTGAACCAATGCTGAATTTTGAATTTAAGGTGCTATTTTTCTCATTTAGACATAGAAGTACTTTCCTTTCAAAGCCAAAAAATATCAACATTAAATCCACATAGAGAATGACAGCCAGGTCACAACAATTCCCTCGTTTCTGGGAACTACATCTTATACCCAGGGTGGGTTTTCAGTAGTTGCATCCACAATTGGTGAATGTGACCTCAGGCCAGAGCTGATAAGTCAAACACATGACCTAATCTGGCCAGTTTCTTTCTCATAGAAGACTTGGGTTATTAACCGTGAAACACAACATGGAAGATGCTGATGCAGAATCACTTTTTGGCAGAAAGATGACAGAAGATCCTCAGAACTTCCATGGTAACTATATTCCCAAACATTATTTACCCATGTACTTAGTTACCATAGCTTTTCTTCTAACCATAGATGCAGAATGTTAAAGCAGCACTTTTACATCCATAAACAGGACATCTGCTTCCAGCCAAGAGAAAGTACAAACTGTATTTGCTCTCTCTCTAACAACTAAAAACCTAAAAAAATACATTAAACAATTTTCAGACATTAGTAAATGCAGGACAGTGATCCCTGACAGAGATAAAACAAACAAGGTAAGCCTTACAATTGGTCTTAATATCTGGAGTCCAGGATGTGGCACAAGGTGGGAGAAACCCAGGCAGAGCCCGGTGGTCTTCCTGAGATGAGGTTGGAAGGCCAAAGCATCTAGACTCCACAAAGAGAACAGAGACGAAGCTGCACAGGAATAGAGCTCTGGAGAGCTGCAGAAGGTTCACCACCAACCCACCCAAGACTTTAGTGCTGATGATCAGTGCACACATATGAGGAAACTACCAGACACTGAGGAAAGAATCACCCAAAAGAAATGGGGGGGAAATCCCAGGATCAGCTGACATTCACACCACCCAGAGTGGGAAAACCTCATAATCAACAAGAGTATCCTGTACAGTACTCAGAGGGTAACACCTTAGCAGTGGGACAAAATCAGCACTGGACTGAAGATGACTCTGGTTTCACCTGCCAAAGCTTAAAAGCAAGTCTCAAATGTTCAAACTGTTTCCAAATAACTTAACTGTAATCTAAAACAAAACCTTAAGTGCATATGGGACATATAAGAGAAGAAACCATATAATGCACCATAAAGCAAGTCCTAACTGATTTAAAAGGATTCAAGCCATACCATGATATTCTCTGGAATTACATTATCAAAATGTAACAGAAACATCACAGGAAAATCCCCAAATATTTGTAACTTAAATAACATACTTCTAAATAACCCAACGGTCAAAGAAGAAATCAAAAGGAAATGAAAATCTAAATGAACTCTAAATGAAAATAGAAACAAAACTGATAAACTGATCAAAAGAAAGGACTATTCTCTATGAAAGACAATGTTAGTTAAAAGCATGAAAAGACAAAATACAGATGGGAGAAAAAAATGCAAATCCAACAAAGTCATTGTATCCTGGATATATTAAAATCTTTCAAAACTCAGTAATAAGAAACCAACCCAATAAAGAAAATATAAGAGAAAGAGCTGAACAGACATTTCACCAAAGAAGATATACAGATGGAAAATAAGCAAATGATTTCATCTTAATAAAACATAATTGAGTCTTAAAATGCTTCCACCAATTTCTAAGAAATCAGACCTTTACCTCTAAATTAGAATATGTAATGTGCTAAGATATTCTTAACAGTTCCTTTCAGTTACCCTATGAAAATTTTGCACTATCAAATATAATTTTGCATCAGCAAAGACAATCACTACAGCCCTGAACTTGTGTTTGATTTGGGGCTGGGCAGGCATATAACCTAATTATGAGCGCAAAAGGAAGGAGAGTGCGATTTTAATTCTGTTAAGTTGGTTAAAGTGAGACTCACTGACAATGAGCAAAAACTTGAAAAAGGTAAAGAAATTACTTGTGCAGATATCTTGGGAAAGTGTATTAGAAGTAAACAAAAAATGCAAACCCTTGAAGGAGCATGCTTGATGTTGTTCCAGGGATAGCAAGAAGCCAGTGTGGCTGCAGTTAAGAGAGCAAGGGAGAAAAGTGGGAAAGGATGAGGTTAGAAATGTAAACAAGGGGGATTTGAGCCAGTTATATGGAGCCTTGTGGGTCCCTGGCAAGTCTTTTACTTGAATGATTTGAAAAGGCAGAGGGATGAATAAAAAAGGAATTATGAGCAAGAGATCCCTATATGGGGAAGACTGAGTCTCAGAAAGTCAAGGTTTGAGAATTGAGGTTGTAGACAAATTTCTATTACTGTATCGAATACGCTACACAATATATTGTGAAAACTATCAAAAGGAAGATGAAATCCTTGCTTCAGTGAGTTGATAATGTAGTTGAAGAACTAAACAATAATACAATTAAAATGACAGAATGTTTAAATTACAAGGGGCTTTCGGATAGTCTATAGCTTTTGTTTACCTGAAGGAACTTGAGTCAAGAAAGGAAAAATGATTTATGCAAGATCATATAACTAGTTGTTGGTTCAGGCAGAACTAAATTGCCACCTTCATTAATAAGTTCTTTAAAGTCCAGTTTATCAATGGTATGAAGGACAAGCTGAAGAAAAGACTATACTTATAAAGCACTTTTGCAAGATAAATAAGCATTTGTCACATTCACTTGCTTTCCTGACTTCCAAATTTCTGTCCTACAATTTTGAAGGAAGGAGTGAAAAGCAAAGCTAACACCTATGTTGATAAGTAAATTTAGTAGATCAAAAGATAAAAATCCTTCTGTATTTTGATCAGAAAAGCACACAAAGCTTTTCATATGAAGACTATATTTTCTTCCTAAAAAAAAAAAAAAAAAAAGACTATTTTCTGGAATTTCTCTAGGCTACAAAGAGAAAGGATAAGACAAGTAAATCATTATCCTCTATGTTGATAAAGCTTGCTTCCTTCAAATCAAGATAAACACCGCTGGCTGGTAAAAAATAACATCTCCTGCCAGAGTCCTCTCACTGAAGCAGTAGTACTTCTGACATAAGATAGAGTAACCAATTAATTCATGTGCATATTCCAAAGATCATCACTTCCAACTCAACCCAACTAAGGATGTATTACCCAAAAAAGGGTTTAAAGCGATTACAATGATGCCATCCTTATTTATGCATATTTATAGGGCAAATAATCATTAAAGCAGTTTTAAACTACAAATATACTTTTAAAATTCTAATGTTAGAATATTAATCTTCAAAGTAGAACAAGCCTAATGTGAGAATGTCAATACACAATCTTTAACACATTTCTGCACAATCGTTTGAACCTAATTATCAAATTGACAATTTAAAGTAATTATAAAGTAACACAAAAACATACCTTTTATGCCATTACCAAAGATTTACTATTTAATAAAACTTCTAAAAGTAGTTTCAAATATTTAACAGGCACAAAACTTAAAACATTGGTATCTATACAATCTCACCAGGTAAAGAATTTAAAATTTCAGTTTCATAATCCTATACACAGAATGAATAAAATGGGCATAAACTACATACACTCAAAAAGAAAAAAAAGAACTAAAATAAACGTGGCAACCCACGCCTATGGTATGCAGAAAGGCAGAAAGAACATTAAACTTCATTTAGAGATTCAATTTGCAGTCTCAGCTCTTCCACTTTATAACTTTGGAATCTTAAGTATGAAAGAACTTCACTGAGCTTTAATTTGCTCAATAAAATGAGGATAGCTACTGAACCTAACATAGAGAGTTGCTGAGAAAATCAAAATTAATTTAAAATAATATATGTAAAATCCCTTTCAATCTGTAAATTAGTACACAAATTTACATTACAAGGAGAAATGTTAAATATAATACAATGGCACTATTTCAAGTCTTGGTCGATATCATCTAACACAGCAATCTAATTTCTTTAGTAATTTTTTCTTTCAAAAACTCAGTTCATAAAATGCTTTATGTTATCAACTGTAGGCATATGTTTACCTAGAGGTAAATAACCACAAACTAATCTGTCATATAACATCCTAATTCTCATCATTACCATAACAATAATATCAAGGGACAGAATTTTTATACTTCAGTCTCATATTTCTACTGTGTGCTTTGTGGAACAAGACACTTTTACTGAGTACCTACTTATATAATACTCTAAATAATTTTTAAAAGAAGAAAAGATAACATCTCTGACTTTACCAGTCTTGCAGTCTAGCTGGCATAATACTATATATTCATAAATAATGCAAATTAAAGTGATAGGAGACTTCACTTTTGGTCATGAGGCAGTAACAGGCACAAACCAGCTGGCCCACCATAAACAATGTAAAATAAAGTAAAACTGTACAAAATATTTGAAACATATATTTTTAAAAGTTGAGCAACAGGAAAAGCAAGACTGTGGTCTCTGGGAAAAAAAGCACTACAATCTCCCTGGCTTTCTGTCTGAAGGCACTTTCAGAACTGCAGCACACAAAGAACTACAGTCTTTCTGAGCAGCGGAAAAAGAGAATAAAGTCTGGAAATGAAGCAAAATTTGTGGAAGATAATATCAAATACAAGGAGCATCAGAAATCTGTATAAGGGTCATATTAAGTCTCTGGCCAAACACTAGGTTGCATATGTGCAGGGTGACACTCTTGACAATGTCTGGCAGTGAATAGCTGAATGGAGATTCTGGTGGTCACATAGAACCAAGAGACAGAACAAGCAGATAAAACCATGGACATGTGAGGAATTCAACTGAGACACCTCAGAAAGGTCACACTGTTAGGAGACAATTCCAGGGGTCTCTCACTTCACTTCACTTCTTTAGAGCCCGGATAGATGACTGAGTTTTATTCCAGACTATCTTTTCCAGGATGACTGACTGACAAGGGAAGTAATCATTAACAAAGTTTTAAGCTATTAACATGATATTAACAAGATTAAATCAAACACCCTTAGAAAACAGTCTCCATCCCAAGCAGAGCGCACATTACCTTATAGCCTTGGAAGACAGAAACACAGATATACCTTGAAGATATTGCAGGTTCAGTTCCAGATCACCTCAATAAAATGAGTATCACAATAAAGCAAGTCACACAAATTTTGTGGTTTCCTAGTGCATATAAAAGTTATGTTCACACTATACTGTAGTCTATTAAGTGTGCAATAGCATTATGTCTTTAAAAATGTACAAACCCTAATTTAAAAATATGTTATTGCTTTAAGAAATGCTAACAATCTTCCGAGCCTTCAGCAAGTTGTAATCTTTTTTTTGGTGGAGGGTCTGCCTCAGTGTTGATGGCTGCTAACTGATCAGCCTGGGGGTTGCTGAAGGCTAGGATGGCTGTGGAATTTCTTAAAATAAGGCAACAATTAAGTTTGCCACATCAATTGATTCTTCCTTTCACAAAAGATTTCTTTGTACCATAAGATGTGGTTTGATAGCATTTTATCCACAGTAGAACATCTTTCAAAAGTAGTGTCAATCTAAGCTGGTTACAATAGTGCAGGCCTGAAGTCCTAGCTGCTATGGAGGCTGAGGCAGTAGGACTGCTTGAGCCCAGGTGTTCAAGGCCAGCCTGGGAAACATAGCAAGACCCCATCACAGAAAAAAAAATTGGAGTCAGTCCTCTCAAACCCTTCCCTGCTTTATCATATAAGTTTATGTAATATTCTAAACCCTTGGTTGTCATCTCAACAATGTTCAGAGCATCTTCACCAGTAGATTCCATCTTAAGAAATCACATTCTTTGCTCATCCGTAAGAAGCAACTCCTCATACATCAAAGTTTTATCATAAGATAGCAGCAATTCAGTCACATATTAAGGATTTACTTCTAATTCTAGCTCTCTTGTTATATCCACCACATCTGTGTTACTTATGCCACTGAAGTCTTAAATCCCTCCAAAGTCATTCATGAAGGTTGGAATCGATTTGTTTCAAACTTCTGTTAATGTCGATATTTTGACCTCCTCCCATGAATCATGAAATATTCTTAATGACATCTAGAATGGTGAATCCTTTCCATTCACCAAAGAGATTTTTCAATGTACTTTGCCAAGATCCATCAGAGGAATCAGTATCTAGGACATCTATAGCCTTTCAAAATGTATTTCTTACATTTAGACTTAATGATATAAAACTTGAAAGTCAAAATTACTCTTGGATCCATGGGCTGCAGAATGGATATTGTGTTAGCAAGCATTAAAACTTTTGTCTTCTTGTATATCTCCATCAGAGCTCTTGGGTAAACAGGTACATTGTCAATGAGCAACAATATTTTAAAAGAAATCTTTTTTTCTAAGCAGTAGGTCTTAACAGTGGCCCTAGAATATTCGATAAGCCATGCTACAAACAGATGTGCTGTCATTCAGGCTTTGTTATTCCATTTATAGAGCACAGGCAGAGTAGATTTAGCATAATTTGTAAGGGCCCTGGGATTTTTGAATTGATAAACGAGCACTGGCTTCAACTTCAAGTCACTAGCTACATTAGCCCATAACAAGAGTCAGCCTGTACTTTGAAACTCAGAAGGCAGTAACTGACTTCTTTCTAGCTCAGAAAGCCTTACATGGCATCTTCTTTTAATATAAGGCTGTTTCATCTACACTGAAAATCAGTTGTTTAATGTAGCCACCTTCATCAATGATCTTAGCTAGATCTTCTGGATAAATTGCTACAGCTTCTACATCAGCACTTGCTGCTTCACCATACACACTTTCATGTTACAGAGATGGCTTCTTTCCTTATCTCATGAACCAACCTCTGCTAGCTTCAAATTTTTCTTCTGCTGCTTCCACATCTCTCTCAGCCTTCACAGAATTGAAGAGAGGTAAGACCTTGCTCTGGATTAGGCTGTGACTTAAAGCAATGTTGTGGATGGTTTGTGGATGGTTCCGTCCAGACCACTAAAACTTTCTCCACCTTAGCAATAAGGGTGTTTTGCTTCCTTATCATTTGTGTGTGCACTGGAGTAGCACTTTTCATTTCCTTCAAGAACTTTCCCTTTTGCATTCACAACCTGACACAAACAGTTAGTCGGGTGCAAAAGGCCTGGCTTTCAGCCTATCTCAGCTTTTTAAATGCCTTCCTCACTAAGCTTTATCACTTCTAGCATTATATTTCAAGTGAAATACATGTGAGTCTTCCTTTCACTTGGACACTTAGAGGCCATTGTACGGTTATCAATTGGCCTAATTTCAATGTTGTTGTGTCTCAGGGAATAGTGAGCCCCAGGAGAGGGAGAGAGATGGGGCAACAGCTGGTCTGGGGTGCCCCATCTCTCTTGTTAGAACACATACATTTATCAATCAAGTTTGCCATATTATATGGGCATGGTTCATGGTACCGCAAAACAATTACAACAATAACATCAAAGATCACTGATAACAGATCACCTTATTTATATATATATATATAAAATATATATAATAATAATGAAAATTTTTAGAAGGTTCAAAGTTATATTATCTTGAGTTATAACTGTCTGCTTAATACAATTACACCATTTTCACTTCTAAGAACCATCCCATAATTTAAAGAATGGCATGGCTGAGAAAGATACTTAGGAAGACATTTTTAGGCATTGCTGAATTTAAATCATCTTCCAAATACTACATTCTGCCCCTTTCTTTATTGTAACAGTTTATCTGAAAGTACAAAAAAAAATAGTAAATTGCTTTTACTATGCAATTCTGAAATATCAAGTCTACTGCCTCCAATAAAAAAATTAGTAACTCCTTTTATAACATTAAGGTCAAGTCATTTGTAAAGACAGTGTCAATTGAAACTTTTTGGCATTTACGACTAATCCATTATAAACAACTGTTAATCTTAAAAACACAGTACCAGTAAACGTGTAGTTACACTGGATACAGATAAGAAAGTACAAGGCCAGCATGTTTGCTCATGCCTGTAATCCCAGCACTTTGGGAGGCCAAGGCAGATGGATCATATCAGGCCAGGAGTTCAAGACCAAGCTAACCAACACAGCAAAACCCGTCTCTACTAAAAATACAAAAAGAAATTAGCTGGGCATGGTAGCACTTGCCTGTAATCCCAGCTACTCAGGAGGCTGAGGCATGAGAATCACTTGAACCCAGGAGGAAATGGTTGCAGTGAGCCAAGATCATGCTACCGCACTCTAGCCTGGGTGACAGAGACTGTCTCAAA
The DNA here is from genome assembly GCF_029289425.2 of Pan paniscus. Classification (NCBI taxonomy): domain Eukaryota; kingdom Metazoa; phylum Chordata; class Mammalia; order Primates; family Hominidae; genus Pan; species Pan paniscus. The sequence continues at coordinate 51,636,275 of NC_073249.2, read as the reverse complement.
GAAAGAAAGAAAGAAAGAAAGTATGAGAAGATCACTGACTACACTAAACCAAATGAACAAAAAACAGCAAAACTGATTTTATACCATGGGTCTATACAAATAAATAAACAAAATTCTATCCTATTTTTCTATATTTTTTCTTACATTTCTTATACAAATATGAGAATGCTTCATTTTATTCACTTCAGTAGGACAAAACCCTTAGAGAAAGATTGAAAAGAGCTGATAATCAAACTCCCAAATTTTATGCTTATTTTTGTTCTAGTGCTATCAATTTTCTGACATATTTAACACAGGCTGGAAAACGTTCTCAGTAAATTGAGCATTTGAGTCTACAAATGTCTTGAAGCACTCTGGCAAGTTATGCATATCCCATGTCACTTTGGGTTTCCCATCTCTTCTTTGCTTCAAACCCCCATGCAAGTTTCTTCTTTTTGGGGGCAGCCTGTGAATTTTCAACCTCCTTTTTGGCTTTTACAAAGTTGTGGCAGGCAACTGCTTTGGCAATTTTTACACCAAGCTCTCGAGTAGCTAGCTGGTTTCTGAGTTCCTCAGTCTTCTCAATATTCCACCCCTCCATAGCCTGGTCTATCCTCTCTTCAAGGCCTGATTTCTCAACATTTTTCCTTTTAACATGGCGTTCAAATCAATCATTGACTCCAAAATACTGAGTAAGCTCCTTCCACTGGGTTTCATTTGAGAACTGTTCACTGTGAGATTCTTTTTCATTCCTCAATTTATCTTTTCTGGAGCGTTTTCTTTTTTTCCCTCTGAATCTTGAGGTTGTGTTTTTCTGTTCAGAATGTTTTTTATGCAATTCTTGAAATATATTCTACATATCTAGGGGAATTCCAGAAGGATACTCTTCATAGGCATTTACATTCGACTCTGTTTCAGTTTTGGGTTCATCTATCGAGAATCTATGACTTCTGTTTTTCTGATGCTCCCATCCTCTTTATCTTCTTGTGAGTTAACTCCAGAGTTCTGCAATGTAGCTTCATCTTCAGAGTTTCACTCAACATCACTTTCATTTAGGCCAGGAGGTAGCAGCCCACTCCACATCTTTTCGTCTGTCAGGAAGCGGTCACCTGGCAGCCATCTTAAGACCCCGTCAGAAAATGTTTTAAATATTGGGAGAGTTACCAAAATGTGACACAGAGACACAAAGTGAGCACATGCTGTTAAAAAAAAAATGGCACCAGTAGACTTGCTCAAAGCAGGGCTGCTACAAACCTTCAGTTTTTAAAAAATGCAATACCTAAAAAGCACAACAAAGCAAAGTGTAATAAAACAAGATTTGCCTAAAGTATCTGCCTCCAACAGCAAAAAGCAGGCATGCTTACTGCACACTACATGCTACTTGGGTTTCCTACACTACAGGTGCACACCACCACACCCAGCTAACTTTTGTATTTTTTGGTGGAGATGGAGTTTCACACGTTGCCCAGGTTGGTGGAACTCCTGGCCTCATGTGATCCACCCACCTCAGCCTCCCAAATTGCTGGGATTACAGGTGTGAGCCACCATACCTGGCCTTAAATACTTCTTTAAAAAATTTTAAAAACCAAATAAAAGAAATTAATATAAAATAATAAAAAGAAGCAAAATACAATTAAAAGTAAAATTAGGAACTAAAGAATTAAGCTAAAACATTTTAAAGTAACATAAAAATATTAAATATATAATAAATGAAAAAAAACACCACATACATTCAAGATAAAAGTGAAACAAGGCAAAAACACAAATTCCAAAATGAAAGTATCTGCACCATCTTCATGCAGGTGGCATGAGGTGGTGCAAAGAACCAGCAGGCCATCTTTCGTGAAACCCCGTCTCTACTAAAAATACAAAAAAAAAGTTAGCCGGGCGTGGTCGTGGGCGCCTGTAGTCCCAGCTACTCAGGAGGCTGAGGCAGGAGAATGGCGTGAACCCGGGAGGTGGAGGTTGCAGTGAGCTGGGATCGCGCCACTGCACTCTAGCCTGGGTGATTGAGCAAGACTTCGTCTCAAAAAAAAAAAAAAAAAAAAAAAAAGTATGCAGGAGGAAGATACCTCTTAGAGAGCACCAGCTTATTTATCTCTTCCCCATAAACTAGGCAAAAGCACCCTCAATCTACTCTCCTCAAACCCAGCTTTTAAATTTTTAACTCAGAATGAGATTGAAAAATCCCTTAACAGCAATACATAAATAATTTTTGTGTTTTGACCAATTCAGCCATACCTTAAAAAGATCGACTTTAATCATACTTAAAATTGTTTTAAAATAAATTTAAATTATATGTTTAGTCTGTCATATATATTAAACACAATGTAAATTATACATTTTTGAAGAACTAAGATACCCTGAAAAGGTAAAGTGTAAGCCATCTTAAAATGTATAAGATGACTAGAAAGCAATTCTAATCTTCATGATTTGGAAGGCATTCCAGAAGAGTTCAGTGACTTCAAACATTTTTAATGCTTTGATCAATATTTTGAGTATATCATAAGAAAGTAGCAGTAAGTGATGCAAGGTTTCAGGTAGAAAATTTGATATGAATGCCATCTCCTCTCTTTCTCTCCATATCCATTTATAAACAAAATGGTCATTGTTAATCTGGACAATTACTGAGAGAAATGAATCAAAAAATTACTGGCCAGGCATAGTGGCTCACACCTATAACCCCAGCACTTTCGGAAGCTAAGGTAGGCAGGTCGCTTGAGCTCAGGAGTTCAAGACCAGTCTGGGCAAAATAGCAAAGCCCCATCTCTACAAAAATTAGCTGGGCATGGTGGTGTGTACCTGTAATCCCAGCTACTCGGGAGGCTGAGGTGGGAAGATCATGCTGGGCCCAAGAGGTGGAAGTTGCAGTGAGCCAAGATCACGTCACTGCACTTCAGCCTGGGCAACAGAGTGAGACCTTGTCTCAAAAAAAAAAAAAAAAAAAAAAATTACCCACAGATTTTATAATCCCCCAAGAAGAGTAAATTATTAGTCAATGGGTTTAGTAATGGGCTTTATAATGAATTTTAAACAGCTATATCAGCTCTATCAAAGGCAAAATTTAGAACAATGACATCTTAAATTTTATACTGCAGGCTCATTTATGTCTTCAACTATTAAGCTAAAATGAGGCAAATATTTACAAATTAAAATTTTGTCTTTCAACTAGCATTCCATTTCAATATTTCCACATTTAGGGTATACAGTCAATGTCCCTAACAAACACTACAGTAATCATTAAAAGTTGGAAGCTAGTATTTTTGTACGTAACAGTTCTTAGCTTATTATTTCTTCTCTAACATGTCTAAACCTGTACACAGTGAAAGAACCAACACATAACCTTGATGAAATTGTGCTGCTCCTTATTGTCAGTGATTACTCTGCAGGTATTCATCAACAAAATCACACATTTCATAGTAAAACTAAGACTCCAAAACTTAGTTCTCAAGTCTTGAAGTAATAAGAACAAAAAAATTTTAAAGACATTATTTTCTAAAAACCAAAAAAATTAACTTCATTAACTGCTTATAATTATTAAACAGAAATTGCTCTTTTAATATGAGTAAAAATGATGAAGACCTTCAAAAATATTTTCTAAATATTATATTACTTCCTCTTCCAAATATCATATCTAAAATACACTGTAATCTTGAAGAAGAAAAAAAAAGAATCCTTTCTGAACCACTTCCATGCAAGTTTAAGAGCACCTATAATTTTAATGCATAGACCTTGAGGACATATGATGTTCCCGTGTATTAAAACACATTTGAACTTATTTGGCTTTCATTTGAACCATGTTTCCTGTATAAACATGTAAGTTAATTTCAAATAACTTATAATTAATTTGATGATAATCTTAAGAAAATAAAAGTCATCTAAGTTTTTATAACTACCCACGTGATAAAATTTTAAAGGACTGCTTAATTCTAATTAATAGTAAATTTGTATACTAAACACACCCTCATGCTGGTGCATTTCTGCTACCAAACCAAGATAAAATTATTATTTTAATGAGTAATTTCTGGAATCATATATATCCGCAGAAGGCTATCAGATGAACTAAACTGGTTGTTGTGTGCTTTTCTTCAGATTCAAGTGATAATTAAGAAGGAACTGAAAAAGGAAAAGGCTCTATCTTGATCTTTACCAGTTCTGCCTACAAAGTTACAGTTTGCGGTTTTTCAACAGCTCTATTTAAAAAAAAAAAAAAAAAAGTTTTTTTTTAAATAAAGTGCCCGTTGCTTGTGATGACAAAAATCTGCAAGCTTTCAAAGTCCTTTATGTTCAATTTTTTTTTAAGATTTAAGAAATCTTCAATAGGAATTGACAATCAGAACAATCTTTTACTAATTTCACTGTAATAACAACATAACTTATAGCAAGTAATCATTGAACACCATTCTCGTGTAAGATACCTTCCCAAAATCTACAAGAGATTCAAAGAGGTACTTGTCCTTAAAAGCCTGAAATCCAATAAACAACATAAATCAGGACAATAAAGACCTAGCTCAAGATAGACTATAACTTCCACGAGACAGACACCAAAAGGCTTATTAGTCAGCATTTTTTTTTTTTTTTTTTTGAGACGGAGTCTCGCTCTGTCGCCCAGGCTAGAGTGCAGTGGCACAATCTTGGCTCACTGCAAGCTCTGCCTCGCGGGTTCACGCCATTCTCCTGCCTCAGCCTCCTGAGTAGCTGAGACTACAGGTGCCCGCCACCAAGCTTTTTAAATAAAATTGTACTGTGTTTATTTGAGGTGCTCAACATGATGAAATACATATAGATAGTAAAATGGTTGCTATAGTGAAGCCAATTAACGCATCTATCATCTCACATACTTACCTCTTTGCAACAGGAGCAGCTAAAATCCATGTATTTAACAACAATCCCTAATACAGTACAATTTTATTAACTTTGGTCCTCATATTGTATATTGGATTTCTAGACTTGTTCATTCTATATATCTGCTATTTTGTGTCTTTTGACCTACCTTGCCTCATTTCCTCTACCCCCACCCCACCCATGGTAACCACTGTTTCATTCTCTGTGTATCCGAGCATTTAAAAATATATATTCTACATATAAGTGAGATCATGCAACTTGTTCTTCCTGGGTCTGACGTATTTCATTTAGCATAATGTACTCCAGGCCCATCCATGTTGTAGCACACGGCATTATCTCCCCCGTTGTAAGGCTGAATAATATTCCATTGCATATATGTATACACACCACATTTTCTTTATCCATTCTTCTGCTGAACTACTACAGGACCCAGCAATCCCTCTTCTGGAAAAAAGATAAAATCACCACCTTGTAAAGACATCTACCAGCTTGGCGGCGGCTCACACCTGTAATCCCAGCACTTTGGGAGGCCAAGGCAGGAGGATTACTTGAGGTCAGGAGCTCAAGACCAGCCTCCACAACAGAGTGAGACCCCATCTGTACAAAAAATGTAAAAATTAGCCAGACATGGTGACATACGCCTGTAGTACTGGCTACTCAGAAGACTGAGGCAGGAGGATCCCTGGAGCCCAGTTCAAGGCTGCAGTGAGCTATAATTTTGTCACTTCTTTTTATATTTTTTTTTTATTTCTGAAGCTTCACTTTAACAAATCTTACCTGTTTAATACTGTAATTATACTTCTTTTAAAAGAAAGGAATTTAACAAAAATTATTAAGCCCATAATACCCTACACAATTTCCATTCCTTTTCTTTAAAAGCCATCTCAGTACCTTTATCAGTTTAACAATCCAACAAATATTTACTGAGCACATACTATGAGTCAGACACTGTTTTAGGCTCTGAGTAAACAAAATTAAATGCAACAATCCCCTGCCAAGGCAAGTTACACTGTAGCAGAGAGATTCTTTATCTTCTTCATCAGATGCAACTATTTATACCAAAAGCAATATATTCTTTACTCTTAATTATTCACACAAGATTTTGAATATGAAGTAAAACTCCAGTTAACTTTAGAAAAAGATAACCACCTGACAACCAATTGTCTCTCCCTCTATTATCTCACAACTACCCCCAAGATCTCCCCACTCCTCTACTGTTCCCTAAGCAATGAGTTGAGTTAGGTGCCTTCTTCGTACTTCAGTGCTATATGCACTATACAACCTCTACCACAGCCTTTACTACTCTTACAATTATTGACTTGAAATTGACACTTCCCCTTCAAGAATGCCATCTCAATTGCATTTTATCTGTGCATGACACATAACTGGCACTCAGAAACATTCACTGAAGGAATGAGAGGGCTGAATACTTCCTATGGTGTTTAACCTCTTCTTCTGATGTCTGTGAAGAATATCACAACAATTCTGGTCAAGCCTAGAATCAGTCAGGGATTTTCTAAAACGAGTGGCTTTTTAAAGTTGCTGCAGAAGATTTCACTGCTATTGTTCTAAAGGTAGCACAGCATAATTGTTAAGAGCTCAGGCTCTAGTACCATAGAGACAAGTTCAAATCCTAGTCTTACTCTTAAGTCTGTGTGCTTTGGGCAAGTTGTTGAACTTGCCTCAATTTCCTTATGCTTTGAAAAGAATAACAGTCAGTAAATTTTATAGCTGAAGTGAAGACAAATGGAAGATGTAGGCTCTTGGCACATTTTCTGACATATTATAAATACCAAATAAATAGTTTCTATTACTATTTATGTAGAACATCTAACTGGAAGTCTAATCAGAGAAAATAAATTGAAAAATAAGGTCCTGTAACCATGACATTATAGCTTTAGCTCATTAACTAGGAACTTTAAGCAATAAAAACAAGTCTTTATGAAATTCACTGAATTAATACTCTGACTAAATATACACTTACTAAAGTTGTTAATCACAATTACAAGAGTATCAACACGTATGGTGGAAAAATGGTAAAATGAAACCAGGATTTGGCAGTTACAGATACATTTGACCCTTAGTCAACAGATCTTTCCATTATAAAAACTGCTTCTTTTTAATTGATTTGAGTTTACAAGGTTTTCTTTAAAATTAAAATGTTCCCTTAAAAAATACATAATAAAAAATAAAAATAAAAATAAATGTTTCCCTGAAGGCTATCAGTTGTTCACACCTCACTGTTAATTAATCAGATACATACTTTAAGTAACACCGGTGTACTTAAAAGCAATTGTTAGTTGAAAAGTGGTGAGAAGAGGGGTAATCTTAGTGGAGCAGGCCTATATAATGCTCATTGTGAGAATTTTTACCAGTCACCAGGCAGCATGATAATAATGGCACCTACAAGGTGACAGCAGAGGGGATCCAGGAATTGTAAAAGGCATCAAAGCAATTCCCTTCATACTCCATGGGATTATACTAAGTGCTCTTTAAGGAAACTCAAGTTCTGTTATTCTACTCTTCTCTTATTCAATGTCATAAGAATTAGTACCACAGTCTCCTAAATAAATACTTCTAAAAGGTCAAGTCAGGATCACCTTTTAGCAAGTTCCCCCACAAGGCCAGTGACTGACCTATCACAGAAACGTGAACCAAGACATTACTTTCTATAGATAAAATTAAATTACTACTTGAGATAAATCAAGAGTTTGAAAGTGGGAAAAGTTTTTCAATGTTAAACATTAAGCTTATTTCCAAGGAAGAAGTATTATTTTGGAAATGATTAAAAATCCAAGTGCTCAAATGTGATATTCTCATTGTTATCTAAAGTACCATGGCCATCTGCGTAAAGCACTCTAAACATGTCTATTGCTAGTATTATATGAACATTTTAAAATGTATACTGTACACAGTAAATTATTATCCCCTAACTTGCAAATAAAACATGAAAATTTAGAGAAAAAGAATATATTATCTGAGCCTAAGAAAAATCTGAAAATGAGAGAATATTATCAAAAGCACATCAGGAACATATCACCTTGAAAGTCAAGAAAACAAAGTTATAAGAAAAAACCTGAACAAACTTGCACTGTGGCAACACAGCAGTGACAAAACAACAGTCTTAAAGCATACCACTGTGAAATCTGCAGCAGAGGCCAAGCAGCCTCTCACATTTTACAGTGGAAATCATGAACATCAAAAACCAAGAGGTCACCTTAGATTAAAGCGGCAAAAATAAAGAACATGTAAACAAATGAAAGCACCTAATGAGAAAGTGATAACCAAACCATTAAAATGTAAAATTTGCAACACACCTATGAAAGTAATAATCAACAAATACTGAACAGTGAAATTTGATATGCTTTTTACACTTGCAGGCAGCTATGTGAAGGAGGATGTAATGCCCCAAGCCACATATAAAAGTACATATATTCTCAACTATTTTCTATATAAATCAAGAAGGGCATAACCCAAGGACATGGTTCTGAAGAATCACATTACATTTTGTTCCTGGCTAGCAGTGCAAAAGAAAAAACAGTTTCATTTTATTTTATTTTTTAATAGAGATGGAAGCCTCGCTATGTTGCCCAGCCTGGTCTTGATCTTCTGACCTCAAGGGATTCTCCCACCTCTTCCTCCCAAAATGTTGGGATTACAGGTATCAGCCACCATGCCTGGTCACAGTTTCATTTTCTTCAACAATTTAGCTTATACAGTTTGCATTACTCTAATTTATCCTAGTGCATCTGAATTGAGAGAGACTCAGAGTTCTTAAATGAACACAAAGTTACAGCAAAAACAACTATCATGGTAACCACATTTTACTCAGACTTTTTCCATGTTGGACAATAATGCAATACCTCCTAAACTACTTTATTATCTGTATGATTCATCAAGGTTCTATTTTCCAAATGTTAGAGTTTTGTTGGGTTTTAGTATGTATGAATGGTTATAGATGAGTTTTAAGGTAAATTCACAAACATATATAGCAACTGTTCTTATAAATATTTTGCTATGAGGAGAGGAAAGGAGACATAAGCACTGAATGAAAAGAGTTTGAGGATGGGGTATTCCAAAACAGCCCATTCCAAGACATATATGGACTTCTATTTCTAATGCCCCTGTACTGTCATACCAGCACACATTTAAAATCATTTCTACAAGCAGCTCTCTGTGGATTAATGTAATCAACATTCATTTATTCAATGGCCAAGCATTAAGCTAGGTCCAATTTATTTTTATTTTTTATTTTTTAGAGATAGAGTCTCCCTCTGTCACCTAGACTGGAATGCAGTGACACAATCTCAGCTCACTGCAATCTCTCTCCGCCTCCTGGGTTCAAGTGATTCTCCTGCCTCAGCCTCTCAAGTAGTTGACACTACAGGCTCTTGACACCACACCCCGCTAAATTTTGTATTTTTATTAGAGACAGGGATTCACTATGTTGGCCAGGCTGGTCTCAAACTCCTGACCTCAAATGATCTACCTGCCTCTGCCTCCCAAAGTGCTGGAATTACAGGTGTGAGCCACTGCACCCAGCCCCAGTTTCTTTTATTCATTCTGTAAATATTCATTAAACATGTCAGATGTGTTAAGTTTTTTCTTAAGAATACAAATTAATAAGTTCTGGTTCATGAAGAACTTACCTCAAGCAGGGCAAACATACATTTAGACACATCAGTATTTCTCTAAATGACCATATTAAACATATCTATAATAGTACAATAAGTGCTAAAATACCAAGCAGAAGCAAAATGTTGTAGAGTCTAGTGTAGATAGTATCACTATAGACAAAAAGTTATCAAATGCAAAAAGTAAGTTTAGAGATACCTTTCTTGTGCAGGGCATGGAGGACACTAAGAATTCTTTGGCTTAAGGCTCTAATTTAACAAAAAAGTGAAAGGCAGTTAAACTGTTAACATAAGTTGCAGATAAGAAAAATTGATAATTTGATACTGGGTTGGATAGGCAGATCAAAGTAGAAAGCTGGTAGCAAAGAAGAATTTGTTCCTAAGAGAAACTGTTCTAGGTAAAAAGAAAGGAATAAAGAAAACAAGACGTGCTAAAGATGTTTTAAAACTACTATTAAATAGCCAGAACTATTAGATCAAAGATTCACTAAATATGAAGATGCAAATCCTAAAAATGAAAAGTGACAGGGAGGGAAATGGGATGAGTTAGGCTCTGCAACCACAAAGAAAAAACTCAGTAATTGTTTTAGGTGGAATTATATTGGATTCATTAATTTTAGGGAACACACTGTATTCCCATTTGGAAAAAATGATTTGTACCACATACAGTTTATACTCAAATATTTCCTCGCATGATAAAACCACCTATACACGTGAAGTCACTATGCCATGGGAGGCAACACAGCAGTAGTTAAAATACAGACTCTGGACAGACTACCCTGGGCAAGTTTCATCATTTCTCTGTTCTTCAGTTTCTTCATGTGCCAAATGGAAACAAGCATTTCCTATATCATAAGATTTTTGTGAGGCTTAAATAGTACATGAAAAATATCCAGAATTGTGCGCAGCACAGAATAAGTACAACATATTAGCTGCTGCTGCTGCTCCTCCACCTCCTTTTCCTCCTCCTCCTCATCGTCCTCCTCCTCGTCCTCCTCCTTCTCCTCCTCCTCTTCCTCCTGCTCCTCCTCCTCCTTCTCTTCCTCCTCCTCCTCCCTTTCCTCCTCCTCCTCCTCCTCCTACTACTACTGCTACTATTACTACTTGGAATAAATTATCAATAAAACAAAAAAAGAGAAAGCTAGAGTACCAAGGCCACTTCCCAGAAGAGAAATGCTTAGAGGCATACCCAATCTTTTATTGACGAAAAGTTACTTTTCATTTCCCTGAAGTCTTAAGTCACTTTGGGGAAGGTGGGGACAGTATGGTAACAATGACTTCTGTTAACAGAATTGAGGAGAGGCCATCACTGCTGGCTGTACTTCCCTGCCTGCTAAAAGGAAGACAGACAACAAAAAGAATAAGAACACTAGAAATTATCTTGGAGATCTACCAGGAAGAGCATTAAGATCTAAATTTTGGCACTTCACTTTTGGACAGCTGGAGCAGAAGTTACTGGGAGGTTGTTCTGCCAGGGAAACCTCCATTAAAAAAAAATGCCACAACTAATCTGTCAGACACCAGAAGAACAAATTCTACTAACACACAGGGGACACTATAGGGAAATACTACCAACCCCTCTTATGGCATTTTTTTAGATTTGTAGAGCACTCCATATGAAACTAACAAGCTATTTTCCAGAATGTTCTGAAATGTGTTGTTCTCAAAAAAAAAAAAAATCAATATAATGCCTCTGAAACAAGTCCAAATAGCAGTAGATCAGATAAAGATCACAATCTTACCAGATGAGCTTTATCAAGTTATATTTTAAAAGCTAATGTCATTTCACACTGTTAACTAAAATTTAATTAACAACCTGTCTCTGAAGATACTTATCTAAGCTATTCAGGATAAATGAAAACATTTAGACTTACCTATGAAAAATGAACAAGAGAAGCATGCCAAATACCTTAACATAATGTCACCAATCTTAGTATAAACTAAATTTACTCTAAATACATTTTCTATTTGATCAGTCAACAAAAATTATATATTCTGAGAGTTCTTTAACAAAAGCATTTTAATTGATTTCTCAACATCTATTCATTGCCAATTTAAATAAATCAATCACAATAGTCTTGCCACCAACCCCTTTACCTCTACCCCACCAATGATAATTTCAGGAGCGGTCAGGTGCATGCCAACTTAGGCTACCAGGATCTAAGGAAAGGCTTTCTAGGGGATTTGAAAAAGAAACTTTCTGGCTCTAAATAGAGACATGTAAAGCCAGTGTCTGTCACCCCCAGAGTCATAAACAAAAAAGCAGAATTCCAACTTCCACTGACAGTCTTATAACCACAAGAAATCTAAGCCCTCCAATGACACCATTACTGTGAGTGGCAGAAATGAGAAGCAGAAAGCACCTGGATGTTTGACAACTTCTTGTATGAACTATATCAAGTTTCTCTAGTTTCTCTATTATTTAAACCAATCTTATGTTTGTACTCCAAAGCATCCTAATTTATACATTTTGTTTTCCAAGTCTATTACTATTTAAGAATTTCACCCATGATCATTTAATGTTAGCAAAAAAAAAATTATCGTACCTTAAACAAGCTGATAATGCACATATCAGAGCCTCATTAAAACAAATAGGTACTAACAGTTAAATATGAGGATTCCAATAACTTTTAAAATATTTTTCATATATTTTTCTATTTAAGATTTAGCTGTAAAGTAGAACATTGATAAAATATTACAGAAACATAAATCTCTCAATTTGGCAAAAAAATTTACTTTTATAGCCCTCTTATAGTTATTGATTTTATTATTTATAGTTACTACTTTATCATTTATTTATTATAGTTACTGATTATAGTTATTACTTGTTAGATCCTAAAATATTAGCCATATTCATACTATTTAAGTCATAATAAAAGAAGAAAGGTTACTGCTGCTTACATGGCTGAGTTTAGTTTTTTAAAATATCTTTAGAATTTTCTGCCATTTAGCCATATAGAATGGATTATTTGCAACCTACAAAGAAGCCAACATTATTTACTTTAACCATTTATCATATTTACAACTTTACCAGGCTAGATATAAACTGTTAAAATACAAATGAAGATGCTTCTAAAAAGTAGTGATTTAAATAACAACAGCAAAAAGACAAGGTGTAATATTAAAGCAGGGCAGAAGTAGAAGATACAAACTGGAATAACTAGCTCATGAAAAGTGGAAAAGAGCAAAAAGAGGAAGAAGGGAGTAAACCACTCAAAAGCCTTTATAAGAAGACCACAATCTCTCTGACACATGCATAGATTGGGTGATATATAAGGCAAATTGATCTTTTAACAAGATCACTTTAATACACATTTAAAATTAGAGAATCCATATTTTCCAAGTGAAATTAGCCTGTTGTGTGTGTGTGTGTATATATATCTATGAATACATATAAAAATATATATCTATAAATACATATATATCTATAAATATATATCTATAAATATATATCTATAAATATATCTATAAATATCTATATATATAAATATATATCTATAAATATATATATATCTATAAATATATATATCTATAAATATATATATATCTATAAATATATATATCTATAAATATATAAATATATATCTATAAATATATATATCTATAAATATATAAATATATATCTATAAATATATATATCTATAAATATATATAAATATATATCTATAAATATATAAATATCTATAAATATATATCTATAAATATATCTATATATCTATATAGACTTTTTTTTTTTGAGACAGAGTCTCACTTGGTCACCAAGGCTGGAGTGTGGTGGTGCTATCTCGGCGCACTGCAACCTCCACAACCCCAGTTCAACTGATTCTCGTGCCTCAGCCTCCCCAGTAGCTGGGATCACAGGCATAGGCCACCATGCCTGCATAATTTTTGTATTTTTAGTAGAGATGGGGTTTCACCATATTGGTCAGGCTGGTCTCGAACTCCTGGCCTCAGATGATCTGTCCACCTCGGCCTCCAAAAGTGCTGGGATTATAGGCGTGAGCCACCGTGCCACGCCTTTACAAGCAATATCAGATGAGCGTTACTTCACGCACCTTCGGTAATGTTGTGGTAGATATTTTTTAGATTAACTTATATCATAAACCACTATAGAATAGAATTAAATTGGAGCTGAAAATATAATGTATCCATTTGAGTATCCATTCTACCTAATATATCCATTCTTCAAAGAGAACCCGGTTGGGGCTCAAAATAATGCAAATGGACAAACTTTACTACATACAGGACAATAAAAGATAACTTCATCAACTAGAAAAGGCTCCCTACAACCTAGGATCACTCCTTGCCAATAGACAAACCTGACCACAGCTGCAGTTCAGATAGACCAGGAGTACAGTAGTAGGGCTGGTGAAGCCAACAATATGTGACTTCATACTAAAATTAGCCATGCCCATTTCACCACAACTGGGTTGGGCTTCTCTATTTTAAGGTGTGCAGCTCCAAATTACTTAAGAGTAGGTAATTGCTGGATAGTTTCTGAAGCTAAAATTGTCAGCAGACTTTCCTCCAAGGCTTTAGGATGGCCAATCAGTCTCCACGAAACCCCTATGCTAAATCATCATGCTATCCAGGGTCTAAGCACACAGCAAGTAAAGACATATACTTTAAGTATCTAGAAAGACATACCATGCAAGAACACATTAAAAGAAAATAGGCAAGAAAAGAATTCCTTATTCTTGTCTGCTAACCCTGCCCCCTACCACACATATGCACAATACACAATATGACAAAAGTGGAGGGAAATGATGAAAATCATGACATTAAAGTATTATGCTCTCATCTTTTCAGGAAATTGTACGGAACTGACAGCTGAAACCCTTCCAAGTAATTTCACACTAGTGTTTACCTCCCTGCAAAAGTGCTGTGCTATTGGAGTAAATCCAACAGAAGGGGCTACTCAGTCTGCATTCTGCGTTCTGGAAACATCAGAAGGGAAGTGGTGTAGTTTCCATTGGTACTAGCAGGAGAATGTGCACTAATGTTTAAAAAAAGACACTAAATTTCCACACATAAATGAAAGAAAATGAAAAGACTCGCCCTTTCACCAAAACTAATGATAACTTTACCAACGAATGGTGAAGCTGAGTTGTAAGTTATATGGGCTTAACAACACACCTGAAATTCAAGCTGCACTGATAACATTCATGATTTTTACAATCCCAGGGCAAAGACTTAACACCTATTTTATTACCAGCAACTTGAGACACTCAATGCAGAATACACATTTAGTAGTATTATTTTCCTATTACTATCATGTTCCAGCAGTCCACAATATTAACACTTGCTTTGACAGATTCAATCAATTATTTTAAGAATTAACAGAACAGGCCAGGCACAGTGGCTCACGCCTGTAATCCCAACAATTTGGGAGGGCAAGGTGAGTGGATCACTTGAGCCCAGGAGTTCAAGACCAGCCTGGGCAACGTGGTGAACCCTGTCTCCACAAAAAAATATACAAAAATTAGCTGAGCATGGTGGTGTGCATTGGTAGCTCCAGCTACTCGGGAGGCTGAGGTGGGAGGATCACCTGAACCCGGGAAGGAGAGGTTGTGGTGAGCCCTGATCATGCCACTGCACAGCCTGAGGAACAGAATGAGATCTTGTCCAAAAAAAAGAGACCTTGTCAAATAACAGAACACAGAAGACACATACCTTCATTTTCAGAGGCATGACATTTCACTTTCAACACCAAGTCAAAGGTTCTGTCTGGATTTGCCCTAAAAGAAAAAAGTTTAAATTAATTTCCTATGACAAATAAACATCTCCATGAAACTTGTATTTTCTTAATTCTAAAACTAATCTTGTTTTTGTCTCAATACATTTCATGTGACTGTATTACTACAGTATAGTAGAAATAACAATGAAACTGTTTTCTCAATTGAGCAACTTAAAAGAGCTGAGACTTAGGAATTCTGAAACTTGGGGCAAAGCATTTAAACGCTGAGACTGTTCTCCCGCACCTATGAGGTGCCTTGTCCACTTCACAGAATAACAGTGAGGATTATAAATCAAATAACATATGTGCAAGTACTTCATTAAGTACTAAGTGCTACAAAAATGCAAAGTATTGGTTTTATCTTATTGGATCAAATTTAAAAGCCAGAGTGTCCCTAAGTGTCATTATACCCTGCCAACAGAGTTTGACACAGGTTCTCAGGCTGTCTCCAAAGGACTTGCAATATAAGTGTAAATGATGAATACATGGTTCCACCTGCCAAGTTCTAGATCACCATAAAACATTGATAATGCTCCATGAATGTGATATGTTGCATATACTTTTCTTAAAATGTATTTACTGTACTTATGCATATTTAAAGTAGCAAACTATTCATAGCTCTAAGGCTAGCAACATAAAAAGCCTTCTTTTTCTCCATTATCTTTGGAGAAACCAGCCATCTGCTTCCATGTTAGATTTTCCCACTAGAAACTGTAAGTTTACTTTGCTTAATTCAGAAGTTATTGACTTTTTTACTAACTTGCCATATTTGCAAAATTTCAAAGCAACATTGGTTAAATTTCAAAAAGTGAACTGAAATATACTGAGACACTTTTTCTTCATAACATTGCTGTTTAAATCTCTCGTTCCATCATAAGGTAAAAGATTAAGTCTGTTACCACAACGGCCAATGTGTTAATATCTCAGTTATTCCTGCTAACAAAACCTTAGTGCCTTTGTACATTGGCTGTATTTAATATGTACTTCCTTCAAGAAACGAATGCCAGCTCTGACTTTAAAAAAAAAACATTTCTTTTTTTGGAAGCTTTTCTTATAAGATATGAATCTGGAAATATAGGAAGTGACAAGACATATAAATTAACATGCAAATATACATTTTTTTAGCCTTTCCGCTATTAACTTGTTTCAATGGGAATAATCTGGGCTCAGATGACTTCCTCCCTCTTAAAACAATTAATGTCAAGAAGCATACTATTTTTACTCACTTACCCTGCCCACCATGATGTCAAACACACTGAAGAAAATAATTCTATTACATAATTTCCCTCTTTCCCTAATATTCTTTAGAATTTCTCTTAGGTGTAAAAGTTAAATATTGACTCAGTTTTACTTCTGTGAAATTCAAACGGCCTTTCACAATAATACAAATATACATGGCATTATTTTAAACTTTTTGAGAAGGAGGTAGTAAAGGGTGGGTAAGCGAAGTAAAAAGGAATTCTTTCCAAAGTTAAGTTTCAGAAGAAAAATATAAAACTCATGCCTCTAAGATACCTAGAAACAAAATCACCACCGTTATTAAAATTGCTTTTTACCTAATCTCCTGAGCAAAGTAGTCGTTGATAAATACTTTAGCACACACATAAAAGTACCCTCTAATTGGATACCGTTTTGCAAGAACCATGCATCTACAGTTGCTGCATAAAGAAACACCAGAGACCAATCTAATTTTATAAGCAGAATCATAAGAAAACATCCAAGACAAAAGTAACAAACAGACTTAAGAAAACACCGGTTATATTTAATGCTCAGAGAGCACTCGGAATAATAACCTCTTAACCTCAACGCTGACTCCCTCCCGGACACCACACGCACACAGGCAGCCCCAGGAGAGTCACATCTGACACACTCGGGGGAAGCACGAGAACCCCTCAGCGGCGGTGTCAGGGGCCGCCCGGCCTCCCCTGTCCCCCGAAAGGCGGGCGTCGACAAGGCGCTAGTGGCCTCTCCGGGAGGAGCCGCGCCAACCACGGAGGGCCGGGGACGCAGGGCGGGCAGGCTTTGCGGCCTAGCGCCGTCCCGCCGGCCGGCCAGAGGCTTGGGGGCCGGACCGCACCCCCAGCCCGCCCGGCCAACCTCGGCCGCCCGGGGAGCCGGTTGAGCGCGGAGGCGCGGAGGAGCCGAGCTGGCCTGGGAGGGGCCGCCGAGGGACGCCCGCCCCCGACGCGCCCGGGCCCCCCCACTCACTTGGTCCTGCAGTCCATGGTTACATGTCGGTGTGGGGCTGTCCGTCCGGCCCCCGCGCGCTGGCCTGGAAGCCCGCAGCCCGGCCGCGCGAGGGTCGCGCCGTCCCCGCCCACGCCGGCGGCCACACCGGGAAAGAGGCTGCTCACAGCAGCCTTGGCGGCGGGCCCATGTCGGCTGCGCCCCCGGCACTTCCCCGCCTCCCACCCCACCCACCAGAGCCTTTCTGTGACAGCAGCGGTGGCGTGGCCGCCGCCCCCGTCTCCGCCGGTAGCCGCCACCAAAGCTGAGGCCTCTCAGTTCCTGCGACCGGGGCCGCCCGCTGCGGCTCCTGCACCTTCTTGCAAATCAGGAAGTCGCCGGGAGGGGGAAGGGGCGCGCGGGGACGCGCCCAGCGGCTTCACCTGGGCCGTGCGGCTCGCAAGTCGGAGACTGTGGAGGAGGCGGGGGCCAGGTCCCCGCGCCCGGGCGGCCAGAGGGTGCAGGGGGAGCGCTAGTGCCTGCTGGGATGGCCCACGTACCGCTTTGCCACCGAGCCAGAAAGGCAAGGTGCCCCCTGTGTCCTCAGCATGAACCAAACCGGCTTCCTTTCTGGGTCCAGTCCAGATTCCAGGGCGTCGGGGCTGCAACCCCACAAAGGGCGAAGTACCTGGAAAAGTACCTCGACCTGCAGTGTTTTCCACACACATACACACGGACTTGGGTTCCTTTCATTTCATACTGCAAATTCAGAGCTCAAGTTGATGCCCCTGGCTCTTGCGTCACTCCAGCTGTGGCCTGCTTACAGCTCTCTGAAATCCAGAGCTACCCCCTCCTGATTCAGGAATGTTCAGACATGTGCACCTGCTAAATAGCCCTGTCAAGTAGCCAAATGGTAGTGCCCCACTTGTCTGCGCATGTGGGAGGCAGACATTCCTATACCACAGACTGCAGTAATAACCAAGGACTAACTTTTGAACACATGTACATAGTAGCAGGCCTCATAGTCTGGCAGTTTAGGCGAGTTCAGGGAGGGCACCACTGAATAAACGTGGGAGGGACTGATTTACACAGCCCTAAAGCACATGTGAAGCACGTTATGTGCACTCTCACCCAGTACTTGTCATAGGTGTGTGATAGATACTTTCATCAGCATTTTACAGATGAAGAAACCAGGGAGTAATGGCAAAGCTGGAGTTCACACCAGGTCTATCTGATGCTGATTATTTACTTCTACCTCATATTGCCTGTCTCCCTCCTCTGCTGTCTCATATTTAGGATCTACTGAGAAGACAGGTAGAAAAGTCTTATGATGGACATTCAAATGACTGTGGAAGGCCAGGCTCTTACACAGAGATCTTCTGGGAAAGGCCTTCTCCCAGCTAACACTGCCACCCTTGACACATAGCCACAGTGTTTCTTCCAAAAGGTGGTTACTTCAGACTTTATTCATGCAGAAGTTAAGATGATGAGAGGAAACCAAATGTGGTATGAATGTAGTGAGTCATAAGACATAAAAGTCAGAAAAGGAGTCTTAAGAATTAAAAAACTTAAGAGTCAGAGAACCTGAAGTTGCACTCAGTTATATAACCTTAAACTTTCTTGCCAAAATTGGGTACTACTTGGTCAACAAGATCAGAAATATTGTATAGCCATGGGCCTGTTAGTAAAAAATGAGGACGGGCCATAACTGGGAAAAAAAAAAAAAAAACGTGTTTATCATAAAGTGTTGTCATAGCTTGACTCGGGGTGAGACACTTCAGTTTCTCGGTTCCTACATTTGTAAAATGGGAATTATTACTTGTACATCACATGAGCAGTGTGATGTTCAAGTAAAACAGGTGCTACAAATTTGTATTATCTTTTGAGAAATTATTCTGTGAATTTCAGTTTCACAATTAGGCAAACTATACTACTTAAGTTTTCTTTTCCCAAATAAAGATTTTTCTGCATAAGTGACCATACTCCAAAGCCTTGAAAAAAAAAAATTCGTAAGCTAAAAGCCACTTCTGCCCCAACTGTTACCGAATTTCTCAAACTTCTCCTTTCATTATAATTAATTATTTCCAAAGAAAGGAACCCTACTTGGAGTGACCATATTGAGGACTTTTTAATTTGGTGTGAGGAGATAATAATACAATTGTTTTCCTCATCCATTGTTGGGATTTTATTTTAAATGACAGTCATACCCTTGAACAGTATAAAATTGTTCTTCATTCCATTTATGTTAAGTATATCGAGGGAAATACTACACATTCGCATCCCAAAGCAAATCTTTTTAAGTGAGCTTTTAGGCTGACCATAATGAAGAGATTTATCTGTTCTGTTATTACTGAAATAAAAGGGATAGGAACATAGGTGTACATGATTTACATGCATGAGGTGTTAAAAAATTAGAAAACAAATAGCATACACTTACCTTGGTAATAGCTTTAATGAAATCGATGGTATAACTTTAGTAATACTCATTTCATATAGAACTTCCCATATGACTGATAGAGAAGTGTACAAAGGGCAAACCTTCAAATTAGTCTTAAATCTTCCCAAGATCATATTTCAGCAATGATATTTCCTACTCGACAATTAATATTAACAGTTTTCAGGACCATACCAGTCAAAGAACATAGTCTGTATTGTTGTCAAAGAACATGGTCTTTATTTATTAATTAATTTGTTATTAATTAATTAATTTAGTTAATTTTTTAAATGTTTTGAGACTTAAATGTTGTATGTGGTTTGTAAAGAATATATATTCTGCAGCTTTGGGGTACAGTGTTCTAAATATATGTCCATGATCAAATACGATGATTGTGTTGTTGACATCTTCTATTACTGAATTTGCATCTGCTTGACATAATTCAATTAATGGGAGAGATGAGTTTAAATATCCTAACATGATGGTAGATTTTTCTATTTCAGCCTATAGTTCTTTCAGGTTCTACCTTACACAGTTTGGGGCTGTGTAATAATATACACATCAGTTTATAATTTCTATATCTACCTAATAAATACAACCATTCATCATTATGTTGTTACTTTCTTTACCTCCAATCGTACTTTTGCCTTAGATTCTAAACAGTTTTCTTCTGAATAGTATTTGTCTGATGTTAGGATATCTCTTTTCATCCTTTTACATTCAAACTTTCTAAACCATCATGTTTCAAATTTATCTAAAATTTTTAGTCTTGATTTTTAATCTAGTCTGATCATCTTTAGCTGTTACATCAAACCCCTAGACAATTTGCATGTATTAAAACTGTTGATAAATTTAGGCTGGGCGCAGTGGCTCATGCCTGTCATCCCATCACTTTGGGAGGCTAAGGCGGGTAGATTAGTTGAGGCCAGGAGTTCAAGACCAGCCTGGCCAACTTGGTGAAACCCTGTCTGCTAAAAATACAAAAATTAGCTGGGTGTGGTGGGTGGTGCAAGCCTGTAGTCCCAGATAATAAGGAGGCTGAGGCTTCAGAATCACTTGAACCTGGGAGGCAGAGGTTGCAGTGAGCCAAGATCATGCCACTGCATTGCAGCCTGGTTGACAGAGTGAGACACTGTCTAAAAATAATAAAATAAAAAAAAGAGAGAAAAATGCTGATAAATTTAAATCTATTTCTGCCATCTAATTGTGTACTTCCCGTTTGTTTCTTCTGATCTGTTTTTTTCTTTCACTTTTGCATTCTTTAGGATTACTATTTATGCTTTCATTTCTGCCCCCACCTCTTCTAGTTTGGAAGTTATTTACTCTGTTTCTATTCATTTAGGAGTTATCCTAGAAATTTTAATAGGTACATTTTAACTGATTAAAGCCAGAGTTCACAAGGATATCCACCTTCTCTCAAACAATACAAGAACCTCTAAAACCCCCTCAAAACTAAAATCCCCCCCAAAAATGCATTATGAATGTTGTTTTATACAGTCCATGTTTGTTTAGATTTACTCAGAACTTTACCATTCTTTTGTATTTTCATCTTAGATCTTCTATGTAGGATCACTTTCCTTCTGCCTAAAATTCTTTCCCTTTTTGTTTGAGTTGGAATGTATTTATTTATCCCTCACTCTTGAAAAATATTTCCACTGATGAAGAATTCAAAGTTTACTATTATTTCTTTCTGCATGTTATCAATATCATTACACTGTCTTCTAAGTTCCCTAATAACAATTGGAACTTTGAAAGTAATCTTAAAATGTCATCTGTTTTTTCTCTCTGACTGCATTTATGATGTTTCATTTTTGTCTTTAGTTTTCTATAGTTTCACTGTGAAGTATCTAGGTGTAGATTTTTATTCATCCATCTTTCTTGGTTTCTTTAATTTTCTTGACTCTGGATTGGTGACTTTCATCAGTTCTGGAAAATTCTGGACTCCTTTCTTTCCATTCCTTCTGGGACTCTGATAACACATGTGTTATTCTACCCTCCATGTTTGTCAAACATCTCTTTTATAGTATGTCTCTCTTTATCTGTCTACGCTGTATTCTGGAAAATTTCAAAAATATTCTCCTGTTCACTAATTCTTTCTTCAGCTTTGTCTCATTTTCTGTCAAAGTCACCCATTTAGTTTTTAATTTATATTATTTTTATTTCTAAAGTTCTGTTTGGTTATTTTCCAAATCTGTATTCTCTTAACTCATATTTTCAGCCTCTCTTTAATTTATTAAAAATATTTAATATACATACTTTAAATTCTATTTCTAAAAATTCCAATATCTGAAGCATTTGTGGGTCTGCTTCTACTAACTGATCTTTTTTCTACTTGTTCATACTTATGGTCTCTTGATTTCTTCTATGTATGTGATTTCTTTTTATGTTATATGATCCTTAGAACTTTATATATAGAAATTGAGTGACAGCTGAAATGAAAATGAGTTCTCTGGAGAAGATATTAATTTACCGCTGGTAGATGCTTGGGATCACTAGCAATTCAGAAACATAAACACTAAATTCTCAGCTTGAAATTCTTCAGACCATTCATGTGAGACCTGGTTTGTAGCTATGAATCCTCTGGGAAGCTTTTTTCCCCTTAACTATGCTCCATTGTTTGAGACAATTGTCCTTGAATACCTTTGGGGTGTATCAGCTTTATGAAGAGTATCCTGTTGGATTTCCCACATTAGGAAGGGTCTGAAGCCCCATAAGACCATGATAACAGTTCATGGTCTTCCAGTTCATCCAGCTTAGGAAAAACCCTGAAGATGAAAATGAAAGGTGGCTTTTTTTTTTTTTTTTTTTTTTTTTTTTTGAGATGGAGTCTCGCTCTGTTGCCAGGCTGGAGTGCAGTGGCGTGATCTTGGCTCACTGCAACCTCCACCTCCTGGGTTCAAGCGATTCTCCTGCCTCAGCCTCCCGAGTAGCTGGGACTACAGGCACCTGCCATCACTCCTAGCTAATTTTTGTATTTTTAGTAAAGGCAGGGTTTCACCATGTTGGTCAGGATGGTCTCCATCTCTTGACCTCGTGATCCACCCACCTCGGCCTCCGAAAGTGCTGGGATTACAGAGAGAGGTGGCTCTTGTAGCTACTTTTATTTGTCCCCCATCCTCCACCCCTAAGTATTCTCACTTGATTGCCTGCTCTTCAATGCATTGCAAGCTTTTAAAAATACTTAATTCTGAATTTTTAGTTGATTTTCATGAAAGTTTTGATCAGACTATAATGGATAATTACTTGGTTCTGACTATAGTGTCATGTAAAATGGACTAATTGCAACTTTTTAATCCACCTAATAAGGTCCACTTTCCTCAAACCAGGTCCAAAAAGTCCCCAACTTATATATCCTTATATATTAATGGTGTAGAGAAACCCAACTTCAGGGCTTTTAGTGAGCCAACTGCCCTGATTTCCAGTGTACTATGACAATTAGAAAGGTAACTCCTGGCTTCCCAACCCCAACCACTTATTCATTGAATCCTTGTAGTAATATGCCTTAAACAAAAGTGAAGAGTTACTGATACCCAGGACTACTAAAGTTGACAGCTCCTTTCCCTTCTGAATGTGAAATAATAAACACTATTATAAACTCTAGAATGGTATTTTTAAAAATAATACTATTAATAATGCTTCAGGTTCAGTATAAATTAACTAGACTCATAAGCCTCACTGATGTATATAAAGATTTTGAGTTCCAAACAATTAACTTAGAAATGAATTTTTTGAGGCAAGCATCTCATGAGTTGTAGCTAACATGTATCCAAGTCAGGCATTTCCTAGACTGTAACTCTGCACAACCTCTTATTACTATTCTTAGGTGAAATTTATTAATAGTATTACCACCTTCATTTATTATAGAAGAAAAGTTATAAAGTATTTAACAAACTGAATTTATTGAAGCTCTTAGGAAACTATCTTTAAATTATTTTATCAGGACCTGCCTTTTAATATTGACTGAGATAGTGTTGTTAAGGAAAACATCCTCCTGGCATGTTGTCCTTTTTATACTTAGCAGCAATATCATGAATTTCAATCTGAAGGTAAAATCTCCCTCAACAAGACATGTGAAATACTTTTAAAATAAAGAGAAGATGGAGGTGGGGATTCGGGATCAATATCTTCCCTGAAAGTTTGCCTTTCTGAGTTGTTTCACACCTCATAGCTCATAGAGTTAGCATTCTATGTTGATTTAAAATCCAGTTTAATAAAAATGTTGTCTTCCAGTTTGTGGACAAAAGAACTCAGATAAATTTTGACACCTTTACAACCAAATCTGAACATATCCAAATATTTCTAAAATTCAATGGGTCGATGAAGATATTTGTATATCTTGCTCTTAAACTTTTAGTAAGAAAATACAGTAAAATTCTCAAAAATAATACAGCACAGCAAAACATCTTCTTCTGCCTTTTTCAGGTGATTTGCCAAAAATTGTAAATAAATTTTCTTACCTCTGACCAGTTTCTGCTTGTTCTCCCTTATCTTTGTTCCTCAATCTGCCAGACATTGTAGAACTTAAAACAGTCCTTGGAGTTCAGAACAAAGAATAATTGAAGCAGAGTGTCACCAACAGATGGTAATCAGTGGAGTCAAATTTTCTTCAGAGATTCTTTGAGGATTCTCATTTGGACTTCAAGAAAGAGTGCTGTGTTTGTGTAACCGTGTGGCATTGCATGGGAAATAATTTCCCAACCCCACCTACAAGATACTCCACGTAAATACAGTCTTCCTTGTATGGCAGCTCTGCTCACACCCATTTAACACTCTCAGGAGAATGAGTAATCACATCCAATGAGCAATGTCATTAGAATTTACTGGAAGGAAACATAAATGATCATCTAACATGATGATAATAGTTCAACAAAATCAGCAGCCCCATAAGCAACCCTAATCCTAACGCAAATAGAGAGATTATCAAAACAAATTGCTGTGTGCCAAGTTCTGCTTTCCTAAAATAAGAGAAAATAACTAGCCAAACATTACATGCATTTGTATATGATCAATTCCAGAAGGGGAAAAGTGCAACATTCCAGCAAATAGAACTCAGTCAAATACCAGGTCAAATGGTATAATTCCACAGCAGAAGTTCATATGAAACAGAGACTTGTAACTCCAAAACAGATGACAAACTCTCCCCATCTCTTACTATTGCAAATTATAACAAGATAAAAATGAACAAGGACTGAGAGTTCTTCTGGGCTTCAAAAGTATGGACATCATCTTTCTCTCTGCTGTTGTTTCTGATGTCACAGACCCAAGTCTTAGGCAAGTAAGACTTGCCAAAAAATGGTCTGGTAAGACCATTTTTGCTTGTAATCTTCTCTGGGAAAGAAGGAACAGAAAGAAGTATCTGTGAAACTGATCAAGGTCTTCTTAGTTTGGTGAGAACTTATATGTTTCCTTTGTAAAAAGGATGCAGTCTCACCTGACTTTCTTCATTCACGGTGCATAATTCCAGGAGTTTCTTCCCTTCTTCTCGAGACTGCCAATCAGGACAGCTGGGCTTGGCTGGAATGGGAAGGAGGAATTTGGACTCATGATCCTGTCCATTTGCCTGACTGTATGCAAGTGACTTAATAAAATTACTGCATCAGTGTGTAGTGACTTCTTTCTGCCTGCTGCACCGTTGTTTCCTGGGCCTTCCCTTCACTTCCCTCTTGGACTGAGTTGTGGATCAGGAACATATGACATTAGTATGTATACTGTGCATAGTAATTATACTGTGTTCTCCCTATGGTTACTTAATAAAACTACCAAATAGGTGCTGCTAATTCAGATTCTGTGATGATGTAGGTACAGCCATTGATTACTACACAACCCATTTATATGCCTATCTGATTTTTGACACAAACATGTTGTACTTCCTCTTTAAATAAGCAGGCATTAATTATTACATAATGTATGCAGGAATTCATGAGGATAGGCTTAATATTAGAATTAGTAGGAAGGTTTTAAATCAAGTGGCCTACTATTGAGCTAGAAACAACTCACTCCAGCAAACCAGCTGGCTTAACTACTCCCAGTTTGTGAAAGAAAAAAAAAACTTTAACATTTGAGTCACTGTATCATTTCATGCACAAAGACTTCATGGACATACCAGAAAGACAAGCTTTACCACATTTGCATTTATTCTTTTTTATAGTTGTTGTGATTTTGCCAAGTGCTTTATGACCATTTTTTATTAGCTAGGCCTCTCAATAGTTCTGTGAGGTATAGATTAGTAGGTAAAACAGGTACTATAAATGATGAAGCAGGAAGCTAACTCTACAGGGACATTTTATTCCAAGAACGCCTGTATGGAAGAATGCACTTTCCCATGTCTGCCAGAGGCACCAGGAAATAAAAGTCAGCCTGCATACTACTGAGTCATTTACAAAAGCCATTTTCTTCATAAAGCACATATGCATCTCTCCTCACTCACTCACTCTTGCTTTCTCTCTCTCAAATCAAAAGCGAGCAAAGCTCAAGTGAGTCTATATTTCAATTCAGAAACATTTATTATCATATGTCATCTCCCTTGTTAATATCGTATTTTTTTGAAATCCTCAGTCAAGGTGATACCTTGTTGATATCTTTAAATATGAATTATAAGCCACACTAAACACTTCTGTAATCATACCTTTCTTTAACAGCTTTTTGTACAAGTTGCAGGATTAAAAAAGGCATTTATGGGCTGGGCATGGTGGCTCATGCCTGTAATCCCAACAGTTTGGGAGGCTGAGGTGGGCAGATCACTTGAGGTCAGGAGTTCTAGACCAGCCTGGCCAACATAGTGAAATCCTATCTCTACTAAAAATATAAAACTTAGCCGGGCACGGTGGCATGGGCCTGTTGTCCCAGCTACTCTGGAGGCTGAGGCAGGAGAATCGCTTGAACCTGGGAAGTGGAGGCTGCAGGAAGAAATCATGCCACTGTGCTCCAGCCTGGGAGCAGAGCAAGACTCTGTCTCAACAACAACAAAAAAGGCATTTATGTAAGAAACTGAAAGAGATATTTGGGTTTTTTTTATTACTTGCTATTACTGTCTCATTTTACAGATAATGAAAGCTAATGTTGAAAGAAAGTTTCTTAATGAAATTAGTCTGTAGACAAACTCCATCTTTTAGAGAAACTCTTTGTCCAAAAACTGGATTTCATGGTTCTTAAAGATGAAAATAGAAAACTAAAACTAAAGAATAATTCTCTATGGACATTTATACAAATTGAAAATAAATCTGTCACGATTCTGTTAATGAACCTATTGACTATTTTTCATTTTATATTCATTTTATTGTGTATTTGTGGTATGATACTTCATTTAACATACAGTTATGTGAAAAATATATGTGAAATAGTTTTGTTCTTTAATGGAGCATGGGGGCCTAAAGGGAAAAAATGCCAATGAAGATAAGCTATGTACATAGTCAAGATGTACATTATTGAAATGGATTCTAGAACCAGCTGCTAGGGTGGAATTGATTTGGCATTATTTTATGATGGGCTCAATCACTTGCCCTGAATCAGTGTTCAAATCTCATCTTTTTTGGTTTGTCCATTGTGTTTTCTACTTCTTCTCCAAGTTGCCTCCTCTGGTTCTAGGCTGTGCTATGTAGTTGCCCTTGACTTATCCAGATCTTGCCCTATTCCTTTGAATGAACAAAGCCTTCAAAGATAGCTTCCTTTTGTTTTCAGCTATCTTGCATATTTTTCTGCATGCCTTCACCTCTCCCAGATGACCATATGTGTCTTGGCTCCCAAAGCCAAGGAGTAGTTGATACATATTCTTTACATGGTTATAAAACTAATAATATTCTTTGCTAAAGTTTGGCTTCTTTGCCTAAACTAGTATTATTTTTATCACTAGAGACCATATAGTTTCTGCCCTCATGGAGATTATAGTCTAGTTAATAAAGACCAAATATAGGCCGGGCAGGCAGATCACGAGGTCAGGAGATCAAGACCATCCTGGCTAACATGGTGAAACCCTGTCTCTACTAAAAATACAAAAAATTAGCCAGGTGTGGTTGCAGGCACCTGTAGTCCCAGCTACTCGGGAGGCTGAGGCAGGAGAATGGCCTGAACCCCGGAGGCGGAGCTTGCAGTGAGCCGAGATCGTGCCACTGCACTCCAGCCTGGGTGACAGAGTGAGACTCCATCTCAAAAAAAAAAAAACTATATATATATGTATATATATATATATACACACACACACATATACATATATATAAGCATGTAAATATATAAATAATAAAATTTCTGATGGTAATGAGTGCTAAAACAAAAAGAAACAGAATAATGAGATAGAGTGATGGGCAGAAGACTATTTTAGCTAGGATAGACAAAGCAGGCCTCTCTAAGATGAAGATATTTGAACTGCATCTGGAATGATGAGAAGACAGCAGTTGTCTAAGGATTCAGCGAATAAGCCTTCCTGGCAAAGAGAACAGGTTAATCTAAGTCCCTGAGGCTGAAACTAGCTTGGTACATTTAAGGAAAGCTAGGGCGACAGGCAAGGGTAGTGGGAGATAAGGCCAGAGAGGTAGGCAGAGGCTAGATTGTGAAGAGTTTTTGCAAGCCATGGTAAAGACTCTATTTTGTTCTACTTGCTATAGGGAGCTACTAGAAGGAAATAATCATGGGGCAAAGTCAGGGTTTAAGGAAGACTATGAGGGTGCTGCTGTGTAATTCAGGAGAAATAATAATGTTCTGGATTATACTTGCAGTGCAAATGATAAGAAGTAGACAGATTTCAAATACACATAGCAATCTACCCATCGGAATTACCAATGGATTGGATGTGGATAGAAGAAGGTGACTATTAGCTTTTGGGCCATTTGATAAGGAATAGAGGTATGGATAGATGTGTGGGTATGGGGTGAGAAAGGAACCAAAAGTTCTACTTTAAGCATTAAAATGTTGAGATATCTATTAGACACCACAGTAAAGATGTGTCATAGACAGCCTCAGGGACTTGGATTAACCTGTTCCCTTTGCCAGGAAGCCTTATTCTCTGTCTTTAAGCATTAAAAGGTTGAGATGCCATTAGACACCAAAGTAAAGGTGTGTCCTAGACAGTTGTCACTCAAGGAAATCACCCTGCATATTCCATCCTATGAACCTCAGCTAATAGCATTATAATTTCCAGGCATTGTAGGAAGACAACTGAAGTTTTTGAGGCATGCTTTTGGCTTACTGGTACACTAAGAGCCCATTGCTTGGTAAGGCTTTCCAGACTCAGGTTATCAGAAAGACAGATGAAAATTTCAGACTTTATCCTCTTCCCTGGGCTTTCTTTAATGATTGATTGCCCCCAGGAGACCCTTTGCAAAAGTGAAAGATAGAGCCCCATTATTTTGGTAATATGTACCAAAAAGCTTAAAACACATAGCAATAACAGCATCCATAAATTCCACCAAAAGAAGAGGACAGTAGTGTCCTTGCACTCACCATGGAGGCATTAAGATGCTCTCTGATTGTCTCACATTCTATGACACTAATTCAGGGGTACTATGGGGGTTATGGGAGTGGGTGGGTGCTTGGCATCTTAATAAAGCTTGGATAGGATCTATAGAATCACTAAAATGAATTGTAAGAGCACCCCAACATGTCCTGAAATCAGGCCTTAAGTCCTGTAAACATAAGGGCAGAAGTCCCCCCAGCCAGACACACACACTGCAATGGGCACCTCTGGTTATAAACAGTTCCTATAAGGAGCACAGAGCAGATTAGCCATTGTTGACTCACTCTGCCCTGGGCTGTCCAGTCAGATTCAGGCATGTGCTAATTAGTATGATAGGACAGAAGCTCCTTGAGCTGAGATCTTCCGTTTAGACCCTCCATTTAGTTTGCTTGGCAAGCACAGAATCAAGTTCAAGTGGTAAGTTTAAAAACACGATATTAAATGCTACCAAATACTAAGGCCAGCATAGGTGAAACTCGAATCATCATAACAGAAGGTAGAAATATTTCTATGGAAACTTTACTGTGTCCCTATTCCCATCTTTTAACAAAGAAGTCTAAAAAACAACAAAAAAAAGTGAAATAATAATGAAATGTCAAAAAGTCTCTAATAATTAAACTATTCCTATGTGTTACCTCACTACTTTATGCTACAATGCCCCTAGAAACCCCTCACAGCAAAGGCCCTCCAATGAGTTTACATCTATTGTGTCCCCAAACTTTAATCACTCTAGAATCTAAATATACAGCGATCTGGCCCTTTTATCCTCCAATTACTGGTCTCCCTAATTTCACAGAGTAGCCAGAAAGTTTGCAGATAAAGAATATAATAGAGAATGGCATCAGCAAGATGACAGAATAGGACTTTCCAGGGCTTATCCCCTCGCAGGAATATCAATTTGAACAACCTTCCATGCAAGAAAATACCTTCACAAGAACTAAGGTGAGAGATTATGCCACCTGGGTGAAGCATGGAAATAAGATGCATTGAAGAGGGTAGGAAGGACAGTTTCATATTACACCCTTCCCCAAGCTCAGATAGAGCAGCTCAGAGAGAGATACCCTTCGCATGAGGGAAGGAGAATGAAGTGAGCACCCAACTTTGCTGCACACCCCAGCATCAGGCCCACCTCAGTGAACCCCAGCACGAGGCTAGACCAAGCCACCAGCCTGGCACCTGCAGACCTGGGCTCCAGGCCCACTCCAGCACCAGGCTGGCCTCCACTGTCCCAGGTTCCAAGACAGCCCTAGGTTCCAACAGTGCAGCCCCTGTTGCCCCAGGCCCCAGGCTCCAGGCCCACCCACCGCAGCTCCAGGCCAGCTTCTGCAGACTCCAGCCTCAGAACTTCCCTGCAGATATAATCTCCCAGCCTTTAGTTTGGCCTCCAGTCAGACTCCAGGCCCATGCAGGCCAGGCCAGTCCCTGGAGTGCCAGGTTTCATGCGTGCCCCAGGTTCCAGACCAGCCCAGAGCCAGGTCGGCCCACACAGCCCCAGGCTTTAGGCAAGTCCTCTGGCCTCAGGCCCAAGGCCAGCACCCACTGATACAGGATCCAGGCTTGCCCAATACCAGGCCAGTCCCTGCAGCCTCATCTTCCAAGCTGGGCCCTACAGCCCTATACTACAGCATACCAATGGTCCAGGCTCTCCCAGTATACCCTAGTACTGGGCTAGCCCCACAGACTCAGGATCCAGGACTGCCCCAGTGGATCCAAGTCCAGGCCAGCTCCCATTGCCCCAATATCCAGGCCAGATCTTGCACCTAACCTCCAGGCCAGCACCCAAACACTCAGACTCCAGGCTGGCCCCATAGCCCCAGGCTCCAGGTCGGCCCCCATGGCGTCAGGAATGAGACCACTATCCACAGTCCTAGGCTCCTAACCAGTCTCCACAAACCCAGGCTCCACACCTGCCCCAGCAGCAGGCCAGCCCCAAGCTCCACACTGGTCCTTGTGGTACTAGGTTCCAGTGGACTCACGGTCCAGGCCTGCTCCAGGAGACTCAGGATCCAGGCCCACCACCATAGTATACCCTGGTGCTAGACCAGTCCCTGTAATCTGAGACTCCAGGACCACCCCTGCAGATCTATTTTCCAAGCCAGCCCCTATGGACCTAAGACCCAGGCCTGCCCTCACAAATTTAATCTCCAGGCATGCCTTAGCACCAGATAGGTTCCTGTGGACTCAGGCTGCAGGACCATCTCAGTGGACCCAGATGCCAGGCCAATCCCAGTACCTGAATGACCCCTGTGGACTCAGGCTCAAGGCTCACCCCAGCACCAGGTTAGCTCCTATAGACCCAGGCTTCAGGCTAGGTCACACAGACATGGGCTCCCGGCCTGCATTCACAGACCTAGACTCTAGGTGCACTCCCATGGACTCAATCAACAGGTTCCACCCCAGTGAATTCAAGTGCTAGGCCCAACTCCATGGACCTGGTGCCAGGCCCACCTACCTGCTAACCCAGGCACTAGGCCATCCTGCCTAAGAATGAACAGTAAGCCTACCCACAAACCATACCAGACAGCTTGCCAAGAATTTCTGCATAGGCTGACTGGTGAAGGGCTTTTCCCAAACCAAGTCAGTATGCAAAGACTGGAATAAATCTCTGCTTCAAATGTGCAGACACTAACAGCCACAGAGATCAAGCACAATCAAGGAAATAGGACACCACCAAAGGAACAAATTAAAGCACGAGTAACCAATCCTAAAGAAATGAAAATTTATGAACTCTCTGACAAAGAATTCAAATTAATTGCTTTAAGGAAGCTCAGCAACTTTTAAGTTGTATAGCATGGTGCTTTATTATACATATACATTGTAAAATAGTCACAAAAATCACACTAAATAACATATCCATCAGTTCAAACATTTGGTTTTGTTTGTGTGTGTGTGATATATATACTTGAGATCTCTTCTCTTAGCAAATGTAAAGTATACATCACAGTATTATTAACTATAATCACCATGATATATATTAAATCCCTGGAATTCATTCATCTTATGATGGAAAGTTTGTGCTCTTGAAGCAACATTTCTCCATTTCTCCCACACTTCAAACTTTGGTAACAATCCTTTTACTCTCTGTTTATATGAGTTCAAATTTTTTAGATTCCACATATATGTGGGATCATGCAATGTATGTTTTTCTGTGTCTAGTTTATTTGCTTTAACATAATATGCTCCAGGTTCATTCATGTTATTTCAAATGGCAGAAATTCCTTAAAGCTAAATAATATCCCATTGTATATAAATACATGACTTTTTTTTTTTTTTCTTTTTGAGACAGAGTCTGGCTCTGTTGCCCAGGCTGGAATGCAGTGTCATGATCTTGGCTCACTGCAACCTCTGCCTCCCAGGAACAAGTGATCCTCCCATGTCAATCTTCTGAGTAACTATGACTACAGGCACGCACCTGGCTGATTTTTGTTTGTTTATTTGTTTTGTAGAGACGGGGTTTCACCATGTTGCGCAGGCTGGTCTTGAACTCCTGAGCTCAAGTGATCTGCCCACCTCAGCCTCCCACAACGCTGGGATTACAGGCATGAGCCACCGCACCCAGCTGACATTTTTTTTTGTCCATTCACCCACTGATGGACACATAGATTGATTCTGTATCTTGGCTATTGTGAACAGTGCTGGAATGAACATAGAAGTGCAGACATCTCTTTGACATAATGATTTCATTTTCTTTGAACATATACCCAGTGGTGGAATTGTCAAATCATATGGTAGTTCTGATTTTTTTTTTTTTTTTAGTGTTTTTTTTTTTTTTTTTTTTTTTTTGAGATGAAGTCTCACTCTGTCGCCCAGGCTGGAGTGCAGTGGCATGATCTCAGCTCACTGCAACCTCCACCTCCCGGGTTCACGCCATTCTTCTGCCTCAGCCTCCCAAGTAGGTGGGACTACAGGTGCCTGCCACCACGCCTGGCTAATTTTTTGTATTTTTAGTAGAGACAGGGTTTCACCATGTTAGCCAGGATGGTCTTGATCTCCTGATCTCGTGATCTGCCCGCCTTGGCCTCCCAAAGTGCTGGGATTACAGGTGTGAGCCACCACACCCGGCCGATTTTTATTTTTTGAGGAAACTTCACACTGTTTTTCATAATGGCTATACCAATGTAAAATCTCCCCTCCCCCAATAGTGTACAAGGATTCCCTTCTCTCCACATTTTCACCAATACTTGTAATCTTCTGTCTTTTTGATAACAGCCATCCTAACAGGTGTGAGATGACACCTCATATTGGTTTTGATTTGTATTTCCCTATTGATTAGTGATGTTGAGCCCTTTCTCATACACTTTTTGGTCATTTATAAAAGTGTAGTTTTGCATGCAATAGAAATTATGTTCTTATCAGCTTAAAATATACTTCTTTAAACTATGAGATATTTATGTACTCCTCATGGTAACCACAAAGAAAAAAGCTGTAGTAGATACACAAAAGACATATATAAAGGAATCAAAGCATACCATTAGGGAAAATCATTAAATTGCAAAGGAAGACAGTAAGAGGAGGAAAAGAACAACAAAGCAATACAAAAGCAACTAACAAAAATGCCAATAGCAAATTCTTACCTATCAATAATTATTTTAAATATAAGTGAATTAAATTATCTAATCGAAGATACATAATTGCTGAATGGATTATTAAAAACTATATCTGACCATATGCTGCCTATAAAAGACTCACTTAAGCTTTAAGGACACATATACACTGAAAGTGATGGAATGGAAGAGAATACTTGAAGCAAATGATAACCAAAAGAGAGCATGAGTGTCTATAAATATACCTGACAATATAGACTTTGGCTGGGCGCAGTGGCTCATGCCTGTAATGCCAGCTACTCGGGAGGCTGAGGCAGGAGAATTGCTTGAACCTGGGAGGCGGAGGTTGCAGTGAGCTGAGACTGCACCATTGCACTCCAGTCTAGGCAACAAGAGCGAAACTCTGTCTCAAAAAAAAAAAAAAATTTTAAGCAGAAAACTGTAATGAGACACAAAGAGGGTCATTATATAATGATAAAGGAATCAATCCATTAAGAGAACATAACAATTGTAAATACATATGTACCCAATATCAGAACACCTATATATATATAGTAATTAACAGAACTAAAGGGAGAAACAAAGAGCAATATAGTTGTAGTGAAGGATTTCAATATCTCACTTTCAACAATGGATAGAACATCCATACCAAAAAATAAAAATAAAAAATCAATAAGGAAAGAGTGGATGTGAACAACACTGTATACCAAATAGACCTAACAGATACATATAGAATATTCTATTCAACAGTAGCAGAATACACATTCATTTCAAGTGCACATGAAATATTCTGTAGCATAAATCATATGATAGGTTACAAAACAAGTTTCAGCAAATTTGAGAAGATTGAAATCATATCAAATATCTTTTCTGACCACAATGATATAAAACTAGAAATCAATAGCATAGAAAATTGGAAAATTTACAAATATGTGGCCATTAATACATGTCTGAAAAGTCAAAGAGGAAATGAAAATAAATTTTAATTGTATTTATTTATTTATTCATTTATTATTTTAACTTTTATTTTAGGTTTAGGGGTACATGTGCAGGTTTGTTGTATAGGTAAATTGCATGTTACAGGGATGTGGGATACAAATTATTTCACTACCCAGGTAATAAACATAGTACCCAATAGGTGTTTTTCCTGATCTTCCCTGTCCTCCAATCCTCTGCCCTCAAGTAGTCCCCAATGTCTGTTGTTCCCCTCTTAGTGTCCATGTGTTCTTGTTGTATTGCTCCCACTTACAAGTAAGAGGATGCAGTATTTGGTTTTCTGTTCCTGTGTTAGTTTTCCCAGGATAATGGCCTCCAGCTCCATCCATGTTGCTTCAAAGGACATTATCTCATTCTTTTTTATGACTGTGTAGTATTCCATGGTGTATTTGTAACACATTTTCTTTACACAATCTACTGTTGATGGTTATTTAGGTTGATTCCATGTATTCACTGTTGTGAATAGTGCTGCAATCAACTTATGCATGCATGTATTTTATAGTAGAACAATTCATATTATTTTGGGTATATACCCAGTAGTGGAATTGCCGGATAGAATGGTAATTCTGTTTTAAGTTTTTTGAGGATTTGCAACTGTTATTCACAATGGCTGAACTAATTTACACTCCCACCACCAGTTGATAAGCATTCCCTTTTCTCTGCAATCATGCCAGCATCTATAATTTTTCTTTTACTTTTTAATAATAGTCATTCTGACTGGTGTGAGATGATATATCATTGTGGTTTTGATTTGTACTTCTCTAATAATTAGTAATGTTGAGCATTTTTTCATATGCTTCTTGGCCACATATATGGTTTCTTCTGAAAAGTGTCTGTTGGCCAAGCACAGTGGCTTATACCTATAATCCCAGCATTTTGTGGGACTGAGACAGGTGGATCGTTCGAACTCAGAAGTTTGAGATGAGCCTGGGCAACATGGCAAAACTCCATCTCCACCAAAATTACAAAAATTAGCTTGGTGTGTTGGTATGTGCATGTGATCCCAGCTACTTTGGAGGCTGAGATGGGAGAATGGCTTTAGCCCAGGAGATATAGATTTCAGTGAGCCAAGATTGCACCACTGCACTCCAGACTGGGCAACAGAGCAAGAGCTTGTCTCAAAAAAAAAAAAAAAAAAAAAAAAAAAAGAGAGAGAGACAGACAGAGACAGAGGCAGAGAAAGAGACAGAGACAGAGGAAAGTGTCTGTTCATGTTCTTTACTCACTTTTAGTGGGTTCTTTTTTTTTTTTTTTTGCTTGTAATATTTAAGTTCCTTATAGATTCTGGATATTAGACCTTCGCTGGATGCATAGTTGGCAAATACTTTCTCCCATTCTGTAGGTTGTCTATTTACTCTGTTGATAGTTTCTTCTGCTGTGCAGAAGCTCTTTAGTTTAATTAGATCCCATTTGTCAATTTTCTGTTTGTTGCAATTGCTTTTGGCATCTTCATCATGAAATCTTTCCCTGTACCTATGTCCAGAATGGTATTTCCTAGGTTATCTTCCAGGGTTTTTATAGTTTTACATTTTTTTATATTTAAGTATTTAACCCATCTTTTTTTTTTTTTTTTTTGAGACAGAGACTCGCACTATTGCCCTGGCTGGAGTGCAATGGCATGATCTCAGCTCACTGCAACCTCCGCCTCTGGGGTGCAAGCGATTCTCCTGCCTCAGCCTCCAGAGTAGCTGGGATTACAGGTGCCTGCCACCACACCTGGCTAATTTTTTGTATTTTTAGTAGAGACAGGGTTTCACTATGTTGCCAGGCTGGTCTCAAACTCCTGATCTCGTGATCCGCCCGCCTCAGCCTCCCAAAGTGCCGGGATTACAGGCGTAAGCCACTATGCCCGGCGTAATCCATCTTAAGTTGATTTTTGTATATGGTGTAAGGAAGGGGTCAAGTCTTGATCTTCTGCATATGGCTAGCCCGTTATCCCAGCACCAATTATTTAATAGGGAGTCCTTTTCCATTGCTTGTTTTTGTCAGCTTTGTTGAAGATCACGTGTTTGTTGGTATGCAGCCTTATTTCTGGGCCCTCTATTCTGTTCCATTGGCCCATGTGTCTGTTTTTGTAGCAGTACCATGCTGTTTTGGTTACTATAGCCCTGTAGTATAAATTTGAAGTCAGGTAGCATGATGCCTTCAGCTTTATTCTTTTTGCTTAGGATTGCCTTGGCTATTTGAGCTCTTTTTTCATTCCATATGAATTTTACAGTTGTTTTCTTCTAATTCTGTGAAGAATGTAATTGATAGGAATAGTATTAAATCTGTAAATTGCTTTGGACAGTATGGCCATTTTAATGATATTGATTTTTCCTATCCATGAGCATAAAATGTTTTTCTATTTGTTTGTGTCATCGTTAATTTTTTTAGCAGTGTTTTGTAATTCTCATTCTCATTTTGTCACCTCATTCTCAGGTGACAGTAAAAATTTGTCACCTCCCTGTTAGCTGTATTTCTAGTTTTTTTATTCTTTTTGTGGCAGCTGTAAATTGAATTGCATTCCTGATTTGGTTCTCAGCTTGGATGTTATTAGTGTATAAAAATGGTACTAATTTTTGTACATTGATTTTGTACCCTGAAACATTGCTGAAGTTGTTTATTGCTCAAGGAAATTTTGTGCAGAGGCTATGGGGGTTTCTAGATACAGAATCATGTAGTCTACAAACAGGGATAGTTTTGAATTCCTCTCTTCTCATTTGGATGCCTTTCATTTCTTTCTCTTGCCTGATTGCTCTGGCCAGGACTTGCAATATCATGTTGATCAGGAGTGGTGACCGTGGGCATCCTTGTATTATGCCAGTTTTCAAGGGGAATGCTTCCAGCTATTGCCCATTCAGTATGATGTTGGCTACAGGTTTGTCATAGATGGCTCTTATCAGTTTGAAGTATATTCCTTGAATGCCTAGTTTATTGAGGATTTTTAATATGAATGGATGTTGTATTTTATAAAAAGTCTTTTCTGCATCTATTGAGATAATCATGTGGTTTTTGTCTATAGTTCTGTTTATGTGATGAATCACTTTTATTGTTTTGTGTCTATTGAACCAGCCTTTCGTCCCAGAGGTAAAGCCTACTTGATCATGGTGGGTTCCCTTTTGGATGTGCTGCTGGATTCAATTTGTTAATATTTTGTTGAGGAATTTTGCATCAATGTTCATCAAGGATATTGGCTGGATGTTTTTATTTTTGTTGTTGCTTTTCTCTCTGGTTTTGGCATCAGGATGATGCTGGCCTTGTAGAATGGGTTGGAGAGGAGTCCTTCCTCCTCAATTTTTTTGGAATAGTTTCAGTAGGAATGGTACCAACTCCTCTTTATATATCTGGTAGAATTCAGCTGTGAATTCATCTGTTCCTGGACTTCTATTTTTTGGTATGTGTTTTATTACTGATTTAGTTTTTGAACTCTTTATTGGTCTGTTTGCAAATTCAGTTTCTTCCTGGATCAGTCTTGGGAGGTTTTATGTGTCCAGGAATTTACCAATTTCTTCTAGATTTTCTAGTTTGTGTGCACAGAGGTTTTCATAGTGGTCTCTGACAGTTATTTGTATTTCTGTGGGGTTGGTAGTAATGTTCTCTTTGTCATTTCTAATTATGTTTATTTGAGTCTTCTCTTTTTTTCTTTATTAGTCTAGCTAATTGTCTATCTTCTTAATTTTTTCAAAAAAGCAACTCCTAGATTTGTTTATCTTTTGTATATTTTTTTGTCTTAATTTCCTTCAGTTCAGCTTTGCTTTTGGTTATTTCTTGTCTTATGCTAGCTTTGGGTTTGGTTTGCTCTTGCTTCTCTAGTTGTTCCAGTTTTGATGTTTAGTTGTTAATTTGGGATCTTTATAACTTTTTGATGTGGGAATTTAGTGCTGTAAACTTCCCTCCAAACACTGCCTTAGCTGTGTCCCAGAGATTCTGGTATGTTGTATCTTTGTTCTCATTATTTTCCAAGAATTTCTTGTCTTCTGCCTTAATTCATTATTTATCCAAAAGTCATTCAAGTGCAGGTTGTTTAATTTCCATGTAATGGTATGGTTTAGAGTGATTTTCTCAGTATTGATTTCTGTTTTTTGCCATGGTCCAAGAATGTGGTTGGTATGATTTGGGATTTTTTTAATTTGATGAGTATTGTTTTATGTCTGATAGTCTGGTTGATTTTAGAGTATGTGCCATTTGGCAATGAGAAGAAAGTATATTCTGTTGGTTTGGGGTGGAGAGTTCTGTAAATGTCTTTTAGGTCCATTTGGTCAAGTGTTGAGTTCAGGTCCTGGATATCTTGGTTAATTTTCTGACTCAATTATCTGTCTAATACTGTCAGTGGATGTTAAAATCTCCCACTATTATTGCTTAGGAAACTAAGTTTCTTCATAGGTCTCTAAGAGCCTGCTTTATGAATCCGGGTTCTTCTGTGTGGGGTGCATATATTTAGAATAGTTAGGTCTTCTTGTTGAATTGAACCCTTTATCATTATGTAATGTCCTTCTGTGTCTTTTTTGATCTTTCATGGTTTAAAGTCTGTTTGGTCTGAGATTTGGATTGCAACCCTTGCTTTTTTCTGTTTTCCATTTGCTTGATAGATTTTTCTCCATCCCTTTAATTTGAGCCTATGTGTGTAACTGCATGTGAGATGGGTCTCTTGAAGACAGCATACCAGTGGGTCCTGGTTCTTTATCCAGCTTGCCACGCTATGCCTTTTCTTTTTTCCCTGAAATAGCCCTCAGGAGAACCTAAGAACATGTGCCCATCACTCTGTCTTTTAATTGGAGCATTTAGCCCATTCACATTCAAGATCAGTGTTGATATGTGTGGGTTTGATCCTGACATGTTGTTAGATAGTTATTATGCAGCTTTGTTTGTATGGTTGCCTTAGAGTGTCACTGGTCTATATACCTGTGTTTTTGTAGTTGCTAGTAACAGTCTTTTCTTTCCATATTTAGTGTTCTTTTAGGGATCTCTTCTTTAATACATGTCTCATGGTAATGAATTCCCTCAGCATTTGTTTATCTGAAAAGGATCTTATTTCTTCTTCAGTTATGAAGCTTAGTTTGGCTGGATATGAAATTCTTGATTGGAAACTTTTTTCCTTAACAACACTGAATATAGGTCCCCAATCCCTTCTGGGTTGTAGGGTTTCTGCTGAAAGATCCACTGCCAGTCTAATGGGGTTCCCTTTGTAGATGACTTGTCCCTTCTCTCTAGCTGCCTTTAACATTTTTTTCTTTCATTTTGACCTTGGAGGATCTGATGATTATGTGTCTTGCGGATGGTCTTCTTGGATAATATTTTGCAGGTGTTCTCTGCATTTTCTGAATTTGACTGTTGGCCTCTGTAGCAAGGTTGGGGAATTATTCATGGATGACATCCTGAAATATGTTTCCAAGTTGCTTGCTTTCTCCCCATCTTTTTCAGGGATGCCAATCTGTCATATCTCTTTCCATAATCCCATATTTCTTGGATATTTTGTTCATTCCTTTTTATTCTTTTTATTTTTTTAATTTCTGTATGACTGAGTTGTTTCAGAGAGTCATTCTTCAAGCTCTGAGATCCTTTCCCTTGCTTGGTATATTTTGCTGTTAATAATTGTGATTAAACTATGAAATTCGTATAGTGTGTTTTTCAGCTGTATCAGATCAGTTTCGTTTTTTTATGATGGTTATTTTGTCTATCAGCTCCTGTATGGTTTTATTGTGATTCCTTGGATTGGGTTTTGACATTCTCCTGAATCTCAATGATCTTCATTCCTATCCATATTCTGAATTCTGTTTCTGTCATTTCAGTCATTTCAGTGCAGTTAAGAACCCCTGCTGGGGAACTAGTGCAATCATTTGGAGGAAAGAAGACACTCTGGCTTTCTGAATTTCCAGAATTCTTGCACTGGTTTTTTCTCATCTGTGTGGGCTGATGTTTCTTTAACTATGGTGTAAATTTGAATACAGTCAGTAGACTTCTTTTCTGGA
Source organism: Pan paniscus (assembly GCF_029289425.2). Lineage (NCBI taxonomy): Eukaryota > Metazoa > Chordata > Mammalia > Primates > Hominidae > Pan > Pan paniscus. Next base: position 51,595,544 of record NC_073249.2, on the reverse strand, counting down.
TGTTTTCAGAAAGTCTAGGCTTTGTGTCAGGTCTTTATTTGTAGCTGAATTATTATCCTTGGTTTAACAGGGGGGTTATATTAGCAAAGTATTTTTAGTTTTTAAGTTTTGGGCTGTGATCCAGTAAGTGGCACTTAAGCATAATGGCCAGTAGTTAGGCTGTTACTCAGTCTGTATTTCCTCATGATTGTGGCCATGCTCCCTCTCAATTCTCTGAAGTTGCTGTTCCTCTCCCACTTGAGTGCTGGCTGCAGATCTTGGGTTAGCCCTCCAAGGCTGCACACTGCAGTTCTGGGGTTCCCTCCTAGCTTGGAAACAGCAGGGGAAGGGACCTTAGCAGTGGTTATGGCAGATGATCTTTCACTTGTCTCTTGGGGCTCCACCCCAGAGAGATGAAGAGCTGCAATCAATCAGTGCAACTGGTCTCAGATGGGGCAGCTGTGCTATTAGCCCAAATCAGGGGATCCCTGCCTGATGATAAGCAGGGGTGTGGGTGGGACTCAGGGGAGACAGACTGGCCTCTTCTCCTTAGAGTAACTGTGGCTTGCTGGAGGCATGGTTAAAGTACTCAGGATCTTTGCTCCTTCCCCAGTCTGAGGGCAGCAAGGGCAGTACCACTGGCAGAGGGGCTTCTGGGAGCTCCACTTCAGAGAAATGCAGAGCTGCTGCTACTCAGAATGTTCAGCCAGGGGTAGTGGCAGCTGAGCTGCTGGCCTGAGCTGGGGACTCCACTTATTGAGGAGTTGGGTGTCGAGGGCTCACAGGGAAGAGAGACTAGATTCCTCTAAGTATGGTGACTGTGGCATGCTGTAAGTGCAGGTAAAGCCCTAAGGCTCTTTGTTTATTCCCCAGACCAAGGGCAGGAGGAGAACTGCTGCTGTGGCTGTAGAGGAGGGACTTTTGGTTGCCTCTGGGAGCCCATCCCCAGGGAATCTCAGAACCACTTCCAGTAAGTGTTCTTAGCTATGTGTGGGGTGACTCATCTGCGGTCCTAAGTTGTGGGCCCTGCCTGGTGAAGAGTTGGAGGTGGGGACTCACAAGAAAGAGAGACTGGACTCCTCTCCATGTGGTAGCTTTGGTGTGCTGGAGGTGCCAGCCTATCAACTAGGCCCTTTGTCCCTACCCCAGCCTGAGGGTAGTTAGGGCAGTACCACTGCAGCTGCAATGGCAGATGGGTTGTGAGTTGACTCTGGGATTTCCTCTTCAGAGAAATGCAAAGCCACCTCCAACTGACATGTTCAGGTGGGGGCAGGGTAGTTGTACTGGAGTCCCAGCCCCATCCAGTGAGAAGTGGGGATGGGGACCTTTATGAACAGTCGACCACTTTTCCAAGGGGTGGCTGTGTTGTGCTGGGAGTCCATGCCAGTCCCTAATCACCATGCACCCTTCAGAGCCTGAAACAAGAGTGACAAGAGCTGTAGGACAGCAAAAATGGTGGCCTGTCTCTCCCTCTGAGAACTCTGTCCCAAGGGAGTCCAGAGCTGTTGCCAGCCTGAGAGCCCTGGCATGGGGTAAAAAGAAATTTTAAAAATCTTGAAACAAAGGAAAATGAGCCCAACATATTAAAACTTATGGGATGCAGTAAAAGCAGTTCTAAGATGGAAGTTTATAGCAATAAACACCCACAGTATGAAAAAGAAAGATTTAAAATAAACAGCCTAACATTATATCATGAGAATAAAAAAAGAATAAGTGATTCCCAAAGTTAGTAGAAAAAAGGAAGTAATAAAGATCAGCGCATAAATCAAAGGAATAGAGACTAAAAAAAAAAAAGAAAATATAAATAAAACTGAGTTACTTTTTTGAAAGATAAAATTGACAAATGTTTAGCTAGAATAATTTTACAAAAAAAGAGGGAAGAGACTCGAGTAAATAAAATTATAAATGAAAGAGGAGATATGCAACTAATACCACAGAAATATAAAGGATCATAATGATGGCAGTGGTGGGCTGTCCAGAGTGCTGGCATCATGTTGGCTGCAGCAGGGAGGCACAGAAGGTGGTGGGAGGAGCAGCAGTGGCAGCGATGGGACCCATGTGCCCCAGGTCCCCAAGGCAGCCAACCGTGCTGCCCCCACCCTTGCAGGACTGGGCAGGACCTGCTCCCAGGCCTGAAGCCTCTGCCACAGCCTCAACTTTGCTCCTTACTGCATCTTGAGAGCCTGTGAGCACCTGGCTGAAGTGCAGCCAGGACTCATGGGGCCAGCCCTGAGAGTGTCATGTTCATTTGTGCAGAGTTGGCCAGGGATACCACACTGTCTTCACTTTGCCTGCCACCACTGCAGGGAAAATGTGGAGAGGAGGCAAGCAGTCCCTGGAGCCTGCCCCTGGGAGCCACTGTGATGAGGATGGACCAAGTTGACCACCAGTGAGGGAGCCACTGCAATGGGGCCAGGTTGAGTCACCCACTGGTGGAGGAGCAGCATGATCAGGCATGGAGGGGCAGGTATCCAGGAGCCCTGAGGTGGAGCAGGTCCTGGGACAGTGCCATGCTCCACGAAGCCAGCAGAGCTGCAAGCAAGTAGAAGCCTCACCCTCCCAGGCACAGTTGCAGCTGCCCAAGTTGCAACTGCGAACCCAGGAATCTCTGCACTCTTGGGGGCCCAGGAAGACTTCCCCTTTCCAATGCAGGCTTGAAGGTGTCTGCTCCCACTGCCTACCTTCTCCCCACTCCCAGTGCCCACTCTGATCTCAGAGCAAGGTTGGGGCTGAGCCTGGGTGCTGTCACAGCACAGCTGGGTGTGTGCACACTCAGGGCAGTACTAACATGCCAGGCCTCTACTTGGCTCCCTCCAGACTTTGGGCACCAATGAACATGGGAGGGAGGCCAGAGGGTGCTGAAAGCAGCTCAATGCTGGCCTGCAGGCACTCCTTTGCATGAACAGCCTGGGTGACATGAATGGTGGCAGGAGGCAGACAGGCTCCTGGGCAGAGAGGGATGAGTCTCCAGTGAAACCCCACCCAGGGAGGGCCTGAGGCCTAGGGGCTGGGCTGGCAGTCCTGTGGACCAGAGTGGCAACTTGTGTTGCTTTTTCTGGGCCCACCTATGGCCACCCATGGACCAATCAGCACACACTTCCTCCCACTGAGGCGCATAAAAGCCCTGGACTCAGCTAGACCAGAAGGGACGATGGAACAACCAGCTACAGAGGGCCAAGTGTGCAGAACAAGCCCAGTGGGCCTGAGCTAAGCTTGGGCAAAGGCGCCACTGCTCACAGAGATTTTCATGGTTCCTGGTGTCTCCAAGCTTGCAGGCACCATCGCATTCTCCAGTGTCAGCCATGGAAGCTGCTTGTGGTACGCCTGGTCCAGCCACAGCCTCACAGAGAGCCAGCGCCCATACTGCTGCCTGGAGCTGCCTATGCTGCTGCAGCTGGCATGCCTGGCTGTGTGCAGTGGCAGGACCCCATGCTCACTCACATAACCTTTGCTGCTCTGTGCCTGGCTGACGTTTGGCAGGCATGGAATCCAGGCCAGCAGCACAAGCTGAGTGCGGCCTGCGAGGCCAAGTGTGAAGAATGAGCCCAGTGGGCCTGAGCAAAACTTGGGCAAAGGTGCCACTGCCCACAGAGGTTTCTGGCTGGCAAAGAGACACCCCAAGAATCCTGTAACAAGAGGCCACTATGAATAATTATATTTCCCCAAATTGGATAACCTAGATGAGATGGATAAATTCCTAAAAACTTACAACCTACTGAAACTGAATCAGAAAGATATAAAAGTCTAAACAGATCAACAATGAGCAAAGATACTAAATTTATAATTTAAAAAAATCTGCTATCAAAGAAAAGCCCAGTACCTAATGGCTTTACCTGTGAATTCTACCAAACAATTAAAAATTAATGTCGCAATTCGAGGGGAGGAGCCAAGGTGGCCGAATAGGAACAGTGCTGGTCTACAGCTCCCAGCCTGAGCGACGCAGAAGATGGGTGATTTCTGCATTTCCATCTGAGGTACCAGGTTCATCTCACTAGGGAGTGCCAGACAGTGGGCGCAGGTCAGTGGGTGCGTGCACCGTGTGCGAGCCGAAGCAGGGTGAGGCATTGCCTCACTCGGGAAGCACAAGGGGTCAGGGAGTTCCCTTTCCTAGTCAAAGAAAGTGGTGACAGACGGCACCTGGAAAATCGGGTCACTCCCACCCAAATACTGCGCTTTTCCGACAGGCTTAAAAAACGGCGCACCAGGAGACTATATCCCACACCTGGCAGGGAGGGTCCTACGCCCATGGAGTCTCGCTCATTGCCAGCACAGCAGTCTGAGATCAAACTGCAAGGCGGCAGCGAGGCTGGGGGAGGGGCGCCTGCCATTGCCCAGGCTTGCTTAGGTAAACAAAGCAGCCAGGAAGCTCCAACTGGGTGGAGCCCACCACAGCTCAAGGAGGCCTACCTGCCTCTGTAGGCTCCACCTCTGGGAGCAGGGCACAGACAAACAAAAAGACAGCAGTAACCTCTGCAGACTTACATGTCCCTGTCTGACAGCTTTGAAGAGAGCAGTGGTTCTCCCAGCACGCAGCTGGAGATCTGAGAATGGGCAGACTGCCTCTTCAAGTGGGTCCCTGACCCCTGACCCCCGAGCAGCCTAACTGGGAGGCACCCCCCAGCAGAGGCAGACTGACGCCTCACACGTCCACCCGGCCATGCTGCAGGGGGGTCCTGTGTGTTAGAAGGAAAACTAACGAACAGAAAGGACATCCACACCAAAAACCCATCTGTACATCACCATCATCAAAGACCAAAAGTAGATAAAACCACAGAAAAACTGGAAACTCTAAAAAGCAGAGTGCCTCTCCTCCTCCAAAGGAACGCAGTTCCTCACCAGCAATGGAACAAAGCTGGACGGAGAATGACTTTGACGAGCTGAGAGAAGAAGGCTTCAGATGATCAAATTACTCTGAGCTACGGGAGGACATTCAAACCAAAGGCAAAGAAGTTGAAAACTTTGAAAAAAATTTAGAAGAATGTATAACTAGAATAGCCAATACAGAGAACTGCTTAAAGGAGCTGATGGAGCTGAAAACCAAGCCTCGAGAATTACGTGAAGAATGCAGAAGCCTCAGGAGCCGATGCGATCAACTGGAAGAAAGGGTATCAGCGATGGAAGATGAAATGAATGAAATGAAGCAAGAAGGGAAGTTTAGAGAAAAAAGAATAAAAAGAAACAAACAAAGCCTCCAAGAAATATGGGACTATGTGAAAAGACCAAATCTACGTCTGATTGGAGTATCTGAAAGTGATGGAGAGAATGGAACCAAGTTGGAAAACACTCTGCAGGATATTATCCAGGAGAACTTCCCAAATCTAGCAAGGCAGGCCAACATTCAGATTCAGGAAATACAGAGAACGCCACAAAGATACTCCTCGAGAAGAGCAACACCAAGACACATAATTGTCAGATTCACCAAAGTTGAAATGAAGGAAAAAATGTTAAGGGCAGCCAGAGAGAAAGGTCGGGTTACCCTCAAAGGGAAGCCCATCAGACTAACAGCAGATCTCTCGGCAGAAAATCTACAAGCCAAAAGAGAGTGGGGGGCAATATTCAACATTCTTAAAGAAAAGAATTTTAAACCCAGAATTTCATATCCAGCCAAACTAAGCTTCATAAGTGAAGGAGAAATAAAATACTTTACAGAAAAGGAAATGCTGAGAGATTTTGTCACCACCAGGCCTGCCGTAAAAGAGCTCCTGAAGGAAGCGCTAAACATGGAAAGGAACAACCGGTACCAGCCGCTGCAAAATCATGCCAAAATGTAAAGACCATTGAGACTAGGAAGAAACCACATCAGCTAATGAGCGAAATAACCAGCTAACATCATAATGACAGGATCAAATTCACACATAACAATATTAACTTTAAATGTAAATGGACTAAATGCTCCAATTAAAAGACACAGACTGGCAAATTGGATAAAGAGTCAAGACCCATCAGTGTGCTGTATTCAGGAAACCCATCTCACATGCAGAGACACACATAGGCTCAAAATAAAAGGATGGAGGAAGATCTACCAAGCAAATGGAAAACAAAAAAAGGCAGGGGTTGCAATCCTAGTCTCTGATAAAACAGACTTTAAACCAACAAAGATCAAAAGAGACAAGGCCATTACTTAATGGTAAAGGGATCAATTCAACAAGAAGAGCTAACTATCCTAAATATATATGCACCCACTACAGGAGCACACAGATTCATAAAGCAAGTCCTGAGTGACCTACAAAGAGACTCAGACTCCCACACATTAATAATGGGAGACTTTAACACCCCACTGTCAACATTAGACAGATCAACGAGACAGAAAGTCAACAAGGATACCCAGGAATTGAACTCAAGTCTGCACCAAGCAGACCTAATAGACATCTACAGAACTCTCCACCCCAAATCAACACAATATACATTTTTTTCAGCACCACACCACACCTACTCCAAAATTGACCACATAGTTGCAAGTAAAGCACTCCTCAGCAAATGTAAAAGAACAGAAATTATAACAAACTATCTCTCAGACCACAGCACAATCAAACTAGAACTCAGGATTAAGAATCTCACTCAAAACCACCCAACTACATGGAAACTGAACAACCTGATTCTGAATGACTACTGGGTACATAACAAAATGAAGGCAGAAATAAAGATGTTCTTTGAAACCAATGAGAACAAAGACACAACATACCAGAATCTCTGGGACGCATTCAAAGCAGTGTGTAGAGGGAAATTTATAGCACTAAATGCCCACAAGAGAAAGCAGGAAAGATCCAAAATTGAAACCCTAACATCGCAATTAAAAGAACTAGAAAAGCAAGAGCAAACACTTTCAAAAGCTAGCAGAAGGCAAGAAATAACTAAAATCAGAGCAGAACTGAAGGAAATAGAGACACAAAAAACCCTTCAAAAAATTAACAAATCCAGGAGCTGGTTTTTTGAAAGGAGCAACAAAATTGATAGACCACTAGCAAGACTAATAAAGAAAAAAAGAAGAATCAAATAGACGCAATAAAAAATGATAAAGGGGATATCACCACTTATCCCACAGAAATACACACTACCATCAGAGAATACTACAAACACCTCTACGCAAATAAACTAGAAAATCTAGAAGAAATGGATAAATTCCTCAACACATACACCCTCCCAAGACTAAACCAGGAAGAAGTTGAATCTCTGAATAGACCAATAACAGGAGCTGAAATTGTGGCAATAATCAATAGCTTACCAACCAAAAAGAGTCCAGGACCAGATGGATTCACAGTCGAATTCTACCAGAGGTACAAGGAGGAACTGGTACCATTCCTTCTGAAACTATTCCAATCAATAGAAAAAGAGGGAATCCTCCCTAACTCATTTTATGAGGCCAGCATCATCCTGATACCAAAGCCGGGCAGAGACACAACCAAAAAACAGAATTTTAGACCAATATCCTTGATGAACATTGATGCAAAAATCCTCAATAAAATACTGGCAAACCGAATCCAGCAGCACATCAAAAAGCTTATCCACCATGATCAAGTGGGCTTCATCCCTGGGATGCAAGGCTGGTTCAATATATGCAATCAATCAATGTAATCCATCATATAAACAGAACCAAAGACAAAAACCACATGATTATCTCAATAGATGCAGAAAAGGCCTTTGACAAAATTCAACAACCATTCATGCTAAAAACTCTCAATAAATTAGGTATTGATGGGACGTATCTCAAAATAATAAGAGCTATCTATGACAAACCCACAGCCAATATCATACTGAATGGACAAAAACTGGAAGCATTCCCTTTGAAAACTGGCACAAGACAGGGATGCCCTCTCTCACCACTCCTATTCAACATAGTGTTGGAAGTTCTGACCAGGGCAATTAGGCAGGAAAAGGAAATAAAGGGTATTCAATTAGGAAAAGAGGAAGTCAAATTGTCCCTGTTTGCAGACGACATGATTGTATATATAGAAAACCCCATTGTCTCAGCCCAAAATCTCCTGAAGCTGATAAGCAACTTCAGCAAAGTCTCAGGATACAAAATCAATGTACAAAAATCACAAGCATTCTTATACACCAACAACAGACAAACAGAGAGCCAAATCATGAGTGAACTCCCATTCACAATTGCTTCAAAGAGAATAAAATACCTAGGAATCCAACTTACAAGGGATGTGAAGGACCTCTTCAAGGAGAACTACAAACCACTGCTCAACGAAATAAAAGAGGATACAAACAAATGGAAGAACATTCCATGCTCATGGGTAGGAAGAATCAATATTGTGAAAATGGCCATACTGCCCAAGGTAATTTATAGATTCAATGCCATCCCCATCAAGCTACCAATGACTTTCTTCACAGAATTGGAAAAAACTACTTTAAAGTTCCTATGGAACCAAAAAAGAGCCCGCATTGCCAAGTCAATCCTAAGCCAAAAGAACAAAGCTGGAGGCATCACACTACCTGACTTCAAACTATACTAAAAGGCTACCGTAACCAAAACAGCATGGTACTGGTACCAAAACAGAGATATAGATCAATGGAACAGAACAGAGCCCTCAGAAATAAGGCTGCATATCTACAACTATCTGATCTTTGACAAACCTGAGAAAAACAAGCAATGGGGAAAGGATTCCCTGTTTAATAAATGGTGCTGGGAAAACTGGCTAGCCATATGTAGAAAGCTGAAACTGGATACCTTCCTTACACCTTACACAAAAATCAATTCAAGATGGATTAAAGACTTAAACATTAGACCTAAAACCATAAAAACCCTAGAAGAAAACCTAGGCATTACCATTCAGGACATAGGCATGGGCAAGGACTTCATGTCTAAGACACCAAAAGCAATGGCAACAAAAGCCAAAATTGACAAATGGGATCTAATTAAACTAAAGAGCTTCTGCACAGCAAAAGAAACTACCATCAGAGTGAACAGGCAACCTACAAAATGGGAGAAAATTTTTGCAACCTACTCATCTGACAAAGGGCTAATATCCAGAATCTACAATGAACTCAAACAAATTTATAAGAAAAAAACAAACAACCCCATCAAAAAGTGGGCAAAGGACATGAACAGACACTTCTCAAAAGAAGACATTTATGCAGCCAAAAAACACATGAAAAAATGCTCACCATCACTGGCCATCAGAGAAATGCAAATCAAAACCACAATGAGATACCATCTCACACCAGTTAGAATGGCAATCATTAAAAAGTCAGGAAACAACAGGTGCTGGAGAGGATGTGGAGAAATAGGAACACTTTTACACTGTTGGTGGGACTGTAAACTAGTTCAACCATGGTGGAAGTCAGTGTGGCGATTCCTCCGGGATCTAGAACTAGACATACCATTTGACCCAGCCATCCCATTACTGGGTATATACCCAAAGGACTATAAATCATGCTGCTATAAAGACACATGCACACGTATGTTTATTGCGGCATTATCACAATAGCAAAGACTTGGAACCAACCCAAATGTCCAACAATGATAGACTGGATTAAGAAAATGTGGCATATGTACACCATGGAATACTATGCAACCTAAAAAATGATGAGTTCATGTCCTTTGTAGGGACATGGATGAAATTGGAAACCATCATTCTCAGTAAACTATCCCAAGAACAAAAAACCAAACACCGCATATTCTCACTCATAGGTGGGAATTGAACTGTAAGAACACATGGACACAGGAAGGGGAACATCACACTCTGGGGACTGTTGTGGGGTGGGGGGAGGGGGTAGGGATAGCATTGGGAGATATACCTAATGCTAGAGGACGAGTTAGTGGGTGCAGCGCACCAGCATGGCACATGTATACATATGTAACTAACCTGCACATTGTGCACATGTACCCTAAAACTTAAAGTATAATAAAAAAAAATTAATGTCAATCATTCTCAAACTATTCCAAAAAATTGAGGAGGGAACACCTTTAAACTCATTTTATGAGACGAGAATTTATCCTGATACCAAAGCCAGACTTCGGACGTTTTAAGAAAATAAAATTATAGCTGGGTGCGGTGGCTCATGCCTGTAATCCCAGCACTTTCAGAGTCTGAGGCGGGCAGATCACGAGGTCAAGAGATCGAGACCATCCTGGCCAACATGGCGAAACCCCGTCTCTACTGAAAGTATAAAAATTAACTGGGCATGGTGGCATACGCTTGCAATCCCAGCTACTCGGGAGGCTGAAGCAGGGGAATTGCTTGTATCTGCGAGGTGGAGTTTGCAGTGAGCCGAGATCACGCCACTGCACTCCAGCCTAGTGAAAGAGCGAGACTCTGTCTAAAAATAAAATAAAATAAAATAAAACTCCAATATTAATGATGAACATCATTGCAAACATCATCCTAAAAGCCACTCAACAAAATACTAGCAAAACAATTTCAACAGTACATTAAAAGTATCATACACCATGATCAAGTGGGATTTATCCCCAGGATGCAAGTGTGATACATAGATCAGTAAGTGTGATATACCACATTAACACAATGAAGGACAAAAATCATATTATTATCTAAATAGATGGGGTTGACTAAACTCAACATCCTTTTATGATTAAAAAAAACCTCTCAACAAATTAGGTATAGAAGGATTGCACCTCAACATAATAAATACCATATGTGACAAGCTCAGAGCTGCCATCATATTCAATGATGGAAAGCTGAAGGCTTTTCCTCTAAGATCAGGAACAAGACAAGCACGTCCACTCTTGTCACTTCTATTTGATACAGAGCTATAAGTCCTAGGCAGAGCAATTAGGCAAGAAAAAGAAATAAAAGGCACCCAAATCAGAACAGAAGAAAAATTAACTCTGTTTGCCAATGACATAATCTTATATATGGAAAACCCTAAAGTCTCCAATATATCCATCTTTTCCTGCTGCTATAACAAAATATGACTAACTGGGTAATTGATAAATAATAGAAATTTCTTTTTTTTATTTCTTTTTATTTTTTGAGTCAGAGTTTCACTCTTGTTGCCCAGGCTGGAGCATGAGTGCAATGGCACGGTCTCGGCTCACTGCAACCTCTACCTCCCAGGTTTAAGCAATTCTCCTGCCTCAGCTTCCTTAGTAGCTGGGATTACAGCCATGCACCACCACACCTGGCTAATTTTGTATTTTTAATAGAGCCGGGGTTTCTCCATGTTGGTCAGGCTGGTCTCGAACTCCCGACTTCAGGTGATCTGCCCGTCTTGCCTCGCAAAGTGCTGGGATTACAGGTGTGAGCCACCATGTCGAGTCAAAATTTATTTCTTATAGTTCTGGAGGCTGGAGAGTCCACGATCGTAGTACCAGAAGATTAGGTATCTGGTGAAGACTTGCTCCTGCTCTCCAAGATAACACTTTGCTGCTGTGTCCTCACATGGCAGCAGGTGGAATATCAAAAAAGATTAGCATGCTCCCTTTAAACTCTTATAAAGTCACTAATTCCCTTTATGAGGGCTTCACTCTTATGACCTAATCATCTCCTAAAGGCCCATCTCTTAATATTACCACATTGGCAATTAAGTTTCAACATATGATTTGGCGGACACATTCAGATGGTAGTATGTACCAAAAAATGGTTAGCACTAAGAAGCATATTTAGCAAAGTTGCATGATATATAATCAGCATGCAAAAATCAGTGGCATTTCTATACACTCCCAATGAACTATCTGAAAAAGAAACTAAGAAAACTATCTCATCAGGGAAATACAAAGCAAAACCACAATGAGATATCACCTCACACTTGTTAGAATGGCTATCATCAAAAAGACAAAAAATAACAAATGTTGGTGAGGATGTGGACAAAAATGAAGGCTTGTGCACTGTTGATGAGAATATAAATTGGTACAGCCTTTATGGAAAATGGTGTGGAGGTTCCTCAAAACATTAAAAATACAGCTACAATATGATTCAGCAATTAATTGCACCACTAGGTATATATCAAAAAGAAATGAAATTAGTATGTTCAAGAGATGTATGCACTTCTATATTCATTGCAGCATTATTCCCACACTGATGGGAGCTTCTTTAATCACTAATTAAGTATCTTCAGCACACCTGTTGCAGGCACAAAACATAAATACTCAAATTAGTCTCCAAACAATAACGCCACCTATCTATTTACTGAAGCAGCATTTCTCCTCATGTATTAATAGCCTGGTACTTTCAGTCGGTTACTTGTTGTGAGAGTCACACCTCACTTTGGCTTCTAATGGGGGAAGTAAGTAGCAAGCGTCAGCATTGTTTTTCTTCCAGCTTCCATGCCTGTGTTCCTGCTGACCCATCCCATTTATATGACCCTGCCTCTCCCTCCTACCCATCCTTCCGGGTCCAGCTCAGGTCTTCTCTCCGTAAAAACTTCTTCCACTAGTTTAAGTCAATAGTAATATGTCTCTCCTTTGTGTTCCTATGGCACTTTTAGCCAATTCTTAGCTGTTCAATATTTAACTGCTCCTTGCTTTATTATATATACAATAATTTAAGCACTTCCAACTATAAATACCTTAGGAGCAGGAACTATGGTATCTACTTTGTGTGTGTGTTCCCCCCTCTTTGGGGACCATTTGATATTCAGTAAATGTTTACTGATTGATTAATACAATAGTGTGACAACCACCAGGCAAGGAAAGGAAGAATGATAAACTGTTGCATGGTAGACACACCTGACAGTGATAACTTGACTTGGGCATACCCTGAGAATGACCCTGTATAGCAGATGCACCTGAATGTACGTTCGGAGTTCTGAGCTAAGGGAATCCAGAAGTGGCAAACCTGCAGATCCATTCCTTATCTATGAAGAGCCATACAGCCCTCCACCCCTCATTTCCCCATGGAACACTGGCCATATAGAAGCTCAAGGCCCTGAATTTTGCATTAAATAAAGGTTGCCAGGTGGAAGTTGTTAGGGAAAGAGTGTTAAGTGAAAATGCTATATAAACTGCATGCCTTTTGCAAGAAGTTGCTGTTCTCCTGCCAAGCGGGCCGCCACTGGGCTCTCTTTGGTGTATGTAAAAATAAAACCCCATGTCTCATTTCCTGGCTCTAGGTTTCTTCTTCAGCCTCTTGAACCTGGTGCCGTGCTCACTGAAGCCAAAAGGGATTTGGCACAACTATTATTGTTATTCTGAAACTTTTAAGACTCTGGATTTTACTGTTTACAGCGTGGGGTTTATTTGTAAAACTTTGTTTCCTTAAGAGTTTGATAAAAGGCATTCAGCTCAATGCATAAAATTATGCTTGAATGAATTAAAAAGCTAAAAGCTGAAATGAAAAATGAATATAAATATTAACTGAATATGAATTTTTCTGTAAAAAGATTTTAATCCATAAAATCAAAATGGCTTAGAATATGAATGCTTAATTATTTTATTGTTCTAATAGTTTGAGGATGGGGAGAAAAGGAGCATTCCTCAGCAAGTAATAAGGATACATCAGTCAATTAAAGTTTAGAGATTTCTCACAAAGGCACCAGATTAACCTTATTGAATATAAGTTTCTGTACCTTCCAGACTCTTCTGCTTCTCCTTTCCCCCAAATTTTACCAAACCTACTTAGCATTTCATTCATTCGTCTCTTTTTGAGTACTATCTTTTAGTACTTATTTTCCTAGCTTCTTGGTATTTAAAAACCATAGTGACTGAGCTGCATAACCCTAGTATTTGTTGTTAGAAAGCAGTTAAGTTTTGTTCGAAAAATGTGTCTTCTGTACTTCCATAGAGCAATGAGTTGTGAACCTCTCACAGTTGTAGATCATGTTGGTGCTGCCCCTTAGTCACACCTCGTCTTTCAGCCTGATGAAGTATTTTGCAGCAGATGTGGCAAATGTAGAGGTGGAGCTGTTATGAGCATTTTCTGCATTAAGTGGTAGGGGTTTCCCCTGCTGTTCCCTTTGGCCGACTGGCTCCTCTCAGGGTGTTGTTGATGAAATTTGGTCTCTTGTCACATCATCTTCCGAGCTTTGCAGCAGCTACTCCCTCATGGTTTCTCATGCATGATCATGAATTTATGGATAGAGTAGCTCAGCTGTGATGTTAAAACCTCCAGTTAACTGACACATTCCTTAATAGAACTTTGACCAACATGATCAATAGCAATCAGCTTTTGCTTTCACATAAATAGTGCTTTGTTCTTTAGGTACACAAAAAAGCTTACTTTTCTTTTGATAACAAGTGTACCAAAAGCTTACTTTTTCTTCAAGCATTTCACTATGTCAGAATCTTTGCAGTTGCATTTAAACCTATATTCCCTCTGCAGCACCATGTGAAATGTACAATAATCATGATCTCTCACCATGCATTTATACTAGCAGGGCCATCAATTAACACATTCCAGCACACCTGTTACCTGCAGTGCTTGGTATCTACATTCCAAACCTTTGCCTGATATATTCTAGTGAACAACATCTATGTAACTAGTCCATAGTGTTTTATATTCACAAATTGACAGGAAAAATACAGTCTTCTATCCTATCATCAGGCACGTTAACCATGCAAAAATAAATATCTCAGCTATCTGGTGTATTCCTATCAGCGGTTCTTTAAAATATCACCCCTAAAAATCATTATTTCTATCAGTGACTGAACTTACAATTTCTAGAATGAAAATAATCTATTTTAATGCTAACTTTTTTCTCTTAAATATTTTGTTTTTAGATTTTAATAATTACCAAGTATATAATTTTTAATAAATTTAATTTAAATAAAACAACTATGATATAGCATAGCCTAGAAAGGAAATTTGACATCATTTTTATGGCACAGGCTAACTTTGAAAATTGACTTAAATAACTTGTGAGTCCATAAAAATTTTAACGTTGATCTCACTTAAGCTGCCTTGAACCTTACCTTTTTGTGATCCCGTATTACTGTCTCACATTTCTAACAAGCCTTTGCCTAATGACCAATTTACAGGTAGATTTGCTTCAATATTGTGTTAGAATCTCAGACTACATGATGTAATTTATGTGAATCAATGTGGATTCAGTCTCCCCTCTTAGCCCCTAAGAAGGTGGCATATATAGAAACAGGTGGAAAGACTTCCTCATTGGAATCCTATACATCCTCAAGAATAGAGGCTTCTCTTTGTTCTTTTAGTCCTTTCACATCAATCAATCTGCAAAATATGTACTCAGCCAACGCCAACAAAATAGAAGCATATCCATTTAGTTTAGTTGTTAGGCATGAGGGTGTGAAAGAAGAGTCATTAAAACACTCACTAAATTCACATATTGGTAACTTGGATCCCTCAGTCATGGACCCAGAGGCAAGAAAAAACCCAAGAAAAACCAGTCTTCGGCAGGGCGCAGTGGCTCACGCCTGTAATCCCAGCACTTTGGGAGGCCGAGGCAGACGGATCACGAGGTCAGGAGTTCAAGAACAGCCTGGCCAACATGGTGAAACCCTGTCTCTACTAAAAATACAAAAATTAGCCAGGCATGGTGGCAGGCGCCTGTAATCCCAGCTACCGGGGAGGCTGAGGCAGGAGAATCGCTTGAAGCCAGAAGGCGGAGGTTGCAGTGAGCTGAGATTGTGCCACTGCAGTCCAGCCTGGCCAACAAGAGGGGAACTTAGTCTCAAAAAAAAAAAAAAAAGGAAAGAAAGAAAAAAGAAAACCAGTCCTCTCTCCAACCTGTAGTACATCAGTCCCAAAGGCACATAGCCCAAGTTGTTTACAACCATTCAGAATGTCGACATTTTACATCCTGTTTGAAAGTTCAGGTGTAGCCCCAGCCGTATTTCCCAACAAAATTACAAAGCAAGAGGAGATGCTATTTGCATGATAAGAAGGGGTGAGTAGGCTATAGGGAGAGTGTCGTGTAAATGGGGAGCCTTGAAAGAGCAATCTCCTTTGGAGAGGGAGAAAGGCAGCTGGAGAAGATACTGCAAGGAGGGAGTCAGAGGAAGAAATACCTTGTTCATTTCCCCTTCTTTCTTGAATCTCCTGTTGCAGCTTTCCTTAGGTTGGATCCAACAACAACAACAACAACAACAACAAACAACAACAACAAAAAACAGCTGGTATAAGAACTTATCCAGTCCAGGTGCGGTGGCTCATGCCTGTAATCCCAGCACTTTGAGAGGCCAAGGTAGGCAGATCACCTGAGGTCAGGAGTTTGAGACCAGCCTGACCAACATGGTGAAACCCTGTCTCTACTAAAAATACAAAATTAGCCAGGCATGGTTGTGCATGCCTGTAATCTCAGCTACTTGGGGGGCCGAGGCAGGATAATTGCTTGAAACTGGAAGGCGGAGGTTGTAGTGAGCCGAGATCACACCATTTTACTACAGCCTGGGCAATAAAAGCGAAACTTCGTCTCAAACAACAACAACAACAACAACAACAAACTTGGATCTAAGTCAGTCTCCCAGAGCAGAAAGCAGAGTAAAGAAGACTAGATGAGTCATCTAGAGGGGCAAATAGAAGATATTCAGCTCATGGTTCATTTTGTATTATTTAACATATTAAACTACTTCTACCCTTTTGAAGTAAGCAAGTCATAAATCCTAGATTCAAAATTGATGTATACTAAAATAGCAGCATGAATGCATTTGCTTATTTAACATTTTTTTTTCATCCAGCATTCAAATAGGCATTGAGGGAAAAACATTGAAAAGGAGAAAAAAAATCTTCTTGATGACATGCTTATTCAATTTGTTTCTTCTTTCTCTCAGACTGGTTAAAGGCCAAAACTTGCCCTTCCTATTTGTGTCCTCATGTTCTATGTATTTATTTGAATCATCCAAAGAATGTTAAGTATCATGCTCTCCTCCTATCCTGTACTTTCTTACCTCTGGGCCTTCTTGGGTAACAATTAACTCATACTGAATTGTACTATATGACCAGGCTGTTCATGAAGTCTCAGTGACCATGTCTTTTAAATGAAAATGATACTCTTTATAATGTCCTTGAGCATGAAGCTAAAAGAATGAGATTCACATACTCGCCCTCAGACTGTCATTTAAAATGGAAAAAAAGGGAGACATAAGAGAGACTGTCATTTAAATATAAAGAACAAAAACGTATTTCCACTCCCTCCTCAAACCCTGCTACAAGGATTGCAAAGAGGAAAAATGGCAAACATACACATAAACTAGAAAATATAATATATGCCAGCGTACAAAAGATAAAATCTTGAAACAGAAAAGGGAATTGACTTAGGAGTCCAAAAGAAAGCTGAAATGTAAGCATCTATGTCCAAAAGATGAAAACCAGTTCCCATTGCAGATTTGTGGAAAGACAAAGGAATTGGAGGCAATGGGTACTTCAGAAGACAGGGTTGTGGATGAGACTGAAAAGAAGAAGACTTGACAGTCTTTTAAAGTAAGTGGAATTTTAACCCTGATCTCTCCTACCTCATACAACAAGACAAATATGACTTCCTAACAGAAGATGCATTTACTCTCTACAGCAGTCAAACCACAGGGGTTTAAGTACATCTGGCAGAGCTAATGTGGTTGGGGGGGTGGGGGGGAGGGTAAAGTAAAAGGGAGACGCCCCAGACTTAAAAATGAGAATTAGTAAAACCTAACATACTAAATGTTGCAATCTCTGGCTCCCTTTTCCCAAAACACTAGCAGCCAGGTCTGGACATGGTGGCTCACACCGGTAATCCCAGCACTTTGGGAGGCCAAGGTGGGAAGATTGCTTGAGCCCAGGAGTTCAAGACCAGCCTGGGTAACAAAGCAAGACCTCATCTCTATTGAAAATAATAATATACATTGCTTCTACCAGCATCCCTGGAAGTTGGAAGATAATGGAAAAAATGCCTTTAAAATTCTAAGGAATTTAAAATTCTATACCCAACCAAACTATTAGTCAAGTATGAGAATAGAATAAAGACATTTTCAGAAATATAAGCTCTTAAAATTTACCTCCCATGATCTCTTTTCCAGAAAGCTATTAGAGAATGTGCTCCGATAAAACCAAGAAAGACAAAGATATGGGATTCAGGAAACAAGGGATACAACTCAGGGAAAATGTAAAAGGAATTTGCAGAATGATGGAGAACAGAAATACCAAGATAACAGCAGTCAGCAGACATAGAAAAAGACCAGAATAGAGCAGGACAGAGACCTCTAAGAGCAATGTCTCTAAGACGAATATAAAACTGATTGAGTATAGCTAATATTTACGAACATGTTTAGAGGAGAATTCGTTCCAATATTGGAATGAGATAATTGCTACAAAAACTAAGGAAATAAAAATATTAGGCAACTGTTTGCATCAAGTAAAAAAAAGTATATGAAATAAAATATAGAGTAAACTATAAGACTCAGCCATGAATATTATACTGTGATTATATTGCATGTTGATTTATCTAAAAATGTCACTATCACTACATAAAGAAGGTGAAATGAGGGGAAGCTGTGATAGAGACAGAGGATAGAGAAGTGCTATGCAAAATAGAAAAATCCTCATCTACCATAGCAGAAAGTCAGTGGGTAATGCCCCATATTGAATTTCCCAAAAGCAGACTCTGAGACGGAGATCGACATGCTAGAAGTTTATTGGGGAATGTTCTTTGGAAGGAGAAAAAAAGCAGAATTGGGCAGAAGGAGCAGCTGGGCTGTAGTAGAGTCTCAAAGAAGGCCTCTGCTAATTCTACAGGGAACTGTGTTGCTGGATAGTTCCACAAAGTTGTTTGGCCCAAGTTGGGGCAAGGGGACTAGTCATTTATGCTCCTGTATATATAACTTCACTGAATGTAGGCCTCCCTGGTAAGAGGTTGTGGGGTGGCGGGTGGGGGGTGGGTGGGGGGCAAAGGCATTTCTCTTCAGATGCAGATGCCTGAAAACTTAGGGTTGTCTGACAGAAGCACTCACAGCAGCTAGGGGGGTAAGTCTTTTTATTCCTAAAGGTGCAGCTCATCACAGCACCCTCAATCAGTATATCAAAAAAGCTAAAATCCGGAAGTTGCAGACTAGGCATACTTTTTAAAATTACAGAAATATATAAAATAAAAGAACTAAAAAAAAATGAAGGTACTAAATGGAATGGTAAGAGAGAGTGGGGAAGAATGGGGCAGGTACTGACTGCTGTTTTTCATTGTAAGGCCAGTACCATAGGACTTTAAAAGCTTGAAGGTCAGAGCTTTGACCTTTTTTTTCTTTTTTTAAAAAAATTTTTAAGTGTAGCTAAGGCGGTAGCCATTGAGATGAATATCACTATAATGATCATGGTCCTTAATCCTATTAGGACTAGAGGTCACAATGTAGAAAGGGATAGTGGTAGAGTTTGGGAAAGGAGGAACATAAATAACTTAAAGCATTCTGCATAATAATGTGGAAGGTTAACTCCATTGAACATGAGCAATTTAAACATTTTGCATAGTAACGTAAAAGCTAACTCTGTGGACGGCAGGGGTAGATAGCCTTGCAAAGGAAGAAGTTAGGAAAGTGATTATCTTTCTCCTTAAGGGTCTAAAAAGTCTGTACTCTTAGAACTAACATCTGTCTTGATTCAGAGATTACTATTTGGTGGGCGCTGCACTCAGCCTCATGAGATAAAGGCAAAAGGTTATTTCAAATGCACTTCTCCACTTTGGCTTTTTGATGAGATTTGGAGGGCCAAAGCCTGTCCCGGACTGGTCTGCTGAAGTTATTAAAACTGAATACCAGCTGGGCGCGGTGGCTCACGCCTGTAATCCCAGCACTTTGGGAGGCTGAGGCGGGTGGATCACTTGAGGTCAGGAGTTCAAGACCAGCCTGGCCAACATGATGAAACCCCGTCTCTACTAAAAATACAAAAATTAGTTGGGCATGGTAGGGCACGCTTGTAATCCCAGCTACTCAGGAAGCTGAGGCAGGAGAATCGCTTGAACCCAGGAGGCAGAGGTTGCAGTGAGCCGAGATCGCGCTGCTGCACTCCAGCCTGGGCTATAAAGCAAAACTCCATCTCAAACAACAACAACAAAAACCCCTGAATACCCAGGTTTAGGGATATTAACTATAAGACAAAAGAGGCTGGATCCTGGGATAATAACAAATTCTGATAAGTATGCAATTATGAATTCTCCAGAGACAAGTAAAAATTTTGCACAGAATTTAAAGGAAACAAACCCCCTGGAGGGGGACAAGGACATAAAACACAAGTTAGAAACTGAGACAATTTTCAGGATAATTCTAGGTAAACCGATCAACTTCTTTGGTGTTAGAACATGAGAAATGGTGTTTGAACCTTTGTGTCCCTTAAGCATGGTAAAGTTATAGCTAAGGAATCTTTTGCCTATTTATTTTATTTGGTTATTTTTTCCTTCAAACATTTATGTCCCAGTACCATAAGGAATCGTTTTACATTGTTTTCTTCCTCTGCTGTTATTCCTTTTATTTTCCCTAATCTTCAGTAAAATTAAACATGTCTACCCTATTGTCAGGAATCTCCTTCTGGACTGTATGGCCCTTCTGTGGTCTTTGCCATCACTTCAGAGTTTGCCATGACCCTGAGGGATACTGTGTAGTCCGCCCATCCAGCAAGGCCTCCACAATACCCAGTGGTCTTCCAGATTTAGACAATTCTTATGCTTGTTCATTCTGGTGTAGCAGCGGATGATGGGATAGGAAACCAACAGAATGGCCCTGTGCCTCTGTATCTCTCATCCATACCCAATTGAGCTCCTTGGCTCCAAAACATGTTTAGAGTTACTCTCCTGAGGGAATTTGGGCATAGCCAGTAATCTCTAAATTGAGTTATCAGTTGGGGGTCTCAAATAGGAAGCAGATGGCACTCTCAAATTGGGATCAAATTCAAGGAGGGTTGATTTGCAGAGGGACTAATTGAGAAGGTGTGGCAGTGTTGGAAAGCCACAAAAGAACTTGGGCTAACAGCAGCAGAACTATCCCACCTCTAGGGCCAAAAGGCTGAAGGCAGAGATTATCAAAACCCAGGAGAGAAAATTAGATTGAGCAGAGCAGTGACCTGTAGAAGAGGGACATGGCCAGCTCGAGGGAGCTCCTCAGGAGAAAAGGCAGAGTTATTGATACCCTGTCCTCATTCTTTTGCTTCCTGCCAGGGATTCCCAGTGACTAAACCCTATTGCTAGTCAGAGGGCAGAGGCCCCTATTGATTTAATCCATTAAACTTTAGCCTCATAGAGTAAGAAGCAAGGTGAATGGTGATGAGTGGTAACAAGGGACAAATGGAAGATACCCAGCACACCATAAAACCATTCAGATTCTGATAATTGACCGAAGTTACTAAGTAGCTCAAATTATAAATGATTAACATGTTTTAATACAGAATTTCTCAAATGAAGGTTAAAGAACTTACATGTGTTCCCACATGTAAATGCTTTCCAAGAGGTATCCAGGCAGGGATAATTGTAAAAGAATCAATTTCCAGATGTTCAACTTTCATATGTGTACATTTTTAAAATGTTCAGCTTGAAAATGAACCTTTCATTTTGCAAAGGCAAGTACTATATTTCATTTATCCAAAATCTTAAAAAAAGATATTTTACAAGGATATATAAAACTCCTTGGGCTCCAAATAAAGGGAGAGCATTTCTTAATGAGAAAGCCCCATAAATCTCTGGAGCTTCCTGCCTCTTCCATTCTTACATTTATTTCTGTAAACGTGAAGCCTGTTAGAAACAGGGTATTTTGGACCATATTGGGATATTATTAATTTAAATATATGAAAGAATGGATTGTTAGAGTGGTAACAAGTTTTGTTATATGATTTTGCCTCTTCCTGTGTTTAAAATGAAAAATAATTCTTTTTGGCCATTATCAACATTCATCCATGTAACATAGTTACTTGAAAATTACAGTTAGAATGTCATTAGTCAAAAAGTCAGGTACTTTTGAACTGTTGAAGAACTGTATGTTCGTGATAACTCTTAAATATAACAGAAATACTTCTTGTGTTAAGAAAACTTATCCACATTATGAAAATAAGGCAAAATGATAATTATGTGCCTTTTAAAGTCATTCTGAAACATTGTCTTGTCTTATAGACCAACCTAAAGAATGTCTAATTCTCTCAGGGAATGTACCTTCATAATTTTTTTTAATGTTTATCTTTTTATAAAAGAGACAGTAGTTTCGCTATGTTGCCCAACCTGGTCTTGAACTCCTGGCCTTGAGTGATCCTCTGGCCTTGACCTCCAAAAATGTTGGAATTACAGGCATGAGCCACCATACCCAGCCATAAATGCACATTTGACTTGCAACTTACTAATGTTTATGGCTCAAATTAGGTAAAGTTAAATGTTAACCTGTAGAACATCGATACAAATAACTTTTGTTTAGCAGAGATGAAAATAACTTGTTGGTCCAGGCGCAGTGGCTCATGCCTGTAAACCCAGCACTTTGAGAGGTAGAGGCCAACAGATCACTTGAGGTCAGGAGTTCGAGACCAGCCTGGTCAACATGGTGAAACCCCATCTCTACTAAAAATACAAAAATTAGCCTGGTGTGGTGGTGCACACCTGTAATCCCAGCTACTTAGGAAGCTGAGATGGGATAATCGCTTAAACCTGGGAGGTGGAGGTTGCAGTGAGCTGTGATCGCACCACTGCACTCCAGCCTGGGCAACAGAGTAAGATTCCGTCTCAAAAAAAAGAAAATAACTTGTTCCAGGCAGAATGATAACCCCCAAATTACAATTGTATTGCCTGAAGATCATTTAATCAACTTTACACTGAAATTCTGCATTCTTGTGCTAGCATTATTTTTCTTGCATTGACTGTATATTCTTCAGTCTATCCTACATTCCTTTAAACCAGGTTGCCCATATTCTGGTTCCTTCATTATTAAAATAAATACATGTTTAATGTGTGGTCACTACTTGAAATATGGGACTATCAAAAATGTCAAGATACTTTAGATAAAACAGAAAAATAAATATTTTATCATGGTATGTTATTCAATTGGGTAATGAAACCTTCTTTACAAATTATATTATGAAATATTTATTTTCTTTATAGTCAATTCTCATCTTATAAAATGTTTATTATCTCCTTTGTCATATTAACAGAAAAATAAAATCTTATGATAGCTGCTGAACCAGTAAGTTTTAACAGTGTATATATTTCCTCTTCCATGAAATACATAAGAAATATTTGATTATAATATTCAGATAAAGTAATGGAGTTATTCTTGATTTTTATATCTAATTGTCATCTAATGATTCCAAAAATTCAAACATTGAAGTTTGATGTACTATATACATGCATACCCACACACATTAACTGAAGGAAAGATATACTTTATTTTCCTTTTCATAAATTAATAAAAAATGTTATCTATACTTCATATTATTAAGTAATGAGAAAGGACTTTTTATTTATTACTTTAGTAATCTACAACATTGATAAATTACGTTTGTTTTTGAAGAGACAGGGTCTTTCTATGTTGTCTAGTTCCAAACTCCTGGCCTCAAGCAATCCTTCTGCCTTGGCCTCCCAAAGTACTGGAATTATAAGCATGAGCCACCATACCCAGCCAATAAATTATGTTAAATACACATTTTAATATTGACTGCTTTAATAACTTATTTATTTATTATTTGTTTATTTATTTTGAGACGGAGTCTCGCTCTGTCACCCTGGCTGGAGTGCAGTGGTGCAATCTTGGCTCACTGCAATCTCCGCCTCCCGGGTTCAAGCGATTCTCCTGCTTCAGACTCCCAAGTAGCTGCGATTACAGGCACCCGCCACCACGCTTGGCTAATTTTTGTACTTTTAATAGAGGTGGGGTTTCACCATGTTGGCCAGGCTGGTCTCGAACGCCTGACCTTATGAGCTGCCCACCTCGGCCTCCCAAAGTGCTGGGATTACAAGCGTGAGCCACCGTGCCCAGCCAATAACATATTTTTAAAGCATATCTGGCAATATATTCCTGAGAGTTTTTTTTGAAGTGCATTGAAATTCATATTACACATTTACCTGAAGAATATAGGTAGACACTTTACAACATATTTGGCTATAAGATCTGGCTTTGGGAGGCAAAGCTTCAGAGATGGGGGTAAAGGAAGATGACCCAATAGAAGCCTCCAGCAATCATTCCCTGCTGCAGGAACACCAAATTGAATGACTATCCACACAAAAAAGCACCTTCATAAGAATCAAAAATCATGTGAGCAATCACAGTACCTGGTTTTAACATCAATATTAAGGAAAGTGGCACTGAAGAGGGTAGAAAAGACAGTCTTGAATTGTCTACACCACCTCTCCCCCATCCTCCAGCAGTGGCTGCATGGCACAAACAGAGAATCTGTGCTTTGGGGGGATGGAGAGCATAGTGATTGTGGGACTTTACATTGAAACTCAGTGCTACCCTGTCACAGCAGAAAGCATCATAGGGCAGAATTTAGCTAGAGCCTGTGGAGGGGGCATTTAGACCAGCCCTAGCTAGAGGTGATTCGACAATCCCAGCTATCAAAACCTAAGATCCAGCAAGTCCTGCCACCACGAAGGAAAATACTCTGGGATCCTAAATAAACTTGAAAGTCAGTCTAGGCCTCAAAGTACAATTCTTGGGCAAGTCCCGGTGCTGTCTGCTGGGCCCACAGCCAGTGGACCTGGGGGACACGTGACCTAGCCTAGGCGGCTAAAGGAGTACTTGCATGGCCCCTCTTCCAAGTCCAGGCAATACAGGTCACAGCTCCAGGGGAGAGTCCTTCCTTCTGTTGAGAAGAGGAAAGGGGAGAGGAAAGAGAACTTTCTCTTGCAACTTGGAAACCAGCTCAGCCATAGTGGAATAGGGCACCAGGCAGAGTCCTGAGGCCCCCATTCCAGGACTTAGCTCCTGGTGACATTTCTAGACACACCCACAGCCAGTAGGGAAACCTCTGCCTTGAAGGGAAGGACTCAGTCCTAGCAGGATTCATCACCTGCTGAATAAAGAGCCCCAGGGCCCTGAATAATTGTGAGTGGTGGCCAGGCAGTACTCACCGTGGGCCTTGAGTGAAACTCAGAGCAGTGCTTGCTTTAGGTGTGACCCATGATGTTTCCACTTATTGCGGCTACAGGAGAGCCTCCTTTTGCTTGAGGAAAGGAGAGGGAAGAATAAAGGAGACTTTGTCTTTCAGCTTGGCCACAGTGAAGTAGAGCACCAAGCTATCTCCTGGGGTTGCCAGTTCCAGGCCTTGGCTCCTGGATGGCATTTCTGGACCTGCCCTGGGCCAGAGGGGCACTCACTGCCCTGAAGGGAGAGACCCAGGCCTTACAGCATGCACCGCAGCTGACTGAAGAGCCCTTGGGCCTTGAGTGAACATCAGTGGTAGCCAGACAGTACTTGCTGTGGGCCTAGGGCAGTGGTGCCCATGGGAAGAGATTCCTCTGCTTGAGGAAAGGGAAGAGAAGAGTAGAAAGGACTGTGCCTTGAGGCTTGGGTGCCAGCTCAGCTGTACTAGAATAGAGCACCAGGTAGGTTCCTATGGTTCTGAACTGCAAGCCCTGACTCCCAGACAGCATCTCTGGATCTGTCTAGGGCCAGGGGAATCTCACCACCCTTAAGGGAAGAACAGAAGCCTGGCTGGATTCACTCCCTGCTGATAGTATAGCTCTTGGGCCTTGAGTGAACATTAGTGGTAGCCAGGCAGTGGTCACTGTGTGCCTTGGGCAAAACCCAGTGCTTGGCTTGCTTTGAGTCTAACCTAGCACAGTCCCAGTGGTGGTAGCCACAGAGGGGCTTGTATCACCTCTCCCTCAGCTCCAGGAAGCTCAGCCCAGAGAGAGACTCCATTTGTTTGGGGGAAAATAAGGGAAGAGAACAAGAGTCTCTGCTTGGTAATCAAGGAAATTCTCCGGGAT
This sequence comes from Pan paniscus, assembly GCF_029289425.2. Taxonomy (NCBI): domain Eukaryota; kingdom Metazoa; phylum Chordata; class Mammalia; order Primates; family Hominidae; genus Pan; species Pan paniscus. The sequence continues at coordinate 51,569,837 of NC_073249.2, read as the reverse complement.
CTTACCCAAGACTACCAAGGTGGTACCTCTGTAAGTCTGTAAGAGCCACAGCATGACTCAGCTTTGGGTGCCCCCTAATGCAGATATGGATGCAATGATTAAAGACTTAGATCACAACACCTAAGTCCCTTGGGATATTTGGAAAGCCTCTTCAAGAAGGACAAACAAGCCCAGACTGTGAGGACTACAATAAATACCTAACTCTTTAATACCCAGACACCAACAAACAAGCATCAGGATCATCAGGAAAACATGACCTCACCACACAAACTAAGTAAAGGACAGTGGCCAATCCCAGAGAGACAGAGATATGTGACCTTTCAGACAGAGAATTCAAAATAGCTGTTTTGAGGAAGCCCAGTGAAATTAAAGATAAGAGAAGAAATTCAGAATTCTATCAGATAAATTTAACAAAGACATTAAAATAATTACAAAGAATCAAGCAGAAATTATGGAGCTGAAAAATACAATTGACATACTGAAGAAGTATGAAGAGTCTCTTAGCAGAATTGATCAAGCAGAAGAAAGAATTAGTGAGTTTGAATACAGGCTATTTGAAAATACAGTCAGAGGAAACAAAAGAAAAAAAATAACAAAGAATGAAGCACACCTACAATATCCCGAAAATAGTCTCAAAAGGGCAGTTCTATGAGTTCTTGTCCTTAAAGATGAGGTAGAAAGAGAGATCAGGGTAGAAAGTTTATTCATAGGGATAATAGAGAACTTCATAAACCTAGAGAAAGATATCAATATTCAAGTACAAGAAGCCTATGGAAAACCAAATTTAATAAAGAAAATGTGGTACATATACACAATGGAACACTATTCAGCCACAAAGAAGAATGAGATCCTGTCATTTGCAACAACATGGATGGAACTGGAGGACATTATGTTAAGTGAAGTAAGCCAGGCACAGAAAGACAAACTTCATATGTTCTCATTTATTTGTGGTAGCTAAAAATTAAAACAATTGAACTCATGACATAGAGAGTAGAATGATAGTTACCAGAGGCTGAGAAGGGTAGTAGGGGGTAGGGTGAGTGAGGATGGTTAATGGGTACAAAAATATAGTTAGATAGAATGAATAAGATCTAGCACGTGATAGCACAACAGGGTGACTGCAGTCAACAATAATGTATTATACATTTAAAAATAACTGAAAGAATATCACTGGATTGTTTGTAACACAAAGAAAGATAAATCTTGAGGTGAAAGATACCCATTTACCCTGATTTGATTGTTATGAATTGCATGCGTGTATCAAAATATCTCATGTACCCCATAAATATATACACCTAGTATATACCCACAAAAAAAGATCTGGCTTTGCCAGTTAGGTTACATAAAAGCGCTTTTTGTAAACTGAATAATAATGTAATGTTTTTTAATAAGATACATTTTATTATATTAAAGAAAACAAAAAACCCAAAAGTTTCATGAGATTAAACATTTCTATTTTCTGAAACTTTTCTTAATATATAAAAATAAACAATATGTCCCTAAGTGAAAGGGTAACTAGTACAATTAACAGGTATCTACTTCTTGGTAACAACTATTTGGTGTATATTCCAAAAATAGAAAAATGACTCTAAAAACTAGTAATAAATCACCTTATACATAAGATGTTTTCCAGTTCATTGCTCTTAAAAAGGCAAAATTGAAAAAATAAGATCCAGTACAATTGTTAGCGGATATATTACTAAAATAATTTTATTTTTAAATTGACAAATAAAAATTGTATATATTTATGGTATACAACATGATGTTTGAAATATGAACACATTGTAGAATGGCCTAATGAAGCTATTATAATTCACATATGCATTGCCTCATGTACTTTCTTTTGTGGTAAGAACACTTGAAATCTCTTAGCAACTTTCAAATATACAATATATTTATAAAATAATTTTAAATGATAGATCAGTTTTTGATTTTTGATGTATAACTTGAAAGACAGTCAAATAATTGAGTGACACTGCTACAACAAAACTTCCTTTCCCACCTATGTATTTGCACAGGCAATTAATATTTCCGCACTTCCATCTATAAAAACTGTTCAGGCTGAAACTATGACAAATTCAGGTTTAATTTTGTTTCATATTAGCAAAAAGTCATATTTATCCACAGAGACATACACTATCCTTAAAGCCTATTAATTTTGTTAAAAGTTGCATTTCCATTAAAAATTTACTCATTTAACAGCATATTTATTTTTAAACTTAAAGAATTAAAACATTCACATTTAAATATTAATATTACCATTCATAGCAAGTATTTGTATTACATTTTAATCCTCTTGTACTAATCAAAATTCAGTCCAGAAAAAAAGTTTAACACTATGTCTAATACATGCAGCAGTTAAAATAAAATTTTAATATCAAATAAATATTTGAAAATATTCATATTTCATGTTGAAAATATGAATTTATACACATTTTTGTGAATAGAAGTATAATAGAGTGTTCAATAAAGACTATAAAGCATAAAAATATTACATTGTGATAAAATGTAAATATGAATTTAAGGCAAAAAAGGGAAGAAATTAAATTTCCATATGTGGAAGCAAAGCTTGTTCATATATTTGTTAATTAGATGAAAGTAGGGATCAAATTGTCAAATATTTGTATTCCAATTAATACATTTATGAAAGTAAAGTAAACAGGTTTTTCTGGTGGTTGTTGTTGGTCTTGCTATGTTGACCAGGCTGGTCTCAAACTCTTGGGCTCAAGAGATTTTATTAAAATTAAGAAACATTTTTATTAAAAGAGATTAAAAAGTCAAGGTACAGATTGGAGAAAAGTATATATGTGTATGTATATTCTCTGATATACAGATATTTGACATAGCTATATCTGGTCTATATAAAAAAATATGGCTAACAGACTGGGTGCAGTGGCTCATGCCTATAATCCCAGCACATTGGGAGGCCAAGGTGGGTGGATCATCTGAGGTCAAGAGTTCAAGACCAGCCTGGGGAACATGGTGAAACTCCTTCTCTACTAAAAATACAAAAATTAGCCAGGCGTGGTGGCAGCCACCTGTACTCCCAGGCACTCGGGGGGCTGAAGCACAAGAATCACTTGAACCCGGGAGGCAGAGGTTGCAGTGAGCCAAGATTGTGCTATTGAACTCCAGCCATGGCAACAGAGCGAGACTCTGTCTCAAAAAAAAAAAAAAAAAAAAAAAAAAGCTAACGTATATATACATATATGTCTTCATCTGACATATATACAATTAAACCCAACATATATATTTTGGTATCTTACAAATGGCTTATATTCAAAATGTTTCAAAATCTCCTACTAACCAATAAAAAAGCAACTCAATAAAATGGGCAAAAGACTTGGTCACTTTGTAAAAGAAGATATCCAAATGAATAATAAGCACATTAAAAAACTGCTCAACATTATTAGTCATCAAGGAAATGTAAATTAAAACAAAGAAATCTTACAGTATATTTTTCAAAAGACTAAAATTATAAAAAGATTGATAATACCAAGTGTTGGCAAGGATTTGGAACAGCTGGAACTCCTATACCTTTTGAGTGGGAATGTAACATGCTACAACCACCTGGAGAAAGTCTTTGGCAGTATCTATGGCAATGTGACATGTACAATACCCTACAACATGAAAAATTCCACTTCTAGGTGTACACCCAAGAGAAAGAAGTATACATATCCACCAAAAGACATGTCTGAGAATGTTCATAGCAACTCCATACATAAGAGCCAAAACCTGAAAACAACTCAAATGTCTATCCATAGGAACTTATATAAATAAATTTGAATATATTCATATAACAGAATACTACTCAGCAATATAAAGAATGTACCTTTTCTATATGCAACAACATGAATGATTCTCACAGAAATAATATTGAGCAAAAGGAGGTAGTCACAAGAGTATATTCTGTATGATTCTATTCATACAAAGCTGAATAGGGAAATTTAGCTATGGAAGAAAAGCTAAAAAATAAATATGGTATCAATAAAATAAATTAGTAATTAGTACTAATGATAGTACTTCTATCATTATAGACTAAATGAGCGAAGCTTTTTAAGTGATGGAAATGTTCTAATCTAGATCTAAGTGGTGGTTACTTGGGTGTATGTATATATGTGAGAATTTATTGAACTGTTTTCTTAATATTCGTATACTTTACAGTATATAAGTAATGCCTCAGTTAAAAGGTTAAGATTATCAAGTACAAATTCTTGTTTTCCTCTTTTCTGTCACAAAGTTAACATTTTCCACATTCCCAAATTACCATACAGAGGTACACTATTTAAGATGACAGAAGATCTCAGTTTATAATGGCAGATGTATTCTAAAATTCGTAGCCTCTTAAAGATAGAAAAGGCCTAATATAAAAGGACGATATCATAAAAGTACAATGGTATATAAATCAGTGAAGAAGAAATCTTGGCCCATCATACATACACAGTGGTACATAACAATTGTACATTCACAGGTTTAGCAATAAGTCATTCAAAATGAAAGGATGAGGTACACTGTGGAGGAAAGATGATGGAGAACTCCAGAGCAGCCAATTAAGGTTCAAAGAGGAGTCTATTTTTGGAACTGTTCCTTAATGATTAGGCTCACCCTAGTCTGTGGGGAGAGGCCAGTGAATTGCAGAGTATTAACATCCTTTCTATTCTCATTCTGGATTGGAATTCTTAGAATGATCATATGGGACAGATGAACAATTGCAGCTATAGGCTGAGGCCATTTCTGTAATCCCCAGCCGAATTGCCCAGACTTTGAAGAGAATGAGGATCTACGACTTCCTAGACCAACGTTACTTCTAAGCAACAATAAAGATGACTGGACCAGGCAAAATATATTCATATTTAATCACAGGATTTATTATCTACACTTAGCCAAAGTCTCCAACATCCCACAGGCACTTGAGCATGCAGGCTTTATTTTACCTTTATAACCTATAACTTCACTTCTTTTCTTCATGATTTAATCTTTTTTTCTGTAGCACCACCACCTCCCAGACTAACCCCCTTTAACTAGACATATGTTACTCAGTTATAATTACTATTTGCTTAATTTGCATGCATCTACTTTCATTTTAATGTCATTATCATGGGGAAGAGCCTTCTGCAAAGGCAACTAGGAATGCAGTATTTTTAATTCAACCTTTACTAAAACCCTGAATCTACTTGGGTACTTGGCTCATCTTATCTCTGTGGTTCAAAGAAAGTAAATACTCTAGAGTTTCTTTTCCTGGTGTTGTCTGTTTCTCTTCCAGCCTTGGTAACCTACTTATACTCCCCTGAATTCATACATTTTCTTTCTAGTCACTAACCCTGATAAAATATCCTCTCCTTCCGACCAAGACTACCAGTTCAACAAAGGGCATCTGCAGCAGGTTATCTCAGGGCTAAGAACTCTAACTAGTGCACAGCAATGAACTGCACAGTTCACTTCTGACCAGCCCTTAATGAGACAAGACTGCAAATCCAGGATGGGGAGAAACAGGAAGAGATTAAAAATACTATTCACCAATTATGTAAGAATTATATGTTAAATGTATGAGTTGCTTTCTATGAATCCTTTTACAAAACAAAATTTTATACACACACATACATATACACACATACATATGTATATACTTATATACACACATATATACACACATACATACATAGGTATAATCACTCTCTAATTCGTCTCTTTTATATGATGTTTTCCAATTTTATGACTCATCTGTACAGCTGATACATTATGCCTAGAACTGACAATACTGTAGTGGCCAGCTTTCTACTTTAAGACAGGGTTAAAGTATTTCCCCTCTAATCTGTACCAAGAAAACCCCACAATATCTACAATTTTAAGAAATCTTGCCATTTGAGTCTTTGTTGCAACTTAGACATTGCCTCAGAGTCCCTAAAGAGGATCTGATTTCCCTGAGATTTATTTCAACACAAAACCGTAGAATCAGATAATCCCCACCCAGATGCTACCATGCTGCTGCCTTGGGGTTTGGGATTTAGCCTTGGGGGCTGTAGCAATATTCTAATTTCCAGAAATACATGTTGACAACCAAAAATTTCCTGGACTTACCATTAATTATCATGCTTTTCTTTATATCAAGTCCTTATCCATGTGTTAATTATTTCTTTGCTGGGTTAAAGAGGGGCTATGTTCTAGTGAAAAAGAAAAGGTGCGAGAACATAGATGAAAACATTTAGGGAGATCAGGTGAAGATAGAGTTTAAAGAATATTAATAGGTTCTGTGTTTATTTTTCTTGTCTTTTCCAGCTGATCGAATTAATCTTGTCCAAACTTAGATCAAAAACAAGTTTAATTAAGATAGAGTTCAGAGAAGTTAATAATACAGTGATTTTTTCCAATCTAAAATTCTCTGTGTTCTGTGCCCACCAATTCATTTACTGAACCATATTTTAGAAATATAACTAAATGAGGCCCAAGAATTATTGTTTACCTAAATTTCAGCACAAAAAGTTGCTCTTCTGTATCTGATGTTGAGAGTGGCAAACTTTTGCCACTTCCAAGAAAGTGTGGTCTTGGAATATAAACTGAACTATAGAGAGCTTTAAAAAATGACAGGTGACAAAACAAAATAGAGAAAAATGAGTATGTGGGAAAATAAAGCTACGGAAGAAAAGCTAAAAAATAAATATGCTATCAATAAAATAAATGCAATATTTTCAAAATAGCTTTCAAAGGTATTTAGTTGAAATAGCCAGGCGTGGTGGCTCACACCTGCAATCCCAGCTACTTGGGAGGCTGAGGTAGAAGAATTGCTTGAACCTGGGAGGTGGAGGCTGCAGTGAGCCGAGATCATGCCACTGCACTCCAGCCTGAGTGACAGAGTGAGACTCCATCTCAAAAAATACATAATATATAAATAAAAGTACTTGGTTGAAATTAACTTATGTTTATTCAATATTATGCTGTAGAATTTAACATACAAAAGATGAGTTATCATTAGTGTTAAAATGAAACTATATATTAAAATGAAATAGGGATTTCATTAAGAAACATTTAAGTAGAGCTTAGAATAGCTGATTATTAAAGGATCGCATTTGATATTGCCTTATTTCCTATGGCTGCTGTAACAAATTACCACAAACTCAGTGGCTTAAAACAATGCAAATGTATTCTCTCATAGTTCTGGAGGTTAGAAATCTGAAATGGTTTATGGGGCCAAAATCAAGATTGGCAAGGCTCTGTGTCTTCTGGAGGCTCTTGGGGGAGATTAGGTTCCCTTGCTGATGACCCTTATAGGAAGAATCTGTTCCCTTTCTTGTCCAGCTTCTAGAGATCACCTGTGTTCTTTGGCTCATGGCCCCTTTCTCTGCCTTCAAGGCCAGTGGTGTAGAATCTTCAAATCTCTTTCTCGCTCTCTCTCTCTCTCTGACCTCTGCTTTTTTGTCATTGTATCTCCTTCTCCATCCCTGATCTTCCTGCTGCCTATTATAAGGTCTCTTTAAATTATATTGTCCCCACCTGGCTAATCCAGGCTACTCTCCCCTTTTAAAGACAATTTAATCACATCTTCAAAGTCTCTTTTGCCATGCAAGGTAACATTTTCACAAATTCCAAGGGTTAGGACCTATGAGAAGATGGGAGAGACATTATTCTGCCCACCACAGGTATATTCACATTCTTAAATGAAATACAGTATACTATGTTTCTATTAAACACTGCACATTTGAAAAACATTTAATATTAGCTTTGTTGGACAATCAATAGAATTCCAACAGAGTTTTAAAAACAGATTATACCATAAAATTACACATGCTCTATGACAAAACCATTCTACTCCTAGATATACAGCCAACACATCATGTATGTTATGTTCATCAAAATCATGTACTCCAATCTTTAGAGCAGCATTGTCCAAATATCTGCAAACTAGAAACTATCTGAATTCCCACCAACAATTGAACAAATAAATAAGTTGTGGTGTATTCATGTATGGAAATATTATGGAGCAATGAAAAAAATACCTAAATCTACACAAAATTATGAATGAATCTCAGAAACATAAGGTTGAGTAAAATAATCCAAACAAGAAATTAAATAGTTCATAAACAGGCAAATTAGTCAGAAGGGTGATTACCCTTGGTAGGAGGTAGTGACTAAAAGAAGGCATGGCAGGAACTACTGAAGTTCTGATAACATCCTATTTCTTAATCTGGATGAAGGTAAACTGAATGTGTTCATTTTGGAAAAGTCATAGAGATGCACACCTATGATTGATGCATTGTTCCGTAGCTGCATTTTATTTCAATAAAGAGTTTAATAATATAAAAAGTATTGCTCTCATTTTTCTTTTCTTTTCTTTATTTTGAGATGAAGTCTCTCTCTTGTCTCCCAGGCTGGAATGCAATGGTGTAATCTCGGCTCACTGCAACCTCTGCCTCCTGGGTTCAAGTGATTCTCCTGCCTCAGCCTCCTGAGTAGCTGGGATTACAGGCACCTGCCACCACACCAGGCTAATGTTTGTATTTTTAGTAGAGAGGGGGTTTCACCATTTTGGCCAGGCCAGTCTAGAACTCCTGACCTCAGGCGCTCTGCCTGCCTCGGCCTCCTAAAGTGCTGGGATTATAAGCATGAGCCACTGTGCCCGGCTGCTCTCATTTTCTTAAAATATAAATAAATACAAATAGAGACTTCTTTCAAGTTGTAAAACTTAATGCCAAAACTTACTGCTAAGATTTTTTAATGCTATTTTTATATGTTCAAGTTATATACATTGTACCAAGAAAAATAAGCAAGTTAGCTCTTACAGTTTTGTACTTGTCACAAATAAGGCTGCAATTGAAATGCTATCTCATACATGGCATTTATGAAAAGCCTAAGAAATATTTGCTAATATTCAAAAATATTAGCAAATAAAATTGGAAAGCAAGGTCTCTTTTTCTGATGCAGATATTGACAGTTGTAATATTCATATTAGCAAAGTAGAACCGAGCAAACAGCTTTTACACAACTATATCCAAAAGGATTTGATTGAGTCTATTTATTGAGCAAATAATTATTGACTTAAAAAAATCTACTAAGGCAGTGTGCTAAGCACTGGGGATAAAATGAACAAGAAAGATGAGTCTTTGTCCTCACAAAATTTATGTTATTGTGGGTGAAACCAAAAAGTACATGAACAAGTGACAACAAGGAAGTGATAATGAAATGTTTCTATCGAGCCATGAAAAGACATACCTGCATCTTAAATGCATATTGCTAAGTGAAAGAAGCCAGTCTGAAAAGAATCTACACTATTTCATTTCATTTATATGACATTCTGGAAATGGCACAATTACAGAGATGGTAAATAGATCAGTGGTTGCCAGAGGCTCAAGGGAGGGGGTTCTGTAGGTGATGTGGTTTGGTTCTGTGTCACCACCCAAATCTCATCTCAAATTGTAATCCCCATGTGTGGAGGGAGGGACCTGGGCGGGGCAATCAGGCAAGAGAAAGAAATAAAGGGTATTCAAATAGGAATACAGGAAGTAAAATTGTCTCTGTTTGCAGATGACATGATTGTATATTTAGAAAACCCCATCATCTCAGCCCCAAATCTCCTTAAGCTGATAAGCAACTTCAGCAAAGTCTCAGGATACAAAATCAATGTGCAAAAATCACAAGCATTCCTATACACCAATAATAGAGAGCCAAACCATGAGTAAACTCCAATTCACAATTGCTACAAAGAATAAAATACCTAGGAATAGAACTTACAAGGGATATGAAGGACCTCTTCAAGGAGAACTACAAACCACTGCTCAAGGAAATAAGAGAGGACACAAACAAATGGAAGAATGTTCCATGCTCATGGATAGGAAGAATCAATATCATGAAAATCAGAGGGAGAAGCCAAGATGGCCGAATAGGAACAGCTCCGGTCTATAGCTCCCAGCATGAGCAACGCAGAAGATGGATGATTTCTGCATTTCCAACTGAGCTTTGAAGAGAGTAGTGGTTCTCCCAGCACACAGCTTAAGATCTGAGAACGGGCAGACTGCCTCCTCAAGTGGGTCCCTGACCCCCACATAGCCTAACTGGGAGGCACCCCCAAGTAGGGGCAGACTGACACCTCACACGGCCAGGTACTCCTCTGAGACAAAACTTCCAGAGGAATAATCAGGCAGCAGCATTTGCAGTTCACCAATATCCGCTGTTCTGCAGACACCACTGCTGATACCCAGGCAAACAGGGTCTGGAGTGGACCTCTAGCAAACCCCAACAGACCTGCAGCTGAGGGTCCTGTCTGTTAGAAGGAAAACTAACAAACAGAAAGGACATCCACACCAAAAACCCATCTGTACGTCACCATCATCAGAGACCAAAGGAAGATAAAACCACAAAGATGGCAAAAAAACAGAGCAGAAAAACTGGAAACTCTAAAAATCAGAGCGCCTCTCCTCCTCCAAAGGAACGCAGCTCCTCACCAGCAATGGAACAAAGCCGGACGGAGAATGACTTTGACAAGTTGAGAGAAGAAGGCTTCAGACGATCAAACTACTACGAGCTACAGGAGGAAATTCGAACCAATGGCAAAGAAGTTAAAAGCTTTGAAAAAAAATTAGATGAATGGATAACTAGAATAACCAATGCAGGGAAGTCCTTAAAGGACCTGATGGAGCTGAAAACCAAGGCACGAGAGCTACGTGACAAATGCGGAAGCCCAGTAGCTGATGCGATCAACTGGAAGAAAGGGTATCAGTGATGGAAGACAAAATGAATGAAATGAAGCAAGAAGAGGAGTTTAGAGAAAAAAGAATAAAAAGAAACAAACAAAGCCTCCAAGAAATATGGGACTATGTGAAAAGACCAAACCTATGTCTGATTGGTGTACCTGAAAGTGACAGGGAGAATGGAACCAAGTTGGAAAACACTCTGCAGGATATTATCCAGGAGAACTCCCCAACCTAGCAAGGCAGGCGAACATTCAAATTCAGGAAATACAGAGAACGCCACAAAGATACTCTTCGAGAAGAGCAACTCTAAGACACATAATTGTCAGATTAACCAAAGTTGAAATGAAGGAAAAAATGTTAAGGGCAGCCAGAGAGAAAGGTCAGGTTACCCACAAAGGGAAGCCCATCAGACTAACAGCGGATCTCTTGGCAGAAACCCTGCAAGCCAGAAGAGAGAGGGGGTCAATATTCAACGTTCTTAAAGAAAAGAATTTTCAACCCAGAATTTCATATCCAGCCAAACTAAGCTTCATAAGTGAAGGAGAAATAAAATACTTTACAGACAAGCAAATGCTGAGAGATTTTGTCATCACCAGGCCTGACCTAAAAGAGCTCCTGAAGGAAGCACTAAACATGGAAAGGAACAACCGGTACCAGCCACTGCAAAAACATGCCAAATTGTAAAGACCAACAAGGCTAGGAAGAAACTGCATCAACTAACGAGCAAAATAACCAGCTAACATCATAATGACAGGATCAAATTCACACATAACAATATTAACTTTAAATGTAAATGGGCTAAATGCTCCACTTAAGAGACACAGACTGGCAAATTGGATAAAGAGTCAAGACTCATCAGTGTGCTGTATTCAGGAAACCCATCTCACATGCAGAGACACACATAGGCTCAAAACAAAGGAATGGAGGAAGATCTACCAAGCAAATGGAAAACAAAAAAAGGCAGAGGTTGCAAGCCTAGTCTCTGACAAAACAGACTTTAAACCAACAGAGATCAAAAGAGACAAAGAAGGCCATTACATAATGGTAAAGGGAGCAATTCAACAAGAAGAGCTAACTATCCTAAATATATATGCACCCAATACAGGAGCACCCAGATTCATAAAGCAAGTCCTTAGTGACCTACAAAGAGACTTAGACTCCCATACAATAATAATGGGAGACTTTAACACCCCACTGTCAACATTAGACAGATCAACGAGACAGAAAGTTAACAAGGATACCCAGGAATTGAACTCAGCTCTGCACCAAGTGGACCTAATAGACATCTACAGAACTCTCCACCCCAAATCAACAGAATATACCTTCTTTTCAGCACCACACCACACCTACTCCAAAATTGACCACATAGTTGCAAGTAAAGCACTCCTCAGCAAATGTGAAAGAACAGAAATTATAACAAACTGTCTCTCAGACCACAGTGCAATCAAACTAGAACTCAGGATTAAGAAACTCACTCAAAACCGCTCAACTACATGGAAACTGAACAACCTGATTCTGAATGACTACTGGGTAAATAATGAAATGAAGGCAAAAATAAAGATGTTCTTTGAAACCAATGAGAACAAAGACACAACATACCAGAATCTCTGAGACACATTCAAAGCAGTGTGTAGAGGGAAATTTATAGCACTAAATGCCCACAAGAGAAAGCAGGAAAGATCCAAAATTGAAACCCTAACATCGCAATTAAAAGAACTAGAAAAGCAAGAGCAAACACTTTCAAAAGCTAGCAGAAGGCAAGAAATAACTAAAATCAGAGCAGAACTGAAGGAAATAGAGACACAAAAAACCCTTCAAAAAATTAACAAATCCAGGAGCTGGTTTTTTGAAAGGAGCAACAAAATTGATAGACCACTAGCAAGACTAATAAAGAAAAAAGAGAGAAGAATCAAATAGACGCAATAAAAAATGATAAAGGGGATATCACCACTTATCCCACAGAAATACACACTACCATCAGAGAATACTACAAACACCTCTACGCAAATAAACTAGAAAATCTAGAAGAAATGGATAAATTCCTCGACACATACACCCTCCCAAGACTAAACCAGGAAGAAGTTGAATCTCTGAATAGACCAATAACAGGCTCTGAAATTGAGGCAATAATCAATAGCTTACCAACGAAAAAAAGTCCCGGACCAGATGGATTCAGAGCCAAATTCTACCAGAGGTACAAAGAGGAGCTGGTACCATTCCTTCTGAAACTATTCCAATCAATAGAAAAAGAGGGAATCCTCCCTAACTCATTTTATGAGGCCAGCATCATCCTGATACCAAACCCGGACAGAGACACAACCAAAAAAGAGAATTTTAGACCAATATCCTTGATGAACATTGATGCAAAAATCCTCAATAAAATACAGGCAAACCGAATCCAGCAGCACATCAAAAATCTTATCCACCATGATCAAGTGGGCTTCATCCCTGGGATGCAAGGCTGGTTCAACATACGCAAATTAGTAAATGTAATCCAGCATATAAACAGAACCAAAGACAAAAACCACATGATTATCTCAAGAGATGCAGAAAAGGCTTTTGACAGAATTCAAGAATCCTTCATGCTAAAAACTCTCAATAAATTAGGTATTGATGGGTCATATCTCAAAATAATAAGAGCTATCTATGACAAACCCACAGCCAATATCATACTGAATGGGCAAAAACTGGAAGCATTCCCTTTGAAAATGGGCACAAGACAGGAATGCCCTCTCTCACCACTCCTATTCAACATAGTGTTGGAAGTTCTGGCCAGGGCAATTAGGCAGGAGAAGGAAATAAAAGGTATTCAATTAGGAAAAGAGGAAGTCAAATTGTCCCTGTTTGCAGGTGACATGATTGTATATCTAGAAAACCCCACTATCTCAGCCCAAAATCTCCTCAAACTGATAAGCAACTTCAGCAAAGTCTCAGGATACAAAATCAGTGTGCAAAAATCACAAGCATTCTTATACAGCAACAACAGACAGACAGAGAGCCAAATCATGAGTGAACTCCCATTCACAATTGCTTCAAAGAGAATAAAATACCTAGGAATCCAACTTACAAGGGATGTGAAGGACCTCTTCAAGGAGAACTACAAACCACTGCTCAAGGAAATAAAAGAGGATACAAACAAATGGAAGAACATTCCATGCTCATGGGTGGGAAGAATCAATATCGTGAAAATGGCCATACTGCCCAAGGTAATTTATAGATTCAATGCCATCCCCATCAAGGTACCAATGACTTTCTTCACAGAATTGGAAAAATCTAATTTAAAGTTCCTATGGAACCAAAAAAGAGCCCACATCGCCAAGTCTATCCTAAGCCAAAAGAACAAAGCTGGAGGCATCACACTGCCTGACTTCAAACTATACTACAAGGCTACAGTAACCAAAACAGCATGGTAGTGGTACCAAAACAGAGATATAGACCAATGGAACAAAACAGAGCCCTCAGAAATAATGCCGCATATCTACAGCTATCTGATCTTTGACAAACCTGACAAAAACAAGCAATGGGGAAAGGATTCCCTATTTAATAAATGGTGCTGGGAAAACTGGCTAGCCATATGTAGAAAGCTGAAACTGGATCCCTTCCTTACAACTTATACAATAATTAATTCAAGATGGATTAAAGACTTACATGTTAGACCTAAAACCATAAAAACCCTAGAAGAAAACCTAGGCAATACCATTCAGGACATAGGCATGGGCAAAGGCTTCATGTCTAAAACACCAAAAGCAACGGCAACAAAAGCCAAAATTGACAAATGGGATCTAATTAAACTAAAGAGCTTCTGCACAGCAAAGGAAACTACCACCAGAGTGAACAGGCAACCCACAGAATGGGAGAAAATTTTCACAACCTACTCATCTGACAAAGGGCTAATATCCAGAATCTACAATGAACTCAAACAAATTTACAAGAAAAAAACAAACAACCCCATCAAAAAGTGGGCAAAGGATATGAACAGACACTTCTCAAAAGAAGACATTTATGCAGCCAAAAAACACATGAAAAAATGCTCACCATCACTGGCCATCAGAGAAATGCAAATCAAAACCACAATGAGATACCATCTCACACCAGTTAGAATGACAAGCATTAAAAAGTCAGGAAACAACAGGTGCTGGAGAGGATGTGGAGAAATAGGAACACTTTTACACTGTTGGTGGGACTGTAAACTAGTTCAACCCTTGTGGAAGTCAGTGTGGTGATTCCTCAGGGATCTAGAACTAGACATACCATTTGACCCAGCCATCCCATTACTGGGTATATACCCAAGGGATTATAAATTATGCTGCTATAAAGACACATGCACATGTATGTTTATAGTGTCATTATTCACAATAGCAAAGACTTGGAACCAACCTAAATGACCAACAACGATAGTCTGGATTAAGAAAATGTGGCACATATACGCCATGGAATACTATGCAGCCAT
Organism: Pan paniscus; assembly: GCF_029289425.2. Lineage (NCBI taxonomy): Eukaryota > Metazoa > Chordata > Mammalia > Primates > Hominidae > Pan > Pan paniscus. The sequence continues at coordinate 51,554,705 of NC_073249.2, read as the reverse complement.
AAAAAATGATGAGTTCATGTCCTTCGTAGGGACATGGATTAAACTGGAAACCATCATTCTCAGCCAACTATCGCAAGGACAAAAACCAAACACCGCATGTTCTCACTCATAGGTGGGAATTGAACAATGAGAACACATGGACACAGGAAGGGGAACATCACACACTGAGGACTGTTGTGGGGTGGGGGGAGGGGGGAGGGATAGCATTAGCAGATATACCTAATGCTAAATGATGACTTAATGGGTGCAGCACACCAACATGGCACATGTATACATATGTAACAAACCTGCACATTGTGCACATGTGCCCTAAAACTTAAAGTATAATAACAATAAAATTTTTTTTAAATCGTGAAAATGAACTTACTGCCCAAAGTAATTTATAGATTCAGTGCTATCCCCATCAAGCTACCATTGACTTTCTTTACAGAATTAGAATAAACTGCTTTAAATTTCATATGGAATCAAAAGGGAGCCCATATAGCCAAGACAATCCTACACAAAAAGAACAAAGCTGGAGGTATCATACTACCTGACTTCAAACTATACCACAAGGCTACAACCAAAACAGCATGGCACTGGTACCAAATCAGATATATAGACAAATGGAACAGAACAGAGGCCTCAGAAATAATGCCACACATCTACAATCATCTGATCTTTGACAAACCTGACAAAAACAAGTAAGGGGGAAAGGATTCCCTATTTAATAAATGGTTTTGGGAAAACTGGCTGGTGATATGCAGAAAACTGAAACTGGACCCCTTCCTTACACCTTATACAAAATTTAACTCAAGATGGATTAAAGTCTTAAATGTTAGACCTAAAACCACAAAAACCCTAGAAGAAAACCTACACAATACCATTCAGGATATAGGCATGGGTAAAGACTTCATGACTAAAACACCAAAAGCAATGGCAACAAATGCCAAAATTGACAAATGGTATTTAATTAAACTAAAGAGCTTCTGCACAGCAAAATAAACTATCATCATAGTGAACAGGCAACCTACAAATTGGGAGAAAGTTTTTGCAATCTATCCATCTGACAAAGGGCTAATATCCAGAATCTACAAAGAACGTAAACAAATTTACAAGAAAAAAAAAAAAAACACATCAAAAAAACAGATACTTGTCAAAAGAAGACATTTATGTGGCCAACAAACATATGAAAAAAAACTCATCATCACTCGTCATTAGAGAAATGCAAATCAAAACCACATTGAGATACCATCTCACACCAGTTAGAATGGCGATCATTAAAAAGTCAGGAAACAACAGATTCTGGAGACAAAGTGGAGAAACAGGAATGCTTTTACACTGTTGGTGGGAGTGTAAATTAGTTCAACCATTGTGGAAGACAGTGTGGCAATTCCTCAAGGATCTAAAACCAGAAATACCATTTGACCCAGCAATCCCAATACTGGGTATATACCCTAAAGGATTATAAACCATTCTACTACAAGGACACATGCACACGTATGTTTATTGCAGCGCTATTCACAATAGCAAAGGCTTGGAACCAACCCAAATGCCCATCAATAATAGAGTGGATTAAGAAAATGTGGCACATATACACCATGGAATACTATGCAGCCATACAAAAGGATCAGTTCATGTCTTTTGCAGGGACATGGATGAAGCTGGAAATCATCATTCTCAGTAAACTAACACAGGAACAGAAAACCAAACACTCCATGTTCTCATTCATAAGTGAGAGTTGAACAATGAGAACACATGGACACAGGAAGGGGAACATCACATACTGGGGCCTGTCAAGGGGTAGTGAGTAGGGGAGGGATAGCATTAGGAGAAATACCTAATGTAGATGACGGGTTGATGGGTGCAGCAAACCACCATGGCACGTGTATAGCTATGTAACAAACCTGCACATTCTGCACATGTATCCCAGAATTTAAAGTATAACTTAAAAAAAAAAGAACTAGATATACTCTTAATAATTCCTGTCAATCAAACTGATGCCCAGTATTTAAAAATTGAGAATTCATATGTTGGATCTTTTAAGATGTTCTCCTCTCCACACACTAACCTTTTGTTAGGTCCATATAAATTAATTGTATATTAGTGATGCCTGCCAGAAATTGAGACTGGTGAACTGAAAGAACTCATCCATAGCCAACCAGGTATTCCCACAACCTAGTCCTGAGAGAGGTGTAGAATTCTAACTCATAAAATTTAAAGGCCCATGAAACTTGATTTTGATCCAGACTAGGGTGGATATCCAAAAACTACAATGGGTGGCTTTCCAAGGAAGAGAAGATTCTTGTCATCAGGTGGGTCTCAGAGTCACCATCCCATAGAAACCTGTCTTCATTGGTGCGAGAGCCAATCCATACTTGGAGGATCCTGAAATTACCATCTAGAACTGGGATGAGGAAAACTGAATTCTGGTCAAACTGAGAGAGTAAGAATTGTGGTTCACAGTGAGGCTACTAGACTAAAAGAGACCTGAATTTAAATCAGAAATAAGGAAAAGAGTTATTGAAATTTGACACATAAAATAGCCATTATATAGAGATGCTTAGGGTCAATGCTTCCCCTGTTGCTCAGGGAGATAATGTATATAGTGGTAATAATAATATTAAAAATAAAGACATATGATAGTAGCTAATATATATTGATCAATTATATAATAAAAATCATAATCACTTATTGGCTGCTTTCTAAATGCCAGGTACTATTCTAAGTGTTTTACTTAAATTAATTTAACCCCCCTAATCTATGGGGTAGATAGTATGTATTACTCCTATATTGCAGATGAGGAAACTGAGACACAAAGAATAACCATCATTCTCAGTAAACTATCGCAAGAACAAAAAACCAAACACCGCATATTCTCACTCATAGGTGGGAATTGAACAATGAGATCACATGGACACAGGAAGGGGAATATCATACTCTGGGGACTGTGGTGGGGAGGGGGGAGGGGGGAGGGATAGCATTGGGAGATATACCTAATGCTAGATGACGAGTTAGTGGGTGCAGCGCACCAGCATGGCACATGTATACATATGTAACTAACCTGCACAATGTGCACATGTACCCTAAAACTTAAAGTATAATTAAAAAAAAAAAAAAAAAAAAGAATATAATCAATTTACCTAAAATCAAATGGACAACAGTTAACAGAGGTAGAATTCAAACTCAGGCATTTTGGCTCCAAAGTCTGCTTTTAATTAGTTTGTTATGTGTTACTTCATTTAATCTTCATAGCAACCCTCTAGGTTAGTTACTATCATTAATCACATTTTCTAAATGAAGGAATTGAAACTTAGAAAGCTTAATTTTCTCAACATCATACAGCAGGATGCATAATCCAAAGAAAAGTCCTTTTGATGACAAAGTCCACATTCTTAACTATGACAGTGTGGCACCTTCTATGGCACATTTCAGGGAGGAGTTACAAATACACTGACAAGACCTGCTTTCATTAGCCCTGGGTGTTGGGCAAGGAGTAAACAGAGCCTATGGATGATATCATCATGGGCTCTGAACAAAGCTAGGGTAGACAGGATTTGTGTCATTAGATAAGAATCTGAATGTTAAATTTTAATTTATCAATCCTACAGCTTGTATTACTTATTTTGGCCCAATTTTCCAATCTGTAAAATTTTTAAAATCATGTCAGCTCGCTGCTCTGCCTATGCAGTAGCCATTCTTTAGTCCTTTACTTTCTTAATAAACTTGCTTTCACTTAAAAAAATCATGTTATCCCTTCCAAAGTTTGATCTTCTGAACATTTAACTTATCAATGTTTTGGAGTATTCATTCAAAAACAGTCAAAGAAACAATCAGGGCTGGGCACGGTGGCTCATGCCTGTAATCCCAGCACTTTGGGAGGCTGAGGTGGGTGGACCGTTTGAGCCCAGGAGTTTGAGATCAGCCTGGGCAACATGGCAAAACCCCTTCTCTACTAAAATTACAAAAATTATCTAGGCATGGTGGCACACCCTATAGTCCCAGTTACTCATAGGGGCTGAGGTGCGAGCATCACTTGAGCCCAGGAAGTCAAGGCCACAGTGAGCTGTGGCACCACTGCACTCCAGCCTGGGCAACAGGAGTGAGACCCTGCTTCAAGAAAAAAAAAAAGAAGGAGAAGAGGAAGAAGAAAGAAAGAGAGAAAAGAAAAGAAATAATCAAAGAAAAACTTTCCCAGATGTTGTAACTTTCATTAAAATTTCTATAAAATTATTCCCAGCCACTCTAAATTAATACGGAAGAAGCAATCCTTTTAAAATTTCTCTCCTTCAGCTTCCTTCTTTCTCCCCTCTTTCTCTATGGACTTCATTTCTCTTCCCATCCCCCTCTTTATTTTGCCATTTCTCCTCATCATACCACTGACTCCTGAAGCTGAATCCTGTGAGTCAGAGACATGTACTTCTGGCCTTACTTCTGACTAATAACATTTCCTTGAGGACGTAACTTCCTCGTTTTTGTTGTTTTGGGTTTCTTGATCTTAAAGATGTCCACAACAATACAAGATATCCTAAATATCTCAAGCAATGATATAAAAAACAGAACCACTGCATTACTAAAAGCAGTATTTTTCCTCGTAAAATTTAGATTTAGAGTTCATCAGGTGAGCCATTATGACACTTCCTGGGTTGCCTCCTGGGGCTATAATATTCCATTTTTAGTTTTACTTTGCCTTGCAGCAAAACAATCATTTAATTTAATGAGTGGTAGTAGAACAAGGCTCCATTCAATTATCAGGTCAGATTCCTCCTATATTTTTTTCCTCACAGAAATGTGGTAAAATGCACAAAATTGAATTAAATTTATTTCTATTAAATATCTTACCCAATGGCACCTGAGTCATTGCTTCATATTTTAAGCTTCTTTCTAAGGAAAAGAAAATCACTTGTCAAAGGATTTAAGTTTTGGGTAACACACCAAAGCAGTATGGGGGAACACACACACACACACACACACACACACACACACACACACAGAGAGAATAAAAAAGCCACTTACATGAATTCCTTAAGATTTATTTATACCCAAGAGATATACTGAATTTGAGTCCTTGAAATATTTTCTACCTCTCCTCAAGGTAAAGCACAAGCTACATGAAATTCTTCACTTTTCTTATGTCAGCTCCCTGAATGAGAAGACTGCTATCAATTTTCTGATAGGCAAGCAAACTAAAATAGCAATCAGAGAACTTTGGTACTGGGGTGATATAGTTTGGCTGTGTCCCCACCCAAATCTCATCTTGAATTGTAGCTCCCATAATTCCCGCATGTTGTGGGAGGGACCTGGTGGGAGATACTTGAATCATGGCGGGGACTGTTTTCCCCATACTGCTCTCTTGGTGGTGAATAAGTCTCATGAGATCTGATGTTTTTATAAGGGGAAACCCCTTTCGCTTGGCTCTCCTTCTCTCTTGTCTGCCATTAAGTAAGATGTGACTTTTGCCTCCTGCCATGATTGTGAGGCCTCCCCAGCCATGTGGAACTGTGAGTCCATTAAACTTATTTTTCTTTATAAATTACCCAGTCTTGGGTATGTCTTTATCAGCAGTATGAAAACGGACTAATACATGGAGTTTTGTTTTTGTTTTGCCAGTTTATGCATTAGCCAAGTAGCATATTTTCGGATTCAGCTTGCGTTTATTGAACCTACTATGTGCCAGTCACATTTTGTCATTTAGGACCCACAAGAGCAAGCTTAGGATCCTCTGCTACGAGGAATCAATGTCTGCTGTACTGTTCCTTCTTGGCACTCATCAAAACTATAACCAACTCATTATTAATGCAATTGTTTGTTTAGTATCTATTTTCCTCCATAGGCTATAAGCTTCACAAAGGCAGAATCTGTGTGTAAATTGTTCATTTCTATAACTTCAGTCCTTAACTCAGAGCACACAGTAAATATTGCTTGAATAAATGAGTTGACAAAAACAAACAAAAACAAAAACTGAAGCTCAGAGGTTAAAACTGTACAAGACCATACTGTTTTGTTTTGTTGTTGTTGTTTTTTGAGATGGAGCCTCACTCTATCACCCAGGCTGGAGTGCAGTGGCGTGATCTCGGCTCACTGCAAACTCTGCCTCCTGGGTTCACGCCATTCTCCTGCCTCAGCCTCCCAAGTAGCTGGGACTACAGGCGCCTGCCACAACGCCTGGCTAATTTTTTTGTATTTTTGGTAGAAATGGGGTTTCACCGTGTTAGCCAGGCTGGTCTCGATCTCCTGACCTCGTGATCCGCCCGCCTCGGCCTCCCAAAGTGCTGGGATTACAGGCATGAGCCACCACGCCCGGCCACAAGACCATACTGTTAAATGGCAGAGCTGGGTCTAGAACTCAGAGCTTTACTCCAAGAGGAGTGCCCGTTCTCATGTTATTTTCACTTATGTTTATCAGCTGCTTTTCAGAGATTAAGAGAATACAAGAAGGAACATGGAGGCGAAAGATGGCATCCCTGGCTTAACAAAGCAGTATAGAGGGTGTTTTATTCTCCCTGATTGCCCAAACTCCAGGTCTACAAGTCCTTTGTAGACTGTTATTTATTATTTTATTTTTATTTATTTATTTATTATTTATTTTTAGAGACAGTGTCTCACTCTGTCATCCAGGCTTGAGTGCAGTGGCACGAGCATAGCTCACTGAAACCTCAAACTCCTGGGCTCAGATGATTCTTCCACCTCAGCCTCCTGAGTAGCTGAGACTACAAGCAAACGCCACCTAGCTGATTTTATGTTTTGTAGAGAGGGGTGTCTCACTTTGTTGCCCAGGACGGTCTCAAACTCCTGGCGTCAGGTGATCCTGCTGCCTCAGCCTCTCAAGGCACTGGGATTACAGGCTTTAGCCACTACATCTGGCCTTTTCTAGACTTTTAAAGAATACTATTTCTGCAGAGAAAGACCTTTGGACTTGCACACGCTACTTACTATAGAATAAGGTGGAATTCGTCAGGTTCCCTACTGTACACTGGCAAAAGAAATCAACTAGGAAAATGGCAAAACTGTTTCACTTGTAATTTGTCTCTTTTCTGCTGTGGGGTCCTAATTACAGGAGGTTCTAGGTTAGCCTGACTTGCTACAACAAGTTTAATACTTGAAAATGGAAATATTTAAACCATAAACATTAGTAGATTCTAAATATATTGTGTTTTTTATTTTAAAGCATTTCCCAGGAATACATTTATAACATTCTTCAAAAGAAAAATCTTCATAGTGAGAAAAAGAATTTAAAGTTTTAATAGCACACAATAAAGTCTGAAATTGTTTTACAGCATAAAATCCTTCAAAGTAATTCAGGAATAAACATCATTTTTCCTGCAAGTGTGAGTCAGGGATAAACATTACAGTAAAACATACTGTAGAGGAGTTTGTGGGACAAAGTCTGCTACTTTGTTCTGGGTTAAGATTCTGAAGTACTCTCATTCACAGTAATGATTGCCAAAATATGGGGTCACTTTCCAAGAAATTTATGTTTCTTGGACTTTCTGCCCAGCTGGTGTATTGACTTCACAGTGTTCTGTTCCAAATCTCAGTTCCAGCTCATCACCAATTCAATTCTGTAGTGATCACAAAGGATGGTGGTACAGGATCTTGAGCATGTGGAGGAGGGAAGAGGAAGGGAGGTGAAATCCATCTTAACTTTGAAAAGCCCAGTGTTGATCTGCATTTTTTAGGGTGATATAGTCATTTAGACATGCTGATTGACTACAGATCCTCCCTGCTTCTGTTTTTTTTTCCACGCAAGAGAAGACAGGCTGTTTTCGCAATAACTTTTCTCACTTCTGCCCACACTGGTGACTCCACTCCATGCTTTAAATCATTGTGTTCATGAGGTTTCAGTAAACCTCCTTCCAAAGCTCTTCAATTCAGTGGCATATTGTAAATCACCTGCTGACTTTTTCAATTGCCTGGGTATTATTTTGAGGATCTATGACTATTTCTTTTTAAGCAGCAGATTTGTGGCAAAAGCTTGGCTGAATTTTCTTTATCATTCGTCCGATTTTAAATTTTAACCACAGAATTTCCATTAATCTCAGTCGTAGTTTAATGGACGTGCTCTCTCTCATGTTCACTAAATAATTATTTCATTTCACTAATTATGACATTGTTCTTCAGACACTTCTTGGGGGCTTATAATGCCTCACAATGACTCCTAATCAGGTTCAAACTTTTCATGTGTCTTCCTAAAGTCTAGCATTATGAAATCAAATGGTCACCAAGCTTACCTCCCACTCCTGCAAAATTACTTTCACCCTTTCAGGGCCACCATCCTCCACATACAGCATGCTACTGCTACTTTCATGCTTTTTCCTCATAGTCTCTACAGCTTTCTAGTATGCCGCCCCCATCCTCAAGTTCCATTCAAATGCCACTACTGGGACCCATGTTGGATTCTAACTCAGATTTCTCTTTCTTCCTATTCTTCCCTTTATTGTCCACAAGCGTTTTAGATATCCATTGTGTATCAGCTTGGGCACCAGACAGACCTAGGTTGAAGTACATGTTCTACCCTTATCAATGTGACCTTCTTCACATTATTTCATACCTTTCACCTTTGCCCAGAATCTTTATCTATAAAATGAGAACAGTAATAGATTATTATGTGGATTACATGTGTATCTTGAGCGAAATGCCTAGCTCATATTATGTACTAAATATGCAAATCCCATTCCTTTTTACCCTATAATTTAATTGTTTTATGTGTCTAAGTCCTGGTACTTCAATGGAATCCCCCAAAAGAGGAGTAATTATATACACTTTTTTTGGCAACCTACAAAAAGCCTATTCTATATTGAGGCATATAGGACATGAGGAAAAAATAATAAACTGGAATAGAAATTGATCTGCTTCCTAAAAACAAATAAATGAAGAGTGTTCAAAGCCTGTGGACACTGGGATATGAGCTCTTATGGTAGCAGAGGTCCCTAGTGAAGGTTGCTAATTCTAGTACGGGTTGCTCAAGACTCTGGAGCCACACTGCCTGCCTGACTCAATGCTGACTCTGCCACTGACTAGCTGTCTGCCCTTGGGCAATGGCCCTGTGCCTCAGTTTCCTCTTTTGTGAAATAAGGGTAATGATGGTACCGACCTTATATGTGTGTTGTATTAAATGAATTTAGATATATATAAACATTGTGTGGCACATAAATGCCATATAAGTGTTTGCTGCTATTACAACATTGCTATTGTTGCTGTTGTTATTGAAACTGGATAAATGAGAAGCAATGTAACATAGTGGAAAGAGAATAGAGTTTAGAATCAGATAGACTTGGGTTCTAGAAGGCCTTATTTCTTACAAGTTAAAGTCTCCTGGTCTCAGTTTTCTAATACATAAGGTGACACTGATCCTCATATGTTTTTGTGAAGATTACTTAAGATACTAATTGTAAAGTACTTAGCACAGTGACTAGTACAAGTAAGGTTCTCAAAAATGCAGCTATTTTTGTCATGAATATTGCGTTATTTTTCCCAATCTATTATAAAATGAACCATTCTTTTGTTTCCCACCAAGAACAAAAGGAAATATTGCCAACTAAATAATGATGGGCCATCAAGGTAAATTTCATTTCACATGAATAAAAATGTGAAAAAATATTAAAATAGATGAAATGTACTAGTTTTGCTAAGTGAGGGATCACAATACAGCCAATTTCAGAGGCGCCATGGATTAGGAAGTTTAGGAAGTAGAGATAGTGCGAAGAAATGTGTAAAGGGCAGTCCCTTGCCTTGTCACGGGTTTCAAGGCCTGAATTCTTAGATTTCTAGCCTGAGTTTGTGACAGTACATCATGTTCATGGCCATATGCACTGTAGAAAGCTACTAGGAACTCATGACTTTGCACTCATTCTTTTTTCTTTCCCAAATATCTGGCCGTAAGAGTTTCAACTAAGTAAACACCACTAAACTAAACTCTCTATGAAATATTTTATTATTGTCTCTTCTCAGGCATCTCCACTTTAAATTCAAAAACAGCCAAAACACAGAAATTGCATAGAGGATTTCTTAGTTTTCGAGGCATTTCTTTTTAACTACTGCTGCACAAGATTTTCATTCCATTTCCTCTGAGTGACCATGAGAAAAGGCTCTCCTTTGTCTTTTTCTGGTTCTAAGACCCTAGAGAATAAATTGAGTTTTTGGGACATTGCCAGATACGTGATAGGTCCACAAGGAAAACAATAAGCAATCTTTTCTGTTTGGAAAGACTAAATTCAGAGACTACTGCCCTGACAGGTTAGACATAAAACTAGTCCTCTCTCCTCTCCTCCAGCTCCTCTTCTGATTAGCTTTCCTTTGAAGGTTGACGGAGATGAGTTAGAGTATCTTTTCTAATTCAGATCCAGTGGGTGTGGGGGCGTTACAATTTACACACAGAACTAAAAACTTTGCAATGCCAGATTCTAAATCATCACTATCACTGAGTTTAGTCTGGTGCCACTGGCCTCATCAGACACATATTTCTCTCTGTCATAAGGGATTTTTGGTCAGCTTATTTTAAAGTTTTAGAACACAACTGTTTCCTTTTCATTCCTACACATTCTTCGTTCAATATTAATCTAGACTGCTTTTTAAAAACTGTACCTTATTTTATTGCCCAGAAATGCTGCAATGTTCATTCCTATTCCTATTTCTAAACATATGGCACTCATCTTCTTGCCATTATAGGGAAGGGAGGAAAGGGCTGATTATCGGAGATCAGGAAAGGGATTTCAGAACAGTAACGTGTGTGGTAGAAACAGATGAGCACTCCACACGCATTTGCACAGCCTTTCTATTTATAGATGCAGCAGCACTTAGATGCTGCCCCCAGCAAACAGGGACACGGCTGATGTAGACAGCGGAGTCCCAGCTAACTAGCTGGGAAATTTTATTGGAAGAAATTTTCTCACTCACATAACAGTCATTTCCTAGGGCCATTTTGAAGTAATGTGGGAAAGATTCTGTGTCACCAATAAGGAATGATTTCTCCCCTTAAGTAAATCTAGGGACAGTCATTTTCTAGAGGTAATGGTGTTACCACGTAAAACTGGAAATAAAAAGTTTCTCAGCAAAGCTAATTTGATCAAACCAAATAAGATAGAATACAATCAATTGGTCAAAACACTCCTACAAAGTATCTCTCGCCTTGATTCTAGTTTGTAAGATTCTTAATAGCAAGGACAATTTTACTTGTATTTGAATCCCCTTACTGTTTTAGAATGACACCTGGCAACTTGTGAGTTCTCAACAAATGTTTGCTGAATTGAATAGCATTAATGTTCAAGCTCCCAGCCATTGTTATAAACACCCATCCTAAAGAAACATACTTTTTTACATAACTCACATAAAAGTAGAGTAAGTTAATTATAGATCAGTGATAAAATACAGATAAGTAAACAAAAATTTCAGCCACAATTTTACCAACCAAAGCAACTTCTTTCTTTTCTTTCTTTTTCTTCCTTTTTTCCTTTCTCCTTTTCTTTCCTTTCTTTCTCCTTTCCTTTCTTTTCTTTTTCCTTTCCTTTCTTTTTCCCTTCCCTTCCCTTCCCCACCCTTCCCTTCCCTTCCTCTCCCTTCCTATCCCCTCCCCTGCCCTCCCCTCCCCTCCCTTGCCTTCCTTTCCTTTCTTTTTGAGACATGGTTTCACTCTACCTCCCAAGCTGGAGTGCAGTGAGGCCATCATGGCTCACTACAGCCCTGACCTCCCCTGCTCAAGCGATCCTCCCACCTCAGCCTGTGTAGCTAGGACTACATATGCGTGCCATCATGACCAGCTAATTTTTTGTATATTTTATAGAGATGGGTCTCACCATGTTGCCCAGACTAGTCTCAAATTCCTGGGCTCAAGAGATCCACCTGCCTCGGCCTCCCAAAGTGCTGGGATTACAGGCTTGAGCCACTGCGCCCAGCCCTGACAACTGCACCTAATATTTCAGCAAATAATTGCTTTTAGAATCAAGTCTGAATTCAGTGTTCAGAATTCCAAACTCAGTGGAATTGTATGCAATCCCTACCATAACGTGATCATGATCAGCAATTCCAACAAAAATGCAATGGACTCATGTCATAGAACTTTTTAAATAATAAAGGAAAAAATCCTGTTCTAACTCAAAGTCATAAAAATTAGTGAAGGTGGGGTTCCCCAGGAAGCAGACCCTGAGATGAAGTCAGGTGTGCAAAAATCTTACTGGGGTTTAACATCTAAGAATGAAAAAAAGAGAGCAGGACTGGGCTGCCAAACCAAAAGCAGATTTGATACATTTCTACGAGCCCAGGAGGGACTCCAGAGCAAAGACTGCCTATCCAAGGAATCCCGTGTTGGATGGAAATGGCTTGAACATTGACTACCATCTTGCTCACTCATTGTCTGGTGGCCCCTACAAGAACAGCATGAACATGAGCTAAAAGCTGACGTGGATCCAGACAAAGCTAACAGCTAGAGGCTGACAGCTTTCCACACTTATTGCAGCTGACCAATGAGACCTTTACTGAAAATGGATCTGGGTGATACCTCCTTGTTGGCCACATAGACATTCCCTTACATTTTCTTTCAGAAGAAAAATGTGGGCTGGGCACAGTGGCTCATGCTTGTAATCTCAGCACTTCGGGAGGCCAAGCGGGAAGAATGGCTTGAGCTTAGAAGTTTGAGATGAGCCTAGGCAATATGGTGAAACCCTGACTCTACAAAAATCTGAAAAAAATAGCCAGCCATGATGGCAAGCGCCTGTGTTCCCAGGTACTTGGGGGATGCGGGGGCGTTGCTGAGGTGGGAGAATCTCTTGAGCCTAGGAGGTCGAGGCTGTAGTGAGCCATGTTCATGCCACTGTACTCCAGCCTGGGCGGCAGAGTAAGACCTTGTCTCAAAAAAAAAAAAAAAAAGAAAAGAAAAGAAAAGAAAGAAGGGGGAGAGAGAGAGAGAGAAAGAAAAAAAAGTGGAAACGTGGGATTTCAAGACCAACCAACCTGGGCAACATGATGAGACCCCATCTCTACAGTAAAATATATTTTTTAAATGCATTGTCCTTTGATATCTTTAATCAAATATTGGAAGAATATATCCTCAAATTTTTATGCTATTTGCAATCAACATAATGGCTATAGACATGAAACTTTTTTTTATTATTATTATCATTTTGAGACAAGGTCTTGCTCTGTCAACCAGGTTGGAGTGCAGTGGTGTGATCATAGCTCACTGCAGCCTCAAATTCCTGGGTTCAGGTGACTCTCCCACCTCAGCCTCCAGAGTAGCCAGGACTACAGGCCTGTGCCATCACACTCAACTAATTTTATTGTATTTTATTTTATTTTGTAGAGATGGGGTCTTGCTTTTTTGCCGAGTCTAGTCTTGAATTCCTGGCTTCAAGTGATCCACCTGCCTTGGTTCTCCAAAGTGCTGGGATTACAAATGTGAGCCATCATGCCCAGCATGGCATGATACACTTTAAAAATTAATCTGCATTATTAACATTTTCCCTTCATTTTCTCAAATCTAGACCATCAACAAAACAATAAATTAAGTGCTGATTTGTATTATAGAGGCGTCCAATTTCTGTGGTGTAAATACTCCCATCATGCTAATTTCAAGCTACCAATGTGATGCCACTCAGCTCAGAGTTGGGAAGAGATGAGTGATATCATGCTGTTACATAGTATTTCCTCCATACAGATTTACAATAGATGTACGTAACCCCAAGAGCACAGATAACTGTAGTATGTACAATAGGAACATAGTAAATTGGAGTAAAATAATTAGCAAGTGATGAATTTTAGGTATTTATTACTTTTGTTCTTAATATAATTTGCATAATTATATTTATAGAATTTAATTTTTAATAATTTTTATTTTTAATAACCACCTTACAGAATTTTGACAATTTAATAGGCTTCCATGAGACAGCATGAGTTAACTCCAGCACATGACTGCAACTCAGAAATTTCCCTTTTAAGTACCTACCCTGGAGTAACTTGAGTCCATATGCACAAGGACTCAGGCACAAGAATATTCATTGCAGTGCTATTTATAATAGGAAAAAGTGAAACTGACATGCTTGTCCAAAAGTAAAGATATTGATAAAATAAAGTGGGATTCATTCATATAATGCAATATTAAACTATAGTTTTAAAAGATGAATTATATTCTCATATATTGACATAGATCAAACCCAAAAGAAAGCTGTAAGTGCCTTCATGCAATGTGATAACAAATGTGTTAAATTTTTAAACATAAAAATACTTTTTTTTTTAGATAGGGTCTGGCCCTGTTGCCCAGCTGGAGTGCCACGGCATGATCGTGGCTCACTGCAGCCTCAACCTCCCAGGCTCAAGTGATCCTCCTACCTCAGCCTACCAAGTAGCTGAGACTACAGGCATGCATCACCACACCTGGCTAATTTTTTTATTTTAATTTTTGTATAGACAGAGTCTCACCATGTTACTCAGGCTGGTCTCAAACTCCTGGGCTCAAGGGATCCTCCTGCCTGGGCCTCCCAAAGTGCTGGGATTACAAGAGTGAACCATTGCATCTTACTGTAAACACAGTTTAAATCTAGTTTATAAAAATCTGCATATAGAGCCCAGGTGTAAAAACATGTATGGACACAAAACATACAAAGTTCAGAATAGTATTTACCTCTAGGGAGGGAAAGAGGGTGGGATAGGACTTTAATGGTATCTATAACATTTTACTTCTTTAAAGAGAGGATGATAAAAGAGAACATGCTCAGATGATCTTAGCAGTAATCACAAGAGAAAGACAAAATCAACATTATATGCCCCAAATAGAAGTACACAAGGTATTTATGAAATATTCTTGCTCAAAAAAAGGGAGCTTATCTCCATATAAACGTCTAGATTCAACCCCCAATTTTCTGAAAAACAGGGAACACAGAAAAGTGTTAAATGGAGCTATTGGGATGCAATCAGAAAAATTTAAGAGTGTATAAATTATAAGAGCTAAGCAATCTATCTACTAATTGCAATGTATGGACATCACTTCGGTTCTGATTCAAACAAACTTATAAATTACGAAAAACACAGGAATTGTTGAATACTGAGTGAATACTCAAGGATGTTAAGGAATTACTATTAATTATTTAGGTGACATATGGTAATGTAGATCTTTTTTAAAATTAATCCCTTTATTTTAAAGATCGATGTTTAAAAATGTATGGATGAAGTGATAATGATGTCTAGGACTTGCTACCAAATAATCTAAGGAGATAGAGAAGTGGGTAGTTATAGAGATGAAACAAGATTGTTGTTTCTTCTTTTATATGTTTGAAATGTCATAGTAATACTTTTTTAAAAAAGGAGGAGGAGAAGAAAGAAAAATGGATGCAAGCAAGAAAAATGTAAGCATCTATTACAACCAAGTGGTTAAATATGTATCATATCTAAGTGAGTGTCATTTTATTTTTTGTATATTTGGTGAGTGTGAAATATTACATAATTTAATTTTTTAAAGATTTAAATTTGTATAAATACCTCCATAGTGTCACAAACATAAAATATACTCTGTCTATATTTTAAATACCATGATCCAGCCTCAATGCAGGGAGACAGATATGTTATCAGCAGTCAAACGAGGGCTTCCCACAGCCTGCTGCTCATATACACCAGACACTTTTGATTTACCCTCCTACCGGATTCCCCCGGCCCCTCCTCAGATAGTGAACCACCACTATCTAGTGCCATGAACCAGAAGTTAACCCTTCACATCTACCTAAACAAAAAAGCCTTAGCTCTAGCTGAGTAGCTTGACTGTCTCTTTCAGTTAAATACACCTTCAAATTATTTATACTTTGCTCCCTGGCGAATGTCTAAGTTACAAGATTAGTTCATCAAAGACAGTGTTTTGTCCCTAGAGTGCAACGTGCCTTGTTCTTGTGTATGTGAAGAGGGTATTTTCATGTTCTGTTGTGTTTGCTGCAGTGTTTATAATTTAGGTATTTGAGTTGACCATAATGGACCCCCATCAGAAGTTTTCTATAAATTAGTCACATATTTCTAAGTCTGTCCAGCCATCTAGGATGAGAACAGAACATTAAAACATCTGGTATGTTACTCTGAAGTGTTATCAGGCCACTTAATTGTTGCTGAATAGTTTCAAACTCTAAAGAATGATTTAAACATTCCCTATGCAACAGATACTCTCATATTCATTACGACATATTAAAGACTATAAGATAATCTCCTTCATAGCTATTCATGAAGAGAATAAGTAAGGCATCTTCAAAATTAAATTAATTTTAAAAAATGCTGATCAGAGGCAGAGAATAGCTTCCACATCCTTCCGAAGACATTATGCTTGACTTTTTTTTTTTTTTTTCTTTTTAATGTAAAAACCTTCTTTCTGAGCTTGGAATCATCAGAACCTTGTTAATCTAATTTTGTAGTAAAAACAAAGAATTTTCCATTCATCTGCAGATATATAGAGGTGCCTGAATGCATCTCCACGTGAAAAACCAAAAGGTACAGAGGTCACTGGGTCAGGCTGCTCTGTGATAAATGATTCACTGGAGAGGCAATATGGAGTTATTCAGAGTGCAGATTTAGAAACCAGAATGCTTGTGTTCAAATTCCATCTGTATCATTACTAGTTAATTGACTTGGGAAAGCTACCAAACTTTCTTGTGTCTCACTTTCCCTTCTTTATAATATGGGGATAATAAAGTTAATATATGTAACGTACTTAGAACAATGCTTGTCATATAATAAATGCTACATAAGCATTAGCTATTGTCATTTAATTCTCCAAATGACCAGCACCATTTCACAGATAAAGTAACTAACTTATTCAAGATTAAAAATTTATTTATTTATTTATTTATTTTGTGTGTGTGTGTGAGCAACATGGCTGTTTATTTCACCTGGGTGCAGGCGGGCTGAGTCCGAAAAGAGAGTCAGCGAAGGGAGATAGGGGTGGGGCCATTTTATAGGATTTGGGAAGGTAATGGAAAATTACAGTCAAAGGGGGTTGTTCTCTGGTGGGCAGGGGTGGATCTCACCAAGTACACTCTCAAGGGTGGGGAGAATTACAAAGAACCTTCTTAAGGGTGGGGGAGACTACAAAGTACCTTCTTAAGGGTGGGGGAGATTACAAAGTACATTGATCAGTTAGGGTGGGGCAGGAACAAATCACAATGGTGGAATGTCATCAGTTAAGGCTGTTTTTACTTCTTTTGTGGATCTTCAGTTACTTCAGGCCATCTGGATGTATACGTGCAAGAGTCGCAGAACAAGGGTTTGAATCCAGGTTCTGTCCAAAGCCTGTGTTTTCTTCACTGCACATCCTGTCTTCCATGTCTTTGTGAGTACATACCAAGCTCCTGTGTCAACAGGAGAGCCATACTTATAATATGACATGACATTTAACCTAAAACTTAAGTGACTTTGAAATATTTTAGAATAAGGGAACTGAAAATGACAAAACTTAATTGTTCAATTAATAGATTGAGAGATTCTGATCAGACATTGAGAGATTTGGAAGAGAGTTTGGGTATCAGATGATGAACACTTTGATGTAAATGTTCAGAATATGTAAACTGTTTCATGTTGCAAGACTTTTAGTGAAGAAGTTGTATTTCACATACTAGCAATAAATATTAATGGTTCCAGGATTAAATATGAGACAATTATGAGTCATAATAATTCCCTTCAATTCATCATGAAAAGAAAGATGCATAGAGAAAGAAATGACAAGTTTGAAAACAAACGAGAAAATGTAAGAAACGTAAGAGATAGACACAAGGGAAAATACCGTGTGAAGAAAGAGGCAGAAATTGGGTGCATCAGCAAGCCAAGGATCATCAAGGATTCCAGACAACCACCAGAAGCTAGAAAAGAAACATGGACAGATCTCTTTCAGAACCTTCCGAAGGAACCACCCCTGCTGACACCTGGACTTTGGATGTCTAACCCCTAAAAGTGTGAGAGACTAAATCTCTGTTGTTTAAAGCCACCCAGGTTGTGGTATTTTGTTAGGGAACCCCTAGGAACCTAATGCACATATATACATAGGCTAATTCAATAACCACTACCAATAAATGATCAATGATTTAATAGAAGGTTTCTGCACGGAGAATACTCTTCTTTAACACACTATTTTTAGCTTTTCTCATTTGAAGTGTGTCAGAATAGTTTAAACCACAAATGAACATGTACATAAAAAAATTGTACTTGAAAACCTAAGAGATGACAGAAGTATGATTTGGCATTAAAGACTATTTAATATTAAACACATTAAACATGCACCATTCATCAAATAAGTAAAAGAGTATGCCGATAAGAATAGTGCAATCATAAGCACATTTTTAAAAAAAGACCAAAAAAAGTCTGCTGACAGAATGTGCAATTACTTGAAGACGCCTTTAAAAACAAAGGCTTTAGGGCGTGGTGGAGGGCACCTGTAGTCCCCAACTAGTCGGGAGGCTGAGGCAGGAGAATGGCATGAACCCGGGGGGTGGAGCTTGCAGTGAGCGGAGATCGCGCCACTGAACCCCAGCCTGGGCGACAGAGCAAGACTCTATCTCAAAAAAAAAAAAAAAAAAAAAAAAGGGCTTTAATTATCCTTACTTTAAAAAATCTTATAAAAACATATATAAACACTGAAGGAAAAATTTGAACCTAAAGCATAAAGATTTTATCAAGTTACCTTCTATAGAGTACCATCTTAAGTCTTTTAGTAAACAATTTGATAAATTCCTGACAATTTGCTTGCTGCCTAGGATAAAAAGAAAGATAAATAAGTATCTTTAAGGGGCATCGCACAGATTAGATTAATACTTTGTTTCCTGTGCTCTCTGCACCTAAGCTATATCCAGAGCATCTTTAAATATAAGTAAACAAATACAAACATCATTTCTTTGTCTGCTTGTTTATATACATTACTTAAAGATGCATATGGCTACTTGCAGTGAACATAAATATGGAAAACACAAATGTCATAAACATAAAAATTATACTTCTGAGGTTTGCTTTTAGACTTGTTTTTGTATTTGCTGTGTTTTTCTTTGAATTAATTATTTATTTCCTTATCGACAAGCCAGTGGTATAACATGTTTAAGATTTTCACTGAAGAAATAGAAAACTCATAAAAGGGAAAAAAATTTAAACAGTATCTTAGGGATTCAAATCCAGTTATAAGTATGGAGATGTTGGGTTCGTGAATTCTGAAAGACAGAAGAACATGAATCCAAAATCTATACTATTTTCTTTTCAGCAGATGCTACGTCAGGAGAAAAGAGATGCAGATAAATCTCTTGTGCAACCTCAGAAATCAGGCATTTCAACATGTCAAACATATTCTGTTCAAGAAAATGATATGAGAAAACATTATACAAATGGTCCCACTGAAATGGCAATGAAAAATTGAAAATACATAAACTTAGTTTTTCTTCCATTAAAAAATTAAGCAATGTGAAGCAGAATTAGAGTTATATAATTAATTCTGTAAAAAGTTTTCACAGCATTTGTACACATTTAATTTCATCTCCTATACTTTGTAGCATTTGCATCAGACTTACTTAGTGAATCTTTAAATATATATATAGTTTACCCTTGAACAACTGCAGGGGTTGGAAGTACCAACACTCGCGTAGTCAAAAATTGGTGTATAAATTCAACTCCTGAAAACTTAACTACTAATAGCCTACTGTTGAACAGAAGCCTTACCAATAATATAGTCAATAAACACATTTTATATGTTATATGTATTATATACTGTATTCTTATAATGAAGTAAGCTAGAAGAAGAAATGTTATTAAGAAAATCATGAGGAAGAGAAAATGTATTTACTATTTATTAAATGGAAGTGGATCATCATAGAGGTCTTCATCCTTGTCTTCACGTTGAGTAGGGGTGGCAGAGATGGAAGAAAATCCAAGTATAAGTGGACCTGTGCAGTTCAAACCCATGTTGTTCAGGGGTTAACTGTTCCTGGAGTAGTGAGTTTACATAGAGCTGACACTATATTGGGTCCTCTAAGAAGCAGATACTGGTATAGGGTTAGGAGAGCCAACAGTTTATTGAGAAATAACACCAGTGAAAGATTAAAAAGAGGAGGCTGAAGAATTGGGCAGGGAAAGCCTTCAGACCGTGATGCTCATGTGAAAGGAAAGGGAGAAAGGAAGAATGTGGTTCTAACCAGGAGGCATCTCTGGCAAAGTCTCAAGCAACCCAATGGATAGCTTGGAAAAAATATTGCCTGTTAGAAGAGTTCCATGTTGGACAGAAATGAGAAGGTCTTATTACCTCTTTAGTGTTCCATAACTGGTTGGAAGCTGCCCAGGAAGAGCATCTCCTCAGCCCCAAAGCTAAGATGTATCCTGAAGGCACTGCAACTGGAGGCTAGCAGCTAGCTGTACTCCTTTTAGCTAAATTGCCTTTATTCTTGAAGGTAGAGCTGAGTAACGCCTGGCTGCTACACATAGAAAACCTTGCAGCTCTCCTTCCCACACCACTGGAGACTTGATCTCACACCCTGTCCTGCATCGCCTTTACAGCCCTACCCCCAATACTCTCACTCCTCTCAGCCCTCTATAAATGTTACCATTTGTACTGTCTATTAGAGAGAACCCACTTTTCAGACACCCTAAACCACTCCTTACCTCCACTCTCACTCATATACACGTTGCGAACGATTGAAGACCACACAAGCTGTCAAGAATTGGAAGTTGTATTACAGCCAACTACTTATGGGTTAAAAAGGCTTTTGCCAGATGGCCTAGCATTGCACTTTAGGTAAAGATGTAGTTCAATCTTTTAACAAGTAACAAACAATTTCATACCCCGCCTACTTGCTGGTAAGTTAGAGAGAAAAAGAACTTCCTACTTCCTATCTCATTTCTTTGTTTGACATGTATCTATTTACATCATCATCAAAATAACTCTATATTTTCAAATAAATTGAATTAACTTTCTATTTTTTAAAAAAGAGCTCTGCAATATCACTGATCATTAGAGAAATGCAAATAAAAACCATAATGAGATACCATCTCACACCAGTCAGAATGGCTATTACTAAAAAGTAAAAAATAACAAATGTTGGTGAGGTTGTGGAGAAAAAGGAACACTCATACACTGTTGTTGGGAGTGTAAATTAGTTCAACCATTGTGGAAAGAAGTGTGGCAATTCCTCAAAGACCTGAATACAGAAATATCATTTGACCCAGCAATCCCATTCCTGGGTATATACCCAAAGGAATATAAATCATTCTATTATAAAGACACATGCATGCATATGTTCATTGCAACACTATTCATGATAACAAAGACATAGATTCAACCTAAACGCCCATCAATGGTAGACTGGATAAATAAAATGAGGTATATGTACACCACGGAATACTATGCAGCCATAAAAAAGAAGGAGATCACGTCCTTTGCAGGGATATAAATGGAGCTGGAGGCCATTGTCCTTAACAAACTAACACTGAAACAGAAAACCAAATACCACATGTTTTCACTTATAAGTGGGAGCTAAAAGGTGAGAACACATGAACACTTAGAGGGGAACAACAAACACTGGGCCCTTTCAGAGGATGGAGGGTGGGAGGAAGGAGAGCATCAGGAGAAATAACTAATGGGTACTAGGCTTAATATCTGAGTGATGAAATAATCTGTAAGATAAACCCCCATGACACAAGTTTACCTATGTAACAAACCTGCACTTGCACCTCTGAACTTAAAATAAAAGTTAAAAAATAAATAAGTAAAATAAAATTTGAAAAACAAGAGTTTTGACTTTGAACTAATAACTATAGTGGTTTACTTCTTACACAAATGAGTCCATTATACTCTGCTCTCTAGATTCCTCAGAATATATCTCAGAAGAAACGCTCACTTCAACATTTATACAGTAGCAAGTTGGTGGCAGGGTAAATTATCTCATGATGCCTGAATCATAGCTCCCATATCCTACTACTGATGAACAGTCTGGCTTTTTTTATTTATTTATTTTTTGAGATGGAGTTTCGCTCATTTCCCAGGTTGGAGTACAAATGGCGCAATGTCGGCTCACCGCAACCTCTGCCTCCCAAGTTCCAGCCATTCTCCTGCCTCAGCCTCCTGGGTAGCTGGGATTACAGGCATGTGCCACCATGCCCGGCTAATCTTTTTTTTTTTTTTAGTAGAGACGGGGTGTCTCCATGTTGGTCAGACTGGTCTCAAACTCCTGACCTCAAGTGATCTGCCTGCCTTGGCCTCCCAAAGTGCTGGGATTACAGGTGTGAGCCACCGTGCCCGGCCAGTCTGGCTTTCAAAATCTAGTTGCATTTTCAAAACCCTGTATAGATTTTACCCATTTTTTCCCCCAGCTTTTAAAACTACAGAGGAGGAGTTGAGCAACCATTTTTTTTTCTGGTTATTCCAAAAACAACCACTTATTGGGAAGTGGTTGTTTTTGTTTGTGTGTTGTTGTTGTTGTTTGTGTCACCGTTTGTGTGCTATGTGTTAAGGCGGGAGTTGCAAACTCAAGGCCTCATGAACTACATAGGTATCTCAAATTAAAGAGACAGGCAGTAGGGACGGGGGGGCACAATAATAGTGAACTGGACCACACAGGCCCAGTTGAAAGCCTGAAGCTCTTGCTCAACTGCTGCACATTGGTTACCTAGTAGGAATTTAGGCCCAGGATGGCCAAACTTTCAATTTTCCAAGAGAAAACAGAAATACAGATTTTTATGTGGCAAATAGTTTTGGAAGGCAATTTGTCAATCTATCAAATTATAAATTGTGCATTCTCTTAATGTTTCCTATAGAAAAACCCTATCGGGTACACAAGGATATATGTAAAATTGCACTTATTTATAATAGTGAAAGTGGATGAAAAGTTAAAAGGCCACCAATATAGGATTGAGGAAACAGATTGGGTATACTGCAAAATGAAAAAACTATAAACATGTCTATCAAAGCATTTTTAATTTTTTTCTTTCCTTTTTCCTTTTTCTTCTTTTCTTCTTTCCTTCATTCTTTTCTTCTTTCCTCCCTTCTATCAGTCTATAAGTGGAAGCACCTAAATTTTGCTCATTAGAGCATCTGTCACAAAGAACAACAACAAATTGTTGCCTCCAAGCTGACTTCCCTTTTCTGCTAGCCTTCAAGTGGTACTATTTAGTTATGCAAATGTAAGACAAGAAGGCACCTGCTTTTGGAAAGAATAACAGCACCTTTTGTTTAACAAGGTTGTCCTCTTCCTGGCACATAAAGAACCAACTTGCATTAGACGCCACTGAGAAGGAATGACCTGTACCCCCATTCCTATTCTCTGATACTCAAAGTCTACAAGACTTCTGGAAAAAACAGATGGGCTCATTCCAAAATGCAGTGGTAGAGCAGGGTGGTAAAATCCTATAAATAAATTTACCTTGAGGTAACAAAGAAAGAGCATGGATAAGCCAGCCCCTGCAACTAGTCTTTGAGAGAAAGGGAACTGTAGTTCTTGAAGCACTGTTGCAGTCCTCCTGAGGTTGACTTCAGCACTGGGCGAAGTGACTGTGTGGAAAGTCAGAGCAGGTCATTAAGAGCTATAGGCCTTGAGATCCCAGGCGAGCTTTTCTTTCCCTGAAGAATCACTTTCCCTCCCAGGGCTGCTCTAGAGGGGCAGGGCCTTGCCCCAGCATCTGAAATAATGGCCAAACTGGGCACTTAGTGTAATTCTTTTTAAAAAAATATCAACTTTTATATTAGATTCAGGGGGTACATTTGCAGGTTTGTTACATGGATGTTGGTTACATATGTGATGCTGAGGTTTGGTGTATGAATGATCCAGTCACCCAGGTAAGAGAGCATAGTATCCAACAGTTAGTTTTCTAACCCTTGCCCCCGTTGTTCCCTCCTCCCTCTAGTAGTCCCCAGTGTCTATTGGTCCCATCTTTATGCCCATGAATACCCAATGTTTAGCTCCCACTTGTATATGAGAACATGCGGGATTCGTTTTCTGTCCCTGTGTTAATTTGCTTAGGATAATTAATTGGATAAAGAAAATGTGGTACATATACACTATGGAATACTACACAGCCATAAAAAAGAACAAAATCGTGTCCTTTGCAGCAACATGAATGCAGCTGGAGGCCATTATTCTAAGTTGAATTATTTATGCTGTGGATTACACCCTTGAAGATGGCTGCTCCTTCAGAGAGAAAAGTTCCTGTAGGCTAGAACCTTTGGAGACATTTTTGGGAAGTCATTAGGCATTTGAACTGAGTCAAACACTAATCATCCCAAGAAAAATACTTTATTTCACAAAGTTTGACCAAAATAAATAAAAACAACCATGATAAATTTAATTCAACAAATATTTGTTGAGACAACAACTGAGTCTGCTAAGTATAAAGCTATATACTGGGCACGATGGGATATGATGGGGTAAAAAAGATAACCCAAAGTTGGTCACTGGCTTCAGGGAACCTACTGTCTAGAACTAGGCTGTCCAATATGTAGCCACTTGTCTCATGTAGCAATTTAAACTTAAATTAACTAAAATTAAGTAAACTTTAAAATCCAGTTTCTCAGTCACAGTAACCACATTTCAAGTGCTCTATAGCCACATTAACATCACAGAAAGTTCTATTGGACAATAGTGGTCTAGAGTTGAGGGGTGGTGGCTGTGGTTTTCAGCTTTGCAAACCATAAAATCACTATTATAACAACTCAGCTCTGCTCTTGTGGCTCAAAAAGCAGCCATATACAATAAGAAAATAAATGAGCATGATTATATCCAAATAAAACTTTATTTTCAAAACTAGGTGGCAGGCCAGCTTGTCTTGTGAACAATAGTTTGCTGAGCTACTATCTACAGAAGGAAACCACTAACTATAGTAAAAGAGTGCAAGATAAGAATAGAGAATTGAGTAACTTTCTGTGGGAATTCAAACGGTCTTTATGGATGCATTACCTACAATAATAAAGTATTTTTGTCTTAAGCCACTGGCTTTGGGGTGATTTGTTAGACAGCAATAGATAACAGATAGAGTTAATCATACTATGCCCTTAATACCTTACATAAACAACTTTCTGAATACCAAAATATAGTTTATTTACCATATTTTATATCTCCCAATGCTCAAAATTCATATCCTTTATGGAGCCTTTGCCACTTCTCCATGCAAATCTGTGAGTCTACCCTCTAACATTTTAAAATCTCTACTACTGCACATTGAATTGTAAGTATTTGTTATATGCCTTTCTCCCTATGTATGGAAGTAAGCTCTTCAAGAATAAAGTTTATGACTTTATCTTTGAATCCCTGGTGTCTAAGACAAATTTGGCACCTGATAGGCATTTAATAAATGTTTGTTAAATTAGTATAGCAAATGACTTGATATTATTGTCAGCAGCCTCAGAGCTTACATACTTAGCATTTTATACAGCTTTTGCACACTAGGTATATAATAATGTTTATTTAGCCATTGCTTACATCCTTGCAATAGCTCAATATTTTATCTGTTCAAAGAATCACTGAAGGCCAGGCATGGTGGCTCATGCCTGGAATCCCAGCACTTTGGGAGGCCAAGGCAGGCAGATCACTTGAGGCCAGGAGTTCAAGACCAGCCTGGCTAACATGGCAAAACCCCGTCTCTACTAAAAATACAAAAAAAAAAAAAAAAAAAAAAAATTAGCCGGGATGGTGGCACACATCTCTAATCCCAGCTATTTGAGAGGCTGAGGCACCAGAATCACTTGAACCAGGGAGGCGAAGGCTGCAGTAAGCCGAGAGAGCGCCGCTGCACTCCAGCCTGGGTGACAGAGCCAGACTCTGTCTCAAAAACAAACGAACAAATTAAAAAAAAATCACTGAAGCCATAAATCTCTATGTATTGTGCTTGATTTGTCTAAATTTTCAACCCATGCCCTTTTTTTTCATAAATATAACAATCTTGAAAGAAATTACAGTTACAGTTTTTGTGTTTTTTTTTCCTGAAGAAAATTATGCAGACTTATTTTATAAAGTGGCATGATTTACGTTTTGGCATTAGCTGAAAGGTAGTTTTGTTTTCACCTAAAGCTGCTGTGAATATATTTACTGAAGTGAATTTAATTTGCATATTAAATTTGCATTTTTATGACCAGGAGTTGTAATTGAAAACAAGAGAATTAGACACACACAAGAAAATGGGAATTATTTACTGTTTAATAATTCAATTGTATCTAGTTGAAATCCTTCTAGTATAGTAAAAGCAATCACAGTGTTAGATTATAAAATATTACCAGATTAAATGTATTTTCACAAGAAACGGCCCAAGTAAATGATTGTATTCATTTTTCACAGTGGAGAAACCCATTCTGTTGTAAGTAATCGCATTATGTTAAAAGTCTAGGTAAATGACCAGAATTGTCTATTATTGAACAAATAAATAAATGACTTCCTCAAAATTAGTGTTTCTTAAAATGAATAAAGTTCATTATCTGGTTGATATAACTTTAAATCTTTGATTAATGTTAAATAATAAATCAGAAAGCAAATAGACCAGCAAAAAAAGATATTATAAGGGATACATTTTTAAACACACAGTTATTACTTCAAAGTAGATATTAAAAAGGGGCCATTCATAACGGCCTTCCAGAGTCACACAGAAATATGAATCAGATAAAACTGCCCTAGACTATATTTATTTTCTATGTATTAAATTCAAATATTATTAATTTGTATCAAGTGATTTACTCTTAAAATTTGCAAATTATTGAATATATGTATCAGAAAAAAGCAGTCAAGAAATAAACATTTACATCTCTAATTGTCTAAAAAACACTATCACATTAAATGTTTTCTATGATTTACAAATAATTGTTTTTATTAATTTGTGGCTCCAGTTATAGCAATTACTGCAGATGTGTCTTTTTCCTGTAGCAAACTGATACCACTGGCACATGACATGCAGCTATTGGGGCGGTAAATACTTTCATTCTATGCTAATCAAAAAACACAGTTTCTTTCACCTGAAAGGACAGCAGGATACCTTTTCTATCTTGTTCCAGAGTGGTGACAACTCACTGGTTCTGTGCCACAATTGAGCTCTTGGAGACATTTATTGTATTGTCATTTCACAGGAGCTCATGCTGGTCCCTTACATTGATGTCAATGTAGTGGCAGATATGCATGATGCCTTGATAAAATTCTTGTGTGCCAGAGCATTGGATACTAATTCCACCAAAATACAGGGATCTGCCACTTCCATAAAATTCCTGAAGAGCCAGTGAAATTTAGTATGTCAAGATACCTTCTCCAAAGGAAAGGAGAAATTCTTGTACCTTCTCACTGCCTACTATTAAAAAAAGGCACAGGGCTTGGTAAACATCTTTTCATTTTGGAAGTAATGAATATCATATTTAAACATATGATTTACATCCATTTGTCAGATTTGCCAAAAGACTGAATACTGCTTTTCTGAGACAGAGTCTGGTTCTGTTGCCCAGGCTGGAGTGCAGGGACAGGATCTTGTCTCATTGCAACCTCCGCTTCCTGGGTTCAAGTGATTCTCCTGCCTCAGCCTCCGGAGTAGCTGGGATTACAGGTGCACGCCATCACACCAGCTAATTTTTGTATTCTTATTAGAGACGGGGTTTTGCCACGTTGGCCAGGCTGGTCTCGAACTCCTAGCCTCAAGTGATCCACCTGCTTTGGCCTCCCAAAGTGTTGGGATTACAGGCATGAGCCACTGCGCCCGGCCAAGACTGAATATTTTTAATGGATCCCAGGGCAAGTGTAAACTGAACAAAAATGCAATGCTATTACAATGAAGCTTTACTCATACTCAAGTGTCTATGATCAGTTGTGACACTTTTGGCAAATCTGGAGGAAAAAAATCTAGTGTTGGCTCCCAAGGTCTAAGAGCAAAGCCATGTATTTTAGCAATAGCAATCCTCTTTTCAGAAACAGCTCTTAACTTGATTGGTCCCTGGCAGAGAATGAAGTCTGACTTTGGTATGTTCATAATGTTAGGTTCAGAAATAAAAACAACAACAAAAAGAAACTCTGACTTTGGAACATTGGGTGGCAACATGACACCACTGCTATAACAAACTGGGGTTATTTGACATCCTAGTCATAGATTTAGACAAACTCAGTGGCATTACATTATTCAGATGGAAGTGAAATATATGGCTCCAGAGAAAGTAGACCCTGAAAACACAAGTAAATTGAGTTAACAACTGATTTTCATTCTCAACTTGCCTATGTATTTTGCTCTGCCATCCTCCTTCAATCTCTATTTATGACTCATGGGGAGTTTCTTATTATTAATTGACCAGAAGGGGAAAAGTTCAAGCCTTATTTACAGGTATTACTGTATAATTTACTGGCACCAGACAGAAATTCACAACTGACACTTTACAGCCCCATCCTGGGTTGACCCTTTAAAAAGCATGTGTGGGAGAGTATGAAGACAAAACCTTTTAATGGTTTATCTTGTCCCCTCTGCCTTGAAGGAGAGATAGCCTTAGGCAAATATCTATGCTTTTCTTTCCTTGAGTAATCACCTTCCCTCCTGGGACTTCTCTGGGTCCTGTCCTAGCATCTGCGGTGGTGCTCAAAGCTGGGAACCTAGTTGGAGCCTCCGTGCAATGAACTAGAGGTTTGTAGGTGACATACTTTCTGTTATGGTGAATCTGGGATCTAACCTTTTGGAAACATCAACACTTAGGAAAGAAATGGTTCCTCTAGGTACACAAAAATGGTACTATTAAATTGGAAGCCAAGACTACCACTTGGATATTTCAGATTCTTCATGTCTTTAAGCAAATAGACCAAAAGTGAGCTGATCTTTATTATTGGTTTGGATGATGAATCCTGGATATTAAGAGAAAAAGAAATACTAGAGACAATGGGATATGAAGCTGTATAGACAGAAGCCAGAGAAAACAATAGATCTTCAGTTTTCAGTGTTAAAAATTAATGGCATTTTAATTTTGACTACCATGGAGTAACAGGGGCCAGATTAATCCTCCAATGTTAAAGAACTGGAAACATTAGATGACAAGCAGTATAGAACAATAATCTTTGAAAAAAGGGAAACAAAAGAAGCCCCCTACAATCACCCCAGTTTATTGTTTAAAGAGAGGGCTTCCAGGCTATAATAGTGAGAAGAGGCCCCAAACAGACCCTGAAAGTAGTGCTGAGCTGAAAAGACAGAATTCAAAGTTAAGAAAGGCAAAACAGCTAGATTTCTGGGTGTAACTTCAGGAAGAAGAGTGCTGCACAAAAAACAAACAAACAAACAAATAAAAAAATGGGCTCCAAAGATCTGTCCAGGTCCAGGAGTCTGCTTTAGTCTATGGCAGAGTATTGATCTGCACATGGAGATTGTGGAGGAAACTACATAAAGCCTCAGAAAGGATCAACGGAAGGGAATAGGTGGACTTTTCCCTGGAGATCCAAGGGACAGGAAATCTTTCATGTTCTAATCAATCAGAGGGGAAAGACTCCTGATTAAGTAGGGAATTGAGTAGACTCCTTAGACGGTTATTACCTCAGCAGTGGAATTGCATAAGTCCTCAGAGGAACAGCTGCTCTGGACCTGCCCTAACAAAGTTTGGGAAAAGAGACTTAAAAGGATAAAATTGTTTACAAGTAATTTAGCAGAATCCTAGAATAAAATCTAATAATATCTAAGGAGATTCAGCAAAATACGACAGCAACTACAATGTTTGGAATTCAGTCAAAAATTTGCCATACAAAGATACCACTACATACCCACTAGCATGGCAAAAAATTAAAACTGTAAAAAAACATTAACTCTTTTCAATACTTTTATTGTTGCTAGTGGGGTTAGCACTGTTATTCTGTGTGTTTATTGAGAATATGGCAAATAAGCAAGTATGACATAGTCTAATTATATTGTCCTTCATAGCCTTAAGAACTAGGATTATCAGCAGTGTAAAGGATATATTGATGTGAAATAGAAGCACTACAGATGTAAGACTGCTCTAACTCTGAATTGAAAATATAAATATGAGCTCATAATATATTTTGTTTGAAAAAATAATCCCTACTGTGTTCACTGAAAAGGCCTGGAAGTAGTCACCCTAATAGAACTAAAAACTCACTAAAAAAAAACAAACTAAAAAGAGCCTTGGCTAGTGCTATTATTTTGCTGTGTCCTCATCCTAATCTCAGCTTGAGTTGTAGCTCCCATAATTCCCAAGTTTTGTGGGGGAGATAAGGTGGGAAATTGAATCGTGGAGCGGTTTCCCCCATACCATTCTCATGGTAGTGAATAAGTCTCACGAGATGTGATGGTTTCATAAAGGCAAACCCCTTTTGCTTGGTTGTCATTTCTCTCTTGTCTGCCACCATGTAAGATGTGCCTTTTGCCTTTTGCCTTCTGCTATGATCAGGAGGCCTCCCCAGCCATGTGGAACTGTGAGTCCATTAAACCTCTTTTTCCTTATAAATTACTCAGTCTTGTATATGTCTTTATCAGCAGTGTGAAAACGAACTAATACAGCTAGTTCTAAGTGTAAGACAGCAAAAGTACAAAATGAGTGTGGAACACCTTGTCATACCAAGTAGCAAAGAAACCATCAAAGGTTATTAAGATCATGTCGACAGGACTCACACCATTTAGAACATTGGCCAAGAAGAGCATCAGTACGAATAATAGCTGCATGCCAGGCGTGGTGGCTCATGCCTGTAATCCCAGCACTTTGGGAGGCCGAAGCAGGCAGATCGCATGAGGTCAGGAGTTTGAGACCAGCCTGCCCAATATGGCAAAACCCCATCTCTATTAAAAATACAAAATTAGCCGGGCATGGTGGCAGGTGCCTCTAAT
Source organism: Pan paniscus (assembly GCF_029289425.2). Classification (NCBI taxonomy): domain Eukaryota; kingdom Metazoa; phylum Chordata; class Mammalia; order Primates; family Hominidae; genus Pan; species Pan paniscus. Next base: position 51,523,979 of record NC_073249.2, on the reverse strand, counting down.
CCCAGCTACTTAGGAGGCTGAGGCAGGAGAATCGCTTGAACCCGGGAGGCAGAGGTTGCAGTGAATTGAGATTGCACCACTGCACTGCAGCCTGGGCAACAAGAGCAAAACTCCGTTTCAAAAAAAAAAAAAAAAAGAATAATAGCTGCAATGGCTTAAAACATAACTAAAATATGTTTAAACCCATACGTTTGTAGTGATGAAAAAAAAACTCTTAAAAACCTAATTAATCACTGTTGGATGATTCTAGGGAACAAATACATTATGAAAATTAGTAAATAAAGGGATACAATCAAACATTTATCTTGCTTTCTTTATATGAACTGTAACGCTGAGTAACTAAATGATAGATAAGTAGAATTTTTCTCTTTAGAGAGATATTTCAGCTAATAAAGAACAAAGGTTACAATTAGAATATCACTATTTTGTGATAAATTAATGGAAGTAGATACTAAGCATTAACAGCCAATAACATCACAAAAAGAGAGCCAGTGAAATATTTTGTGCCTCCCAATAAAATATAACAATATCTATAAAGTGTCTTGGCAAGAAAAAACAAACTAATTTAAATCTGATCAGTCTCTAGAGCCGAAGTAAAAACAACTCAGTTTATTCAACAAATAAATTTCAAAAGGGAAAACAGTGTACTATAAAAAGTTATGGCATTTAAGAGACTATTAGGAATTTTAACAGTACCTATTTGTTGATATTAAGAAAATATCCCTCTTTGTTTAGGTACACTTATAATATTGTGATTATGTTTTAAAAGAGTTCATATCTTGTAGGCATAAGTACTAAAACATTTACAGTGTTTGGTATCTGCTACAAAATATATTTAGAGGATAGATGGGCTGTAGATGAAACAAGAATTGCTGTGATACATGGGGATTCATTACATTTTTTCTGTATGCTTTTGTATTTCTACAGTAAAGATTTTAAGGTAATAAAAAAAAGAACAAAAATAGAACTCAGAAAAGTAATGGAAGACATGGCCAGGAGCGGAGGCTCACACCTGTAATCCCAGTACTTTAGGAGGTCAAGGAGGGGCGGATCACTGGAAGTCAGGAGTTTGAGATCAGCCTGTTTAACATGGCAAAGCCTCATCTCTACTAAAAATAACAAAAATTAGTGGGGTGTGGTGGCACGTGCCTGTAGTCCCAGCTACTCATGAGGCTGAGGCAGGAGAATCACTTGAACCTGGGAGGCAGAAGTTGAAGTGAGCTGAGATCCCGCCAGTGTACTCCAGCCTGGGTAACAGAATGAGACTTCAAGTCAAAAAAAAAAAAAGAAAAGTAATGAAAGACAATAACAACCCTAAAAAGGTTCACCCAGAAATCAAATCCTTCAGAAATGATATAATTTGTTCAACTACAGAGTTTACATAATTTTTTAAAACCTTAAAGATATACCATTTTAGGAAAAGAAATTTCAATTAGTTTATATGAATGTTTAATAATAGTTAATTGTTACTACTACATGAAAAAATCTTGGTTATATTTGCCTCTTTTTAATGAATTTCAATTAATTAATGTATTTCAGTCATTTTTTTGCCCTTGTCCACATAAAGTCAGAGTCAAAATATTCTAGTTTTCTTTTAGAGCACACGCCATTATTACTTACCATAAGAAGAAATACTGCTGCTGCTCCTAATATTTATCAAAAAGGAAGGAAGGAGGGAAGAAAGTAAGGAAGGAGGAAGGAAAGAAGGAAGGAAGGAAGAAGGGAGGGAGGGAGGAAGGAAGGGAAGAAGGCATTTGGTTTTTGTGTTCTTTCTGAACAGCATGATCTAGGAAGCTCTATGTCACTAGAAATGGCAGAACTTTACCGTATATGAGTCAGAGGGCCTGTATTCTACTTAAAAATAGTTTTTTACAAAATATTTTTAGAGTTTGAGGTGAAAAAGGGAAAAAAAATGAACTGCTTTTTTGTATCACTTTCAGACTTGTAAAACATTTTGACTGGTAATATGTTTCCATTTTCACAAAAATACTTTATTTTTTTGAGGGGAAGTGGGAATGAAAAAGCATAAGGAAGAAAGTTATAGAGGAGGCAGAAGAAAAAGGAATAATGATAAGCACAGGAAGGGAGAGTGGGATTATTTTTCTTAAGAAATTTGCATTGTGCCAGAAATTTCAGAAGGAATCAAGTCTCCAGCCTTAAGACATAAAACATTAATGGGAAAGATTAACATAATACCATTATATTTTCAAAGTCCCAGTCAAATCCATCAGTGAAATGCATGTTCCTATTGTGCATGTATTATAATAGGTACGTTTTTGTAATTATTAAGTTCTTTAAATAAAATTATTTCCTTCTACTTTTTCATTCCAAAAAAATTCATTTATTGCATGTAAAAAAATGCAAAAACATATATAGAAAACACTGATTCTCTTTTAGCCCCAACACTGAGGTAACCAAGGTCATCGACCTGGTGACCACCCTCACTTCTCCCTTTACATATAAAAGCATGCAAAGGCAATTTGAAGTTTTTGTTTGTTTGTTTGCTGTTTCAAACATCAAATATACTATAAATATTATGCTGGAACTTACTTTATTCACTTAGCAGTACATCACGGACCTCTCATGTCAATAGATAGAAATCTAAATCTTTTTTTAAACAGTCACTTAATAATATTCCATTGTAAGAGCTTACCACATTTAAGTATTGCCCTGTTAATAGACAATTATATTGTTTCCATATTTTTACTACCATAATTAATGCCACAATAGAGGTTTCTTAATGTGGCTTTAAATAATGATATGCATATATGTATATATGTATATATGTATATATATGTATATATGTATATATATGTATATATGTATATATGTGTATATATGTGTGTGTACATATATGTATGTGTGTATATATGTATGTGTGTATATATGTATGTATATACACATATATACATATATATACACACATATAGGAAAGCCATTTAAAAGTGGAGTTGGCAGGTCAAAGAGAATATATATTTAAAATTATAATAGACATTGACAGCTTTCTTTCCAAAATGTTTGCAATTTATATTCCCACTAACAATATATTACAGTGTCCATTTTCCCATTTATGTCTTATCAACAATGAATATTATAACCCTTTTTAATTTTTGCCATCAGATAGGAAAGATTGTAAGTTATCAAAAGAACTGTTCTGCAGTGTTTTCCTCAAATTGAATTCACAGTCTATCTGTTTAGGTCTCTGGCATCTATAGCTGGTTTGCTTCATAAGGTCAGCATGTAGACTGGACTTAAGCAGTGGTTTTCTTTGCCATACTCTGAGGTCCCAGATTGACTACAGGAGACTGTATCATTGGAATTGAACTACCAAAAAAAAAAGCATGTTATATAGGTTAATACCACCATTGTCATATATGAAAGATACCTTGATATTCACTGGAAACAAAATAATAGAAACACAAATCTGAGGGGTTGAAGGAGCTATCCAATGCTTAAATCTTAACTATAAAATCTCTACCAATTTATTATTTCACCTCTGCTTAAATTCCTCTAATGATGGAGAACATACAAAAGCAGACAGCCTATTCCATAATAATAAAGCTAACTTTTATTGAACGTTTATTCTGTACCAGACAGAATTGTAAGTGCCCGGCAGGAAGTATCTCATTTAATCCTCACAAAAACCCAATGGGGGAGGATTTACTACTATACCTATTTCACAGAATAAACCAAGGCACAGATCACACAACAGGCGAGTGGTTGTATTGGATTTGAAGTCAATGGGAAGCCATACTCAACCTCTACACCCTACTGCCTCCCAGAGGCAGGTTTAGAAAACTGTGAATGCTAACTCTCTATACAAAGCCCAACATTTCTTCCTGTAGCTTTGTTGCATTGCTCTTACTTCTACTGTGCTGGTTTCCAAGAATTCTCTTTAAACCTTTGCATATGAAAATACTACCAATATTTGCAAATAGCGATGAGATTATCTATTTGTCTTTAATTCTAGAAATAAAAGTGTGTTTAACAGAAGCCTAAGAAAAATCAGCTCATAGAATCCACCCAATGGCAAGAGAGAGAAAAGATAAGTGACCAAATCTCTTACTTATTGCAGACCCCAAATCAAGCTAGCTATAAGTCTTTATAGGAAATAGGGCTAAAAATTTCAGGAGGAGGAACCAAGTCTCTAGTCTTAAGACATAAAACATTAATGGGCAAGATTAACATAAAACCATTATATTTCCAAAGTCCCAGTCAAATCCATCAGTGAAATGCATGTTCCTAAAAGGACTCCCAAGAATACCTCAAATACCAAAGGATTAAGTTCCTTTAGTAGTACAATGACAAATGAGAGTACGGCACTTATAAGAGACAAGTTTAATAATGTTCCAGTTAGAGGAATTCAAAGATAATGGAGGGTACAATCATAAAATTAAAACAACCAAAATTTCCACATTTATCACAAGAGAATGGATTCCGTAGAAACACAAATAGAAAACAAACAAAACTAGACGGAATAATAGAAGTAAAGTGTGCCTGTGATGAACATCTGGTATGTCAGTCAAAGATTCAGCAAGAATACACTAACGTAAGGCTGACCTTACATATGTAAGGACTCTCTCTCTCTCTCCCTTTTTCTCTCTCTCTCTTTATCAACATATGCTTTTTGCTCTTAAAATACCTCATATTTTCCATTTATAATCTCTTTAGTCACAGAACTATTTCTTCTCACTTTTTTTCTCTATCCTTTGCACTCTCAGAAAAGAGAATAAAATTAACATTTTTCTTAAAATCCAGGCCACATTAACATTATAGCTCTTTTATTTTGCTAAATTAATTTGTACACATGTGAGGTCAAGAGCTCATGGAGTTTTATTCCTTCAACTGCCTTGCATTTTTTCACTGCTTATTTTTCAATGCATTCATCATCACTTCTTTACATTCAAGATAACAGCCTAACCTGTATTGCAGTCTTGCATTGCAATAATTTAGAACTAAACACTAAACATTCCTTCCAAACACTAAAATAAAAACTACAAAGGAGGAGCCTTGTTAGGTGATTATGGACTTTGTGTGTGTGTATTCCATTTACCTGTAATTTGTAAAAAAATTTATATATTTATAAAAATTTGGTTTTATTTATTTTTAAGTAGTGGACTCTTAAGATAATTGTTAAATCTATCTGAATATCCCTTTTATTGGTTTGCTTTCAACTTGATTATTAATTATTAATTGAATAAATTGAAGACAATTTAACCAGATACTATCACTTTGGAGATTTTGAAATATTTTGTTTTCTAAATTTAAGTGAAGTAAATAAGCTTTTTAAAAATATGGACTTTAATGAAAAATAATATATGTATTTTCAACTTCTGAACCACTATACTACAGATAAAACATAACCATTGATGTGTCTATTTATTTCATAAGTTTTAAACAATTGTTTTGTAGAATATATAATAGAGAATTGGCTAGCTTGAGACAAACATTTTAAATATACTTATAGAATAACTTTTTTCCTCTTTGCATCAGAGAATGTTAAGGTTAAAAAGACTTACAATTTTCAAAAGTTGTGCTATTCTTATTACTTGGGATCCTTTTTGTCAAGTCTTTTACCTATTCTTCTATTGGCCGTCAGGATTTTACTTAATGCTTTGTAAAAAAAAATGTAATGTATACTTTGGAAAACTTGCCATATTTACTAAAGCTGATGTATTAGTTCATTTTCATGCTGCTGATAACTGGGAAGAAAAAGAGGTTTAATTGGACTTACAGTTCCACATGGCTGGGAAGGCCTCGGAATCATGGCGGGAGGCAAAAGGCACTTTTTACATGGTGGCAGCAAGACAAAAATGAGAAAGATGCAAAAGCAGAAACCCCTGATAAAACCATCAGATCTCATGAGACTTATTCACTACCATGAGAACAGTATGGGGGAAGCCACCCCCATGATTCAAATTATCTCCCACTCAGTCCCTCCTGTAACATGTGGGAATTATAGGAGTACAACTCAAGATGAGATTTGGGTGGGGACACAGAGCCAAACCATATCATTCTGCCCCTGGCCCCTTCAAATCTCACGTCCTCACATTTCAAAACCAAGCACGCCTTCCCAACAGTCCCCCAAAGTCTTAACTCATTTCAGCATTAAGCCAAAAGTCCACAATCCAAAGTCTTATCTGAGACAAGACAAGTCCCTTCTGCCTATGAACTTGTAAAATCAAAAGAAAACTAATTACTTCCTAGATACAATGGTGGTACAGGCATTGGGTAAATACAGCCATTCCAAAGGGGAGAAATTGGCCAAAACATAGGGGTTACAGGACCCATGCAAGTCCAAAATCCTGCAGGGCAGTCAAATTTTAAAGCTCCAAAATGAATCTTCTTTGACTCCAGGTCTCACATCCAGGTCATGCTAATGTAAGACCATGTTCCCATGGTCTTGGGCAGCTCCACCTCTGTGGTTTTGCAGGGTACAGCCTCCCTCTTGGCTGCTTTCACAGGCTGGTGTTGAGTGTCTGTGGCTTTTCCAGGTGCACAGTGCAAGCTGTCAGTGGATCTACCATTCTGGGGTCTGGAGGACGGTGGCCCTCTTCTCACAGCTCCACTAGGCAGTGTCCCAGTAAGGACCCTGTGTGGGGGCTCCAACCCCACATTTGCCTTCTGCACTGCCCTAGGGGAGGTTTTCCATGAGAGCCTCACCCCTGCAGCAAAATTCTGCCTGGGGCATCCAGGAGTTTCCATACATCTTCTGAAATCTAGGTGGAGGTTCCCAAACCTCAACTCTTCACTTCTGGGTACCCACAGGCTCAACACCATGTCAAAGCTGCCACTTTGGGGCTTCCACCCTCTGAAGCCATGGCCCAAGCTCTACGTTGACCCCTTTTAGCCATGGCTGGAGTGGCTAGGACACAGGGCACCAAGTTCCTAGGCTACACACAGGTTGGGGACTCTGGGTCTGGTCCATGAAACCACTTTTTACTCCTAGGTCTCCAGGCCTGTGATGGGAAGGGCTGCCGTGAAGACCTCTGACATGCTCTGGAGACATTTTCCCCATGGCCTTGGGGATTAACATTGGGTTTCTTGTTACTTACGCAAATTCTGCAGCTGGCTTGAATTACTCCTCAGAAAATGGGATTTTCTTTTCTATCACATTGTCAGGCTGCAAATTTTCCAAACTTTTATGCTCTGTTTCTCTTTTAAAACTGAATGCCTTTAACAGCACTCAAGTCACCTCTTGAATGCTTTGCTGCTTAGAAACTTCTGCCAGATACCCTAAATCATCTTTCTCAAGTTCAAAGTTCCACAAATCTCCAGGGAAGGGACAAAATGCTGCCAGTCTCTTTGCTAAAACATAACAAGTCACCTTTGTTCCAGCACCCAACAAGTTTCTCATCTACATCTGAGACCACTTCAGCCTGAATTTCATTGTCCACATCATAATCAGCATTTTTGTCAAACCATTCAATAAATCCTAGGAGGGTCCAAACTTTCCCACATTTTCCTGTCTTCTTCTGAGTCCTCTAAACTGTTCCAACCTCTTCCCGTTACCCAGTTCCAAAGTTGCGTCCACATTTTTGGGTATCTTTTCAGCAATGCCCCACTCTGCTGGTACCAATTTACTGTATTAGTTCGTTTTCACACTGCTGATAGTGACATACCCAAGACTGGGAAGAAAAAGAAGTTTAATTGGACTTACAGTTCCACATGGCTGGGGAGGCCCCAGAATCATGTGGGAGGTGAAAGGCACTTCTGATATAGTAGCAGCAAGAGAAAAATGAGGAAGATGCAAAAGTGGAAACCACTGATAAAACCATCTCAGATCTCATGAGACTTATTCACTACCATGAGAAGAATATGGGGGAAAGCACCTCCATGATTCAAATTATCTCCCACTGGGTCCCTCCCACAACACATGGGAATTACAGAAACTACCATTGAAGCTGAGATTTGAGTGGGGTCACAGAGCCAAACCATATCAGCTGAGCACATGCATATAATGTGATCCAGCAATTAATTCTACTCATAGTTTTATACTCAGCAGAAATATGTGTGCATGTGTGTCACCAAAAGACATGAACAAGAATGTTTATAACAACACTGTTCATAATAGTAAAACTGGAAACTAAATGTCAATAATAGTAAGTAAATAACATTTAGGTGAAAATAATCAATTGCTATTGAAAGTGGAGATAATGCAGCTAGGGGCATAAGGGTGTTTGGAGGGTATTGGTAATGTTCTGTTTCTTAATCTAGGTGCTGGTTAAACAGGTGTGTTCAATTTGTGAAAATCTGTCAATCCATACAATCTATTTACAATCCACATAATCTATTTTTGACATATACATCATAAATCCTTAAAGATCATCTGGTATTTCTTCAGGGATTTACAAATTACTCACTTATAAAACTATGAAGATTTGTTGCCCATTTTGCAAACTGAAACTCATATGTATTAAATAGAGATAACTTTCCTGTGTTTAAAAGAGAATGGATGGGGTGATTGAGTGTCTGTCTGGCTTTGGCTTTAACTTTTAGGTAAAGATTTATGCAGTCAACTTTCCAAGGTTTTAAAGCTAGATCTGCATTCAAATCCTGAGCTTACTACTTACTATCTACATTTCATTACCTGAAAAATGGGGGTAATAATAGTTAATTTGAAGGTTATTCAAAAAGTTAAAGATAATGTTTGCAAAATGTCTGCCACAGGTGGGCAATCAATAAAGAGTAGGCATTAATTTTAGAGAGTCTCACCCAACAAAGAATAGGCCATAAAGAATGTAGCTGGAGTGTACTAGTGAAGCAGAGAAATGTTTTCTTTCAAATGGAATCTAAAAACAGAAAAAAAGTACACCTACTAACACATGTGTTTAAACCAAAATTAGATCACCCAAGTAGAAAAGACAAGATTACACCACCCTCCTATCATTTATTATTTGGGGAGAGGAGGAAACTAGGGGGCATAAATATTTCCAACATATTTTCTTCCACTGAAAACAAATTATATGAAGCAGAGAACTGACATGTACATTGTTTTGAACTAATAAGTACTTTCTCTAGAAAAAGAACATTGTTTTAGAACAACAGGGTTTTTAAAAGTTATTTTTATTTGTGGTAAATACTCATAATATAAAAATTATCATCATAACCATTTTTAAGTGTATGGTTCAGTGGCATTAAATACATTCATACTGTTGTGCAAATATCACCATCATCCATCTCCAGAACTCTCCATCTTGCAAAACTCTGTACTCATTAAACGAGAATTTCTCATTCCCCCTCTACCCAGACCCAGCCAACTACCATTCTACTTTCTGCCTGTATAAATTTGACTACTCTACGTACCTAGTGTAAGTGAAATCACAATGTTTCTCCTTATGTGACTGGCTTATTTTACTTAGCATAATGTCTTCAAGGTTCGTCCATATTGTATCATGTCAGAATTTCCTTCTTCTTTAAGATTAAATAATATTCCACTGCTTGTTTATACCACATTTTGTTTATTCATCCATCCATGGACATTTGGGTTGTTTTTACCACTTGGCTATTGTGAATAATGCTGCTATCAACATGAGCATACAAATACCTCTTCAAGCTCCTGCTTTCAATTATTTGGGGTATATACCAAGAAGTGGAATTGCTAAATTATATGATAATTCTATTTTTAATTTCTTAAGAAACTGCCACACTGTTTTCCAAAGCAGTTGTACCATTTTACATTCCCACCAACAAAGCATAAGGGTTCCAATTTCTTCACATTCTCACCAACACTTATTTTCTGTTCATTTTTATATCAGCCATCCTAATAGGCATGAGGTGTTATTTCTTTATGGTTTTAATATGTATTTCTAATGATTTGTGTTGTTGAGCATCTCTTCATGGACTTATTGGCCATTTATATATCTAGTTTGGAGAAATGTCTATTTAAGTTCTTTGCTCATTTTGGAATTAAATTGCTTGGGTTTTTTGGTTGTTGAGTTTTAGGAGTTCTCTATATATTCTGGATATCAATTTCTTATGAAATAGATTATTTGTAAATATTTTTCCTTTTGGTTGTCTTTTTACTCTGTTGATAGTTGTCTATTGATGCACAAAATGTTTACATTTTCATGAAGTTCAATTTTTTTTTTCTTATACCAGGATAGGGGCTTGCGATGTTGCCCAAGCTAGTCTTGAACTCCTGGGCTCAAGTGATCCTTGCAATTTGGCCTCCAAAAGCGCTGGCATTACAGGCATAAGCACCACACCTGGCCATGAAATTCAATTTCTCTTTCTCTTTTTTTTTTGAGACAGAGACTTGCTCTGTCACCCAGGCTGGAGTATAGGGGTGTGATCTCCATTCACTGCAACATCTGCCTCCTGGGTTCAAGCGATTCTCCTGCCCCAGCCTCCTGAGTAGCTGGGATTACAGGCATGCACCACTGTGCCCAGCTAATTTTTTTGTATGTTTAGTAGAGACGGGGTTTCGCCATGTTGGCCAGGCTGGTCTTGAACTCCTGACCTCAGGTGATCTGCCTGCCTGGGCCTCCCAATTTGTCTTTTTGTTATTGTTATTGCCTGTGCCTTTGGTGTCATATCCAAGAAATAATTGCCAAATCCAATGTTGTGAAACTCTTGCCCGGTGTTTTCTAACAGTTTTCCAGTTTTAGGTCTTACATTAGCTGGTGGATCCAGTTTGAATTAATTTTTGCATATGATGTTAGATAAGGATCCAGCTTCATTCTTTTGGATGTGGATATATCCAGTTTTCCCAGCCCCACTTCTTTAAAAAGACTGTCTTTTCCCTATTGAATGGTCTTGACACCCTTGTCTAAAATCATTTGACAATATATGCAATGATTGTTTTGGAACTGTCTATTCTATTCCATTGGTCTATATGTCTGTTTTTATGCCCCACTGTTTTGATTCCTGTAGCTTTGTAGTAAGTTTTGAAATCAGGACATATTCTTTATTCTTTTTTTGCAAGATTGTTTTGGCTATTTGGGGTCACTTGAGATTCCATTTGAATTTCAGAATGGGTTTTTCTATTTCTGCAAAAAATAAGTCATTAGGATATTGACAAAGATTGCATTAAATCTGTAGATCACTTTAGGTAGTAGTTACATCTGCACAATATTAAATTTTTAGATTTATTTATGCTTTCCACTTATTTATATTTTCTTTAATTTATTTTAGAAAGTCTTTTTAGTTTTCAGTGTACAACCTCCTTATCCTTGGTTAATTCCTGTCTTTATTCTTTTTAGTGATATTGTAACTGGAACTGTTTTCTTACCTTTTTTTTTTAGATTTTTCATTGTTAGTGTATAGAAATGCAACTGATGTATGTTTACTTTGTATCCTGTTATTTTGCCGAATTTCTTAATTAATTCTAATATTTTTGTGGAATTTTTTGTTTTCTACATATAAGACCATATTATTTGCAAACAGAGATCATTTTACTTCTTCTTTTCCATTTGGATGCTTTATTTCTTTTTCTTATCTAATTGCTCTGGCTAGGACTTCCAGTACCACGTTGAATAGAAATGGTGAAATTAAGCATTCTTGCCTTCTTCCTGCTTTTAGAGGAAAAGCTTTCAGTGTTTTATCACTGAATATGATATTTGCTGTGGGTTTTTCATATGTGACTTTTATCATTTTGTGGTAGCTCTTTTCCATTCCTATTTTTTTTGTGTTTTTGTCATAAAAGAGTGTTGATTTTTGTCAAATAATTTTTCTGCATCAATTTAGATGATCAGGTTTTTTCCCTTTCATTCTGTTAATGTGGTGTAATACTTTGATCAATTTTCATATTTAAAGCCATCCTTGCATTCCAGGAATAAATCCCACTTGATGAATAATCCTTTTAACATGCTGCTGAATTTGGTTTGCTAGTATTTTATAGAGGATTTTTGTATCAATATTCACAAAGGATATTGATCTATAGTTTTCTTGTAATGTAATTTTCTGGCTTTGGGATTGGGGCAATGTTGGCCTCATAAAATGTGTAGAGAGTGTTTCTTTCTCTTCAATTTTTTTGGAAATGTTTGAGAATGATTGGTGTTAGTCCTTCTTTAAATGTTCGGTAAGATTTACCAGTGAACCCATCAGGTTCAGGGTTTCTCTTTGTTGAGATATATTTAATTACTGATTTAATCTACTAACTAGTTATAGGTCTATTCAGATTTTTTACTTCTTTGTGGCTTAGTGGTGATAGGGTTTGTATTTCTAGTAATAGGTCCATTTTATAGGCTTTTCAGTTTGTTGGCATATAATTGCTAAAAGTATTCCTTTTTGTTTCTATGGAATTAGTAGTAACATTTCCACTTTATTTCTGATTTTAGTAATTTGAGAATTTGAGTCTTCTCTCTTTTTTCTTAGACTATTTTGTCTCATATTAGCATAGTCACTCTTAATCTCTCTTGATTAATAGCTAAATATTTGTCAATTTGGTTGATCTTTTCAAAGAACCTATTGGTTTCATTGATTGTTCTCTATTTTTTTTACGCTGTACTTTATTTAACTCTGCCCTAATCTTTACTATTTCATTTCTTCTGCTGGCTTTGGGTTTACTTTGTTCTTTTTCTAGTTCCTTAAATTGTAAAGTTAGGTTGTTGATTTGAGATCTTTCTTGTTTTTTAATGTGAGCATTTATAGCTATATTTTTTTTCGTTAGCACTGTTTTCACTGTGTCCTATAAGTTTTGGTATGTTATTTTTATTTTCATTTGTCTCTTAGTATTTTGTATTTCCCTTATAATTTAGTCTTTGATCCAGTGGTTAAGAGTATTTTGTTTAACTTCCACAAATTTGTAAATTTTACAGTTTATCTTTCATTATTGATTTCTAATTTTGCGCTGATGAGGTCAGAGAAGATACTTTGTATGATATCTATCTTTTTAAACCTATTGAGACTTAATTTGTCTCATGTGGTCTACCTTGGAAAATATCCCATATGCACTTAAGAATATGTATTCTGTGTTGTTAAGTAGAGTGTTCTGTATATGTGTTAGATCTAGTTGGATTATTCTGTTGTTCAAGTCCTCTATTTCTTTACTTATGTTCTGTCAGGGTGTTCTTTTTTTTTTTTTTTTTTCTTTTTCGAGACAGTGTCTCGCTCCATTCCCCAGGCTGGAGTGCAGTGGCACAATCTCGGCTCACTGCAGTCTCTGCCACCTGGGCTCCAGCAATTCTCCTGCCTCAGCCTCCCAGGTAGCTGGGATTACAGGCACGCGCCACACTCCTGACTAATTTTTGTATTTTTAGTAGAGATGGGGTTTCACCATGTTGGCCAGACTGGTCTCGAACTCCTGATCTCAGGTGATCCACCTGCCTCAGCCTCACAAGGTGATAGGATTACAGGAATAAGCCACCATACCTGGCCTTCTATCAGGGTGTTCTATCAATACTGAGGGTGGGGTATTGCAATATCCAGCTATTATTGTGGAACTATCTATTTCTCCTTTCGATTTTGTTGATTTTTTCTTCATATTTTGATGATCTATTATTGGGTACAAAAATGTTTGTAATTGTTGTATCTTTTGCTGTATCGAAGCTTTCATTTATGAATGATGTCCGTCTTTGTTACTGTAATTTTTTTGGATTTAAATTCTATTTTGTCTGAAATTAGCATAGTCACCCTTAATCTCTCTTACTTACTAGTTGCATGGTACATGGAAAGAAAATATCCTTTTCCCTTACTTCACCTTCAACCTATTTGTGCATTTGGATCTAAACTGAGTCTCTTATATTCAACATATATTTTGGTCATGTTTTTTAAAATCCATTCTTCCAATTTCTGTCTTATGATTGGACAGTTTAATCAGTTTACATTTAAAGTAATTTCTTTTTTGTTTTGTTTTTTCATATTCTTTTTTTTATTATTATACTTTAAGTATGGAATACTTATACTTTAAGTTCATGGCATCAATCACCTGCCTCTCTACCAAGATAGTTATCCAAAGATGGATAGATTGCAAAACTTTTCTCCCATTCTGTAGGTTGCTTGTTCTCTCTGATGATAGATTATTTATTTATTTATTTATTTTTCTGAGATGGAGTCTTGCTCTGTCACCCAGGCTGGAGTGCAGTGGCATGAGTTCAGCTCACTGCAAGCTCTGCCTCCCATGTTCATGCCATTCTCCTCCCTCAGCCTCCCGAGTAGCTGGGACTACAGGCGCCTGCCATCACACACAGCTAATTTTTTGTATTTTTAGTAGAGACAGGGTTTCACCGTGTTAGCCAGGATGGTCTTGATCTCCTGACCTCGTGATCCACCCACCTCGGGTTCCCAAAGTGCTGGGATTACAGGCGTGAGCCACAGTGCCCAGCAATATTTTCTTTTGCTGTGCAGAAGCTCTTTAGTTTAATTAGATCCCATTTGTCCACTTTGGCTTTTGTTGCCATTGCTTTTGGTGTTTTAGTCATGAAGTCTTTACCCATGCCTATGTCCTGAATGGCATTACCTAGGTTTTCTTCTAGGGTTTTTACTGTTTTAAGTCTTATGTTTAAGTCTTTGATCCATCTTGAGTTGATTTTTACATAAGGTGTAAAGAAGGAATCCAGTTTCAGCTTTCTGCATATGGCTAGCCAGTTTTCCCAACACCATTTATTAAATAGGGAATCCTTTACCCATTGCTTGTTTGTGTCAAGATTTGTCAAGGATCAGATGGTTGTAGATGTGTGGTGTTATTTCTGAGGCCTCTGTTCTGTTCTGTTCTATTGGTCTACATATCTGTTTTGGTACCAGTACCACGCTGTTTTGGCTACTGTAGCCTTTGTAGTATAATTTGAAGTCAGGTAGCATGATGCCTCCAGCTTTGTTCTTTTTACTTAGGATTGTCTTGGCTATGCGGGCTCTTTTTTGGTTCCATATGAAATTTAAAGTATTTGTTTCCAATTCTGTGAAGAAAGTCAATGGTAGCTTGATAGGGATAGTACTGAATCTATAAATTACTTTGGGCAATATGGTCATTTTCATGATATTGATTCTTCCTATCCATGAGCATGGAATGCTTTTCCATTTGTTTGTGTCCTCTCTTATTTCCTTAAGCAGTGGTTTGTAGTTCTCCTTGAAGAGGTCCATCACATCCCTTCTAAGTTGAATTCCTAGGTATTTTATTCTCTTTGTAGCAATTGTGAATGGGAAATCACTCATGGTTTGGCTCTCTGTCTGTTATTGGTGTATAGGAATGCTTGTGATTTTTGCACATTGATTTTGTATCTTGAGACTTTGCTGAAGTTGCTTATCAGCATAAGGAGATTTGGGGCTGAGACGATGTGGTTTTCTAAATATACAGTTATGTCATCTGCAACAGAGACAATTTGACTTCCTGTTTTCCTAACTGAACGCCCTTAATTTCTTTCTCTTGCCTGATTGCCCTGGCCAGAACTTCCAATACTCTGTTGAATAGAAGTGGGGAGCAGGGCATTCTCGTCTTGTGCCGGTTTTCAAAGGGAATGCTTCCAGTTTTTGCCCATTCAGTATGATATTGGCTGTGGGTTTGTCATAAATAGCTCTTATAATTTTGAGATACGTTCCATCAATACCTAGTTTATTGAGAATTTTTAGCATGAAGTGGTGTTGAATTTTGTCGAAGGCCTTTTCTGCATCTATTGAGATAATCATGTGGTCTTTGTCATTGGTTCTGTTTATGTCATGGATTACATTTATTCATTTGCATATGTTGAACCAATCTTGCATCTCAGGGATGAAGCTGACTTGATCGTGGTGGATAAGCTTTTTGATGTGCTGATGGATTCAGTTTGCCAGTATTTTATTGAAGATTTTCGCATCGATGTTCATCACGGATACTGGCATAAAATGTTCTTTTTTGTTGTGTCTCTGCCAGGTTTTGGTACCAGGATGATGCTGGCCTCAAAAAAATGAGTTAGGGAGGAGTCCCTCTGTTTCTATTGTTTGGAATAGTTTCAGAAGGAATGGTACCAGCTCCCCTTTGTACCTCTGGTAGAATTCGGCTGTGAATCCCTCTGGTCCTGGACTTTTTTTGGTTGGTAGGCTATTAATTACTACCTGAATTTCAGAACTTGTCATTGGTCTATTCAGGGATTCAACTTCTTCCTGGTTTAGTCTTGGGAGGGTGTATGTGTCCAGGAATTTATCCATTTCTTCTAGATTTTCAGTTTTTTTCTTTTTTTCTTTTTTTTTGCTTAGAGGTGTTTATAGTATTCTCTAATGGTAGTTTTTATTTCTGTGGGATCAGTGGTGATATTCCCTTTATCATTTTTTATTGCATCCATTTGATTCTTCTCTTTTTTCTTTATTAATATGCCTAGTGGTCTATCTACTTTGTTGATCTTTTCAAAAAAACAGCTTCTGGAGTCATTGATTTTTTTGAAGAGTTTTTCATGTCTCTATCTCCTTCAGTTCTGCTCTGATCTTAGTTATTTCTTGTCTTCTGCTCGCTTTTGAGTTTGTTTGCTCTTGCTTCTCTAGTTCTTTTAATTGTGATGTTAGGGTGTTGATTTTAGATCTTTCCTGCTTTCTCTTGTTAGCATTTAGTGCCATAAATTTCCTTCTACATACTGCTTTAAATGTGTCCCAGAGATTCTGGTACGTTGTGTCTTTGTTCTCATTGGTTTCATTGAACATCTTTATTTCTGCCTTTATTTTGTTATTTACCCAGTAGTCATTTAGGAGCAGGTTGTTCAGTTTCCAAGTAGTTGTGCGGTTTTGAGTGAGTTTCTTAATCCTGAGTTCTAATTTGATTGCACTGTGTCTGAGAGACTGTTATGATTTCCATTCTTTTGCATTTGCTGAGGAATGTTTTACTTCCAATTATGTGGTCAATTTTAGAATAAGTGCAATGTGGTTCTGAGAAGAATGTATATTCTGTTGATTTGGGGTGGAGAGTTCTGTGGATGTCTATTAGGTTCTGTTGGTCCAGAGCTGAGTTCAAGTCCTGGATATCTTTGTTAATTTTCTGTCTCATTGATCTGTCTAATATTGACAGTGGGGTGTTAAAGTCTCCCACTATTATTGTGTGGGAGTCTGAGTCTCTTTGTAGGTCTCTAAGAACTTGCTTTATGAATCTGGGTGCTCCTGTATTGTGTGCATTTATATTTAGGATAGTTAGCTCTTCTTGTTGCATTGATCCTTTTACCATTATGTAATGCCTTTGTTTGTCTCTTTTGATCTTTGTTGGTTTAAAGTCTGTTTTATCAGAGACTAGAATTGCAACCCCTGCATTTTTTTTTTTTACTTTCAATTTGCTTTGTAAATATTCTTCCATCCCTTTATTTTGAGCCTACGTGTGTCTTTGCACATGAGATGGGTCTCCCGAATACAGCACACCAATGGGTCTTAACTCTTTATCCAATTTGCCAGTCTGTGTCTTTTAATTGGGGCATTTAGCCTATTTACATTTAACGTTAATATTGTTATGTGTGAAATTGTTCCTGTCATTATGATGCTAGCTTGTTATTTTGCCCACTAGTTCATGCCATTTTTTCATAGTGTCAATGGTCTTTACAATTTTTATGTGTTTGCAGTGGCTTGTACCAGTTGTTCCTTTCCATGTTTAGTGCTTCCTTTAGGAGTCCCCCTCTCTCTTCTGTCTTGTAGGGTTTCTGCTGAGAGATCTGCTGTTAGTCTGATGGACTTCCCTTTGTGAGTAACCTGACCTTTCTCTCTGGCTGCCCTTAACATTTTTTCCTTCATTTCAACCTTAGTGAATCTGATGATTATATGTCTTGGGGTTGCTCTTCTTGAGTAGTATCCTTGTGGTGTTCTCTGTATTTCCTGAATTTGAATGTTGGCCTGCCTTGCTAGGTTGGGGAAGTTCTGGATAATATCCTGAAGACTGTTTTCCAACTTGATTCCATTCTCCTCATCACTTTCAGGTACATCAATCAAATGTAGATTTGGTCTTTTCACATAGTCCCATATTTCTTGGAGGCTTTGTTCATTTCTTTTCACTCTTTTTTCTCTAATCTTGTCTTCTCACTTTATTTCCTTGAGTTGATCTTCAATCTCTGATATCCTTTCTTCCACTTGGTCGATTCAGCTATTGATACTTATGTATGCTTCATGAAGTTCTTGTGCTGTGTTTTTAAGCTCCATCAGGTCATGTATGTTTTTCTCTAAACTGGTTATTCTAGTTAGCAATTCCTCTAAGCTTTTTTCAAGGTTCTTAACTTCCTTGCATTTGGATAGAACATGCTCCTTTATCTTGGAGGAGTTTATTACCCATCTTCTGAAGCCTACTTCTGTCAGTTCATCAAACTCATTCTCCATCCAGTTCTCTTGCTGGCGAGGGGCTGTGATCCTTTGGAGGAGAAGAGGCATTCTAGTTTTTGGAATTTTCAGCCTTTTTGTGCTGGTTTCTCCCCATCTTCATGAATATATCTACCTCTGGCCTTTGATGTTGGTGACCTTCGGATAGGGTCTCTGAGTGGACATCCTTTTTGTTGATGTTGATACTATTCCTTTCTGTTTGTTAGTTTTCCTTCTAACAGTCAGGCCCCTCTGCTGCAGGTCTGCTGGAGTTTGCTGGAGGTCCACGCCAGACCGTTTGCCCGGATATCACCAGCGGAAGCTACAGAACAGCAAAGATTGTTGCCTATCCCTTCCTCTGGAAGTTTCGTCCCAGAGGGTCACCCACCAGATGCCAGCCAGAGCTCTCCTGTATGAGGTGTCTGTCAACCCCTGATGGGAGGTGTCTCCCCATCAGGAGGCACGGGGGTCAGGGACCCACTCGAGGAGGCATTCTGTCCCTTATCAGAGCTGGAATGCTGCACTGGGAGATCCGCTGCTGTATTCAGAGATGTCAGGCAGGGACGTTCATGTCTGCTGAAACTGTGCCCATAGCCACCCCTTCCCCCAGGTGCTCTGTCCCATGGAGGTTTTATCTATAAGTCCCTGACTGGGGCTGCTGCCCTTTTTCAGATATGCCCTGCCCAGAGAGGAGGAGTCTAGAGAGGCAGTCTGGCCACAGCGGCCTTGCTGAGCTGCAGTGGGCTCCTCCCAGTTCGAACTTCCAGGCAGCTTTGTTTACACTGTGAGGGGAAAACCGCCTACTCAAGACTTGGCAATGGCAGATGCCCTTCCCCCCACCAAGTTCAAACGTCCCAGGTCAAGCTCACACTGCTGTTCTGGCCATGAGAATTTCAAGCCAGTGGATCTTAGCTTGCTGGACTCCGTGGGGGTGGTGCCCGCTGAGCCAGACCACTTGGCTCCCTGGCTTCAGCCCCCTTTCCAGGGGAGTGAATGGTTCTGTCTCGCTGGCACCAGGTGCCACTGGGGTATGAAAAAAAAAAAACTCCTGCAGCTAGTTCAGTGTCTGCCCGAATGGCCACCCAGTTTTGTGGTTGAAACCCAGGGCCCTAGGTGGTGTAGGCATCAGAGGGAATCTCCTGGTCTGCCAGTTGTGAAGACCCTGGGAAAAGTGCAGTCTCTGGGCCAGAGTGCACCATTCCTCCCGGTACAGTCTCTCACGGCTTCCCTTGACTAGGGGAGGGAAGTCCCTTGACCCCTTGCGCTTCCCATGTGAGATGACACCCCACCCTGATTTGGCTCACCTTCCATGGGCTGCACCTACTGTCCAATCAGTCCTAATGACATGAACCGTTTACCTCAGTTGGAAATGCAGAAATCACCCGCCTTCTGCGTTGATCTTGCTGGGAGCTGCAGACTGGAGCTGTTCCTATTCATCCATCTTGCCAGCCTCCAAAAACTTTTAATAATTGGAGAAACTGGCTTTCAAAATGCTTGTATTAATCTGTTCTCACACTGCCATAAAGAACTACCTGAGACTGGGTAATTTATAAAGAAAAATGTTTAGTTGACTCACAGTTTGGCAAGCTATAAAGGAAGCATGGCTGGGAAGCCTCAGGAAAATTACAATCATGGCAGAAAGTGAAGAGGAAACAAGCACATCTTACAATGGTGGAGCAGGAGAGAAAGAGCTAGAGTGAAAAGGGGGAAGTGCTACTACAAACTTTCAAGCACTAGATCTCATGAGAACTTACTCACTATCAGAAGAATGGCAAGGGGAAAATCTGCCCCCATGATTTAATCACCTCCTATCAGGTCCCTCCCAACAATGGGAATTACAGTGCAAGATGAGATTTGGGTGGGGACACAGAGCCAAGCCATATGAACGCTTAAAGAGACAGTTGTAAAATCACGCTGTGTTGCATCTTACCAGATTTCTAAACACCACTGATTGAGGGATATTGACTGTTAACCAAGCATTGTCATACTATGAATGCTCCCATTTCTCTTTATAATTTTTGAAACATATGTTCATAGGTAAATAAGTTTGATGTTTGCATGTTTTTTGAACTTTATATAAATGATTTTGCATGTACATATTCTTCAAAACTTTTTTCATCAATATTATGTTTGTGAGATTCTATCATGTTGATTTGTGTAGCTGCAGTTCATTTGCTTTCATTGCTGTCCAGAATCACATTGCTGGATGACATTTTCATGGTCTACAGGTTTTTGTTTACAAACTATGCTGTTAGGAACAATCTTCTACAAGTTTGCAGACACATATTTATGATACTTTCTTAGTCTCCTCTAGCTGCTATAACAAAATACCTTAGACTGGGTAATGTATAAACAACGGAAATGTATTGCTGACAGTTCTGGAGGCTGGAAAGTCCAAAATCAAGGCACCAGCAGATTCAGTGTCTGGTGAGGGCTCTCTGGTTCATAGATGGTGTCTTCTATGTGTCCTCACATGGTGGAAGGGCAGTTCTCAAACCTCTTACATAAGAGCACTAACACCATTCATGAAGGTGGAGCCCTCATGACCTAATCACTTCCCAAATGCCGTACGCTTAATACTATCATATGTTTCAACATATGAATTTGGGGGAAACATAGCAGATATATTGTCAAAAGTGAAATTATTGGTTATAAGATATACACATCTTTGCCTTTATTAGAGTTCCAAGTTGTTTTCCAAAATACTTGTGCCAATTTATACTCCTACCCACAGAGTATAACTCTTTCCTTTGTTCCATTCTCTAGGCAATACTCAATATTCTCAGACTTTTTTTTTTTACAATCTGTTGGTATAAAATAATAACTAATTGTGGTATTAATTTGAATTGTCCTAAGGAATTTAGTCTCAGCATTTTTTCATACTTTTAATAGACATTTATGTTTTATTTTCTTGAAATAACTGTTCATGTCTTTTGACATTTTATCAATTTGTATTGTTCTTACCGGTTCGTATGAGTTTGTTATATTTCTGGACAATAATCTTTTGTCAGTTATATGTTACAAATATTTTCCCCCTGTTTGTGGCCTGCCTCTTTACTTTTATGGTGTATTTTGAAGAACAGAAGTTTAATTTTACTTTAGTCAAATTTATCTATCATTTTCTTTATGTGTTGTGCTTTTTATATCTTGTTTGAAAAAAATTCCCCTAACACAAAAGTCATAAAGTAATCTCATGCATTGTCTTGGAAAATTTAAAGTTTTCCTTTTCACTTTGAAGTATTTTATTCAGCAGAAGCTGGGTTTTACATATAGTGTGAAATAGACATCTTTTAAAAAAAATATACTTATCTAAATAAGCTAGGACTATTGATTAAATAGTCTACATATTTCTTCAATGCCACTACTGCATTATATCAAGTTTCTATATATTTGTGTGTCTGTTTATGAGATATATGCTATGTTCCAATGACTATTTGTCTACTACCACTTATCCAAGTGCATGTTGTCTTAATTGCATTACTTTTACAATATATCTGGAAATCTAACAGGGTAGTACCACCCCATATCTTGTTCTTTCTTTTCAAAGTCTTCTGTAGTAGTCTGCCTATTTCTCTTCCATATAAAATGATTACACTTGGAATGATTTCATTTTAAAATCAGCTTTTCATGTTCAGTGAAAATCCCTGTTGGTTTTCATGATGGGAAATACACTGAATATAGAGATCAGTGTAAGAACCATTGATATTGCTATTATATTGAGTCTCTATCTATAATGCTTTTCAATGGTTTATGCTGTCTTTTATGTCCTCGTATAAAGTTTTAAAAGTTTCTCCAAAACGTTCTTGTACATTTTTTGTTCTATTTGTTCCTGGATACTTTATATTTTTGATGCATTATAAATCTGTCTTTTAAAATTGTATCTTCTAATTATTTGTAACATATATAGAAATAATAAAGTTGGCTTTTAATGTGAATTTTGAACTCCAATAACCCTGTACATTTTCATATTAGTTCTAATAGGTAATTAAAATTTTTGTGTATTTTATGACAAATTTATGATATTTTATTTCTATATTTTCAAAGTTTATACTTTTTATTTATCTACCTTGTCTGTCTTAATGCTGATAAGGGATTTCAGTACATTGTTGGAAACAGGTGGTAATAGCAGATATCATTTTCTCATTCCATGTTTTAAAAGCACAGTCTTCTAAGCTTTCACCATTTAGAATGATGTTTGCAGTCGATGTTTCCAGCTACATTTAAATCATTTTAGGAAGATTCTTTATAATCCTATGTGCACAGTTGTTTAGAAATACTAGTTTTCTGGTGAACTAAACCTTTTGTGTTTATATACCATTCCTTTACATTCTAGTAATGTTTTTGTCTCAAAGTTTATTTTGTCTGATATTAATATAACAGCTTTCTCTTGGTTAGAAGTTGGCTGGTATATGTTTTTCTTCTTTTCTCTTTCAACTTTTCTGCGTTCATATTTTATTTGTGTTTCTTTTCAATAACATAGAAATTTGAAAACTCATTCTAATAATTTTTATATTTTAAGAGGTTAGTTCACTTTTACTAATGATTACTGATATATTTTAGTTTATTTCCCTAATTTTATTCTTATTCATCCATTTTTTTCTCTCCCTGCCATATTTCGGATTGACTGATTTTTTTGCTTATGACTTTTTTTTGTTTTCAAAATTGTATACTCTGTTTCTATACTTTTTGTGGTTACCTTTGAATTTTAGCAAGCATATTTAACTAAATCTAAGGTTATAATAACTTTTTCCTCCTCCAAACAATTCAAGATTTTAAAACTCTTTAAATCTGCTTATCCCTCCCTAGGCTTACATCCTACTGTTGACTATTATTTTAGCTTTATTTAATAGTGTTTTTAAAATCCCATATATTATACATTAGGATCATAATTTCAAATAATCAGCCTTTGTTTAGCTTTACTCACAAATTTACAATTATCATTGCTTACCTTCCCTTCACACATCTCAGTCCCTTCTGCAGTACATAGTTGAGGAGTTCCTTTACTATCTACTGTTAGTCAGTATTTTAAGCTATTGTCTGAAAAATATTTTTCACCCCTATTCTCCAACAGTAGTTTACCTTGATATCCAATTCCAGGTTGATAGATTTTTTCACAGCGTTTAAAAAACAGTATGCCATTATTGCCTTCTGGTTTCTATTGTTGCTGCTTTCAAGTCAGCTGTTAGTCTAATTGTAATTCCTGAGTAGATAACTTGCCTTTTCTCTCTGGCTTTTTAAAAAGATCTTCCCTTTGTTTTAATGTTCTGCACATTCACTATGGTGTTCATAAGTGCCTATTTATTTTTTATCCTGTTAAGAATTCAGTGTACCTCCTGAATCTCAGAATTTATGTGTTCTATCAGTTACAGAACAAAATTCTTTTTTTTTTTTTTTTTTTTTTTGAGACATAGTCTCACTCTGTTGCCCAGGCTGGACTGCAGTGGTGCAATCTTGGCTCATTGGAACCTCCACCTCCTGAGTTCAAGTGATTCTTGTGCCTCAGACTCCCCAGTAGCTGGGATTACAGGCTTGTGCCACCATGGCTGGCTAATTTTTGAATTTTTGTATTTTTTTAGTAGACACGGTGTTTCACCATGTTGGCCAGACTGGTCTTGAACTCCTGGCCTAAAGTGATCCACCCACCTTGGACTCCCAAAGTGCTGGGATTACAAGCATGAGCCACTGTGCCCAGCCATTACAGAACAAAATTCTTGCTCTTCTTTCCTATTCTCTCCATTATCGCCTTTTAGAAGATCTGTATTATAGATCTTCTAATTCTGTCTTCTATGTCTCTTTACCCGATTTAAAATCTTACATTTCTTGCTCTTTCTGTGCTTCATTCTGGATTTCCTTGTATATGAATATTTTTTCTAATTCTTGATTAATTCAAATTCTTTTATTATTATTTTTTTCAGAGATGATGTCTCACTATGTTGCTCAGATTGGTCTCAAATTCCTGGGCTTAAGCAATCTTCTCACTTTAGCCTCCTGAGTAGCTAAGACTATAGGCACAAGCCACCACTCCCTGTTTCTCTAATTCTAATTAACGAATTATTGTTTCACTTGTGCTGAACCTGCTCTTTAACCTACTCACTGAGTTTTTAATATTAGCTATTCTTCTTTTCATTGATGAATTGTCATTTAGTTGTTGTTTAAATCTATCTGGCTTTTTAAAATCTTTTATCCTGTTCCTTTCTCATGTTCCAATTCTAATTCTTATTTCCTTACAAATTTAAAGCATTATTTTATATTCTGTATCCACTATTAAATTAAGTTTGGCCTAAGGCTGCCTCCTTATGTATTTTAAGTTTGGCCTACAGGTTTCTGCATACATAATAAACTGTAACAAAACTTGATGTGTAAGTAGAATGTAACCTACTCTTGTAACAAGTGTTGGAGTATCGGCCAATCACAGTAGCTAAAATTTAGTCAACCATAGGCAGCCAACTGTTCAAATCATATAAGGTAAAATCATGTAAGGTTCATATAAGGTAAACACCTAGCTGTAACCAATCCAGCTGTTTCTGTACTTTACTTCTGTCTTCTGTATGCAACTTTTTTTTCTCTCCATAAATGTGATCCAACCATGTGGCAGCCCTGGAGTTTATCTGAACCTGTTCTGGTTCTGGGGGCTGCCTGATTCATAAATTGTTCTTTGCTTATTTAAACTCTGTTTAATTTGTCGAATGTTTTTCTCTTAACATCAGTAATTTCATTTTTAGAAATTTTGGTTGTCAAATTATGCTGTTTGTTATTTGTGTTTACATGATGCCTGAATTCCTCATGTGTTTTGTAATTTTGGGCTGTGGGATTATGTTCAGCAGGGCTTTTTCTTTTTTTTTTCTTTTCTTTTTTTTTTTTTTTTTGAGATGGAGTCTCACTCTGTCACCCAGGCTAGAGTGCAGTGGTGCCATCTCGGCTCACTGCAACCTCCGCCTCCCGGGTTCACACCATTCTCCAGCCTCAGCCTCCCGAGTAGCTGAGACTACAGGTGCCCGCCACAACACCCGGCTAACTTTTTGTGTTTTTAGTAGAGACGGGGTTTCACTGTGTTAGCCAGGACGGTCTTGATCTCCTGAGCTCATGATCCGCCCGCCTCGGCCTCCCAAAGTGCTGGGATTACAGGTGTGAGCCACCGCGCCCGGCCCAGCAGGGCTTTTTCTATAGAAATCTTATGAGACAAGGATTAAGGTTCATTTTTTTTGGTAAATTCTCTAGAGATAATTTATTTCTCTCTTCTTGCTTCTCTCAAGCAACCACGGATTTTACCAACCTAAGACAAGTTCTTGTTATTGGGTTTTACTTAGGAAACATAAGTTTTAGTCTCAAACTCATGTGTGAGTGGACATCTCTTCATAAATTTTCAGGGGAGCTTAGACAGAGATAGACAAGTGTTCTGCCTTGTCCCATGATTGGCAGGCAGATTTAGTTTATAATACACCCATTCACCAAGGGCCGGGCTGTGACTAAGGTATGTTCCTTACTTGCTTCACCCTAGTGCTGGCCTGACTAAGGGTATAGCTCTTTGAATGTTCCAATTTTACAAAGGGATCTTGGCTTAAATTCCTCGCCTGGCACAGGCCAAGGCTCTTACTCCTGACTCCATTCAGATGCTAAAATCCAATCATCATGGTTACAAAGACTGACAAATTTCTCCAGGGCAACAGTAGTGCCAGAGACAAATTACCTCTCTAATGCTTAGCTCAGTTTTCAATTTTTAGTGCCTAGATTTTCTCTACTTTATGTAGGCTCAGCTATACATTTTTAAGATATAGTTTTAATTTTCCATTTTAAGGATATCTGCTATGCCATATTCTTGGAAACCAAAATTCCCTTAAGAAAATCTTTCCCAGTAGTCTCCCTGCAGAATTTCCTCTCATGTGTCATTGGCCACTTGCTTGCATAAATCGATCAATGGCAAGAAAAGTGTGGTTTCCAAAATTTAATTAAAGACTAGTCAGGATTTACCTCAGGGACACATAGGAAAGTGATGGACAATGAAACAAAATTGGGGAATGGGGAAATAGCTTTTGGGGAGACAAAAATAGCATGCCTGCAATATGGATAATTTAGGGGAGACTGGGCAGATTAGTCTGACTAGAACCTTGTGTTTGAATTAGAAAGCAGCAGAACATAAGACTGAAAAGGTATTTCAGGCATCAAGGTGTGGGAGTACCACAAAAGCCTAGGTAATTATTTAATATTTTATCCTACATGTACAGTTGTGATATTGAGGATTTCTGAACCAGAAAACGGCAATAAAAATATGTGTACTATTTTGTAAATAGTGTTGAGAATGAATTAGAGAGAGAAGAGACTAGAGGCAGTAATTGTAATTTAGGGAGCTTTGCAGTAACTTAGGCATGAAATGATAATGAACTAAACCATGTTAAATTACAATAGAAATTCAAAGGAAGGGAGACAAAGTATGAGAGAAGAATAAATAGAATTTGGTGATTCAGTTGGATATAGGATAAGTTACAGGAGAAAAAGGCAAGTATTTGGTGCCCTTAAATATATTTGATAGTGTGATAAAGACCAGTTCTCTCATTTGTAAAATTGAGATGATTATATATTTAATACTTATCTTAAAAGAATGTAAAAATTATAGTTTCTGAATGTACTTCAAAAATTATGTAAGACTATATAAATATTAGGGCATCTCGACCATATATAAGGATTTAATTTGGGTACTGCAACAGGAGCTAGTAGGTGTGTCTCTATTCCTTAAGGCTGTTATAGCTCATTGTATTGGGAACTGTTGGTAGAAGGGACATATAAATTTTCCTGTGTTAAAGAAAGGTGTGAAGAGCAAAGGATAACAGTGGTAAGTCAGGAATGCAAAGTAGAGTTGAAGAATGAGGGAATATGAATGGTGAGTGAAGTAAACTCACTTCCAGGCTGAGTAGGTTATGTATCTTTCAGCAAACCTAAAGGATATATCTTACAAATAATTGCAGCAAAAAATAAAAGGAGCCTGATTTCTTGGATTACTACTTAATGGAAAACTGTCCAGGAGAACTGACTGATGAGAAATATCAACAGCTGATTTTGGATAAGTACAAAATAAACTTTTTCCCCTTTGCAGCTTTATCAAGGTAGAATTGACAGAAGCTTATATTTATGGTGTACAATGTGATGTTTTCCTATATGTATTTATTGTTAAATGATTAAATCAAGCTAATTTGCATATCCAACACCTCACATTTTTTTTTTTTGTGGTGAGAACTTTAAGATCTAATCTCTTTGCAATGTTTCAGTTTACATTATTGTTAACTATAGGCACTATGATGTACAGTATATCACTAGGACTTACTCATCTTGCGTAACTGGAACTTTGTACCCTTTGACTAATACCTCTCTGTTTTCCCCTCCCCCAAATGCCTAGCAACTATTCTATCTCTGCTTCTTTGAGTTTGACTCCTTTAGATTTCCCATATAAGTGGTATCATGTTGTCCTTCTGTGATTGGCTTATTTCACTTAGCATAATGTCCCCCAGCTTCATCAAAGTTGTCCCATATTGCAGGACTTCCTCCTTATGGCTGAGTAGTTCTCCATTGTACATATATACCACATTTTCTTTATCCATTCATCTGTTGATGAACATTGTGGTTGCTTCTATGTCTTGGTTGTTCTGAATAATGCTGCAATAAATATGGGTATCTCTTCAAGATCCTGATTTCAATTCCTTTGGATAAATAACCAGAAGTGGGATTGCTAGATCATATTGTAGTTCTATTATTAATTTTTTGAGAAGCCTTCATATTGTTTCCCATAGTGGCTGTACCAATTCACGTTCTCACTGACAGTGTATGTTAGGGTTCCCTTTCCTCCGTATCCTTGCCAACACTTGTTATTTTCATTTTATTATTATTGTTGGATAATAACCATCCTAATAGATATAATATCTCATTATAGTTTTGATTTACATTCCCAATTATTAATGTTGAACACTTTTAGCTATATTTACAAAATAGAATCCTATACATGATGAAAAGGAATGTGCTAAAGCTACATGAATTAACATAGGTGCATCTCACAAAGTTAACTGAAAAATCAAGTTTTATAAGGTTGTGTAGCTGTATGAAATCATTTATGTAAAGTTGAACAACATAGAAAGCAATACTATATTGCTGAGGGATACTATATTGTTGAGCAATACTATATTGTTGAGGAGCAATACTACATTGTTGAGGGATATACATGTAGTGAAAGGGATGTATGGTATCTTAGTCTGTTTCTGCTACAACAAAATATTTGATACTGGGTAATTTATAAATAACAGGAATTTATTTATCACAGTTCTGGAGGCTGGTTAGTCCAAGATCAAGGTGCCAGCAGATTCAATGCCTGGTGAAGGCTGCTGTTTCCAAGATGGTGCCTCTTGCTGCACCCTCACATGGGTGCAAAAGGGGGACAAAAAGGAATGAACAAAAAGGGGGACAAAAAGGAATGAACACTGTGTCTTCACAAGGCAGAAGGGAGGGAAGGGTAAAAGAACCTAGCTACTTCCCTCCAGTCTTTTTATAAGGACATTAGTCCCATTCATGAGGGTAGAGTGCTTATGACCTAGTCACCTCCCAGAGGCTCCACCTTCTAATACCATCACATTATTGATTAGGTTTCAACACATAAATTTTGGAGGACCATATAACTAAAGCCATAGCACACCAGAAATGATAAATTCAGAATGTGGGGAAAAGAAATATGCTTGGAGTGGTATGCACAGGGAGTTAAAACTGTGTTTCTAATGTTTTCAACTGGGTAACAGGAATATGGGTATTGGTTATACTCTCTTCATATTTGTATGTGTGTTTGCATATCCATAATAAAATTTAAGAGGCACAAGAAAACTCATCCTTCCTCTTTCACTGGTGTGACAGTCCATCTGTATTGCTATAAAGGACTACCTAAGGCTGGATAATGTATAAAGAAAAGAGGTTTATTTTGGCTCACAGTTCTGCAGGGTGTACAAGAAACACAGTACCAGCATCTTCTCCCAGTGAGGCTTCAGGAAGCTTCCAATCATGGCAGAGGGCAAAGTGGGAGCCAGTGGGAGCCAGTATTTCACATGGTGAGAGAGCAAGAGCGAGGAGAGGAGAGAGAGAGCACACGAGAGGGAAAGGGAGGAGGTGCCAGGCTCTTTTAAACAACCAGATCTTGTGTGAACTCATAGAGTGAGAACTCGCTTATTGCTTTGAGGACAACTTGAAACCATTCATGAGGAATCTGCCCCCAAGACCCAGACACCTTCCATTAGGCCCATCTCCAACACTGGAGGTCACATTTCAACATGAGATTTGGAGGGGACAAAACATCCAAACTATATCAACTGAACATTGCCATGTCTGGATATGATGCCTGAAACTGCAGCAAGCCAGGCTGTCATTCTAAGGCAAGCAATAAGAGTATCACGTGGGCTCACTCAGAATGCCAGGGCAAAAGACAAAGAACTTAGGTCCTTGGGGCTGCTACAAAGCCATTGAACCAGGCTACCCTGCAGCACTTAGCTCTGGACTTCTTGTTTTGTGACATGATCAATGTTCTCATTTTATGCAAAGAGAGTTGCCATTTGCTGTCACTTGTAACCAAAAGCATCCTAATAGCATCCACAAAAGCTCTCTTCTTCAAATCTTTTTCTTGCTGAAAATAAGGTGTTCATTCATAGCTCTTAGCAAAATTATAAACATTCTTTAATACTCAGTTCAAATTCTTCTTCTGTCATACAACTTTTTCTCACGAAGAAACTTATAAAGATATCTCCCTATTCTGAATACCTTTATCACTTACTGTCCATAACTATTTAGGGCTACTCAAGGAGTGTTATTTATATTCTTACAGTCAATATGCTTTGGAAACATGATCTCTGGAATCTTAACATATAACTTTAGCTCACTGTACAAAACTTTTAATTAATGGAAAAATCTGCTTGATTATGTATGTATATAACAAGCTTTTGTCATTTATTAAAAAAAAAGTCATCATTCAAACAACCTAAGTCTCATCTCATTAAGGATTGATGGTAAAACAGGCAACTATTAAGCAGCTGAAGGCTAACATACAAAAAGGCTAAAAGCACAAAAGTGGTTTCCCAGTTCAGTAGTAACAACAGCTAATATTTATGAGCTCCCACTATGTGCTAGACACCATGACAGATGTTTTATATATACTATGTCATT
Organism: Pan paniscus; assembly: GCF_029289425.2. Taxonomy (NCBI): domain Eukaryota; kingdom Metazoa; phylum Chordata; class Mammalia; order Primates; family Hominidae; genus Pan; species Pan paniscus. Next base: position 51,493,628 of record NC_073249.2, on the reverse strand, counting down.
TAACCTTCACAATAATTCAGCTTTGAGATACTATTCACATTCCACAGAGGAGGAAACCAAGGTTTAGTTTAAATAATCTCAATGTCACAGAATTAGAAAGTGGATAGGTTAAGGTTCAATTCACGTCTTCATGCCTTGAAAGACAATGCTCTTTCAACATTCCATGCTACCACTCAAGAACATATTCATTCAGTGAATTATGGGTGAGTCACTGTCCTTAACAGTGGAATAAGATGATAGGCAGAATATACATGTTTCTATCATAAAACTTAGATTGTATATGAATTACATAATTATGTTACAAATGTACCACTGACCATTTCAGAAATCACAATGTGGGCATAGCACTTATATTTTGCAGCACTCAGTCAGCCATGAAACTTTGCTTTTTCTATTTTTATTGGTCCAACAATGCAACACAAACAGGTTTAGTTCATAATAATGCTGTCTGAAATGTGCCATCAAAAATATCATCAGATGGAACAACTGATGTTGATGACATTCTTACAGAAGTATACAAAGAAAAAAACTCACATAGCAGTAGTACAGTTTAACTGCACAGAAGAATCACATTCCACAGGATTTCAAAGATGCATCAATTTCAATTTTACACCTGTAGAAAACCTAAAGGGGTTGTGCATGCTGTGTTGATCACTGAGGCATATCACTTGTGCCCACCACTGGGAAGATATTAACATGTATCATACTCAGTAGACTAGTCATACACGTCAGTGTCATGGATATTTGACCTAAAACTCAGTGTGCCTTTCATTCCAGTCATGGAACAGTGGACACGGTTTTCCCCCTCAGGCAGCAACAAGAGTGCAGAGAACAACGCTCTGATTTGTATGTTGTATTTATGGCCTTAACCAAGATCTGTTACAAATGTGTTGGTATGTGGGAAATCCTACAAAACAGTGGCTGCCCATGCAATTTTAAAAGCATGATGCTAATCCATTTATCTTAATAATGTAAAAATTCTTCCTTTTTTTTTTTCTAATGATGTTCCTGGAGATTTCGCTGTTATACTAAATATACCTAAGAGTAGGTTTCATCTCTAATACTTGCATAACAAAAGGGCTAGAAGTAATTAGTCTGGATATTTTATGTGACAGTGATTGTGTACATGTAGTTTATAATTGAAATGATTGTTCAGGGTTAACAAGGCTACACTTCACTGTCAACATACACTTACTTCATTTGGAATGCAGCTCATACACTGCAGTTATCATTAATTCAATGACTTTGGGGGAACTTACTAAATGGATTGCCAAATAAAATCACAGTTATGTTGTTATTTTGGTATATTGTGTCTCATAAACAATAGCCAGAGAACAACTAATGTATTTGCAAAACGCAATACTGCTTCATAACCATAAAATATTAAGGAAAAATACATTTCTATAATTTATTTGCTATGTTACTCATATGTAGGTTTTTGCTGCCATTATTCATTCATCTATTCATTTAAACAAGCATTTTTTAAGCATTTCCTACGAACTTGTGCTACTGGAGATACAGATTATTAAGACAATCTTTATCCTTAAAGACCTCACAGTCTGGCAGTAAAAACTCATAAACATAAAATTATACAATAGGAAAGTGCAAATGTAGAGTCATGCTTTGGATATTATGGGAGCCTTGGGGTGGCGTGCCTAGCCAGCCTGCAGAGAAGACTGGGGAAAGCAGACAAGGAGCAGAGTAAGCAGTCAGGAAAAGCTCACTAGAGAAGGTGACGCATAGGCTGAGGCTTTAAAAACAGGTATAACTTCATCAAAGACATGAGCTGAAGACTGAGGTGGAGATGAGAATAGGGTATTTTTTGTCAGACTAAACAGCATGTGCAAAATATGAATAATAAATCTCCAGCACTTATCAGCGTGCCCTGATACACAGTAAGCCCTCCTTATATATTATTTCCATTAAGAAACCATTCTGTTATAGTTGTAGTCAGGGGAAAGAAATGATAATGATAAAGATAAAGAACAATGATAGAAGCAAAGGAAAGGACCAACTTGAGACTTTTTGAGAAATTAGAGACAATTTAAGACTTTAACTGCAGACAAAACTGACAAGAGTTGGTGATGGTCTGGATGGGGAGATGTAGAAAAAGTGTAGAATTACTCCAAGATCTCTGAATTTGATGAATGATTGGGCACCCATGCCTTTAAAATTGAAAATAAACGGGAAAGTAAGATTTCAAAGGTAATGGTGATTAAGTCTGTTTTGGACACGATGAGTTTGGGGTAATTTTAAACATCTATGTCTAGCAGGCAGATGGCTAGATAGGTATGTTGCTCTCAAAAGCTTTGAACCCGATGAAGAATCATTACATGGTAATAGATTAAAAACATAAGCATGGGTAAAATCACTTGGAGAAGTATTATACAGTGAGAGCAGTGGGCTGAGAATTGCTGAAGAAATCTGAAGAAAATCAACATTTAAGGATGAAGAGGAGAGAAGAAGCGCTTTTTAAAAATTCAAGGAATAATCCTAAAAATAAAAAGCAAATTTTAAGAATACGGGGTCCAAGAAGTCAAGAGAATAGCTTTGAGGGGCAGACAACTGACCACCTTAAAGTACAAGCAGTGTTAGTTAGGGAACTGCTGTATAAGTGCACTGGATTTAGTAACACTTTAAGTTGGCAGTGCAGGTAGAAGCCAACTACCATTCCATTAGAGAATGACTGAGTGGATGAGGAGATGAAATGGCTAGATTACTTCATATTATATAGCTCATCTATACTCGTCCAAGATAACAAAAACAAAATGGAAAGATGGGCGCCAAATGCAGCAGTGCTCTAGGCATGTAACACTGGCAGAGTAGCATCTTCTGTGAAGTCAGCAGAGATTTGCTGGGCTTGCAAATAGAAATGGTTATAATTCCCAAAAGAATTTTCTAAGACCAGCTCTGTGAAACAAAGTGTGCCACTGGATGTCCGATTAAATGAAACAAAGATTCCCTATAGGAAACCTTAGGGGCATGTAACATTTGCTCTCAATCATAAGAATTGATAGTGAAAATCCACTCTATGTGGAGCATGACACGTCATAACACACCATTCGGCTATTTGGAAAACATGAAATACATAATCAGTGTCCAAATGGAAGTGTGCAAAACAGGCAGTAAACGGACAAGAAGTCTGTTGGTAGCTCTGTGGCTCCAGCAATAATTTGTCCACTATCAGCTCAATACATTCATAATTCATTAAAAGATAACACTTAAATTCAATTAAAGGCAGCATTTCAAGGGCTTAGATCAGATCATTTAATATATGCATCTGTCTTGTCTGTCAGTAAAATAGCTCGCTTTATTTAATAATATAATTTAATAAGATTTCAGATTTAGTACCTCTTTTCACTTAGTTTTTTAAAGAAATATTTGCAACTATATATGTTCAAATATGCAATACTATGTATAGAAATTTAATATTAAAATTTCATGACATTTTTGTCCAGTAATTAGGAATATGTATTTGAGAATAAAAAACTGCTGACTCATTTGTCCATTCAAAAATTCATTATTCATTATTCACTATGTGCCATAATACTTTCTGCAGAAGTACAAGTTGGGCTGTAGAGATAAAAAGATGAAAATGACATGTTCCCTATTATCTTATGATCTGTTGGGAAAACAATGCAAAAAATATAAAAAGTTGAAATGCCACAAATAATTGTGAGAAATCAAAAAGGAAGGCTTCTAGAGGGGACAGAGGAACATAAAAAAACTTTAAAAATGAACATTTAAATACTAAGTATTAAAAAGGACTGGGTGGGCTGGTGGAATTTTCTTTGCTTTTGAAAGTCACGCTGTAGTGGACTTTTGTGAATTGTGTCCTCAGCACTAATACAGACCATTTTCAGCAATAGGTTTGGGTTGGTTGCCCATAGGCAGATCCAGGAATAGGCCCTGATTGGCTTAAGTATAATCTATACTCAAAAGACTGGTTCTGAAATGGGCACATGATAAAGATATGGCTGACGGGACTTTCAGAAGGGAAAAAGGGCTTCTCTTATCCTAGAGCTTCATAACAGGACTCTTTTTTTTATTTTTTAACTTGGACAAGGACCAGAAAGGATGAAACCATGGGAGCTGTCTGCAGCTATATTTCACCAGTGAGAAAAACACCTGCCTGAAAAGAGAATTAGCATTGAAGAGACTAAGCAGAAAAATGAAAACCAAGCCCTGGTGAATCCTGAATCAAGTCATGCTTCATGGTTATATGAGCAAACACATTCCTTTTATTGTAACCAGATTGAGTTGTATAATCTATATCTTGCAACCTAGAGAGTCCTAATATACCTATTTAAAAATTAATATCGATGAAATCTAGGGGAATGCATTTCTCTGATCGCCTCACCTCCATCATAACAAGCATGTTCAATGTTAACACAAATATCCCAAATGATATAATAAATGTTATAAAATATATCAACTATTACATGTTACACACAGAGTTGTGGCACAAAATGACTCTAGAGCAAATCTAAATGTAAATGCTTTGTAAATAAAGTTCAAACTTTATGTACCACTCTAAGGTGTGACTTAGTGCCCCACTTTCATACAGTTTTGTCTACTTTGAGCACAGAGAATCTGAGAAATGAACACATGATAGAATAAGCTAAGGGTAAAGCCCTGAGGAGGCTTTCTAAAACAAGAGACATAATGAATGAAAGTTACTTGGTGAGAAATGACACCGACTCTAAAGTATGACGATCAAATGAAAATTGAAGGGGGCAGGTAATCTATTCAACATCTAAATGACACTGGGAATGGAGAAGACAGAAAAAAAAAGTTAATTTTGGTTAATTCAGTAATCTGCCTTACCAAATAATCTGAAATCCATTTCTACATCTCTTTAAAATTGCTGTTTTTAAGCCAGGTGTGGTGGCTCACACCTGTAATCACAGCACTTTGGGAAGCCAAGGCGGGAGGATCCCTTGAACCTACGAATTCAAGAGCAGCCTGTGCAACATTGGGAGACCGCGTGTCTACAAATAAAAAGTTAGCCAAGCATGGTGGCACACACCTGTAGTTCCAGCTACTCAGGAGGCTGAGGTAGGAGGATGACGTGAAATCAGGAGTTAGAGATTGCAGTGAGCTATGACTGCACCACTGCACTCTAGCCTTGGCAACAGAGTGAGACTCTGTCTCAAAAAAAAAAAAATACTGTTTTTAAATTTTGAAATAATTACAGGTTCACATGCAGTTGCAGATATGGTACTGTGTTTACTTCACCCAGGTTCCCCCAATGCTTTCACCTTACATGCTTACAATATGAAAACCAGGGATTTGACATTAAAACAATGTATGTATAGCTCCATGGCATCTTATCACATGTAAATTTTTGTGATCATCATAGTCAAGATACAGAATTATTCTGTTACCCACAAGATCTCTGTTGTTGAAGCCCTGTACAGTCCACTTCCACCCTCTCATCTCCACCAAAAGAAGTTTCATGTAACAATATGTACTCTTGTACATATGTATCTATATATGTATCTATATGATAGTTCCATTTATTTTCTATTTAAATCTGGTCTAGTCTATTTCATTCCTGTAAAATGCTGTCTCTACCCTTTGAATCGATGTCATGGCCTATTAGTGGATCCTGATCCTTAATTTTAAAGGCAATGCAGTAAATCAATCTCAGGTTTTTGTTGGTGCGGGGACCTGACTTATGGTGAATGTGAATAACATCACAGTTGTTCATTTTTGGTGATCTCATGTTTGGTCCCACTCTTCCACAGCTTTCTCTAGGGTCCCTCCTTCACTTTCCAGATTTTAAACTCTCCTCAGATTACTTAACAGTCTCCAGATCCTAATTTTTTATTCCAACAAAAAGAAAATCAATTTGCAAAATATAATACCAATTTATTAATTCACTGAGATTTTTAATGAACCAATAGGGTTGTTTCGATCACCTCCTACTAAGATTTAAGAAAATGAAAATATGACTACAGGGTTGCATGGTAAACACAGAAACCAAAAAACACGTAGTGATGGTCTATAGTGGCTTAGTCGCCTTTCTCCTGTACAACTGAATAATCTACTTTTGTCCTCAAAGATCAATTCCTGCCCTCCGTTCTTCAGTATTGAAGAGCACTAACAAAATTGGTACTCTTCAGCCCTCCTTTTCTTGAAACCCAGACGGGGGGTAGGAAGATGGGGTGGTGTTAATTTAATCCTAACACCTGAAATTACTTCCCGGGCTTGCCCTAATTTTCTCAAATTCAATTCTGTGACGGTATCAAGATCACTTTCATCCATCAGAAAGGAGATAATAGTTTTAGGTTGGATTTTGTAAATATTCAGCAACATGAACACAACACCTTTTCTTATTCAGTGTGCGATTTTACTTTTGGCCCTTATTCTAGGGTGGGCCAAAGAACCAAGCAAAGAAGGCTCCGCTTCCACCTTTATTCCTATCACATACTACCTGGAAACACTCGGCCTTTTCTGGATAGGCCCAAGGTGGTTATTCACAAACCTCGGGTCTTTTGATCACTTTCTGGGATCTTAACAGTTGTGGAGATTATACTGAATGATCCCAAGTCCAGTTTGACATAACAAAAAATGTCCACCTTTCAGCTGGGTGGGTGCGGGGGAAGAAGGAAGAGCTTAGAATTTAAGTCCAAAGATGTGGAAACACCAGGCTCTTCCCCGTCCAGGCAGCTCATCAGAGCCTCGTTAGCTGCCTTAAAAGCCCATTTTATTTCCGCAGCGGGCCCGCTGGTGAAGGCAGAAGGCTCAGTCCGTCCGCCTCCACCTGCTGCCACGGCAGCGCGAACCGACCCCACGCAGCGGTGGCCACGAGCTGCCCAAGACCGGCTCGCCGCGCCCAGGCCCGCGTTGGTCGCCCCTCCGGGCCCCAGCGCCGGGTGCTCCGCCTCCCAAGGCCGGCGGCGGCATGGCGGCCAGGCAGATCTGGGCACGGACGGGTGCCGCGCTCTGCAGGCAACCTTCCGCCGCCCCGCCGCCAGCACCTCTCTGGGTAAGAGCTGGGTTCCGACAGCAGCTCAGCTTAACCCTCTGCCCTGCTAACGAGGGAAACTGCGGCGGCTCCGCGCCCAGCACGCCCGGTAGGCCGGAGAGAGCGGCGAGGCCTTCGGTGAGCGAAGAGTTAACCGCGGCGGAGCGACAGATCGCGGAGCTGCACGCTGCCGCCTGCGCGGTGAGACTCCCTCCTGCCCGCCCCGCCCCGCCGCGGTCGCCCCGGGCTCGGCGCGCCTGCGCATCCCGGGCCTCTCCGGACCCGGAGGCCGCCCGGCAGAGGCAAAGGTTGCTGGATACCGGTGCGGTCCTGCCTCGGGCGACACGCGCGCACGCACACGAACTTCCAGCCCCGACATTTTCGCGGGAAAACTGGCCACAGTTCGCGTTCCAGACAAAGGGTTTATTTACCCTGTATCTGTCTTGAGCATGAGTGTGATTTGTTTTCCGATCAGCGTCCGAGCTAAACTCCGGTCGCAGTGTGGGACCCACTACCACTCTTTTGTGGTGTATGTGTGTGTGTTGCGGAAGGGGGTGTTAAGGAATTGATGGAGAAGGTGGAGGGACTGAGAAGTCACAACAAAAATGTGTTGTGTGTTTTTCTGCATTGTCAGTTGAACACTTAGCAATCCAGTGATTCTTCGAGTGAAAAAAAAAAGACATTGACACATTTATTTTAATTTTTCCATTGCCTTCTTGTCCTTTCTCTTAACTCTTAACGGAGCAGAGGGAACTACAATCTGGCATTTGTAGACACTCAGCTGTTTTCTCCTGTTTTGCGGATTTGACAATTGTCTGTTAGTACCAGTATCTAAACTTCTCTCCCTTTACGCCTTCTAACACAGTCTGCGTGAGTTTAAAGGCAGCGTGGTTACCTTTACAAAAGAAACAGTGAGAAAAAAAGAGAAACTGACTATAATAAAGATAGAAAAGCAGTATGAAATGAACCCATTTAATAAGCTATGTGTGTGTGCCTCCAGTACTTGATGGGACTAATATTATATGGTATGACTTGAGCCAAAGGGGTAGAGAAGAAAATCCCGGAGGTTGCCTAAAATTGACTTATTTAAATAATGACAGTTAGTAGGCCCTGAGAATCCACTGTCGGTCTGACCCATTCAAGTGCTGAAACTGAATAAAGACTCATTAGGAAGTGACTGGCAGCTTTTGATTGTTCTTGTTTATGCTCTCCTTTTAAAAATAATGTATATAATTTGTTCTCATACTTCACAATATAGATATGGTGGATATTAAAGAAAAGTGTCATTCTCTTTAGAGCAAACACCAGTATCATGTGAAGAAATTTTCAATCAGTCTAGGGAAGGAAAGAAACTTTTTCTCACTCGGGAAATTCACACTTGTTTCATCAGTGTCAGTATCACAGGTTAAATGACTATCCAGGTGACCATAAGTAAGCCCAGTAAATAACAAGCTGCTTGTTTTTCTTTTTCGACAAATCTGAGCCCCCTCACTATGGTCCTTCTTCCAGCCTCAAAGCAGATAGCTCTCTTACCTTTCTCCGGGTACCGATGCGCATCACTGAGCATCTTGCTCTCCAGTCAAACTGTCAGCACCCTTGCCTCATCTTTGTCTGTGGCCACCATTACGTGAGGCTCATTTACTGAGGACAAATTAAGTTTGTGTGGGCAGCCAGCAAGCTCAGAGGTGCTCAATCAACATGGAAAGCTGTAGAGCAGGCGCATGCGCAGGAGCAATCTGTTAGGCTTCCAGGTTGCCAGATAATTGCCCTCAGAAGACTCCTAGAAGCTATGAAAAGTAAAAAGAAGCCTGCTACAGAGTTCCTAGTGTTTTTTTGTTTTTCTTCCAAGTCTCCAAACACGAGCTTCGTAAATAAATAAAGAAGTGAGGTCCTGACAATCGGTCATTCTAAGGTAGTGCTGAGTGCTCCTGATTTCATGTAATCTGCTTCTGTGGTCTCCCTGGACTTGGGAAGTCTCTCTCAGACCAGCCTTGGGACTTGCTCGGATTTCTGCTGCCCTGCCCTGCTCTAGCTTTGCTGGGATGCCTTAGAGTGAGGCTAGATTTCAACTGTACCTGTCCTTTTGCTACACACTTTTTTCATGAAACATATTGGGTTAAAACCTCAACCAGAATAAAATATTCTGCCATTAAATGAGACACTGAAGAAGTTGTTGGTGGTTCATACAAAAATGTGTTTGTCAGAAGACATGCAAGTTTCATGTGTATTTTAATGAAAAAAAAAAAAACTCTGTACAAGATTGATGCACTGAGTTACTGCGTGGTAAAAAGGTTATACAAAAAGTCCATGGGAACGTTCCTCTACAAAAACCCAAGGCTAAGTAATATCACCCAAAAGACCCAAATCCACAGAAAAGGTTATGTTATTTACTTTTCCCTTCCCACAAAGTACTTGAGACACCGTTTTAAGTCATGTTTGAATGTAGATAGAATATACTTCCTTGACATTTGAAATAGTACAATAAAAGTTTCTTTTGATCAAACTTGTGAAACTGTGAGTGTTAATATGTTAAAACAATACTTTTTTCACTTAAAAATACAACTAATAACACACCAGCAAAAAAAAATAGTATAAAATGTGCAATGAAGTAACACATGAAGGTAAAGAAAGTGTTCAATAATAGCAAAGGTAATACTTTTCTATAAGGACCGTTGGTTTTGATTAGTGCCTTTTCTGTAAGTTTAAATCATTATCCACATATTTTAAATACTGAAATTCCAACTGCAACTTCTGAGTGAAAGTTCATTTTCAGCCTCTTAAGCTCTTAAAATCATTTAAATCACCTGTTATTAAGCTTGTTACCTAGAAACCAAATGAAAAATATCAGAGCAGTGGCTACATAGTTATTAGGTACAGAGGAGTTCTTGTTTTTCCATCAACTTCTCATTTTTCTCAAACTGTATATTTTCTCCTTATGTCACATAAAGTTGGATTGTGTATAATGCTGGAGTGCATTTGGTCTTTAATTGCAAGTGCCACTAAAACTGCTGGGAAGAAGTTTAATATTGTTTAAAATTTTTCTGCAGTATTTTATGTGTAGACATTATGGTGAAGAGATATGATGAATATTGAGATTAATGAATTGTTTCATTTTATTGCACTTCAGGCTGGCCAGCTAAACTATGTGGATCCAGCTACTGGCTATGTGGTGCTCACACAGATTGCCCACTTGCAAAGAGGTGAATGTTGTGGCTCTGCTTGCAGACATGTGAGTAGCAATTCTTTCATTACAGCAGCAGTTTGCGGTGCTTCTGTAACTTCGTAAATACCTATTATTTGAACAACAAGTCAAATAAAAAACCAAATAGACCTGGAGTGAACTTTTCACAAGCTACTTTAGCCAACGACAATGAAGTCCTTAGTACCAACATAGGACTTTTAAAGTTAATGGAATTTTGTAAAGTTTCACTGTGAGCATCAGTTCCTTGAAATGCTGTGATTTGAAATTCATGGGAGCTCTTTATTACAAGGAAACTTTTCATGGGGTTTCAAATAAGTTGTTTTCATTAGGCAAGTACAAAGAGGGCAGGAAAAGAAATCTAGAATGTTGCAGACGAGATCCCTCTTCTTTATTAGTTGAATAAATAGAAACTCGCCCAGCATTGAGAGGTAGGTTTCCTTCAGATAATGATTTTTTCTTTTCTTCTTTCCTTCCTTCCCTCCCTCCCTTTTTTCCTGTCTTCTTTCCATCTCTCTCTCTCTCATTCTGTTCCCCACCCCCCGCCACCACCTTCCTCTCTCTGGTCCTTTCTGTGGCTCTTTTCCAGTCTGTGTTTGAAATAACTGTGAAACTAGATTATACTGCATGTAGTGCCTGTACATTTCCTAAAATGTTTATTTCAATAGATACCTCTCTATGTTCACTAATTAAGATAAACAAACTTCTCCTTCCTTATTATAAGCAAAAAATAAATGGGAATGAATCCTTCACTATTACTTTTTAAAGGCATAGTAGTGAGGTAAATTGTTATAGGGTCAAGATTATAAACAGTAACAACCTCTGTTTACAGAACACTTTGTATGTTTTGGTGCAAGAAGGTGTAATTTCCTTTAACTAGCCACTCTATAATTAAAGAATAGACACTAAATGCATGTATTAACTGTAGCCAGGATTAAAAATTAAACCTTCCGTTTTATGTATGTTCCTGTGCCCTTAGCTGTTTCTAATCAAATGCATAAGAGCTTTTTGTAAATTGAGGATTTGAGGATTTTCTAAAAGTGGATTTTTTGACAGTAAAATTCTTAAATTTGGAAGGATGAATTTAGGAAATGGTTCTTGGACCCTAATTAGGATCATTTGCCTGAGGTTGCCAATATTTTTCTCTTAGTCTGCAGGACCTGATAGTTCAAATGATCTATATAAAATTGTTAACAGTCTCTTTTTGTCACCATGAGAAGTGTGCTTTTTCAAGATGATTGTTAAATAATTTAATAATAATTTGTTTTATTTCTTCTGCAGTGTCCATATGGTCAAGTCAATGTTAAAGATCCATCTAAAAAGAAGCAATTCAATTCATATTTTTATGTTTGACAACAATTTCATCTCTGTTCCCTAACTGTGCTTGTATTTTTTAAAAAATAAAGCCCTAATTCAGAATTGCTGGATTATTAGTACTTGAACACTAGTTTAATCCTACATACATATATTAAAAGAACATCAATAAAATGAAAAAGCTAACAAATGTTTGTGTGTTTCTGAAATGGCACATTGATAGTTATTTTCCTTTCTTTTTGCTTCATTATCAGACACATATGTTGAAGAAAAATAATGGCTGTTCCATTAAATAAATAGTAGCAATCGGGTCACATTAGTAGCTCTTGGTTTTTCTTAGCCTCCATTCTCCTACTGTTTTCTCATCAGTGTTAGCAATCCCAGGGAGGTTGCTGGCAAATAGAAGAGTTTTGATATATTCTTCATTTTATTTATATCTTGAGCTATACGGAGATTGATATAATATATCGTGCAGCATATGAATGCCCAAGAAGTGCCATCCTGCATCAAGAAATGCTCTCATCTTCCATCTGTTCTTTAAATAAAAACTTTAAATCATTTTGACTTGAGGGTCAGGCAGCTGAAGATATGTCACTTAGACCATCCTTTCTTTTCTCCCCCACCCTTTCCTCCTGTATTTCTTTTGGCACTTCCTAGGCAAATCTATCTTTGAACATTTTATTAGCTGTACACTTATTTCATTCACCACGGTGATGCCCCTGGGCATCAGTCTCCAGCCTGAGTCAGGAGCTTACAGGAGCTTCTTTCCACACCTTGTCTGCTTCTTATGAGGACAGCAGTCCCCAAGAAACCCTTTGCTAACCAGTTGCGCTACTCAGAAAAATGAGGGTGCTTCCCACTTGGAAGACTGACTTTGCCCAGAGCTGACTCCCAGCCTTCCCTCAGTGGAATCTGAAAGGTTCTCAGACATCTCGGGGGTCTGCCTCAGGTTCTGCCTGTGGCCCAAATAAGAGCTTTAGAAATCTTAAGCAAACAAAAGGTTTTGGTACTTTCTCCCACATTCAATTCAAAATAAAAGCCATTTTTAACCGTGAAATGAGCGAGCAGAAGCCCAATAAAGCTCTAATTTTCCTCCTGATTATGTCTTTTATTTTTAAATGTCAACTATTAAAATGTCTCCCCAAATTGTTGGCTTTTTTGGTGCCCTACTTTTGCTGGTGCTCTAACCGTGGTGCCCTAAGTAACACTGCCCATGAGCCCTGAGAGGTAACAGCAGGATGTAAAAGAGTAGTGTCTGTGGACTGGTACTGTCCTATCTGGAAATTGCTTTCAGAGGAGTAGGAGAAGGTGATCAGCATTGTGATAATTGAAGCAGTTTTCCAGAAAAGCATAGGGATTCCTGGGAGCCAGTTTCCTTTCCATTTTTTGGTCAAGAAGCAACCAGCTATTTCCATGTTTTCTGCTCCATTCTGTGTGTGGGATAGATAGTGTTTCTTTAGCAGCCCCCTCCCCCCGCAAGAGAGTAGAGTCTAAAATGTCATCTTTCTGGAGAATGGTGGAACGAAGAAAGGAAATTCATTTTGAAAAGGGGTCTGAGGTAAGACTGTTCTGAGAAAGCCCCTTAGCAGGTAGAAAGATGCCTCCTTCCTACCCGCAGCTCTTGCCTCTTCCCAGTGCACTTCCTGTAGTAGGAAACTGGCTGAAAAAGAAAGGATGTTTGTCACGGAGGACCCTGATGTGGGACGTTCGTAATTCTTATCCGCAATTCTTCCTGGCAGAACTTCAAGCCTTGAGGGCAAGAACAGCAAAGGAGCCGCTGGAGGGCTGCGGCGGGGACTAGGGAAGAGAGATGCTTATAGTCTTCCGTGCTCCTGGAGCCAGAAGGAGGGCTGAAGTTTGCTGTAGTTCTAGAGGAATGCATGCGAACTACACGTTAGAGGTGGCAGCGGGGGCGAGTGCTCCCACATTAAATAAAATACGGCCACATAAATGAGTCTCCCTGTAAGAGCTTTAAGCTATATTGTATTTGCACATTGTAAAGTAAAATTCAGGTTTCTTATTAGGTGTGTGTATACAAACACATGTGGATGCCAAGAAATAGAGACGTACATAGAGACTTTAGAGTTTAAATCAACTCTGGTGCTGCTTCACTTTCAAGGTTTCTGGAGACTCCTTCTGCCCCAGGGTGCAATAAATCAAGGGAAAATGATTTTTAGATTGTTTCGTATGTGAAACGACCCAACGGAAACTGGAGAATCTTGTGAGGGTTGCCGGGGTGGGGTGTGAAGACAGATTCCTGCAGCGTTGATTGTCGTGGCAGGTGGATCATGATGCACACTCCTGTCTCTTCAAGCAGCAGCACTGCCCCCACTGTTTATTCAGAGCAGGGAAGAGAAGGGCTTTTATTTTTTTCAAGTAAAATTTAAGGTTCTCAAACAGGGTGTGTTTGAAACAGACAGCGCCCTGAGAAGTGGAGGCGCTCTCTGGGCCTGGCGCAGGTCTTTGTTCCAGCGCAGCACCCCTTCTCCAAAGGCACTGGCAAAGTCTATTCCGCACACACCGTTACACTGTCAGAAATCTGCGGATCTTAGATTTGTCTCCAGACAAGGCTGGAGAAGAGAGCTCAGTACCAGACAAATGGCAATTGGCATGTTGCCTTCCTATGAGCACTTTGAGATCCCACAGCCCCTGGCTAGTGCAAAAGGAACCTCGCCCTCCACTCCTTGCTGACACCTGCCATTTCATCTTTTCTAACATTCAAGCCATAGCTTGAGTTTGTGGATTGGATGTCTGTGGTGGAGAAGTGAAAAATCGGTGCTATTTTTTCATTATCATGCAAAAATTAAGACATAATCCTGGATACCAAAACTATCCCCTTCCATCATTAAAAAAGTAAGATATTTAAGTCGGGGGTGGAGGGCAGAGAAAGTCTACATCCTTTTTGCGAGTCTCTGTGAAGAGCCTGATTTCTGAGAAAAAGGTTGGGGAAGAACACGCAGCTGTCTTTAGCCAGAGACTGAGCTATCCCTGGAATGTCCAGCGTACCCTGGACCTCTGGATGCTCTGATGTGTGCTGGGGTGCCCAGGGCACTGGGTTGACCTCTGTCCCCACAAACAGCTTCGAGGTTGGGCTCATGACACAAAACGCACAGATTCACGGCTTTCCTTCCTGACACTGCAGGCATAAAAGACAGTGTTAATCAAAGAATCATGGACTCTAGAGGAATTGGAAGATCCTTAACGACCACATCCTTCTAGCAGAAATTTGTATTCTAAAGTGTGAGCTTTGGTGCGCGTTTCAGTGTGCGTGCGCCTACGTGTGTGTGTGTGTGTGTTTGTGTGTATAGAATGCATGTCGTTACCAAATACCTAGAACGGTATTGGACCGCAAAGAGGTTAAACCCGGTTGCTTTCGACAGGAATGAGTTGAAAGCACCCAAGCGTTTTCGGGTGGGTATCGCCGTCCATCCATTCGATGGCCTCGCTGATGAGCATAGAAGATGAACCCGGGAGGACTGTCCCTTCCTGGCTGCGAAACCTGACCGATATAGGGGAGATTCTAGAAGAAAGAGCTAAGGAGGCCAGGGCGGAAAGAGGAAAGTCAGGTGTAGGGGAGATTAAAAGGTAAACTGGTGGGGCTGACCGGGCTGGTGGGACTAGTTAGCGAAGCCAAGTGTTTGGGTAGGAACAGAGATCTTGTAGGAGGTGCTCAGAGCTACATTTCGGGATTTGGGATGAAAAGAGAAAGCCAGGGGGTTCGCCGCTCCTGGTTTGTTCCTTACCGACCCTAAACTGTATGGCGGAGCTTGTGGGGCAGGGGGGGAGGCGGCATCCACTCCCAAGTGCCCCACATGCAGCAGCAATCCCACGCGGTTTTCGCAAGCGGCTGGGAGGCAAGCGGGCGTCCCCCCACCCCGCCCACTGCGCCCTGGACCCACGCCACGCACGGCCAAGGAGTAGCTATGGTGGCACGTGGAGGAGGGGCGGGTAGGCAGGGCGGCACCATCCCCATCCCCTAGCCGGGTCCCGGGAGGAAGAGATGCCTCGGCTCTCTCGTTGACCCGGCCTCGAACGCCGACCTCGAGCGCAGAATACTCCCGAGTGCTGGGTTCCTGATACCCAGCCCGGGAGCGAGGGGAGTGAAGGAGGGACCGGGAGAGGAAGGCGGGGACGCGGTGGGTGAACAATCAATGGCTTAGCCTAGTTTCCCCGCAGGAGCTACCGCCCATTCACCGTCTATGCAAGCACCAGCTGGCGGCAGCATCTTTTAGGTACAAGCTGCAGGGAGGCAAAAGCTGGCTGGGGGGCCGGGAGCCCAGGGCACGCCGCGGGACTCCAGTCCCCCTGCTGCGTCCCAGCCTCAAGACGCTCTGGGCTTTATGAGGTTCAGTTACCGCCGAGTCCTCCATTAACACCTCCTCTGATTATTGAGAGGCTGGAAGGGCTGAACGCAACCTCAGAGCGTTTCTCTGGGCACCGGCCCGCGTCTGTGCCCTCTGCCCACCCCTTCCTCCTCCCCCTCCCGATTTGGAAGCATAAACAGAAAATAAAAGACAGGTGGAGAGAGCTAAGGGTCAGAGGTGAGGGAAACAGATCAACTCCAACGGGGTGGGGGAGAGAGAGAAGGGAGAAATTAATTTTCATCCAACGCTTTATTAATTTATTTGGATTAACAGGGGGACCCTCAGCGAGACGCAGGGACTGGCCCGCACCTCTGGCCGCCGCCTCCCGCCGAGAACCGAGTTCTAGTGGGGGAAACGTCTGACATCTGGACATCAAGGTAAGACCCTGATGGAGATATTTTAGTCGGAGCAGTTTTCTGCCCTCGGAGTGCGCCCGGACGCCCGGGAGGTTCAGGGACGTCTTGGGAGCCTACCGGAGGAAGGCCCGGCTTTGCTCCAAGCCGCGTCCCTACCTGAGGTCTCCACGGGAGGAGCGGTTTGGACGCGCCCCACCGGATGGGAGGAGGTGCTTGGGGAAGCCGGGCCGTACCGCCGGTCTGACGCCCGGCTTTTCTCTGTCAGTGCAACCACCATTACGGCGTGATCCACTCCTTTTCCTCTAAGAATGCTGAACGGTACCACTCTAGAGGCAGGTGAGTTATGTGCCAGGTTCCTTCTGATGTTCTCTGCCCCTTGGGCCAGTGCGTATACCATGTGAGTGTGTGTGCGTGTGTGTGCGCCTTCGTTGGGTGGAACGAAGAGGAGTGTGTGTTTGTCTTAAAAATTAAACCGCGCTTCGTAGGCTCAAAAATACACATTCTCTTTCAGAGTCTCCTGATAGGACTCCTGAAACCCTCCTTTTGCCTTTCTCTGACTGTCTTTGACTTTCCTCAGGATCAGTGTCCGGGGCGCCAGGCAGAGGTCCTGGTTCCACTGATCCTCCAGTAGTCAGTGGCTCCAGGGACGCGCTCCTGACCCTCCGGGGAGCTGCTGGGGGTGTCTCTTTCTTGGAAGGGATGGAAGGGGGGCCGAGAAGACACTGCTTCTCACACGTGTAGGGGTTAACTGGAAACTGGCTTCACCCACATTTTTTTGTTGTTGTTCAGTCCTAACCCAGCGCAGCCGTTTCTGCGCCTGATCTCAGCGGACGCAGTGCGGGACTTCTCCCTTTATTTCTGCAGAGCTGAGGGCAGGCGGCGCAACAAATCTCAGGTAAAAGAGCATCAGATTTCAGAAAAGCTGTATTCTAGACTTGGCGCAGGCCCCTTTCGGGAGAAGAGCCCAGGGGCTATAGAGGACAGAGGTTTGAAGGAAGCAAAAGCTGGCGAGAGGTTTTTTTTTTTGTCGCGAAGGGTGAGGGTAGGTAGAGAACGCGCGAAAGGGCAGGGCCTTGGACGGGAAGTACCGCCCAGCGAAAGGCTGGCAAGGGTGCGCAGCCGGAGCGTGGCCTCGGGTCCCCCTTTCCAGGCAGCCGAACTCCCCCTATCCCAGCTCTGCTTGGCTGACTCCCATTTGTCTTGAGGGAGGATCCCCTAGTAGGACTGAATCAGAAGTGCGCCCGTGCAGCAGCCCCAGTATGGATCTGCCAACCTCAGTGTAGGGGGAAATTTTCCACATGGAGTATCTCAGTCTCCACTGTCTGGAGAAAGGCCCCAGCGTGTCCCGGCAATCCGCTCACCTTCCATCCAGCGCAGCCCGGGCATCCAGGGCCAGGTGGCGCGGCACTGAACGCATGGTTCCCAGCCTCAGGCTGACGCTGACGTTTCACTGGGCCTTGGGTGCTCAGGACAGTGCCAGACGCTGGATACTGTTTTAAGAGCCGCGCCTTTCAAACCAAAGGGGCTCCTTAACCAGCTTAACAGGGTCTGGAGGAAAGGTAACGCCTCCTTCTTAAAGGGCAAACTTAGAGGCACAGAATCATGGCCTCCAAAATTCAGGTAGAGAGAGACCTTAAGTCACCTTTGCTCTCAAAATATGCACATTTGTTGGGTTACTTCTTCCCTCTCAACCCTAACTGTTCTGTGAGTTTAATTTCCCTTTCCTCCCCCCTAGGGAATTCTACTGGGCTCGGTCGGGTTCTTTGCCCATGTAGACCCACCTGAGCCCGCGACAAGGGCGCTGTAGCCTTTTTGACCTTCATAGAGATTCTAAGATCCCGAACTCTCAGTTCCAACTATTATGCTCCACTATAGTCCGGCCGTCCACTTTCCTAAAAGCGGCAACAGTAGCGGGATGGGTGCTGTCAGAATAGAAAGGAAAGAAAGCTTAGTGGACTGCCTGTGCTCAATTGTGAGGGAGAGCAGTGCTGGTCAAGGGACCTGCCCCATTATACCTGGTAGAACTTTGAATTTAGAGGAGACTTAAGATCTTATCCCCGATGCAGGCTAGAGAGAACCACATGCACCTGTCCCTCAGCTCAGGAACTGAAAAAATGAACACTGTAATTTTTATGGAACACTTGCGGGCCATTCAGACTACAGCTGGGAGAAGGGGGAACATTTTTTTTTTTTTTTGTCCCCAGCCACCGGGCCTCAGCCCCTCTGCTGGAGAGGTGAAAGAAGGCAGAGGTACAAAGATGCTCTCCTTATTTAAAGTGCTTATTTAAAGTCCTTTGAGAATGAGGAGCGGGGAGCTCTTAGGCAATCTTTCTTGGGGGCTCCAAGACAAAAAGAGTAGAAAACCCAGGGTCACACACCCAATTCGAGGGCATTCCTTCCCACCCTTCCTGGGCTTCCTCCTTAGGAACTGTGAGAGAAGGCAGGGCTGGACCCATGGGGACCTATTTCCGCAGAGCTAACAAGGACCTCCCAAACTCCAGCTGACCCCCACCCCACCCCCAGCTTTCTCCAGACTTCCTGCGTTCACTGAGAAGGAAGAATCCTGGCAGTTTGCTTCTTTACAGGAAGTAGCAAATGCCACTGGATGCAGGAACTTATAACCTGAGTTTTATAAGAGCAGGAATAGCTAGGATTCAACTTGGAAACTGATTGCAGAAGGTGTTCTGCCTTGCCTGTACCTAGATGATTAACAAACTTGCGTGGAATAGAAGAATGAATGGATGATTGGAGGGCTTACAAAACCTCTGTGTTTGGCTTCCCTGGAGACTCTGTAAAGTTCTGGCTTTTTCCTGGAGTTGTTTAACTTTCCCTGCATGCAGTCTCCAAAGTTTTATCTCTTGCAAGGAAGCAGTGGTATTCTTGGGTTCTTCATTGTTGATTTTGCTGAGCAGGGGCAATATGCAACAAGAACCAAACCTAATTTCAAACACCCCCATTTGGGGGTTGGGAGAGGTTTTAGCACAGAAACTAGACAAAGTAGGTTGAAGTCCTGTATTTACTTTTTGCTTGGAGCTTCCTTGGGTGAATTGACTGAGGGGACTTCTCAGAGACTCCTCCTCCTCCTCCTCTTTCTCCCTCTCCTCCTCCAGCTCTGAGCCAGTTTAGCCTCTGACTTGTGTGAAGGCAATCTGCCCCTTTGTGAGAGGACCTGCTGTCTCTGAAAGGACTGCTGCCCCCAGCCCCTCCTCAGGGCCCTTCTTGTGTGCACGTGGGTTTGAAAAGCTCATTGATTCCCATCCAAAGGGGCTAATTACATTACTTACAGTAAATAGTAGCCCTGCTGTCAGGTATAGCTGCCAAAGTAAGGAGGAGGGGGATGTCTCCAGCTTAGTTCACTTGATTGGCTTCATTTTTGTGTGAAATTGTGTTTTATGAGCTGCATTTTGGCACCCGGAGGATCTAAACTGCGTCCAGTCTGCAAATAACATTATTTTTGACCCTGAGAAAAAAGGAGGGGAAGCAGTAGTGTCTTGAGTTTCATGGAAGAGGTCACTCCAGGAGCCTCAGAAGACAACGCTTTGGGACAGGAAGTCAGGCTGCTGCACCAGGGGTCGTTTCCTCCCTCGCTTTATTTCTGCCTTCCTTCCTTCCCCTTCTTCTCATCCTCTCACTTATTTTTTTCTTTCCTTCTTCCCTCTCTCCCTCTCTCCCTGGCTTTTCTCCCTTCGTCTTTCTAGCTTTGGCCACAGTTCCCGGTCGGGCTCCCCCGGGCGGAGGGAAGCGGGTCTGCGGCCGGGCGGCTCTTGTGAGGTATCTAGGATGTGCCAGGACACAGGCACCGCAGTCCTGGGAAAGGCGGCGGGAAGTAGTGGGGAGCGCAGGCTGACGAAGGGGACGGAAGGAACAGAGAGCGGCCGGCGCGTCCTCCTCTCTGGGTAAAGCCGCGTTGGTTCCTGCCGCAGCGCTGTGCTTCGGACTCCTAGGGGGCCTCTGGCCGTTTGAATGAATCGACAATATCAGAGTATTGTGGACACTTTTTAATCGGGCCGGGGAGGGGCCGCCGCTGCCGAGAACAGAGGGCGATAGAACAATCCCACCTCTTGTGAGGAGCAGGTCTGCCATTCTGCTTGTCAGTTCTCACCTTCCCTTCCTCCACGGCAAAGAGTCCCTTTCACACCCTTCTGAGTGGGCGGGTGCGCCCAGTTTTACAAGTCCTCTGTCCTGCCAGGGTAGTGGGAGCAGCACGCGATGGGGCTAGCGCCCAGTCCTGCGGGGGCAGGAGCCAAGCTCCCGGGAGTCCGCAAGTCGCTTCCCATATTGGCAAGCTTCAAATGAGACATTAGAATCTCCGGCAGCCTTCCTTCAAACCTGAACCGGGGAAGAGAATAAGCCGCCCTATGGCCAAGGCGCAATTGCGTACCCGTGTGTACAGGTCCATGCCCTGTCCCCTACACTCTAATTTTCTCAAAGAAAATTGTTTTGCCAAAAGTAACCCTGAGAAATGCAGACGCTCCAAACGCCCTCTCCACTTCGGATGAAGCCAGCATCTAGTAGGGTCTCCGGCCCTCAAGAAGGTGAGGCAAAGAGATGAATTGTCAGACAGCTGCTTTTAAAAGTGGATTGAGGAAGATGGGATGGGGAGGAGAGGAACCAGCATTATCTCCACCTCAGTAAATTGCTTACATTTCTGCTCAATATTTATGCATTTCGGGTGACAGTCCTGCAGGCTGGGGATGAAAAAGTCCACAAGGAGGAAATCCAAAGTTTGAAGTTGATATTCTGTGTGTCCTGAGCCAAGGTCTGATCTTGAACTCGGATCAAATAGGCGGGTTCTAGGCCTTCTGCAACAGGGCGGGGACAACAAGAGCTCCTTTTCCCCTTTAAAACATGACTGCTGGGAACTCTTGGAAGGATGTGTGTGTGTGTGTGTGTGTGTGTGCGCGCGCGCGCGTGTGTGTTTTGTGGGGAGGTAAATGCCCCCTCCTCCTGCCTCCCCGCTCTCTATCCCCCCACCCCTTTGTAATGTTTGTCCTGCTTGCCCATCACCAGGGGGTTGAGAGGAGTATGACAGGTCTTTGTTGTCTGAATAAAAATCCGTGGCAGCTCCGGGGAGAGAACTCCTCCTACTAAATTATCAAAAATGGGCTGGCTTTAGTCTCTTAACAAATTGGACACAGCTCAGGCAGGAGCAGTCCCCAACCCAATCTACAGGCACTGGGAACTTGCAAGCAGCCAGGGAACGCTGAAAATAGCACGTCTTTTTCTTTCTTTGTGTTCAAAACTATTTTCTTTCTTCACCAGATTTTGTTTTCCTCCCCCCGCTGCAGTTGTTTCCCATTAGTAACTCGATCTCTCAGAGCAGTAAGATTCGCCTTCTACGCCTCTTTTTCCCTCCGCCCGAATTGTTTGTTTTCTGCACATCTCCTTCAGGGAGCCGCTGAGGCTTCCCCCCAACTCTTCCCAGTTCTTTTTGCTTCCCCTCGGCCCCCCAAGCAGACCGATTTCCACTCCGTCTGTTTCTTCTCCTCCTTTCTCTCCCTCTTTCCCTCCATCCTCGAGCGTCTCTGCGCTCCTACAGGGCAGCCCTCTCTGGTCCCTTGCCTCCTTCACTCGGATGAGCTGAAAGCCCCGGGCGTGTGTATATGGAAATAGTGGGGTGCCGAGCAGAAGACAACTCGTGTCCTTTCCGCCCCCCAGCCATGCTCTTTCACGGGATCTCCGGAGGCCACATCCAAGGCATCATGGAGGAGATGGAGCGCAGATCCAAGACTGAGGCCCGTCTGGCCAAAGGCGCCCAGCTCAACGGCCGCGACGCGGTAAGGAAGGGCTCCGCCGCGGCGGTAGCCGGGCACCCCTGCGCCCTCTGTTAAACCAAGCCGACTCCCTGGCCGGTGGAGAACGGGGGCGGCGGGTCGTAGAGACGTCCGCTTGAGGGTGGCGGGTGAGTTTTCTCCCGTCCACCTATGCCTACAGGGCTAAGAAACGGTCGTTTTTCTGAATCGAAATGTCTGCAGCTGGCTATCCTCTGTCGCAGCTGATTCCGAAAGAGCAGGGAGAGGAACTGGGAGGAGGTGGGGTGGGAGGTGGTGGCATTCTCTTCTACAGACCTCAAGGTTCCCTTGATTCCGGGGCAGGCGTCTCCCCGGCGAGGATCCGCAGCTCCGAGGGCAAGCTGGGC
Source organism: Pan paniscus (assembly GCF_029289425.2). NCBI lineage: Eukaryota > Metazoa > Chordata > Mammalia > Primates > Hominidae > Pan > Pan paniscus. The sequence continues at coordinate 51,471,283 of NC_073249.2, read as the reverse complement.
GCAAGCAATAGGAGGACGGCGCGCTGCCGAGGCGTCCGAGCCAAGCAGGAGCCCAGGTGGCCTTAGTCTCTGGGCCTGATGACCGGACCTGTGGAGTAGATTCGGACGCGACTGGGTCATTTCCAGTTCTCTAGACGCTCGGGGCTTGGGACCCCTAACCGAGAGAATCTCAGGGTTTCTGGCATCCCGACTCAGTCCCTCTAAGGAGACAGCACTACGTTTAGCGCCAGGACCGGGCGGGTGTCATGTGTAGGGGGAAATCAAATAAAACATACGGAGGAGCGCGGCACCCAGTCGAAACGCATGAACTTTATAACCAACCCTTAAACAAGCTAATCAACTACCACTGTTTCTACTATCCATAATAATAAAGTCATGTCCTCTTAATAAAGAAAACTAATTACTTATCTAAGCGCTTCCCTTTCCAGATTACTAACGGGGGGGGGGGGGACTACAGAAGTCTCCGGAAATTATTTCGGCCAAACATAGCTGTGTAGATCCTTTGGTACCACAGTAGGACTTGTAGCCCAAACTAATCAGGAGACTGCTCTAGCCCTTATCAGCTGGGTTTTGGGTCCGGCCAAGTAGCCCAACTGGTGAACGTGTCTATATTTGTAACACTCATTCAGTGCCGGGGCCCCTGGTCGGAGTAAAGGGCTAAACTTTACTTTTTCAGGCCCGCTGAAGTTTCGTGGGGAAGATCAACCCATTTCTGCTAGTCGTGAGGGAAATGTCCGGAGGTTAACTCCTTTTCCCTTTTTCTGGTCATCACTTTTAAAAACAAATAGTAGCAACCCAAACCCAAATTTTGCAGCGGGGCTGGGCTCCTCAAGGTGGGGCCACTGGGGCATCCCGAGTCGGGTCAGTGGGACCCAGAGGGAAGCATAACTTGGGCACTAAACAGATTTTCAAGACAAAGGTCTCAGTACGCCTGTTGATGCTAGGGAAAGAGGGGACTGTATAGAGCGGGCTGGACAGCGGACCCTCTTTGGGAACAGCCACTTTACACATTTATTGGGAACGGGACCAATAGCCCTGAAAATTAGGGAACAGCAGGGTCTGCCAAATATATCTCAATCAAAACAAAGTCGACCAAATTATGAGCACAGGTCCAATAATCTCCCCTTTGCTTTTGATTTCAATGCTGCTTATAAGAATTTAGAGAAATCGAACTGTAATATTTTTTGTTTAAAAATAACCTGTGCTCGTTGAAATTTCCTTTTCACTCCCCTATCATTTCTGTTGTTTTATTTTGTGTGCGTCGAAAACCACAATTTTTAGCTTGTAATTATTTGAATTCGGAAACGATCACCAAACTGTAGTCAATATTCTCCTAGTCCTTTTTAAGCAAGGCTCCGGATGGCTGGGATGTCTTTAGGTTAATCGTCCCGGGAGGACCCGAACGCCGGTTCAGGCAGACACGGAAGAAAGCAAGCGGGCCGCAAAGAGAGAAATCACAAATGTTTCCCCTGACTTTTGCCTTTGTGCAGTGGACCCTGGCCCCTGCCGCTCTCCCTGCACACCCTGGGCTTGGTCTGCCTGGGGGAGAACCCCGCGTCGTGCGGCTACACCGCGCGCCCTCCTCAGCCTTGTGGTGTGCTTTCTTTGCAGGGCATGCCCCCGCTCAGCCCGGAGAAGCCCGCCCTGTGCGCCGGCTGCGGGGGCAAGATCTCGGACAGGTACTATCTGCTGGCTGTGGACAAACAGTGGCATCTGAGATGCCTGAAGTGCTGTGAATGTAAGCTGGCCCTCGAGTCCGAGCTCACCTGCTTTGCCAAGGACGGTAGCATTTACTGCAAGGAGGATTACTACAGGTACTCCCCTACACCCCCACTTCCTACGCCCGAGTACACCTGGAGGGGCCATCTGCCTGAGCCCGGAATCCCCTCTCCGTCCCCTACTTTTTGCCCCATTCCGGGTGCGGTTATCATTTCGGAGACCAGGGAAACCCACTGCATATGCCTTCAAGCTGTAATCTCCCTGACCGACGGTGAGGGTGGGTGGGAGGGACATTAAAAGTCTAGAGCTTTATCAGCGAATACCACGCACTCCCATCACTTCTCAGCTTGGCTGGCGGAACTTGGGGAAATCTGGGGAAGAGTAAATGGACGTGGTCTCCGTCTACCGAGACTTGATTGGGTGTTTGTTTTCCGCTTGCTACGAATTGGGCAAGTTCTGCGCCTTGAAACTGAACTAGTGGCTCGGGCAGCAGCAACAGAGTGTTAGGTTTTCGCAGGTGGCAGGAGACTCTGTAAATGACTATGAAAAGGAATAAATGCCATTGCCAAAACCCAAGCCACTCAGTTCCGGGTTCCTTTTATCGCTAGTTACAACCATGCCCGCCAGATTGGAGAAAACTCAGCAGCAGGCGTCTTTATTGATTCTTCTCAGTTATATTTCTGGATTGGGAAAGACAGGACTAAGTGCAGGTGACCTAGTTCCGCTCTCAGCCCAAGCAAGATAAGTGGTTAAAAAAATAATAACCTTTCCTTTACAAAATGGTCATTTTCCAGGACTGTGTCCGCATGCTTTCCCACACCCGCGCACATCCAGGAATAATTATATCTTCTTTCATTCATATGTTTTGTAATTGATTAAGTGTTTTCACTTGGCATGGCAATTTAATATTCTAGTACTGTGAGTTAGCTAGTGCTAACTAGTGGTTTGCTTTTTTAAATTTTTAAAAATGTTTTAAATTTTCACTTTACAGAGAAGAAAACTAAGCCTTAGTTGCCCGATTCTTCTGACTTTAATGTAAAGATCCTTTGTCTTGGTTTATCAGAAAAGGTCGATGAGCAAATAAAATAAATGCCTACTCTCCTGTCCCCCTGGAACCCTCCCAGGTCCCAGTCTCAGGCCACTGCAGACCAAACCCAGGTGTCGCGGGTGGGATATGGCTCTGCCTTGCTTCAACTAGCGCCCTGACTCAACTGTTTCCTTCCAGAAGGTTCTCTGTGCAGAGATGTGCCCGCTGCCACCTTGGCATTTCCGCCTCGGAGATGGTCATGCGCGCCCGAGACTCTGTCTACCACCTGAGCTGCTTCACCTGCTCCACTTGCAACAAGACTCTGACCACGGGCGACCATTTCGGCATGAAGGACAGCCTGGTGTACTGCCGCGCCCACTTCGAGACCCTCTTGCAAGGAGAGTATCCACCGCAGCTGAGCTACACGGAGCTGGCGGCCAAGAGCGGCGGCCTGGCCCTGCCTTACTTCAACGGTACGGGCACCGTGCAGAAAGGGCGGCCCCGGAAGCGGAAGAGCCCAGCGCTGGGAGTGGACATCGTCAATTACAACTCAGGTGTGCCCCCTGTCCTCACCCCCGGCGCAGCCCCGGCCTCCCTGAGGAAAATTCGTAGAGCTCCTTCCCCGTCCAAAGTCTTGCTGCAAGAGTGTGTTTTGCCCAATGCCTCTGTTCTCACTGCAACTCCCTCTCACTCTGAAGGAAGGGAGAGAGGGAGGAGGAGGGGGGAAGGGAGGGAGAGGCAGCACTTTATTTAGGTTGTGGCAAAAAACACATTCATAACTATGGGGCTGTAGTGACTTTCCCCAAACAGGCAGAGCCAAATCCTTGTTGCCCATTAGTTAATGAGCCCATTAGTTTCTGGCTCTCAGTTGGAGTAAAACAGCCCCAGGGCAATTTCTTTGTGGAGGCCAAATTATAGATCCTGTAGGAGGTTTCCTAAATACTGAAGAAAAAAAAAAAAGTCTACAGAGCCCAACCCTAGTCTGTCTAGAGGGTCAGAGGCTGTGGTCACCAGCCCAAAGTTAATCAGGAACACAGTTGGCAAGAGTGTTGAAAAACCTAATCCCTGATCTTGGCAAAAAGCAGTTGTAGGGGTGGGAATCACTCTCCACAGCTGAGCTAGCCTGTGTCTTTCCTAAGCCAGGATATTCAACCAGCCGTCTCATTCCCGGTGTGATAGACCATCCAGACATCCAGACCCCTGGAACTGAAAGTACCTCCAGGTCAGGCCTCCTGAAGAGGCTTAGTGGTATCTCAGGCCATTCATCTATACTCAACCACCTTCTCTCTTCATTAAAAACAACATGCAGACAACAAGTCAAGAACACATTCTTCCTTGCTTTGGGGGACGCGCCTATCATGTATCAATCTCTCACATGCAGCAGTTTCCCATTGTTGGTAGCCTGCCCCCACTCCCCATCCTCCAGGTGAGGATGGTGATCGGCTCTGCAGATGATAATCTAACTCTGAGCAGAACAGAAGCTATTCTGGTGAGTCCCAATCACTGGAAAAAAGAGGTTTTAGAAAGCCCTGGCGAACTTTTGGGGAGCCTAAGGACCTTAACTGCTTTGGCTTTCAGTGCCCTGGCCCACACCTGGCTGAGAATCTCAGCAGACTGACACTCAGGACAGGGGAGACCATTCTGTTGGAAGGAACCTTGAGGACCTTATTATGGCAACCCCACTCTATTACTATGAATGCCCTCAGATACCAAGCATGGGCATCTCAGAGCACGGGATCTTGCCTGTTTTTCTCTTCCAGTTCCCAGGGCCTGGTATGGTGCCTGACATTGCTAGTCAATGGTGAAGAACAGTGTCCAGCCAGTTAAGTGATTTGCCCAAGATTACACAGCCAGTGTGAATGTGAAGCTAAGAATCCTGCTCTGAGTTTAGAGTTTTCAGGGGAACCCACACAGGATGAGTGGCCGCTCTCTCAGACCTCCGTTAGGCTCTCTCCTGGGGTTCTCTACCGACTGATCTAACTGAAGAGGAGAATCCTTTATGGGCAAGCACAGCGGGTGGCCTTGCAGGGAGAATGGGGAGCAATGGGGAACACTGTGCGGCAGCACTTGTCCCTAGGGGGTTCATACCAGGGCTGCTGGACGAAAAGAAAAGGACCTGCCAGCTCACTGCAAATCTCACCAGGGTCGGTCAATCTGTGTGAGGGCAGCGGGCGAAGCCCCGGGTTTTGGCAACCCTCAGTAGTGGCCATGCCCTCACACTGGCCCCTGCTGTGCTGGGGCAGGAGATTTGGTTAGGGGCCACTTTGCCCAGCATGCTTACTTCATCTTCTTTGATGCGTGGTCCCCGGGGCAGGGCAGGCAGGGCACTAATTGTTCTTTATTAATAGAAGGTGACATTGGAATCTCAAGCCACTCACCAAAGCCCTAATTCCCGAGAGAGAGAGAGAGAGAGAGAGAGAGAGAGAGAGAAAGCAAGCCACTCATACACAAACTAGTGAGGTTTTTTTGGAAAGAAAGGATCTCTCAGCCCGGATAAAGTCCAGAAGGGTGAAGATTTCCAGCCAAATAGTAGGCAAGCCTGACTTTTTGATTGTTTATTTAATCTAATTAGCTAAATTTGATTTCGCCTTGGATCTTCATGTTAGATCCAAGGAGCTTTAAGAACAGTAGAATTTAGATTCTTTTACTTCTCTGAAAATAACTAGAGAGTACAAATTTATTTTTAAGGAGAATAAAAGAATCCTTCTGAGCCACTTAGGTCTTTAGTTTGCAAATTAATGCTGCTACAAGTTGTTGTGGAGAAGGTCGCTTTTGTCTTGGTCCCAAAGGAGGGAAAAATTGCTTAGGCCCCCCTTAGCCCGAAGAGTTTGTACCTCGCACCACTACAAACTGGATGCCTCTTAGTTAACATCTACTCCATCCTTTCTGGACTTTTCCCAGAGATACTATTCAATAGTATACATATTTTAAAGATCAGGTTAAAATTATCTATGGGAATTGGTTTGAAGATGCCTGACCAGAAATCAGGCCATCATTTAAAACAGTGCTTGCGAATCTGATGCCACTTTGTTCCAAAACTAGGGAAAGAAACCCTTCAGCAAATTAAACACACGTTAAAATGTAAAAAATAAAATAAATCCAGTTTTAACTCATTATTTTAGCCTTCTTTGGATTTTGTCTTGCTATCTTTCATTAAATGTAAACATTAAATGTAAACAAGTCTCATAAAGGGTAAGGTTGATACTAAACTAAGTATAATTTACACAATATGTTTTCAAAATGTGCAGAAAACATGTTTGTGATTAAAAGAATCTCAGAGAAGATGTGAAACTTGGCAAAGTCCAGCTAGTGCTTGATAGGACAAATGCCTTTTAATGAGAATGTCCCTAGTTTCGTTTATACCTCTGTGCAAATTAATCAGGCAAATATTTTAGAAAGAGACATGGAAAGTTTACCTGAAATGCTAGCTTGAAATAAAGCCCTCTAGGGATGAGAAGAAGATTTAGTTTAGGATAGGAAGCTCTTATTTGTGTAATTTAAACATTAATTGAGAGATTAAACTTTTGCCACTTCTCAAAATATCCTTTCCTTAAGCCCTTTCTTCCTATCCAAACTTTTAAGGCTCCTGGTGGTTAAATTAGCCTGGCACTGACCCCTAGTGGTCTTCCAGGGATCACTTCATTCTCAGAAGGTTACATACCTTCACAGCGACACTCACTTTAGGATGGGTGACCATCGCATAAGTGACTGGAAATAAAATACTTAGATCTTCTCATTAACTTATAATACTGGATGTGAACTGACAGGTAGATATTTAAGACAGTTTTAAGAGTTATCATTTCATCTCATAATTCGGGGAGTGGGGGAATCCCCTACAGCTTTAGCAATAGGCCTTGGAGAAACAGTCATTTGCAAGTTTATATAATGCATGTGTAGTTAAACATAAATAATATCAGATAATGCACTGTTACTCTGTAGAAGAAATAGCTTTCTCTATTAAGTTGCATAATATAACAGTCACAGGAAAATCATATATAGTAATATCTGTTTAATAAAGACCCAACGAGCTATCTCCTTACATATTGGATTGTGTATTTTATGTGGAAACAGGGCCTATAACTGTATTTAACACACTAAAAGGCTCTGCTGAGTTTTTAATAAGCAATAATGGATATAGAGTGCGTTTTCAGGGAAGCCATTTCATTAAATCTTACTACAATTATTTTTCATAAATTTCATTTTAAGAACTAATGATTATATAGTCAGGTTGGGAATCATATTCATTTCTATATATTACCTTGGTGTGGAGTGGGGGAAAGATGGCCAAGGGCATTATTTAAACACCAAGTCCTCTGTCCCAAGTGTGAAATTCAATTTGATGTATTGTTCAGGAAAGGTTATATGTTACATATGATAGGAAAGAAATCTGAGTTGAAGAACCCTCCGATGACTAACGTGTGCCCCTTTGACTATTTTTTGTGGGTATATTTATAATCTGGTTATGAAATATGGCTGAGTTTACTGGAGATAAGTATAGTTTTATAGTAGGTCATAGAGATGCTGTTTCATCCATTTGAGGATATGAAAGTGCAATTCTGTAGAATATTTGAACTTGACATATCCCCACTGGGCCAAAATAGGATAAAATGTAATGCATACTCGTTCTGTTATCTCTGGACATATGGTAGCCTTTCTGGTGGAGTTTAGGAAGCCTATGTTTTACATTCGAATGTATATATCTGACTTGGATTCCACTTCAAGTTGATTTAATTTCGCATTAATACTCACTTGTAATTTACTGATGAACAAAGGGCCCAACATCTTGATTGAATGCTTCTTGAGCTCCTACCCCTGTGTTTGACTCAGGGAATCAATTCAAAGTTGAATATGGTATAGTCAGTTCCCTCAATGAACTCACCTGTTCTTTTGCCAAGTGTGTCCTCCTACTTATGCGTCTTATGGAAATACAAACAAAGGAGACATTTGTTTGTGTCTAGTCTTTTTACATTAGGAAGAATTTCTTGTTAAGTGAGTTTTATATGTGGCTGCCTTCTTGGGTGATGACTACAAAACTTCTGTCTTTCTGTAAATATGCTGATTTGCTGAATATTTTTAAAAAAGTAATTCTAAACAGAGCCTAGCAGGCAGATAACATTGTATTAAGCAGAACATTTTATTAAGCAGATTGGAAGAGCTCACATTAAGGGATGCCTCCCTTTTTTAAGATTCAGGTTTCTTTCTCCCTGGAATGACATGATCAGGTTGGTTTTAGATTTTCTATTATAAAGCAGTACAAAGCAGGATGATCAGATCTAAATTTATATAACTATCTGAAGGAAGAATTTAAAGAAAAAAAATTGCCATGCTCTTTAATTTGTGAAGTTGGCTGAAGTTGGTTGTGTAAATATTTCACGAAATGTTTTCATTTTACAATTGTATTTCCTATGCAGAGCCAGTAGATTCTTGGAAATGACCCTTTAAAAGTGTAGCTTTACATCCTGGGGATAATGACTTTCTGGCTGGTTTCAAAGACTGGGTTGTTTTGCCCTTGGTGCTAAGAAAGTCTTTGTAAGGGAAGAGAAAATGCCGCCCTCTCTCTGCCAGGCCAGCCAGGGGCACAGCTCACATCCCACTCACACACATCTGGAGCAAAAGGGACTAAGATCTGAGCCTAGAAATAAGCACCATCAGTATCTCTCAACTGTGAGCTGTGGGGAGCGCTTCAGGCGTGAACCGTGTGAAGGGAAGTCTGGGCTCATTCTCTTTCAGAAATATTTATTAAAATCACTCCAGGGGAAAAATATTTTCTTTCTGGTATAGCCCTGTGTTAACCAGTCATAGCTAAAAGCTGAAACAAATAATATTCTTATGTTTACATAAGAAATTCACAAATTTTAAATTTCTAACTTCTCCTCCTTTTTCAGCCTTTTCTAACATTTTCCTGACTGACAGAGCTCTAGGAATATGAGAAAAGGCTAACCCTTAGAATTGACCTAGATGCTTCCTTAGTTGGTGGGCTCTCAGAAACTTTCAGACTTGAGGGAGTAGTAATACTTGTTTCTCTACGTCTCATGACAAAAAGCAATACCTTCAGACAGTGTGTCTCATTCCAGAAATATAGACAAAAGGTAGAGTCTTAAAACACTGTGAGTGTGGGCAGTGGGGAGCTGGTACAAATAACTATATTAGAAAAGGGTTTCTTCTTCTCACTCTCGTAGGTCTCTCTCACTCCCACCTTACTACTTAGGGTTTGTTCATATTCTCAAATTCTTCTAGCAACCATTAAACAAAAGAGAGGATTTAACCAATATTTTTCTATTGAGTAAACTTTGGTTGTGTCTACATTAACAGAAGAGTTCAGCTTACTTTAGCAATTATCTTCTTTCTTTTTGTCTAGATACTACTCATAATTGGGTTGACAACCTTTTTCACTGCTGCTTTTTTACCATAGCAGTGTCATACAGCCTGCCATCATGTCAGCTAATGCAAGAATTTCCACTGAGCAGTTGTTTGTTCACTGTTACTGCAACAGGTTGTAATGAGAATGAGGCAGACCACTTGGACCGGGACCAGCAGCCTTATCCACCCTCGCAGAAGACCAAGCGCATGCGAACCTCTTTCAAGCATCACCAGCTCCGGACCATGAAATCCTACTTTGCCATCAACCACAACCCGGATGCCAAGGACCTCAAGCAGCTTGCCCAGAAAACAGGTCTGACCAAAAGAGTTTTGCAGGTAAGACACGTGCATCATTGACTGTGCATACATTTCCCTTCCCCTTCCCAGTAAAAATAGTGCTCTTCCCTGGTTAGAGTGACGCAGATATTTCCTATATTGCTTCTTACTAGTTTATCTTAGCTATCTCCCTAGAGGGTGTTCTGAGATTTTGCAGGGGCTTCCTGGAGGGTGCCCAAACAGAGACCCAGGGTCTTTTTAAATACAGCCACATTCTCTCTACATATGTGGAGATGGGCCCTCCAAAGGCAGCACAGCTTGTCTCACTGCTGTGCAAATGCGAGTGATGTTATTTGCACAGGCCGTGGCTTTATCGATTTCCATTAATATTATGCTCAGTGCACGGACTTGAGAGGGACCTGTTGGCACTGCCTTAACTCGGCAAACTTTTGGCAGCCTCACTCACCTTCTAAATTCAGGTGGAACCTTTTTTCCACTCCTGAAAAGCCAAAAGTATGGTTAGTGTTTCAGCAACTAATTGGAGCAAGTATTTTCCTGCCTTAACAAACCATAATTAAAAACAAAATACTGGAAGTTAGTTCTGCTGTCCAATTGATTTCCTAAACTCATCATGGCAAGAACATATAACTAATGAAATTATGATAGGTTGCTGTGAGTCACCTGTGATCTTCTCTCACTTCTTGGTGACAAATAGCAGGCATTTTAAATTCTGCTAAACAGTTTCAGGCTGTTTGAGGTCTGTGGCCCTGGGAGTTTTTTCTATGTGAAGAATATATACCGTGTGTTGGGCTCACGAATGGCTTGAAGTCTGTTTCAGTGATGTCCATTTCATATGAGTGATTCTTACTTTGCCATACTTTCAATGGCCCTGCTTCTACCCCTTCTCAAAAGATAACAGTTGAGGAATCACCGTGTATTTCCCCCTTTTTATCACCATGTGTTCATTTCCATGGTATATCCACTTAAGCATCAGTTGTTCCAAGAGGCACTTGTTAATGCTACAGGGTGGAATAAGTGCAGTTGAGAGAGAATAAATCCGTAGTGTTACTTGAATAACTCTGTTTTAAAAGAAAAGAAAAAAAGCCCCTTTCCTCCTAAGAAAAACAAACAATTATATTTAAAAGGAGAAACCTATATCAAAAAAAAAAAAAAAAAAGAAAGAAAAAGAAAAAAAGAAAAAGTGAGAGAGAAAGAAAAGAAATATAAAAATGAACATCGGTAAAGAAATCAATTGGGATTGGTTTGCAGGTTTGGTTCCAAAACGCACGAGCCAAATTCAGAAGGAACCTTTTGCGGCAGGAGAATGGGGGTGTTGATAAAGCTGACGGCACGTCGCTTCCGGCCCCGCCCTCAGCAGACAGCGGAGCTCTCACTCCACCCGGCACTGCGACCACTTTAACAGACCTGACCAATCCCACTATCACTGTAGTGACATCCGTGACCTCTAACATGGACAGCCACGAATCCGGAAGCCCCTCACAAACTACCTTAACAAACCTTTTCTAACATTGGTTTTTTTTTTTATTTTTTAAATTCTTCCTCTTCTTTTTATTATTATTCTAATTATTATTATTTTATTATTTACAAGACTTTTTTTTCCTTCTAACCCACAAGATATTTGGGGAATAAAAATAACAGCTTGGTGTGTAGCATCTGCAGCCACTTGGCAAATGAGTTTACAGTATTGTCTCCTTTAAGTGAATATATTTTGTCTACAAAGTGTATTTGGATTTAAAAAAATTAATTAGGTCTTTCAGTTGGTAAGGAGAGTTTTTGAATAATTCTAATAAGTGCCTCTTAAAATTGTATGTTACTTATTTCCAGAATCTCGAAGAAAAAAGAAAAAAGAGTGGTATTATTATGGGCAAATAATCATATTCCCACTTAAATGATTAGGTTAATAAAGAACCAGATAATTAATTAGTTACTTTTTAAATCTTGCAATTGTATGTGTGATTATGGAGTTTTGAAAACGTTACATTTTTTAAATCTTAAAACTGAAAACTTGTTTTTAGTATTTCTATTTCTTACCTGAACTGTTAATTCAAGTGAGGAATATGATGAAATAAAAGCATTAACTACAGACATTTTAAATAGTAATGATTAATTAGGTGAGAAGTCTATTACAGGAATGTGACTTTTCCTTCTCTTAGGGGTGTACAACTCTAAAAACTTTTTACTTGGTTATTTGTTTTTCAACATTTGAAAAATACTTAAGCTCCCTATGTATCCATGAAAATTCCGCATTGATTTTGACATTCCATACTTTTAACCTCCTAAAGCTAAAAACAATAGCTTGGAAACCATTCTTTCTAGTTACTTTTTTTCCCAGGGAAAATGGAAATAAGCAAAATATAATGTTTTAAGAAGTAAAAAAATCAATATAATTTAATTAATAGCTCTATTAATTGGCTTCAGCTGTACCATGATATTGTATCTGGCATTCTATATGAATAATGTTTAAAATACCCAGCCTGGTAGACTTATACCAACAATTGGTTTTGTTTTGTTTTATTTTATTTTGACATAGGTTGACTTATGTATTGAAAATAATTTTTCTGATATTAGAGATTTGAAGTTATTAGTCTTAAAGTAGATAAACTCAGAAGCCTTGTGGATGCTGATCTGAATATATTTCCTAGTTTACAGTCGCATTTTTTTCTTTTAATTTAAGCTAAAATCTTAATGGTCTGGGCAGTGGTGAATGTTCATCTATTACGCTTCTGTTGTAGTTAAATACCAATTAGATTGTGGATTTCCTAAAAAAATAAAAAAGAAGTCAAGATATATGTCTTGCTTTAGTGGATTGTTAAGAATAACTTTGCACATATTTTCCACTTTTTGGACCCCTTAAATCTCCTTTGGTGGTCGAAGTGGCTATTTAATAGATTTTAAAGGTGTCCTTCTGGCTGTATAAATGTGTGGTTACATATTGACAGTTCACTGCCCACATTAAAGTGCATTATTGTAACTTTTGCTCAGGGTCTTTAGAAAATTAGCACAGAAAGTAGCTTATTTTTTAAAAAAAGATGATGGAAGATAAGTTAACACTGTAACAGAAGAAAGGTGTGATTGCCATTATATATTTAGCAAGTATGGTTATCATCTTATATGGAGCTTAAATCTTGACTTTTCATATTTCTATTACATTTTGGGCATTTACCACTAACCAGACCAAACAACCTTGGTAAGGCTGAGATCTTATTAATACACTTTTACAGGTAAAATATTGACACTTATAAATTTTGTTCTTTGACAGAACAATATATGGTACTATATAGATCTACTTTATTAAGTAGACTAATTATAACTCAGTTCTCCTATGTGCCTTATGATATAACTTGGAAGTAAGTTTGTGAAAAATCAGGATATATGTGTTGTTTGTTAAATTAACTGTTTTAAGCCCTTTTAACACCTCACTAGTTTTGTACTGTTTTACCTCTTATTTCTGAAACTCTTTTTATGGTGTATCCTGTTAGAGGGGACAAACATGTCATAGAAAGCAGTTGTGCACTCTTTCAAATATAGTTGATAAATTCAATAATCTTATATATTGAGCTTCGTGTTTATAGTACAGTAAGTGGTCTAGCAAAATTGTCCATGTTTCTTTGTTTATTGATAAATGCATTGTATAGAAACTATTTCCCCTAAATATTTATGGACCAAACAATTGTGATATATCCTATTAAATTTGTGTGAATAAACCATTTTGAATCTAAGGAGTTTTCTTTCCCATCAGTTTTATTTAAGTTTTAACCGTACTAGTGTGTTCCAGCATCTATAGGTAAAAGCTATTCAAATGGTAATACAACATTGTTAGAAATATTTAAACATACAAATAATTTTTAGACTTCCAAACTTCTGATTCATATGAAATGTTACACATTGTTGCACATGCAATGTAATTCAACCTAGAAATACCTTTGAATATATTTGCTTATAACAAAAGTAATGCCCCACTGATTTGACTCAGTCCAATTTTTAGAATAAAAAGGCTAATTAGCATATAAAGTAATTGCATGGAACGAAACCTTAAATATGATTAAGATTTCATGTTAGGTCTATTGAGCACAAATGGATATTTGTAAATCTAAATAGAAATTGCAGACCCCTAAAAGCCAAGTTGCTCTGTAGTTAATAAATTGTCACTATGATTTTTTTCAGGGAGAACAAATCTTGGGGCATTACAGCCAAACATCCCGACGTTTGAAAATTCCCTAAAGTATTAAAAGAAGGGGAAAAGTTTGATCGGAAATCCACTGCAGTGAAGACAAAGACACTATTAGGTTATGATAATCATACATTAAAAAATTTATTAAGCCAAAAAAGAGAGAGAGAGAGAGACTTAAATGTCATTTACTGAATGTTAACGAATCTTGTGTTCTTTATGGTGTCTAACACAACTGAAGGCCTAAAATTATGTGGTTTAAACAAAATTAGATAAACCATGTACAAAACCAGAGCAACCTGGCAGTAATATGCCCACCCCATATTTGAAAAAAATTATTATTGAAAAAAATTTCACACATTTGTCAAGCACAAATAGTTGTAAAATAAAGTCCAAAACATTCATTTCACCTGCTTGCTAATGTGTATTAGTCCTGTTAATGGCATTTTCCAACTGTAAATTCAAAGAAAAGCTATCACCCATTTAAGAGTATAGGGATCAAACCCCAGTAATTTTAGCATTATTGTTTATCACTTCCTTTTTAAACAGAAATCTCTGCATGCACTTTTACATATGTCACCTCTAGTGTACACCTCTGTATGATGACTTATCTTTGCTGTTTCTTGTATGATAAATAGCTTTCATTAATAAACATTTATTTGATGCAAACATAGTTAACTTTATGTTAAACACACGCTGTTGAAATTAATTTTGAACACTTAAAGAGGCAGCACAGTACATTTACAACTTGTTATACTAATGAAAAAATACAAACAGCATAGTGAGATTAAATTCTGGTAATCTAGGATAAAATTACTTACTTGGTTTTTACCTTTTCATGACTTATTTTCATTTGTTGTATTCAATTGCCACATGTATTAAAAAACAAAGTGAACCCAAATTACAACAAAATAAACCTTAGAATAAACTATTGTGTAAAATTTCAGCAACTTTTTTAGATTACTAGGGTAAAATTTATAGATCCTATGTGAGTTTACATGTTTGCTATGCAATGAACAAATTTATTGATGTATACAAATATATTCTGAACTATAAAAAGATCCAATCTTTGCATAGTTCAAGTTACATATGATTATTACAAACAAAAAAGCAAATGGAAAGACAGACAAATATTTAGGAATGAGGTTTTTTTAATTGTTAAAGGGAATATTTGAAGAATAAAATTTTAGCTATTCCTATTTAGCCGTATATCCAAAGCATATGTTAAACAAACTAACATATACTTCCCAGAAAATTTTTCATTATGATGAAATTTTTATTATATACAAATGAACCCTATGTAAATGATGTAACTTTTATGAATGACAGACATTAAATATTTCACTTACATGTATTCTCAGAATTTTGAATGTTTTCTTAAATGCTTTCACTTCCTGAATACTAAAAAGAAAAAATTTTAAAGAAGAGAGAGCAACTTACTAATAAAAAAAAAGCAATGCACCATGACAAGTAGACTATTTTGAGTGATCACAAATCATGCTCGTTTTGTCAGTAACTTGAATGTTTATGCCTCATTGAAACCTCATCCACAGCTATAGCAACTTAAATAGATTTTCCAATGCATTTCCAGCCAGTTTATTCAAATCTTTGCCCTACAGTCTTGCCTTCTTTCCCTGTTCTGTCACCTATGGCAATTTCATTTAGAAGTATTTTGGAACTTCGCCTGGTTTTACAGACCTTTAAATATTTGTCTGGTATGTGAAATGCAGGAAGAGACCAGAGAGGGAAAGAACATAACTGAAATTAGACATCTGAAAAAAAATAATACAAATTTGAAACAGGCACATTTTTTAAAACCAAAAAAAAAAAAAAAGAGAGAGAGAGAGAGAGAAAGGAGTACTAATTATGTGAGTGGGAAGAGGAAGCATGTGATGCAGAGCTGGAAGGTCTATTGTGCTTTACTGTGATGTAAAGCAGTCTTTGAGTCTGGGCAACTGCACATTTACTGTTTGTTGTGGAATAGAAAAATGTGGACCTCTTAGTTGAGAGCAGGACACTAAATTTTCATAGCTTCTACCTCCCAGTTGCCTGGGTTAGTCTAACTTCTGGCAGATTGATCTTGGGCAAAAAGCTTCACTGAGAGTTAGTGTCTGTGTGCTTTGGTTGAATAGCCACCTTAATACTGACTTACATAGTGGGTAGGTTTTTGATACCTCAAATAAGGATAAAACTCCATAATAAAGGACCCAAAGCAAATACTTTTAAAACTTAGGTGATTTTTCATCACCTAAAACATAAATAGCTTTATTTAGCAAAATCCCAGTGGAATCTACCACACATTCTTTTATAATAACCCTTTTTTGGGAGTCAAAGTATTGTTTTTTTATTAGCCACATATAAATATCATCTCATTTTCTGTTGCAGTGTGACTGCAAGGCATGTTGTGGTGGAAATCATTAGAACTGGGAAGCTCTGGAATGGAAATTTGGAATCGTGTCATTCTAGGCTCTTAAAGAGAATATTAGGGATAATACTGTTGTAAAAAATAAATATAAACACCTAATTTTGTATGAAGTTTTGCTATTTAAATTTTAACTATGTTATAAACAAAGCTAGCTTTACTTGTAGAGAGTTCGTGTACTCTTGAGCTCATTCAATAGCTTTTACATTTTGTAGTCTCTTCCACAACAGGGCAAAATAAGCACATAAGCACAGTAGGACTTTGTCCAAATTGACGAAATATCATTGAATTTTCTTTGAAACCATATATATAGATAAACTCTGGATTGGTCTTTTAGATCTGTTTTCTGTTTTTAGTAATTGGGAACAAACTCTCGATATTAGAATAAATAAAATGCCTCTAATGTAAAGCCACAGCCCTGCTTCTAGCCAATGTCAAAAATAGGAAGTTTTTTTAATGGTTTACTGTTGATTTTAAACATTTTAATAATAGTGCTCTGCCCTCACAACAGTTTTTTTTCAGAATAATATTATGATTTACCTTATTTTAAAAATAAATTATAATTCTAACTTAAAATATTATTTTAAATGCCCTCTGGGAAGATTTCCATTTTATTTTATGAGGTTCCCTGGCAGTTGGGGGGGTGGTGAGGTTGGGAGAGGGAAAGTTCAGAACTGTGCATGATACTCAAGGAAAAGTCTATGAATATGATGTAAGTAGTAACATTATTGCCACAACTAAATTTCTGTTTAACTGTGTTGCAGAATAAGATAATGTCATCTAACATCACTCCCTACTTGCAACATTCCTCTGTGAATATTAATATAGTTAACCCTCCCTTATTATGTATCATATCAATAAGTTTCTCTTCCTTTGATTAATTTTTGCTTCTTTGCATTACATTTTATCTTGTGCTAAGATAACAAAAAGCAAGCAAGAATAAAGATCCAGATATTAGCCATATGTAGAAAGTTCCTGGTGTGCATTTCTGTGTACTTTTCCCTCACATATTAGAATTGTCAGGAAAGTTTTTTCTTTTGGAACTTTCTGTTTACATTTTGCATGATCTTATAAATTAACCTGAAGAGTAATTGGATACCTTTTATGGTTATTTGAAAATAAAATTTGCTACAAATAAGATGCTTCAGTCTCTGTTGCCTCATATTGTGCCTGAATATATTATGTTTTTCTGTACTTTCATATCAAATCAGAAAATATTAACCTTAGAGGATATTTAAACTGTTATTTATGACAAATATACAAAGATGAAGAAATTCAAAGGTGAAATTGCCTTTACTTATTCTCATTCTGCTTCTTTTCCTTTTCTAAAGCAGCAAAAATTATGAAGGGCTATCAGCTTTAACTTCAACATTCAAGGGTTTTGACAGCTTGCATCACTTAAAGTATATTTATTATTCAGTAAACTTTAATTCTGTAGAATAAATGCCCTTTATGAAGTGTGATTTTTGAAAGCACAAAGGCATTTCAGGATTTCAAGCAGTCAAAGCTGCTTGAATTCTGCAAACAGAGTAGTTTTTCAGAAGAAAAATATAATGGAAAGTAATTGTAAATATAATATTTGTAACATTTTACCTGATTGGTCCAAATACTGCACATGAATTTTAAAGAGTTATAAAAGCCTCCAAAATGTTAGGATGTAATTATGTGATGATTATTTTTGTAATGTAAATTGAGACAGTTTATTTTATAAATACAATTACTTAGTTACTTTATTGAGTACAGATTCTGAGGTCTCCTTCTGCATATATTTTTTCTTTTATTATTATTATTATTTTTTTTTTTTTGAGATGGAGTCTTGCTCTGTCACCAGGCTGGAGTGCAATGGTGCCATCTCGGTTCACTGCAACCTCCGCTTCCCGGGTTCAAGTGATTCTCCTGCCTCAGCTTCCCGAGTAGCTGAGACTACAGGTGTGCGCCACCATGTCCAGCTAATTTTTGTATTTTTAGTAGAGATGGGATTTCACCATATTGGCCAGGATAGTCTCCATCTCTTGACCTTGTGATCCACCTGCCTCGGTCTCCCGAAGTGCTGGGATTACAGGCGTGATCCACCATGCCCAGCCTCCTTCTGGATATTTTAATAACAAGATGTTTATATTTCCAAGGTTCTGATATATTTCCCTAGTTTTCTTCTTAAATTCAGCATCATGAGCCTGTGTATGTATGTGTGTTGTTTATTTTCATCCTAACACCCATAGAAAGATATATATTTTTAAGAAAGAAGGCTCATCTCTTCTAAAGCCAGTTTTTAGTTGAAAGCAAAAGAAAACGCCAAAATAATGGCAATTTTTCTTCAGTTGAGATATTGTAATAGGCCTACTTTTTGTTAGCCTAACATAAAGCCACGCTCCCCAAAGCCTCCCTGCTAATGCAGTAGGGGATCTTTCTAGGTTACTTTCTTCATTGAGCTTGGCCATAACTTTGCTTTTTACTGGACTTGTGTTGCCATTTTGAACTTTTCTGTTCAACAAAGTTTGGCAAATGCTTATAGTTCAACATAAACAACCACAACAAAAAAGGTAATTTTTGTTGTAATGAACAGTATAATTTACTTCATTTATTAAAAGAGGCACAGTAGAAACAAAAGGTTATATAGGCCAGGCACAGTGGTTCACACTTGTAACCCAGCAGTTTGGGAGGCCGAGGTGGGAGGATCGCTTGAGACCATGAATTCGAAACCAACCTGGCAAACATGGCGAGACACCATCTCTAAAAAAAAAAAAAAAAAAAAAGAAAAAAACCCAAAAGGATCTTTCACAAATCAAACGGACTATTTTGGTTTAATTTCAACATTATGGGTCTATTAAAGTGGCTGGACTTCAATGAGTTCCTTAGTAAATATCAACTATACATTTATCAATCAATCCATATTTATGTACACATAAGTATCCAGTATGTCATGCTCAATGTGTGTCCTATGTAATAAATGCAGCTAGATCCTGAGACTGCACCACATATGCAACTTCAGTATCCCGAATACCTAACTATTAAGTGTTGGATTATGAAGCCTTTGGGATCAACACTGATGTTTTCTGCTTTTCCAGAGTGTCTTGTATTGGAATTTATCACTAATAAAAGTTTCCACCATAGACTTTGTTTCTGTTTAGAATCGGATATTGATAAAAGCATAGAATCATTCTGTGTACAAGAAAGAGGGTTACTAAATTGTCTGGCTCAAATTCTCATATTTTTTCAGTTGAAATGGAAAGCACCCAGACAGATGTGTATTGTTTCTAGCTCAGAGACAATTTTTGGCCTTCCTCAGAAAAATGTGTGTATCAAGAGTTTCCACTTAATCTCTGCAGATTTACACTTTTTTCTAACCATTGCTGAAACAATGTAATTGCAATAATTTGGCACTATCGATACCTCTTATTTATTGCCCCTGAATTGTTACTGGAAGTTGCAATTCATTTAGATAGATTACAGTTATTATAAAACACGGATGGTTATTACTTCATTGAATTTTCTATATATGTTCATAGCTTCCATTACCCATCAGTGGCTTACCACCATTTCTCCTAAATTCTTGTTCATATCACTTCTATTCCCATTACACTATTGAAACCACTTTTCTTAAAGTTAGCAATTACCTTTCTCTTACCCAAATCTTGGTATTTCCCTTCTTTATTCACATTTACATTTGTGCCAGATTTTACACTCCTTATTACTTGCTTCTCTCCAAAACGATTTCCCCGCAGGCCACGCACCTGCTGCTTCTCCCTGGGGTTCGGCTGACTCAGAGCCAGCACATCACGGTCCAGCTTCAAAATCTCCTTCCACTCTTGCACTACTTGCTTCCCGGGAAACAACATTCTTTCTTAAAGGCTCAACATTTTAGTGATGACTCCAAATATATTCCTTGAGACATTTCCACCTGACTCTTCTGCTGTTGTTTGAAGGGCAGCATAAATAATATTGAACTCAATCTTCTCTTCAGCAAACCTCTGGACTTTTTGCCATTTTTGTTAAAGACATTACTGAAGTTTCTCCCAGTCACCCAGACTGGGAGTCATCAATTTCTCCATCAACTTCTTCTCCTTCTTTTTTTTTTTCTTTTTAAAATTATCTTGTATCATTTTGTTACCAAATCCTATTGATCCTTTCTTCATTCTATGTTTTTAATCTCAGTCTTGATCTACTTCTTTTATTTTATTTTATTTTATTTTATTTTTGACATCCCCCTGATCATTGTACTCACTAGAACCAAGTTTTCTTAATTGGTGGGAAGATATTCTCTGTAGGACATCATATTTGTTTCAGGTTTTGTGCTGTTTCCTCCATCTTCACTCTCTGCAGCCTTAGAAGAGTAGAACCAATGATCAGACTTTTTAAAAAGACTGTATCTAAACTATATGAAATAACTTTCTTACTAATGTAGAATCATATGATCTAGAAGATTTTGATCATTCTCTGCAGGGATTTAAAAAGAGCCTGGGCCAGGTGCGGTGGCTCAAGCCTGTGATCCCAGCACTTTGGGAGACCGAGGCAGGCAGATTACCTGAGGTCAGGAGTTCAAGACAAGCCAGGTCAACATGGTGAAAACCCATCTCTACTAAAAATACAAAAATTAGCCAGGAGTGATGGCACGCACCTGTCATCCCAGCTACTCGGGAGGCTGAGATGGGAAAATGGCTTGAACCTGAGAGGTCGAGGTTGCAGTGAGCCAAGATCACGCTACTGCACTTCAGCCTGGGTGACAGAGTGAGACTCTGTCTCCAAAAATAAATAAATAAATTAAAAAACAGAGCCTGATTATCACTTATTTGCAGTAGCTGAAGGAGAGCTTTCTCAGCCCATGTATACTTAGAATAGAATATGCAGTCATGCATTGCTTAACAGTGGGGACGGATTCTGGGAAATGCATTGCTAGGTGATTTCATCATTGTGTGAACATCATAGAGTGTACCTAAACAATCTAGCTGGAATAGTCTACTACATACCTAGGCTATATTGTATAGCCCATTGCTCCTAGGATACAAACCTGCATAGCCTGTTACTATACTGAATACTGTAGGCAATTGTAACACCATGCCTAAACATATCTAAATACAGAAAAGGTAAGGTAAAAATGCTATAATCTTCTTTTTAAACTTTTATTTTAAGTTCAGGGGTACAACTATAGGTTTGTTACATAGGTAAACTTGTGTCATAGGGGTTTGTTGTACAGATTATTTCATCACCCAGATATTAAGCCTAGTACCCATTAGTTATATTTCTTAATCCTCTCCCTCTTACCATCCTCAACTCTCCAAAAGGCCCCAGTGTGTGTTGTTCCCTTCTGTGTGTCCATGTGTTCTCATCATTTAGCTGCCACTTATAAGTGAGAACACACAGTATTTGGTTTTCTGTTCCTGTGTCAGTTTGCTAAGGATAATGGCCTCCAGATCCAATCATGTTCCTGCAGAAGACATGATCTCATTGTTTTTATAGCTGCACAGTATTCCACGGTGTATGTGTCACATTTTCTTTCTTTCTTTTCATTTCTTTTCTTTTTTTTTTTTTTTTTTGAGACTGAGTCTCGCTCTGTTGCCAGGCTGGAGTGCAGCAGTGCAATCTCAGCTCACTGCAACCTCCGACTCTCTGGTTCAAGTGATTCTCCTGCCTCAGCCTCCCGAGCAACTGAGATTACAGGCACGTGCCACCACGCCCAGTTAATTTTTGTATTTTTAGTAGAGACGGGGTTTCACCATGTTGGCTAGGACGGTCTCGATCTCCTGACCTTGTGATCCACCCACCTCGGCCTCCCAAAGTGCTAGGATTACAGGTATCAGCCACCACACCAGGTCCACATTTTCTTTATCTAGTCTATCATTGATGGACATTTAGGTTGATTCCATGGCTTTGCTATTGTGAATAGTAAAACTGCTTTTTTTAACTCTCTCTATGTATGTAGTAAAACTGCTAGTTTTAAGGAACCACTTAAGATAGTTCATACATGCAGTCCATCATTGACTGAAATGTTGCACAGTGCATGATCATACTTGTTAATTTTACTTGATAAAATTTTAAATATTAATTTTTTATTAAAACAAATATGAATATGCAATGTAAGAAAATAAAAGTGTTTGCTTGAATTGTAAAGATAAAATCTGCTACTTCAAAGAAAGTTTTGGTTTGCAGGCGGATATCCTAAGATTGTACTCCAGGTTCTCAGGAACAAATTGGTGGAAGAGTTTGAGAAGTGGGGAAGGAGTAGAGTAGAATCAAGATTCCTCTGGTTCCAACCACATGTAACAGGTGTGTGAAGTAGAAGAATCAGCCGGTGCAGTGGCTCATGCCTGTAATCCCAGCACTTTGGGAGACTGAGGTGGGAGGATTGCTTGAGGCCAGGAGTTCATGACCAGCCTGGGCAACATAGCAGGCCCCTGTCTCTTTGAAAAAGAAAAGAAAAGAAGCAGAGAATCATGGGATTTGGACAGACAGACAGGTCTGGGTTCAGATTCTACCTCTTCCACTGTAATTCTAGTCTAATCCTTCAGTTGCTCACATTCTTCATACTTCAGTCCTTTATTTGTGGATTCTCTTATGTCTAATTTCTCTTGGCTGAAATATTTACTGTATGTTGCAAGAGTAATCTTTCTAAATATCACCTTTCAATGACTCCTTCGTCTCAGGAACTTTAAGAGATTCCCATTGTAGATATGATTAAATATAAACTCCTCTGTGAAACAGTAAAGGTTCTTTGTAATATGACCCTGTCTCACTCTAACCCCCCGTTATCCACAGCACGTGATGTATTAATTCTCTGTCACGTTTTTGCATACAATATCTTCTCCAATTATAAAACAGATTTCATTACTTCTTATGTGCCCAAATCTTACAAATTCTTTTTCATTACTTATTGCATGCACAATACAAAATACTAACAAAGAAAAATGTTTAGAAGAAATAAAATCATCACCGGCCACCCCCATCATGATGATAAACCATTATATATCATAAATACACATTTTTTCAAGTTCTCTTCCAGTCTTTGTATTTTTTTGAAAAATTATAATAATTTTGTTAAAGTTCATAGTTTGATATCTGGGACATGGTAAATAGTAAGTGGTAATTGAATTTGAATCTCAAAGCCATTAATTATTTACATTATTCTGTAGTATCTTCATGAAAATTCCCTCTATTAACTCTTGTCATAATTGATGCCTTCCTTTCTGACCCCTCCATAGCATTCATTGTGTGTCCCATACATTTGACCTGAATAGTAGGCCTTTATTATATATATAGCACAAGTCTAGTTATTTCCTATGTCTTCCCCAAATATTAAACTTTTTTTATTTTTGAGAAAATAGGTTTTTTTATACCTCAATTGTATTTTTAAACATATGAGGAAAATAGTAATTGTTCAACAAGCATTTTAAAAATTGAGTTGTGATGTAGTAACTCTTTCATAGATAAGACATTTTGTCAAGAATTCTGGGGGAAAGAGAAGCTTTCATTATGAAGAGCTACTGCTGGCACTTACCATTCTTCATAATGTAAGTCAAGGGAAAGGCAATGACGTGGACCCAGCAGGACTTGTTCAAGCCTTACTTTCCTTCTCTGAGACCAGTAAGTGCCATGTGGGGTTAGCTTCTCGAGAATGGAAGTCAGAGTGCTAACTATTTTCATCCTATGCTGTAGCAAGCAACACCCAGCATCATTATGAATTTCTCATAGGGAGAGCATTCCAGGGACCAGTCCTGGTGCTTTGATTGGGAAGGATAAAATCTTTTTGCCCTGAATATTTTAGTTATGTTACTGTAGTAGTTCTTTCCATTTTGTAAGAACAGTTACCACCATAGAGTTTCAGGAGGCACACTTGAAAGGAATTAAGAGACTCAAAGGAGCATTGAACAAGTCACTAATGATGACCACAAAATCACTACTACTAAATCGTAACGCCTTTCATTAATGACAAAGGCATTTAATTGTACTGTTCACTTATCTATCCTTCAGTTCTGAGTCTTGGTTTGCGTAAGAATGTGTATTGCTCTGAGCAGACTTTCTTATGTATTCATAAGGCAAAATCTCACATTTCAATAAGCATAAATATTTCTTTGGTGCCAGATTAGTGTTAAACTACATTTTCTCCTGTTGCTGGTATCAAGCATATCTGGCTAAACATGACCTGAAACCAACAGCATTACCTTATCAATATATAAACTCAGAGCAGAAACAAATTCTGCACATTAGTTAAAGCATGGCATCAAATCGTTTTTTGTTTTGTTTTGTTTTGTTTTTTTGAGATAGAGTCTCGCTCTTTTGGGTAGTGGTGCAATCTCTGCTCACTGCAAACTCTGCCTCCTGGATTCAAGTGATTCTCCTGCCTCAGCCTCCCAAGTAGCTGGGATTATAGGCACCCACCACCATGCCTGGCTAATTTTTGTATATTTAGTAGAGACGGGGTTTCACCATGTTGGCCAGGTGACCAGGCTGGTCTTGAATTCCTGACCTCAAATTATCTGCCTGCTTTGGCCTCCCAAAGTGCTGGGATTACAGGCGTGAGCCACTGGGCCCAGGTGGCATCAAATCTTTGAGGTGTTCACAGCATAGCTGGGAAGGGTTCGCCATGCTTCCATGGCTGCATCATCCTGGTTGAGAATTGCTTTGTAAAAGAAGGAGGTGTATGCTGTTTTCTCCCAAGGAGCCTACAGCTCACTGGTGTTTATTATTTTTCAAGGTTGGTTATAGATTTTGTATTTTTTACATTAGAAAATAGGTATTAAACTCCTCTACCAAATTGATGCTAAGTCCTTATTAAGTATGAACTATTTGAGATGCACAATGACCAATAATTGGCTATCTCTACATTAATAAAATACATATAGCCTTTAGATAAGTGTACATAGATGTTACTAGCAGGGAGATTAATGAACATTGAATGAATTTTGAAATAAGAGGCTCTGGAACACTTTTTCCTTTTGAGACAGGTGAACTTCTAAAGTTGATCAGGCTTGCAGATGAAAATATTTTATATCGCTTATTCTCAAATTCTTCTTTTAAGCAACAAACATTGCTCATTGAACTTTTCCATAAAACTGAATTTATAAATCATATAAGAATAAAGCTATTCTGGTGGAGAGAAGAGAGCACTGGAAAAAAAAAAAATAAAAGCCGTGGTTCCACCATTCTGTCTCCAACACCTTAAGCCTTGCCATGGAGTCTGGAAACTTCTAAGTGAACACTTTGGAAACCACAATTTTAGATCCAAACCTAAAATCCTGTCAAAGACTTTGATATATAAAGGAACAAAAGTGATACTCTTGTGGCAGTCAATTATATGGGGAAAATGTAAACATGACAAAATAAAGCTGTAACCTCAAGTGAATCATTTGAACAGTGTTGGCATTGGAGAGGCTGCCCTAACTCAGCTCCCAAAACTTACTTGATCCGAAGGTTTATCTCAAGGGCTTGCTAAAAAAAAAAGCTGGGGGGTGGGGGGTTTCTGGCCCTCACTCTCCCCGATATAAGATGCCTGAAATCATTTTCTTTTTCTTCATAAATATACCCCAAGTGATGGGGCAACTTTGGGAAAACATTGGATCAGATGCTCTTTACTTTCAGCACTAACGTTTTGATGATTCCATTCAATTCCTTGAGTTTTTCACTAACCTGTGGGACAGGAACATTTTTCCTCAAATTAGTAAGGGTAGAGCAGCTCTGAAAAGCAGGAATCGAAACATGATGGAGTAATGGCAGTTACACAAAGGTGTCTCATTCTCAGAGAACTTGCCCAGACAGCTGTCAGGAGACTTTTAGAAAGTGGCAAAAACTAGGGTGTACATTAGAAGGCATTGCTTGGAGTTCAGCAAAAGCTATTAAAGTGTTTCATGAGTTTTTTTAGGGTAAAATAATTTCTGAATAATAACATACATATCTCTGCATCTTTCCAGGCCTGGTCTATCTTGGGATACTAGAGGGCATCATATAACTTCAGACACCCAACTTCCACGGTTCTCTTAGACCCCCTACTAGAAACATGTGAAAGTCCCTAGGGATGTTTCAAACATACTCATGTATCTCTTGAGTACATAATAGGAGGTGATTTCATGTTCTCCCCTTCAGCTCTGATTTCCCCTGGATGTCTTCCTCTCATAAAGCTGTGTAAGGGTGACTTTTAAGAGAATGCACCATTTGCATCAAAAGTTCTGCTATTCCCTAAATGTCCCCAGAGAAGGAAAATGACTCCTTCCCCACTCACTGTTGCACTTTTCAGGTCAACTGGGATCCAAGCAGCACTGTGGGAACTCCCTTGTCATAGAGTCCTTCCCTCAACTTCTTCTGGTTTCTGCTATCCGCAGACCTTGATATCAACTCAGAAGACTGTGTGGGAGAGATACCATTCTAACTCCACCCCACCCCAGGCAGCTTTATACAATCCTCCTCCTTCATTTATTCCCAAAAAGAGGTCCTCAAACAACTAACACCTGCAAATCCACTCTTGTCAGTTCTCTCCATTTTGCCAGACATGATTCGACATGTTGGAATCTGAATTTGGGCTCAGGATTGGAGAATCACTATGTATAGTTGTGTAGATTGGTAACTGATTTGAAAAAGAATCCCAGAGAGTACCTATTAATGAATTACTATACCCTGTGGGATGTGTCTAGGGGCTTGTTCAATGACTTTTTTTCAACATTTTTATTAGTGAATTAGTTTGAGGACAGAGCTGTCAAGCTAATCACACTTGTAGATGGCAGAAAGCTGGGAGGGACAGAAAATAAAGTGGATGGCAAAATCAGAATTAAAAATATACTAAGAGATTGGAATGCTGATCTGAGTCTAAGAGATAAAATTTATTAGGAAGAAAATGTAAAGCTACATGTAGGTCCTAAACTCCACCTGTATAGATATGAGCTATAGCAGTGACTTTCACATTTATTTTACCATGGACTACTTTCTTTTTTAATTATTTATATTTATGTATTTATTTTTTATTTTACTTTAAGTTCTGGAATACATGGGCAGAACGTGCAGGTTTGTTACATAGGTATACGTGTGCCATGGTGGTGTGCTGCACCTATTGACCCATTCTCTAAATTCCCTCCCCTCACCCCCTACCCCCTAACAGGTCCTGGTATGTGTTGCTCCTCTCTCTGAGTCCAAGTGTTCTCATTGTTCAACTCCCACTTATAAGCGAGAATATGCAGTGTTTGGTTTTCTGTTCCTGTGTAAGTTTGCTGAGGATGATGGCTTCCAGCTTCATCTGTGCCCCTGCAAAAGACACGATCTCATTCTTTTTTATGGCCGCATAGTATTCTACTACCATGGAATACTTTCATCAAATAAAATCTTGCCAGAATTCTCATATGTAAGAAAAACTTGTTCTGGTTGAAGTGGGAATGGAGGCTCTGGGAACCCACTCCTTACTCCTCTGCACCACTCTCCATGGCCCCTGAGGACTTTCTGTGAAACACAATTTGAAAGCTCTTGGGCTCTGAGGTGGCAGGCAGAGTGAGGAGAAAGAGACAAGAAGGCTGAAGAGATGGCTAAGCAGCACATATGGGAAGAAAATCTGATCAATTTTAGTAGCAGACAGACTCAATAAGAACTAAAGATGTGATGTGGTTATCCCTTGAACATGGTGATTTTATTTGGGTTGAGGTAAGTGACACAGTGTAGTAAGACTGGGGAATGTTTCTCTCCAGGACAAACCACACAGGGACATCATGTTTTCATACCATTGTGATCATCTGAAAGCTATAATTTTACAACTTATATTTTCATTAAGATTTTATTATTATAGCATAAGGATTTTCCACATGGTTAGATTATTATTTGTAATGGCTGCATACTATGTCATCATGTAGGTACTTCATGTAACCACTCTCCCACTATTGGAAGATTGGGCAGGGCTGCCAAATACAGCTGCATAGACTGTGCACTGCACAAGTCCAAAGACATTCTCAGAGAATATAATGATTACAAAAAGTTGTTCTTCTTATTTTTTTCTCATTATTCCTTTAGGTTGCCTGCTATTCAGACCTCTAAAATTTCATTTTAAAATTATTTATATAAATTTAAGGGGTACAAGTGTAGTTTTGTTATGTGGATATATTGCATAGTGGTGAAGTCTGAGAATTTAGTGTAACCATCACCCAAATTATGCACATTATACCCACTAAGTAATTTACCATTCCTCATCCCCTTCCCATTCTTCCACCCTTCCAGGTTGCCAATGTCTATTATTCCACACACTGTGTCCATGTGTACACATTATTTATCCCCCACTTATAAATGAGAGCCTGCAGTGTTTGATATGCTGTCTTTTAAGGTCAGACATACACCAATGGGTATAGCCGGAAAATAGTAAAAAATATATTTGTTCCTCCAGTATTTAAAGAATTCTAGTAATACCTGAGTATGGTGTTTTCTCATTGGTCTCGGTAAGAAGAATGACTGAAGCAGTTAAATATTCCACACAGGTTCCCAGCATTCTTTCTACAATCCACAAATGAGAAGAATTTTTTTTTTTTTTTGAGATGGAGTGTCACTCTATTTCCCAGGCTGCAGTGCAGTGCTGCCATCTCAGCTCACTGCAACCTCTGCCACCTGGGTTCAAGCAGTTCTCTTACCTCAGCCTCCTGAGTAGCTGGGATTATAGGTGCCTGCCACCGGGCCAGGCTAATTTTTGTATTTTTAGTAGAGACGAGGTTTCACCATCTTGGCCAGGCTGGACTTGAACTCCTGGCCTCGTGATCCACCTGCCTTGGCCTCCCAAAGTGCTGGGATTACAGGCATGA
Source organism: Pan paniscus (assembly GCF_029289425.2). NCBI lineage: Eukaryota > Metazoa > Chordata > Mammalia > Primates > Hominidae > Pan > Pan paniscus. Next base: position 51,442,541 of record NC_073249.2, on the reverse strand, counting down.
GCCACCACGCCTGGCTAAGAGGAATTATGAGTTTGATTCTCCCAAATGAGCAGGATGGCTTCAGGTTTACATATAACTCACCTCTGACCTTGTTCAGTACTCAGTTTCCTTTTCTTAAATATAAGCGACTGAGATGAGATTATCTCAACGTTCTTATCAATCTTAATGTTTCATGATTCCATTATAGTTTCCAGTCAGTCAAAAACATACTTTTAGAGAAAGAGGTGATAATACCTCATTCTTATAATTGAATCCATCTATTCCATGTCAGAGTCATGCAAACTCCTTGCAGAGATTCTAAAGCAACGGTTCTCAAAGTATGGTCCTGAGACTGCTGTGGGTACCCCAGACACTTTTCGGGCTTCCATAAGGTCAAAGTATTTGTATAGTAGTATTAAGTTGTCATTTGTAATTTTCACTCATATTTTCTAGTGAATATTCGGAGTATGAGAAATTTATTGTTGTGTTGCCAGATTCCATATTGCAACTGACCTTTAAAAAACATTGTCATGTTTTGGTGTAGTGTCAAAGAAGACTATTGGCAATTATATGGCTCTTAAAATATTCCTCTATTTTCTAATTACATATCCTTATAAGGCCAAGTTTTCTTTATATAGTACAACCAAAATAATGTCTTAGATTGAAAGCAGAACCAGACATGAGAGTCAATTTCTACTACCATAAATAGTGATATAAATAAACTTCAAAAACAAATATCTTCAGGATCCTCAGTAAATATTGAGTGTAAAGGGGTCCGGTGTTCTAAAATGTTACCAGAATTGCCACACTACCTTGTGAAAGAGGCTGGTTGCTGCTGTTACTCCCCTGAACTTCCCTCCTTTTCTGTCCTCATTTGTTTACATGAAGGTCCATCAGGAAGAGCCATCAGCAATTCGAAAAATGATCATCCTGCAATACTCCTTGAATTCTTATATTTTGATTTATTTGAAGCTATGACAGCATTCCCTTTCGTTCCCTCTCTAGCATTTTATTCTTATATAGAGTTCAGAACTTATTTTCTGAGTTTTGTTTCAATTAAGGGCATTCTTTAGAAACTCTATATAAGAATAAAATGATAGAACATTTGTTAGATCTCAAGGGAATAAAAATGTAATGTAGGGGATGGAGAAGAGGATTGGAGGCTGAGTTGAGGGTGGTAGGCAATATGGGAGGTCCAAGATTCAAGGAAAGAGATGATATCCAACACCCTTTTGTGTTCCCAAAACAAAGATGCAGGAAGGACTAGTATCATATAGTCATTGTGGTTGGAAGGGTCCCACAGAAAAGAGATGGAAGTTTTTCTCTGGATTACTCTATGTTTTACTCTTTTTTAAAGGGCCAGGATAGGCCCAGATCAGTGCATGATCTGTATTGGTGGGACCCAAAGGTGCACTCAAATGAAGGGCCAGTTTTGTGAGTGCTACTGCAGAGCCTGAAAGCTGTAAGGTGAATGCCGAATGCCTTCAAATCCTTGCATTCGCTTGGAAGTGACTCATTAATAGGACTTCTGGTTGGGTATTCAACATGCAGGGATCAGTGGAGAAGGGAAGGGACAGTAGGACAGAGTATACACATAGATATAATTTTTGTACTCTCATGTAACTTCTTAATGGATTTTCAGATGATTCCTAGCCTGTTGAGCTCCCCATCCCTCCCCAACTCCCCTTTTAAAAACTTTTTGAAGGACATATCTCTGTTTTTATCTGATTCAGAGTGAAGACACATATCACCTAGGTGAGGCAGACAGAGGCTGGCTTCGACCCCTGCTAGAGAGCATTTGAAGGGACACAGTGGCTTTTATCAATGCCACAGGCATAACTCAAGCCTTTTCATTCTCAATCAAGTCACCAGTAATGAGATCCTGGAACCTATCCCCAGGGTCAGCCCCTGATGCTACCGTCAAGCTCACTGCAATTTGGGCTCATCAGATGGAACATATAAAGAGGGGAGGTGACAGCCAAAATCCTAAGCAAATGCTAGAATGATTACATGAGGGCGGCCTTCAAGCAAGGTTACAAGTATTCTAAGGTTACTATGATATGCAGTCATATGTGAAGTGGTCCAGCAATGATTATTTTCATACATGGATTTTAAGAACCTGAGTAAAATTTTCATAGAATAGAATTCATTCATCTCTCTTCATTCATTCACTCATCTATACACTGTTTGTTATACTCCAAGTCCTCTCTCTCCACCTTTTCAGCACATTTGAATGACAAAAGTTAAAACTTGGCTGAGCCTAACTATGCACTTTCTTCACGACCACAGTAAAACAACTGCCTCTGTGAGAGAACTTTGCATGATAGGTCAGATGGGTATTATGATAAGTTCTCAATACTAACCTCAATATTTCCTGGCAATCCTACCTACTATTTCTGATTAATCTTACTCTCTGCAACAACTTTTCAGTTGTTCCACTCTTTTCAAACCTCTAACACCAACTTCTCCACAGTACCACCAATCCTATGTTCCACTTATTCTAAGCAAATGGCCTGGCTTATTTCCTAGGAAATAGAATCCATTAGATGGGAACGGCATCAACTTTCTGCTAAAACATACCAACTTAGCCACATCAAAATTCAGCGTTTCCCCTCCTGTCATAATAAAGGAGGGGAAATCCATCTAAGCTGTGTGCAGTGCAGTGTGCCAGGTACGCGGGAGGATCACTTGAGACCTCATGAGACCCCACCACACACACACACACATCCTTCCATCTGTGGACCCACATTCTTTAGCCTTTTCATGAAATTTGCACAACAATTTATTCATCTTTTGTCTTGTATGCCAACTGATCTCCTGATTGTCCCTGTATTAGTCTGTCCTCACACTGCTATAAAGAAATAAATACTGGAAACTGGGTAATTTATCAAGAAAAGAGGTTGAATTGGCTCATGGTTCTGTAGGCTGTACAGGAAGCATAGCGGCTTCTGCTTCTGGGGAGGCCACAGGAAACTTACAATCATGGCGGAAGGCAAAGAAGAAGCGAGCACTTCACATGGGCAGAGCAGAAGGAAGAGAGAGGCGGGAGGTGCCACATACTTTTAAACAACCAGATCTCATGAAAACTCACTCACTCACTATCACAGGAACATCACTGGGGATGGTGCTAAACCATTCATGAAGAATCCACCCGCATGATCCAATCACCTCCCACAAGACCCTACCTCCAATATTGGGGATTAAAATTTGACGTGAGATTTGGGTGGAGAAACAGATCAGTCCCTAAGCCCACTTTCTTTTCTTTTTTCATATATAATATTTTTTATTTCAAAACATTTTTGCGAACTTCAGTTTATGACACTTAAAGGGCCAGTTAAGATTGCTACTTGATATCTCAGGACTGGAAACAACATTAAAGGTTACCCAGATAAACTACCGACACAACCATTAAGCCACTCTACTGTCCCCATCACACCTCTGTTTATGTTGGGCTTGATAATTCCAACAATACATGTTTACCCTCAAAGGTAGTAGATTTTATCTGTGAACTTCCTCTACTCCAAAATTAGTGTAATTCCATACATAGCTCTTAGAAATGCTGATTTTTCTTTGAAAATAGTAAAGGCTTTTTTATATTCTTTTTTAATATTTCAAAATTGCTATAAAAAGTAGTATATTCTTTTTTAATATTTCAAAATTGCTATAAAAAGTAGGTTTTTGCCAAGTGCAGTGGCTCAAGCCTGTAATCCCAGCACTTTGGTAGGCCAAAGTGGGAGGATCACTTGAGGTCAGGAGTTTGAGACCAGCCCAGCCAACATGATGAAACCCTGTCTCTACTAAAAATAAAAAAAATTAGCTGGGCTTGGTGGCATGCACCTGTAATCCCAGCTACCTGGTAGCCTGAGGCAGGGGAGTCACTTGAATCCAGGAGGTGGAGGTTGCAGTGATCCGAGATCATGTCTGTACTCCAACCTGGGTGACAGAGTGAGATTCCATCTCAAAAAAAAAAAAAAAAAAAGTAGATTTATTTTTCTTAAACTTTTTTTTTTTTTATTTTAGGTTCAGGAGCACCTGTAAAGATTTGTTATATAGGTAAATTGCATGTTGTGAAGGTATGGTGTACAGATTATTTTGTCACCCAGGAAATAAGCATAGTACTTTATAGGTAGTTTTTCGGACCTCACCCTCCTGCCACCCTCCCCGCTCCAGTAGGCCTCAGTGTTTGTTGTTTCCTTCTTTGTGTCCATGTGTACTCAGGTAAATCCACTCTCTATCCAGTGTTTGCTATTTTAAGGAATGACCCCATGATTGCCTGTTATGCAAACTAGAAACCCTGGAGTGGTCCTTGACACTTAGTTTTCTTTAATATCAGATCTGTCATCACATTCTACTTCTTAATGTTTTTAAACATTTTACTTCTTAAATGTTTTTCAAATTCACTTTCCCCTTTGCTGTGGTATAAGCTAGCATCTTTATTTTTTTAGACTACAGCAAACATTTTTAACTTGTCCTGCTACAGCTACTCTTGACCCCTTTAACTTATTTCCCAAATTATGTGATGTGTTCAAAACATAACTCTAATGTTACGACCCCAACCCCACCCCAGTCATCCTGCTTTAAACCCTTCCTAGATTGCTCTCCAGCATTTTACAAAAAAAGGCCAGAGTTTTATATTTGAGATGGAAGGACCATCTTTTATGCTCCTGACTTCCTGGGCTTCAGCCACACTGGCCACGTTCTCCTTCAACACAGGCCTTTGCAGCGCTGCTCCCTCAGCATGGAATGTGCTTTGGTCCCTTTTGACCTGTTAAAACACATACTTATCCTTCATTTCCAGCTTAAGTGACACTTTTTCAGAAGCACACCTAAGACAAGACCAATTTTCCACAATAAGCTTTCACAGCATCACGTGCCTTTCCTTTATACAACTTATGACAGCTGCCATTTTATGTTTATTTGTGAGATTACTTAATAATGTCTGTCTCCCTCACTAGCCTACAAACTCATGCATACAGCCAGGGACCATTTCTACTTTGCACTGTATTTCTAGCATAATGCTAGGCATGCAGTAGGCACTTCATAAATATTTATCGAATGGATATGGATTGTATAAGTGTTCAGGGCACTGTTTTAGATGCTCTAGGGCACTGATTCTCAAACTTTAGCATCAGAATCACCTGAAGGCTTGTTAAGGCACAGATTGCTGGGCCTGAACCCTAGAATTTCTGATTCAGAAGGTCTTGGGTGTCACATAAATATTTACATCTAACAATTTCCAAGGTAATGCTGATGTTGCTGGTCCATGGACCACAATTTGAGAACCATTGCTTAAGGGAATTAAACATATGACTATGATATGGTCACCATCTTCAAGAAATTTACAATTTTATTCTGGGTGTGAAACCAAAATTATAACTGAGAAAATTATTACAGTGAAAGACGTCTGACCTGACTAACTCCATGTTGCTTCTAACTTCCAGGCTGTCCTTGTTCATTCCTGGGCATAGGCCCAACTAACTTTGGGAGGAACTTAGTTTATAGTTTAACTTTGAAACAAAGACAATAACAGCCCTTTGTCAAAACAAAACCCCTTTCTACCTGGAGACTAGACTGCCTTTGCAGGACTAAAAAATTAGCCACAAAATTAGATATTATGGTTTAGGAGTCATGCAGCTGGAGGCTACAAGATTCTGACTCTCCCTAAATTACTCCTCAGGATAACCTCACTATTGTAAAACCTAAGATCAGTGCTTGAGATATTCTGCAGACCCTGCACTTAATGGATCAGCCGGCATCATCCAGATAAATAAACTGGTGCATCTGGTCTTGTGGCCCCCACAAGAGGACACAGCATAAGAGGACAGCTTCAACTCCTTATGATTCATCTTCAACCCAACCAATCCACATTCCCCACTCACTGGCCTCTCACCCACCAAATTATCCTTAAAAACTCTGATCCCCAAATATGTGGGGAGACTGATTTGAGTAATAATAAAACTCCGTTCTCCTGTACAGCCAGCTCTGTGTGAATTAAATGCTTTCGCTATTGCAATTCCCCTGTGTTGATAAACCGGCTCTGTCTAGGCAGTGGGCAAATTGAACCTGTTGAGCAGTTACAGGGTCAAATAGTAAATAGGAGAAATTTCGTAAAAAATACAGTATTTAAAAATTGTGGCAGCCAGAAATAGAAAAGACATTACATGATCTTGCCTCTTGTTGATGCACGTAATTGATGGCTATATCAATTTTATGGCCAATAATTATTATTGGTGTTTATGGAAAACAAAGATCATTTCAGATTGAAATGATCATACAACTAGTTCATAAGATATAAAGTGAGTCTTAAAGGAAATTTAAGAAGAATTGAGGGGTTGAATTCTCAGGGTGGAGTAGGATGAATAAATATATGAAAAAGGGACAGTTAGAGCTGATAAAAGAAAAACTTCAGCCAAATTAAATGTAAAGGAGTTTAATTGAGCAATGAATGATTTGTGAATCTGGCAACCCCTAGAATCACAGCAGATTCACAGAGACTCCAGCGCAGCCACGTGGTGGAAGAAGATTTATAGACAAAAAAAGGGAAATGACGTACAGAAATCGGAAGTGAGGTACAGAACGGCTGGATTGGTTACAGATTGGTGTTTGCCTTATTTGGACACAGTTTGAACACTCAGCAGTGATGAATGGTTGAAATATGGCCACTGAGATTGGCCAAGACTCAGCCATTGTTACAGGTGCATACTCCTGAGTTAGGTTTTCAGTCTGTCAACCTATTAAGCTAGGTTGCGGTTCCTCCACAAGGACTCAAATATAGAAGTTCAGAGAACTTCTTGGGCCATACTTAGTTTGCTTTAACAGAGCAATAGTACAAAGGAGAGGAATCAAACAATGTGCCTGGAGATAAAGAGAATAAGTTCATTCACCTGGAACCTGGGATTCATGCAAAGGAAGAATGTAAATTTAGGTGGAAAGTGGAGAGAAAAAAGGAAAGGTTTGAGCATGAGAGCAATAGTATAAGAAGAGGTGGGCTAGTAACATTTTTTTGTTTGTCTTGGAGGGGGGTGATGAAATTATATCTATATTGATTTTTTGTTCCTTATCTGTTATCTGTCTTATTTATAAAGAAACAATGGTTCTGGGAAATACCAAAGCCACCTCCTGTACAGAAGCACATATTCCAAACTAATATGTGCTCCACTGAAACTGCCTTTGCAAAGATTGTATCAGTGAGAAAATTATGGCAGTGGGGAGATCTGGTCTAACCCAACCACCATCTTGCCTTTTCCTCAATTATTCCTGGGCTTTTGGGCCTAGCTAACTTTGAGAGACATTTAGGTTATAGTTTAAATGATAATAGCCCTTCCTCAAAACTCAACTTTGTAAGCTAATGAAAGACCACCAGGCTATGGGGAGGAGAGGAATCTGAATTCTGCTAAGGTGTAGACTGGTTACAAGATATGCAACTTGTCAGTTACCTTTGCATATAACCTCACTATGTAGATTGGCCTTTTGAGGTATCTCTTCAGGTTTTTTGCATGTCTCACACCCATGGCTCTACCTGGACCCATTGACCAATGACTCTTCTGTGGCCCCACCCAGAAGCAACTCAATGCAAGAGGACAGCTTCAACCCCCTATGACTTCATTTTCTCCCCAACCAATCAGCAGTTAAGCACACATTGCACAGCCACCCCCACTCCTTCCTCCTAACTAATTAAAAAAAAAAAACCTAACCTGTGAGCCTTTAAGGAGATTAATTTGAGTAATAACTCTGTCTCTGGCATGACATGATTGGTCTTGTGTCAATTAAACTCTTCCTTTACTTCAATGCTGTGGTCTTTACTTGTGCAGCAGGCAGGAAGAAACCATCAGGGGGTTACACCATTTCTATCACTATAGTCTCTTGTATGATGTTGACAAAGCCAAATAGCAGGACAAAGAGTGTCAAAATTTTTGTAATGCTTGGTTTTTGTGTGATAAAAACCAGGTCCTGGAACAAGTTATCATAGCCCATTAAGATTCTACTTTTTAATGCAAGGTGCTGAAAACATCGCTATTGTCTGAGAAGATTCTACAGCTATCGTTGCATCAAATCCTTTTCAGAGATAAATTGCAAAATACTCAGAGCTGCTATAGAACATGCACTGTTCAAAGTACAAGGACTTGTTATAGGGAAGTACTGTGCCTTGAAAGTGACTGACTTTCCCTTGTACTCACACCAGGTGACAGAGTGTCAAACCTGGCACAGTCCAGTTGCCATCAATATTCATTAACAACCAGGAAATACACAGAAATGCAGCCCTTGATTTTCTAAGCAGGGAAAACTCTTTGTTTTAGAATATATCTCTTTATAAACACAATATTTTTCAATATAACAAACTATCAAAATATTTTGTATCCATTCATTTGTGTAATGAATACTCCATAGATATAGAATTAAATTTTACAAAATTGAACTAAAATAAGTCTAGGGCTTTTAAAAAATGTGATTAGATAATTTTAGGCGTATTATATTTCACATTCTCCTACTGGTTACACAGTAACATTCTGCCAGGAAATTTGCCAAATGTTTTGTGCTCATTCCAGTAAGTTAGGTAGGAGACAACATTTTTTCCCCCGAAAGACTGCAAACACTTCATCATCCATTCACCAGTGTGAAAACAATATTTAAGAAGAAATTCTCTTCCACCCACGCATGTACTCCTCAGGATAACAGTTTGTCTTATGTGTAAATTCCTTCTGGTGACTGCCACGTGGGTCTTGATTTTAAAAAGCAATGAGCCTACACTCAAAGGCAAACATTTCTACCAGTATCTCGACTTTTCCTCCTCTCCCTTAAATCTGACCAGTGTCAGAAGAGAAGGTATCCTTTCCTCCCTGGCTATCAGAAAGCAGAGCTGTGGGGTGTTTCTCTTCTGCTGATCAGGACACATTGGCTTTCAATGTGTTCACTTTTGAAATTCATATGTCATATATGACTAAAGTTCACTGGGATGAACCAACACTATTTTCATATGTAGAAATGCCACCAAGAGGCTTTATTTAGTTCAAAGTGCACAGAAAACTTCTGATATTCTACAGCATGTATTGTCTGTGGCACCTTGTCATGTCACTCTATCATGTATTTCACTATTTGAGTGCTGTGTGCTCTGTGTGAATATTTTCTCCTAAGATTGGAGGCTCCTTCCACCTGGGGACAGCACCAGGTGCCTCTTTTGTGGTTTTGGGGGCCTGTACCTGTACCTGAGCATAGCAAATACTTGTACATAGATAGATTAACAAATTAAGGAAAGCACTTATAAATTCTGGACCATTTGTTAATTACTAGGGAATCAGATAATGAGTAGAACCTTAAAAGTCAGTACTAAAGTGATGCTTTTATTTTGTTTTTGTGGATGAGATAATGTGACAGATTTGTGCATCTTAAACAAACTTATAATAATTATATCAGGAAAGAAAAGCATAATCATATACCATCAAACAATATCATGTGTGAGAACAAACAGAAGGATAGTCTAGGAATTGAATCCTATATATGCTATACTCATGAAGAAAAATAAAAGTTGGCTTACTTTATGCTCAGCCTGAGGCAAGACAATTCAACCAGGTCATGTTATAGACTGAATGTTGTGTCCCCCACAATTCATATGTTGAAGTCCTAACTCCCAGTGTGGCTGTATTTGGAGATGGGGTCTCTAATGAAGTAATTAAAATCAAATAAGTTCATAAGGGTGGGTCCCTGGGGTTGAAGTCTAAGACAAGACACCAGAGAGCTGGTTCTCATTATCTCTCTAGGTATGCACCAAGGAAAGGTCTTAGGAGGACATGGAAAGAAGGTGGCTGTCTAGAAGCCAGGAAGAGAGTCTTCATCTGAAACCAAATTGGCCAGACCCTTGATCTTGAACTTCTAGCTTCCAGTATTGTGAGAAATAGATTTTTGTTGTTGAAGTCAACAATCATGTATTTTGTTATGGCGGCCTGAGCTGACCAATACAATCTGCCATATCTGATCTCTATTAGCTGTCTTCTATTTGCTTCTAATTTTTATCAGTCTGCATCCTACCAGCCCAAAGGTGAGACAGTGAGAGTGACATTTAATTATCCTTGCTTTAAAGGCAACAAAAGGGTACCACCTAAGACATGGATGCACTGCAAGCTAGGGTAGTAAGTGACCTGGCAGCTATCACATCATTCTTGATTTATTCAACAAGCTTTTTTTTGAGGGCCTCCTATATGTCAGGCACCGTTCCAGGTGCTGGGATATGGTAGCAGGCAGACTACATGAAGCTTGTATTCTAGTTTATTGTCTATTATGGTCAAAGAGAGCTTAAATACCAACCTAAGCACAATATAAAAATAGTATTCAATGACAATTGATGGCAGCTGAGTAAAGACCTGGAAGAGGGAAGAGAGAGAGAGCCATTTAGCTATCTGTGAAATGAGAATTCCTGTCGTGAGATGGCCTGAGTGCTCCTGAGGAACAGAAAAGAACAGAAAACAGTTCAGGGTGGTGGAAGTGTGAGAGCCTGAAGAGATGAGCTCAGAGCCTTAATGGGTGCAGGGGAAGCTGATGATGCAGGGTCTTTTCTGTAAGGCATTCATCACACTGTAGTTTTAACTCTGTGTGGGATGTGAAGCCACTGGGGGGTTTGCAGCAGAGATGTGACCCAAGACGTCTAATGTCTAACATTTTAGCTTGATTACCTGAGCTGTGGTGTTGAGAAAAGTCTGAGGAGCTGATAAACTTTTTAGGAGACTATTGTGATAGTTCAGTTGAGAAATGATGGTAGATTTGACCAGGCTAGAGTAATGGAGGTGGCAAGAAGTGATCACATTTTGAATATATTTTGAAAGTAGGATTCAAATAATTTGTTGACAGGATTGGATATGGGATGTGAATGAAAGGAATTAAGAATCACTCCAAAAATTTTAAACTCAGCAACCAGAGGATGGAGATGCCATTGGCTGAGGTGGAGAAGCTGTGGGAGGAAGGATCTGGAGTTGGGGGATGGGACACCAGGATCTTGGCTTTAGACAAATTAAGTTTGAGATATGTATTTGATATTCAAGGGGAGATGTTGAGTGAGCAGGTAGTAAGCAGTAGTTAAGATGGAATCAGTGACAAGATGTGTGTCTGCTGGTGGGAAAGATATCTCAGAGATGGGAAAACTGATAGTGGGGAAGGAGAGGAGAGGTTTGCTGGAGTGACATTCTCCAATAGGTGAGAGGAGATGGAATGTGGTGTCCCCCCCAAAACTCAGGCGTTTATTCAGACCAACAGGAAAAAGGTAGAGTTTGTACCACAAATGCAGGGGGTGGGTAAATGTGATGTTTGGGAGTTTGTGGAAATTCTCTACTGACTACTTCAGTTTTCTCAGTGAAAAAGGAAGAAAGGTGACAACTGAGAGAGAAAATAGGTAAGGAGGTGTGAGAGGTTTGATGAAAAAGAAGATATGAAACAATGGTTTGGGAAAGCGAGAATGCATGGACTCAGAAATGATGGCTGAATTGCCTGCCAGTTGGAAGGGTCCCCTTTAAGGTTACGGTTGTGAATTTAAACAGAGACTGGCCTGTCTCCAGCCACAATCAGCTGAGCAGGTGCAGGCATGGATTAGGCAGAGAGCTGGAGTTTTGCCAAGCAAGGAAGACAAGGTGAGAGAGGGCCCATGGAGTGAAGGGTCTAACCAAGGGAGCAATTATCATGATGAACTACAAAGGCTGAGCTGTTACAGAACAGCGATGACACGATGGGGCTGAGGGACCTTGAAAAGGTGGCGGATCAACAGATTGAGGTTCCCTGGGCTGGCAAAGGATTGCTGGAGTCATGGTACCAGAGGAAGTGAGCTGGTGTGAGAGGAGGTGGAGACCAGAGAGTGAAATTCTTAAAATGGAGACTGTGGCCACTGTGTCCTGAGTCCTCCAATCCAATTTACAGAAAGGCCTTTGACTAACAGGTAAAATCCATTAATTAATGAGAGTCTTAAAGTTTTAAAAGTGCCCCCAAGGCTGCAACTTCTGTTTGTTACTGTTTCCACAAGGAGAGGGCAGGCTAATAAAAATGTTACTGTACTCCTGGAAGTTAATGAATAATAAAACCACATGCCTGGAAGCAACTTCAAGAGGTCCTAGTTCAGATGACTTCACATACTCCCACCAATTCTGAACATCTTGGGGAAGAAAATGCCACCACCCAGGTGAGTTGGTCATTTGCTGCCAAACACTCTTGTTCAGGTGGTAGATTTTGTAAAACACTTTTATTGAATTAAAATCCTGTCCTTTTTTATTTTCTTTAGTGAAGAGAGAGAAGAGCAGGTCAACATTATTTTTTAGTAACCCTTGACATTAGAAGGCAATTTTAAATCCGGATTTCATATGTACAAGGCGTCACCTTGCCAGGTGGTTTTCACCTGGAAGAGAGGTAGAGAAAGACCTCTAATGTCAAGAGACAAAAGAAGTTTGTTAATGTGCATTGAGATGGAAATGTCCCACCCTTCATATTAAGAAAAAAAGACCTTTATGTGTATTTATAATGATAGCATGTTATCTTAGCCAGAAAAATTGTGAGCCCCACATCTAAAAAAAAGATGCAATTTATGTTTCCAAAACTGTAATGTCAATATATATATTTTTAAAGTCCATATTGCTTCTGAGTTTGGAGCTGTCTCCTTGCTAATTCTTTGCATTGGCTTGAATTGTACTTGGAATTCTCTGATTGCTGGTTTGTGCCTGGGAACACTATTCTCCTTTCTGGTTTTGCTGAGATGTGGAGTAGGAGGGCTTGTTAGGAAACTTGTTACATTTTGAACCAGCTGACTCAGGTGCTTTTGAGGAGAAGTTTGTTCTGAGGAGAAACTCTATTATTATAAGGCCTTATTAGGGTTTTTAAGCCTTGGGCTTTTTGGCAGGTGAATGTGCTAAATCATTAAAAATATGGAAATTCAGGTAGAAAGTCTTTTCTCTTTATTTTTTAAAGGGTGGAAACAAGCACACCAGACAGACTAACCAGAAATCAAAGTGAAGGGAAAAACAACTGCTTCTTAGTTGTTGCTATTGCTGTTACTGTTATTGCAAACTGTTGATTGTATGTTTCTGGTTCTGAGTAAAGGTAAGTAGATTTTAAAAGGAAATTCCTTTTAATAAAGGGGCCTAAAAGTCCCAAATTCAAGAGAGAAGTGAGAACAAATATTGATTATTCTCAAACTTGCCTAATTTACTGCAGCAATAGATACCTACATAAACATTTTCACAAAATTCTACCTGAAAAGTATGAGAAGGGAGCAGTTAGGAAGAAGTATGTGATTTCTAGGTGGTATGCTTCATGTGGTGGGAAGAGGATAGGACGTGATTAGATGTGTAAAAGAGGACGGTAAGAAGAGCTGTAACAGACTTAAGTTGAAAACTCATTCGAACTAGCTTAAGGGAAAATGAAACGGGAAGAAATAAATGCAACTTCCCGTTCCCTACCTCCCTACCCTGCAAGCCCTTAGTAACCATCATTCTACTCTTTCTCCTATGAGTTGAGCTTGGTTAGATTTCACATGTAAATGAAATCATGCAGTATTGGTCTTTTTGTGCCTGGTTTATTTTGCTTAGCATAATGTCCTCTAGATTAAGCCACATTGTCACAATTGACAAGATTTTCTCCCTTTTAAAGGCTGAATAATATTCTATGGTGGACATATACCACATTTTCTTTATCCGTTTATCTGTGGGATAGGGAGTAAGCTGTTGATCAAACGGTACGAAGTTTCAGATAGACAAGAGGAATAGATTTTGAGATTTTATTGCACACCAGGGTGACTATTGTCGATAATAATGTATTATCTAATTCAAAATAACAGAGTAAATTTCAAATGTCTTATTATAATTATAAAAAGTGACAGGAAAGCAAGGTGATAGATAGGTTAATCAGCTTGCATTAAACATACCACATTGTATACATACTCAAAACATCACATTGTATCTCATAAACGTATACAATCATGATTTGTCCATTTTAAAAAGTAAAAATAAGAAGAAATAATTGTGGTTGAATCTGAGGGACTAGAAATAGGGGCTGGAATGACATTGGGACCAGGTAGCGGCTCCCTTTTCCTCCCCTCTCCAGCCCCACATGGTCTTTTGCCTCGGCTTCTCTCTTGACTTTTACTTTCTCCCACCCACCTCACTTTCCTGTGGTTGAGTGTTTGCTACTCAGCATGTGTTCAACATGGTTGCACCACTGCCCCTGAGTGTACATGGGCTGAAATGAGGGAATAGAGTAGCTAACTGACTTGCCTCTCTCACAATTCCAAACCACTGAGAGAGAAATTCTGATAGGCACCACTGTGGTCACAAGATGAGGCGGTGTCATCTGGTACAAATCAGAAGGCCAAATTTCTCTCTGTAGGTGGGGGTGGATAATGGAAGTTTTCTGAGAAGACTGTGGGATGGGGTAACACCCCAGGTGTGATGACTTTATATTACTAGGTTGGCTTAAATGGGGACTTTGGAAGATGTATAGTTTGCATCGTCCAGTTTTTTTGCACAACTGCATTTCTGTTGACATGTTGAGCAATCTCTCTCCTGAGACTTGAGAGCATTTGGGGAATAGCATATATCACAGTTAATTGCTGGTTCAAGTTGGCTCTTGCCAGTAGATCACTATTCTGTCATACTCAAAAGACTTTGGGTGATGTGGTGTGAATTCACAGAGCTCACTGCTGGTAAATGGGGGCCTTCTTCATCCCTCTTTTTCTTTAGTAGAATGAATTAAAATTATTAAGTGGAGTGTATTTTTCTTTTATCTTTGAACATATTAAAACTAATTTAGTAAATGTGTATTTAAATGTATTCATTTTATTACATTTTTAAAATATTTGGGAACATTGCAGCACAAAGATTTTCAATAAATATGACCATAGGCCCATTTAGTAGCATATTTCTATGCTAGAAGTGTGATAAACTAAAAGAAAATTTGTATTTTTGGAAAAGATTTCTTGGGAAAGATTTCTGAATTTCATAAGTAACCTGGAAACTCTTTAGTGAACGAGTGGCTGTGTATTTCTGCATCTATTTGGATTAGTATAGTAACAAACGTGTGAAACCACGTCGTCTGCTGTGAGTCAAATATTGCTCTCTGGGGGCTGCAACATTTCACACATCCTCCTTTTTGAGGGTAAAAAGGGGAGGGGAGCGTCTCTCTCTTTTTCTTAATAGAATATATGTTTTCATTTAATAGATTTTGGAAATAAAATTTAGGTCGTGTTTTTCTTCTCCAAGTTTTGCATGCCTTTTGGCTCACAGGTTTCTCTTGCCAGGAAGCTTTTTAAAACTAAACAGTCCATATTTTGAGATACCATCCTTAACTAAGAAGTAAACTGTGAAATTCTCTGTAGTTCTTTGATTTAAAACACTTGGAAGGCATTCCATTTGTGTTTGCTTATGTTGATATGTCTATATTTTAAACATAAAATGCTAGGTTCCATTTTCATTTAAATATATATATACACTATACATATATATACATATATATACTATACATATATATACTATACATATATACTATACATACACATATATACTATACATATATATACTATACATATATACTATACATATATACTATACATATATACTATACATATATATACTATACATATATATATATACTATACATATATATACTATACATATATATATATATATATATGTATTTTTTTTTTTGAGATGGAATCTCTCTCTGTCACCCAGGCTGGAGTGCAGTGGTGCAATCTCGGCTCACTGCAACTTCCGTCTCCCAGGGTCAAGCGATTCTTCTGCCTCAGCCTCCTGAGTAGCTGGGATTACAGGCACGTGCCACCATGCCTGCCTAATTTTTGTATTTTTAGTAGAGATGAGGTTTCACCATGTTGGCCAGGCTGATCTTGAACTCCCGACTTCAAGTCATCTGCCTGCCTCAGCCTCCCAAAGTGCTGGGATTACAGGCGTGAGTCACTGCACCTGGCCTAAATAACTAATTTTCTTGTGGGTGAGTTGTCAGGAGCATCTCAATGAAGACCAGAGAGGAAAGATGGCACATAGTTATTTCTTCATTTAATTAACCAAGTGGTATGAAACATTAACCAAGATTAACATACCTGTATTGGCATTATTAATACAATCCTCCTTACTAATGGCCCATTAGCAATAACAGGTAATAAATATCTTACAGAGATAAATGACTATAAATATGAAAGTGCATTTGAGATGATATCAGAGTCTAGGGTGTAGTAAGGATTTTCATCCCTGCTCTGTTAACACCTTGATGTACAGACTTGAACAGGATACCTAATATTATGCCGAGGTTCTTCTCATTCTATCTGATGAGAACGAGAGTATCTAGGGGTTGATCTTTTCAGGGATGGAAATCTGCAAACTGAGTCATTCACAACACACTCTAATGGTTGGTTTTAAAGACATATCGTCAGAGTAGAGATGTCAGGGACGCAGGTAGGCTGGCCAGCTAGACAGATTTTCACAGTGAAGCAGTAGTTTGATGGAGTTTCCATACCCTGGGACATGGGCCTCTGGTTTGAAGGCAAAGCATCTTGATTTCTTTTGCCATGTCTTCTAGACTTTATCAGGTTCTTCAGGTCTGGCTCATGTTAACTAAATTAACAACGATAACAGCAAACACCTGATTTTATTAAAAGAAACAAGTTATTAATTTCCAGAGAATATGTCCTTTCAACATTCAGGTATTTGTTTCTGCCATTCAGGGATCCCAGTTTCTAGAATTAAGTTACCAGCAAGAACATATTTATAAATAGAATACTGCTTGGAGATTGTGGAATCAGAGCAAAGATAATTGGATTAGTTTAAATGATACTTCAGTGATGCCATGGTAAATCCTGGTGAATTTTCCCTGCTTCTCAATAGGGCATAGTTTTTCTGTGACTCTTCCACTAGATTCAGCATCTTTTTTTCTGATTCGGAGCGAGGTAAACTCTGTCAAAATCTTGGACTTCTTGTTTCCATGAATTCTGCATCCCATGCAGATTGTAGCCCTTCTGCCAACACATTCTTTTATTAGACCGTAGGTGACTTTAACAGTCAATCATATTTTCCTGTAGCTAAGTAATGTTGATTGAACTTGGGGGTTCTAAATATCTCTCAGTCACATAGTTTTAGGCCATATTTTAAGGTGGGCTTCTTCCACAGATGGCCAATTTCATGATAATAATAACTGCTGGCCAGGCATGCTGGCTCATGTCTGTAATCCCAGTACTTTGGGAGGCTGAGGCTGAAGAATTCCTTGGGGCCAGAAGTTTGAGGCCAGCCTGGGCAACACAGTGAGACCTTGACTCCACCAAAAATAAAAATAAAAATAAATAAATAAATAAATTAGCAGGGCATGGTGGCATGCACCTGTAGTCCTAGCTACTCAGGAGGCTGAAGTGGAAGGAGGATGGATCTCTTGAGCTCAGGAGGTTGAGGCTGCAGTGAGTTATGATCACTCCACTGCACTCCAGCCTGGGCAACAGAGCAAGACTCTGTCTCTAAATAATAATAATAATAACTGCCATTTTTTTAGCTTACAATATACCACCAGGTTCTTGTTTTCACAGACTGTGTATTATAATATCTATTTCTGAAGTAAGAAAATTGAGACTCAAAGAGTTAAAGGACTTGCTTTTTGTACACAGCTTGAAAGGGACCAAGTTGGGATTGATTGATTGAGTTTTTCTGAAACAAGGTCTTTCTCTGTCACCCAGGCTGGAATGCAGTGGAGCCATCTCAGCTCACTGCAACTTCTCCTTCCTGTGCTCAAGAGATCCTCCCACCTCAGCCTCCTGAGTAGCTGGGACCACAGGTGTGCACCAAAATGCCCAGCTAATTTTTGTATCTTTTATAGAGATGGGGTTTCTCCATATTGACTAGGCTGGTCTCAAACTCCCTGGCTCAAGAGGTCTGCCCGCCTCAGCCTCCCAAAGTGCTGGGATTACAGGCATGACCCACCATGCCTGGCCCCAAGTTAGGATTTAAGACCAGTTCTGCCTGACTTAAAGCTTGTGCCTTCTAATGTTGACCCGTCCTACTTTTACTTTCAGGGAATAACTAATATCTAAGTTTTCAGAGAACTCTATTTTCCCCTTATATCCTGATTATAGTACAAAATCTATATTTTGGTATAAAAAACATGTAATGCACAGTCTTTGTATCAATGTGACAGAAGTTCTGTATGTCTAACATTTAACAGATATTATTGAACATGCTTGACAAGCATATTTTCCTGAACTATTAGGGACAATTGTTTGAAGTTGATAGTACTATTATTAACAACATACAGTTGAGAAGGTTGAGTCAGAGAAAAGTTAAATAACTTCTCATAGTGACACAAGTCATGACTCAAACTTATTCTGTCTGCCTAGATTTGGACTCTTACTTAGTATACTATACTGCCTCTTCGGTTAACAGAAACTTTAGATCTGAAGGTCCAAAAATCGTATTGCCTGCCTTGTGTTTACATAGAAGTTTCATTTAATAAAATCAGTATGTACTTCAAGCCAGACTCAGTGCCATGATGCAATAATAAATAAGTCTTTTCTTTTAAAAATGTTGTGGACATGTAAGTGACATAACCATAATACAAAGTGATAAGCAAGGAGCTATATGGTGCCAGGAGAATACAGATAAGCAGGAAATTAATTCTGCCTCAGGGATGGGAATGAGAGGGCACTACACAGAGGAAATGAGAAGTGATGAGTAAGGTGAGTCCTAAAGTAGAAGTAGGACACAAGCAAAGGAAAGGGGATGGGAAAGAGAAATATCATATTAGGCAGCAGCAAGAGGCCTGGAGGCAAGAAAATACAGGGCTTGTTACAGAAGGAATTGAGGGATGTTGCTGGAGCAACCAGAAGGTGCTGCTGCGGGCCTGGAAAATAAGGCCAGGCAGTCAGACTGGGACCAGATTTTGAAGAACCTTTTGTGCCTGGAATTTGGATGTTGCTGGCAATGGAGATCCATGGAGAGTTTTGAGCACCATGGTAACATGATTAGCTCAGATGTGTATGCAGAATGGGAGTTGAAGTGAAGCAAAGACTGTGATTTAGAAGAGCAGTTTATAATAATACAGGAAAGAATAAAGGATGAGGGTCTAGTCTAGAAAGTAAACAATGGATATGAAGATTGCTAAAGCAGAATCTAAAGGAAATAAATGGTGGCTGATTAGATGGAACTAGGGAGCCAAGGACGACCTTGTGATTTCCAACTTGGGCAATAGAATGAATGCTGATTTTCTTAACCAATATTGGCAATTTAAGATGAGGAGCATTTTGGTAATGGTGTCTAGTTATTGTTGCTTTTTTTTGACATTTTATTATCAAATATCTCTTAAAAATTTCTAAGTTGTTAATGTAAGTTCTAATTTGTAGGGTCTAACTTTTTCCCCAATATAACATTTTCTTTTTAATCAAAATACTTCTAGAAACTGATAATTCAATTGATCAGACTTTTATTGAGTATCTACCATCTATTTGACTGCAACAGCTATTCAATCTTTAGAAGAAACAAAGGCAATTGTCATAGCTGAGAATCCTTAGCTGTTCTCTGGCCAACTTGTAATTTTAAAGTAATATTATAATACTTACTCAATGTCTACTTACTAAATACAAAGTCCCTCCTATGTTCTTTGGACTGCACAACTGGTATTTCTCATAATGTCAACTACTTGAAGAAGACTATTTAATTCTTCTTTAGACTACTCATTTTTATGTTCAGAGGATTTTCTTTTCAAACTTACCTAAGAATTTAGCTCCAGTAATTTATTTTTCCCATAGTTATTGGAGTAATCCTGGTTTTGCAAACTAGGGTCAACATATAACAAAAACTGGACTTTAGAGACTAGAGGAAAAATTCTGACAATGAGAAAAAGGCACTTCCTTTAATCCTCTACTTTCTGATTTTTGAACTATTTATGGATACTCTGATCTAAGGAAACATTTATTGCAAACATGCAGACTGTATTGATTCAGGAGCCAAACAAAGCAGCATTTGGTGAATAAGATATCTTGTTAACAAGATATCACAGTTCTGTCAAGTGAGCCCAGGCACAGGATTTGAAGATGGAAAAGACTATGTTTGGATGATACAATTTAGGATCATTGCTGATTTATTAAAAAGGGTCCTTTCATGTTCCACAGGTGGAAGTAAACTAAAGCACAGGCTTCTTGTTTGTGCTGGGTGGCTGCTAACATATGCCATCAGAGCAGGTGGACTGGCAGGATCAGAGACAGACCAGGGGAAGGCAGTGGCAGGCCAGTGTGCCCTTCCCTCCCCAGGAATTTGAAAAATTTTACTTTGATGACCTCTAACTATGACTATAGTCCTTGTCTCTTCCAAATGTGGGGATACTTTTTTAGCTTCTGTGTGTGTGCGTGTGTGGGATAAGGGTCAGTAGTCAAATTCTTTCTTTTCTGACCTATATGGTAAACAGAACAACAGTGATATTTATTGCATTCTTGGACTGACAATCCATGAGGTTCAGAGAAAAAAGCTAAGGTCTTAGAACATTTTTGAAAAGTTTTATTGACATATAGTTAATATATCATATAGTTCATTCACTTAAAGTATACAATTTAATGGCTTGTAGTATACTGACAGATATGTACAACCATTACCACCTTCAATTTTAGAACACTTTGACCACATCAAAATACAATATGTATCCTTTAGCTATCAGCACCTTGTTCTGTCTACTCCCATCTCCCAGTCCCTAAGCAACCACTATTCTACTTTCTGACTCTATAAATGTGTCTATTCTGGACATTTCATATAAATGTCATCATATAATATGTAGTCTTTTGTAACTGGCTTATTTCACTTAATACATTTTCAAGGTTGAGCTGTGTTGTGGCATGTATCAGTATTTAATTCCTTTTTATAGCTGATTATTATTACATTGTATGATTCTGCCACATTTTGTTTAGCCATTCACCAGGTAACAGACAATTGGGTGGTTTCAACTTTTTGCCTGATACAAATAATGCTACTATCACATTTGTGAACAAGTTTCTGTGTGGACATTTGTTTTTCATTTCTCTAGGGTGTATACCTAGGAGTGGAATTGCTGGATCATATCTTTCTTTAACTATTTGAGAAAATGCCAAAGTTTTCCAAAGCAGCTGCAATATTTTACATTTCCACTAACAATTTATAAGCATTCCAATTTCTCCACATTCTCTGCAGCACTTGCTGTAATCTGACTTTTGGATTATAGCCATTCTAGTGGATATGAAGAAGTTATCTTATTGAGGTTTTGATTTGTATTTCCCTAATTACTAATGATAATAAGCATCATTTCATGTGCTTATTATTTGTGTATCTTCTTTGGAAAAATAGCTTTACCCATTTTTAATTTGGGTCAGTTGTCTTGAGTGACAAAGATTCTTTATGCATTTTAGATATAAGTCCCTTATTCGACATGTGATTTGCAAATTTTTTTTTCCATTCGTGGATTGTCTTTTCACTTCTATAGAACACAGTTTGGAAAATGATGAATTAGAGCCTAATGTTAGCCCTCATTTGTTTAAAGTCCAAAATGTGGGGAACAGGTAACACATGATAATTTATAAGAGGGCAGAATCTGTTAGTGGTATAATCAAGGAATATATCACATAATAAACATGTCATAATTGGAAGGTCCCTTGGTGTGAAAACTTGGACTACTGGGACCTCAGTGGCAGGCAGATGAAGAGAAGAAGCCAGAGCCAGGATGAATTGGTGCCAAGGGAAGTGATCAGACTAGATAACTGGTTTAGTCCTTCAGTAATGTGTCTCAGACATCAAAGGAGTCTTGGTCCAAAATAGCATGTGTGTTCATTTGGCCTCATCTGAAGGAAGAGGTATAGGAACACAACTTTCTGTCAGAGTTGACACTTGAAGTCAAGAGAGTGGCAACAACATGGTTCCTAATTTTGTATCTTGAAACTTGATCTAAGACATGCCTGAAGCTGGCCTCAGGACCTCCCTGGCTCCTGTTACTGCATTAGCTGTTGTGTCTTTCATTGGGAAAGCACAACTCTATGTACCTTCTTTCCATGCTTTGTTTCTTGCCTCATGGACTGATCCTGGTGTTCTGTCCCTGCTTCTACAGGATCATATTTTCTGTCCCTTCCATGTCAGTATCTGTATCCTGCTGATGCGTTACGGCAGCTGTGAGATAAGCAAGAAATACAAGAGTATTTTGTGGATCCAAATCTGCACTTTGAGTTTCCTCAGATTAAATTAAGGTACATGGGAATTCATTAATTAGGCAATTTATTTTTTATCGCTTATAGTGGAGGTGAATGTTGGTCCTTATCCAAGCAGAGTACAACTGACTTTAGGTCAGTGATACTTAACTAATTAGAATTTAATTTACATTAATTGATTAAATTAAATTATCTTAATTTAAACATAAGTTATTTTAATTTCTCCCTAATGAGAAGAATTAATTACTAAAGAGTAAGAATTTTGTCAAATAGGATTAAGCTTTGGAAGACTGCAAACCACTATAAAACACAGATCTTTTTCTGATACCCCCTCACCACCAGGAATAGATTTTTGCTCCGTTTGGATGACATCTCCCCAGTTGAGAATGCATACTTTATGTCTTGATGTGTAACATCTGACTTGGTCTCTTGACTTAGAAAGATATCAGGTCATGAAATCACTTTAGGGATTGACACTGGCATTTAAATTTGTCACAGAGCAGCCCTGAAGTGACACAATTTCCAACCTTCTGGCAGACTTCTCCAGGAATGGATCTGGTAATTCATTCAATTAATCAATACACACTTACTTTCAATAAGCACCTATCATTACTGCACCATGTAGGTTGTACTACCTACACCATGTACATGCACCATGTAGGTAGTGAGAATACAAAGATGAATAAGATAATACAGTTTACTGGGGAAGATACATGTGAAAGCTAGCACTTAAAATATAACCTTCCCAGTTCAATGCTAAAGTTATTATGGGAACATTGAATAGGGATGCCTACTAGCAGGCGAGTGGGAGAGTTGTTAAGGAAGGCTTCCTGGAGAAGGTGACATCATCAACAACATCAGAAAGACTTCATGGACTACTTGTCCAGAATCAGACCGAGGAGCTCACCTCATCTGGACCCACTCCTGAGATTAGGAAGGGGAAATGTCAGGTTTGCAGGGCAAGAAGTGGGAAGCATGCTGCTCCCAGCATATTTTACTGTTAGCTGAATAGTGCAATGTATGTATGTATTGTATATAATGTTCATATATAATGTGTGTGTATATAGATGGAGTAGTGAATATACATATATATTCTCTACTCTTCTCCTTTCCTATCGTCCTGTCCACAGCCCCACTTCAACTAATAGTAAGAATATTAACTATCTGGTGGTTGGTTTTCTTTTTTTAAATTTTTGCCACTACAAACTATGTTGCAACAAATTCCCTTTTACATTGCTTTTTTCTTCAAAAAGTGTTACTTTTCTGATTACAAAATAATCGATGTTTATTATAGAAACATTGGAAAACTTTTAAAAAAGGATAATGAAGAAAATAACAAAGAAGAAAACAAATCAACCACAGCCTACCCTCCAGAAATAGACCCTTTCCATGTTTAGGTGGCTATTTCAGTTTTTCTCTGTACAAATACATGTGTGTACTTGCATGCATACACACATTCATTTTTTTTATTAATATGACATTGGGACCATGCCATGTGTGCTGCTTTGAAATATTTTTATCTCAGTTGATGTATTGTCAGTATCTGCCATATCACTAAAGAATCCTCTGTATTTAAAAATTCTTAATTGACCTGGCATGGTGGTCTGTACCTGTGATCCCAGCTACTCAGGAGGCTAAGGCTGAAGGATTTCATGAGCTCAGGAATTTGAGGCTGCAGTGAGCTATGTTCACACCACTGCACTGGTGTGAACCTGTGCCCAGAGAGCCTGGGCGAGAGTGAGACCCTGTCTTTAAAAAAAAAAATAAAATTATTATTTCATTTAAAAATAAAAGTTATTTAAAATAAAATAATTATTTTATTAAAAAATAATTATTTTATTAAAAAATAATTATTTTATTTAAAAAAATACAATTATTATTTTTTTCTTTTTTCTTTATTTTAAATTAAATCCATAATTTTTTTCCTCTTATTATGAAAATTATACATACTTATTATGTAGGTCTATCTATATGGGTGTGTGTATAAGATACAGATTGTCTTTGTGTATATATATGTACTAATTTTAGGTTAGATTTCCAATTTAAAATATTTAGTATAATTAATTTTGCATATAGGTAAAAGAAGTGAGGTCACATGGCAATACTACTCAGTAAATTGCATTTTTTATTAGATGATACATCTTGTACAAGTCAGTTTATACAGACCTATTTTTAAATGGCTGCACGGTAGTACATTATTTATTAATCCATTTATTTTCCATTGATTATCAATTAGTAATTAGCCATCAATGGACGGACATTTTAATTATTAACAAATTTTTTTTCCTTATAAGGAGTGCCAAATGAATAACTGATTAAACATCTTTTGGCATTAATGACAGCATTTGAATTGGAGTAATCCTTAGAAGTTTCTTGTTTGATTTTTTTTTTTTTTTTGATACAGAGTCTCACTCTGTCACCCAGGCTGAAGCGCAGTGGCATGATCACTGCAGCCTTGAACTCCTGGGCTCAAGAGATCCTCCTGCCTCAACTTCCTGAGTAGTAGGACTATAGGTGTGTGCCATCACACATGGATAATTATTTTTCACTTTAAAAATTTTTGTAGAGATGAGGTCTCGCTATGTTGCCCAAGCTGGTGTATAATTTTTAGGATGTTTGTTTTCTTGTAGATTAAAACTTCATCTTACTTATGTTTGTTGTAACATGTCACAAAGTGCCTGGCACATAGTAAGTGCTCAAACCATGCTGTGAGCATTTTCTAAAGAATAAATATAGAAGCTTAGAATTTTTTGAATTAAATCTTCCTTATTTAAGGTTTCTTTCCTTCCCCCTCTTGTTTCACTTTACTTAAATATTTCAATATTAAGAAGAAAAAAGTAGGAGATAGGGGAACCACAAAAATGAATGTTTATTCCTTATAGTTTCCATGCCTCACAGAAAATAATACAATCATTTTTATTAAATATTTCTCAAAAATCATCAAAGCGAACCATGTGTTAGATTGATTTTTAGGGATCTAAATTGACTAAGTATAATTAATAAACATTATCTCATTTTTGGCGAATCATAATAAAAATTTCAACTTTTAGTCATGTGTTGCCATAGATTATAATTATATGATTGTAATTATACACATAGTTCAAACCAAACTTTCCTTAGATGAGAGGTGTTTGACCCTCTAGCAATTGTAAAGTGCAGGCAGCTGCAGCAAAGACAGAGGCCAGTTTCATGGTTAGCAGTAAAAAAGGAGCATCAAAGTAACAGGGGAGCCTGGTACGATGCTATGCACCCTGTTGGCAGTCATTAAATTCTTGCTGACTACTGACTGTTATAATTTTTTAAGCCTATATGGGGAGATGGGGGCAAGAAAAAAAATGGTCCCAGGACAAATGCTGTTAGAAGGGGCCATGTCTGATGAAACTTGAACCCAGAGAGAAGTTCCTCGACAGTATAAATGAGGGATTTCTAACCACGAGCCATTCTGCTCTGACAATGCCTGGAGTCACATCACCAGGAATAGCTAAGTTGTTAAGGAAGACCTAATGGAATTTGCTATTTATAAATTACACATTTGCTCAATGCTTTTTTCAAATTATTTAACCAACATGACATTGCCTCAGGAATTTGACCTAAATCATAGTCATAACTGCGTTTTCTTTTGGAGAAAGTTGGGACTCGTTTTCTCCTTTCATAAGGTGTTGATGTCCTAAGAGGTCACCTTCAGTGTTACAGGTGACAAATTATAGCAAAAACATTTAAATACATTGTTTTGCATAATGTGGTGTAAAGAAAATGCTTTTTATAACACCACTAATGTATACTTTGTTAGCGTACAAATAAAGTTCTTTGTAAGAATTTAATTAAAATGCATTATACTTATTTATTAAAGGTTTTCATAAAATGTTACTTTCATAATCAAAATCATAAAGATGCACGTTTGAAGCATCCCTATGCAGGTTTAAGATGGGAATAATGAAAGGTGGCTTATAAACTGGTGACATTTTCAGAAAAATATATCGCTATGCCAAAATATGCTAGTCAGAGCTCTTTGATGAATAGCTTTTAAAATTATGATGACTGTGAAAGAGAAAAACTAGTGAAAACATCTACTCTCTTTTGGTTAAAAAAAAATTAACTTCTTTTTCCCCAGTAAAAGTAGAGACACTTTTGATTTTAGGACCCTCTTGGCTCCTAAACCTAAGTGCTGCTTGAAAAATGGCCCTTTCAGCTTTTAGCCAGCAGCCACAGTTTAAATCCACAAGAGAGATGCCTAACAACTCTGCTTTAAATGGCAGTCTGCCATTTCGGAAAACTGTAGCTTTTTGAAAAAAGAAAAAAAAAAACTAGTAAGCCATGTAATTCTCCCCCTTGGAACTGGATGTAAGTTAAGGAAAAAATAAGTAGGGTGAGCAAAAAAATCCTAATTCTTATCTTAAAACTCTTTTAATACTTGGTATAAATGGAGTCTACAGTCACAGCATCCAGAGTTGTAGGTCAAATACAACAATTTTTAGGAACCTAGTTTCTGTTAAAGTGAAGAAATGTAGGTACCAGTCTTCCACTTATATCTGGACATATTGAGAGTTGGCGGACAAATAAGAAATGGGCTACCCCAAAATGGTATAATTTGTAAACTATGGGAAAAAAAATGTTTAATACTGAATACCAAGTTTTTCCTACCTTACTTGTGCTGCATATTTATCTGGTCTTTTGTATAGATATGTTTATTCATATCTCATTGTCAGGAAAAGGCTCCTAAATGTAAAAGCCCTCTTATGACCAGATCAGCATTCACAAAGGAAAAGAGTAAGCTCATTTAAGATTTGATTTCAAGACTAAGTATGTGATTGCCAAAGTCACATAATAAAATGTGATCAGAGACTCTGCAGATGAAAGATATTCCAAATTCAAATGCCCTTAAGAAACATAATAATTTTTGCAAGCATATCCACTTCTTAGAATGTCAACATCCAACATGTGTTTATTGAGCACTTACACTGTGCGATCGTCTGCTTAGGCACTGGTGATACGAGACTGAGCAAAACCAAACACTTTCTCTGTTTTCAAAAAGTTTAAGTTGTAGCGTTAAGTACGCTAACAGATTTTGGTTTCCAAATTCCACTGCCTTCTTAAAGGAATCGGGGCTCCTTTGAGAGATGGCTGATTGGATCCTGAAGGCAGGGAAAGTAGAAGGTAAAACTGGAACATTTTGTTGTATCAGAAAGCAAAAAAGTATACAAAGAATGATGGCTATATGTTGAAAGGACACAGGAACTGCCTTGAAGAGGATCTAACAAGACACAGGATGATTTGAGCACCCACCCCCCCAATAAAGAAGGGTAATGTATTAAGACTATGATTAAAAAAATAATGTGTGGGTACTTCAAAAAACAGATGGATGGTAAGAGAGCTTCTGTACAGAATAATGCCAGTTTATAAATGTAAAAAAAGTATAGAATTTAAAAAATAGCTATTCTTCAATCCCATATATAATAATTGATTCAGGCAAGGATTATCAATGGATATTAAACCCATTAAGTAAGTTTCTGATGGAACAGGATATTCACAGAATTTCAGGGCATTATCCCCAGACTATGATTAAATATAAAAAAGGAAAAGTTTCCTTTTACAATGGATAAATCTGGCAGACATCATGTTAAAGAAGAGATCAAATCTATGATCACAAATGATTGGGTAAAGTCACATTATGTAGGTACTGATGCACTATAATAGAAAGTACATGCCATCACCCATGTAATATTTTTTCAAGGAATGTTTAACCTGAATATAATCCTGAGGTAAGAAAAAGCAATTCAGATTATGAAACATTGTACATCAGCAAGACAATTAGCTGGATTCTTCAAAAATACCAATGTTATGAAAGACAATAAAAGACAGGGGGACTTTCCTAGGTGGGAGAAGACTAAAAAGAGACATGACAGCTAAAAGTCATGTCCTTGATTGGATTCTGGATACCAAACATTCACACACACACACACACACACACACACACGCATGCACACACACACTTCATAACATAGCTAGAAAGAACATTTTGATGATAGTTGGGGGAATTTGAATGTGGACTTACGTTTGAAAATGTTATTGTGTAATATTACATTTACTGAGTGTGATAATCATATTGTGGTTTTGAAGGAGAATGTCCTTGTTCTTAGGAAACACGTATGAGGAACTTAGGGTAAAAAATCGTGATTACAACGTACTTTCAAATGGTTGAGAAACAAGTTGAAATACACACATACACATATATTTACATACACACACAAATATTTGAGACATATATAAAGCAAAAATATCAAAATGTTGAAAATTAGTAAATCTAAGTAAACGGTATATGAGTATTCATTGTACTATATTAGTATTTTTGTAGGTTTGAAGATTTTCAAAATAAAACATTGGGTAAATAAAAAAGAAGTTAAGTCTAATGAGAGCTTCATTAAAACAAAGTCATTCCTTTCCTTGTAAACGGACATGAAAACTGGCCTAGATCACAGTGTGAATGGGATTGATCCATCTTCCCTCCTGAACCTTACCATATATAGAGTTTTTATGCATTGTACAAAAATACAAAATTTTGTCCAGCAAAATTAGAATCATTTAGCCAAAAATAATTGTAGGCATATTATCTGTTCTAGTCTCACAATCAAAGGCAGATGGTTGAAAAACATGTTACGACTGGTAATTTTTGACCTTCCTTTTATGGTCCTCAAGGATTGATTCATTAATTCATCTGTTCACTCAGTCAATGAGCACCATAGGCCAAAGCCTTGTGCTAGGCAACAGGGAGACACAGGAGGCCAAGACAGGAGCCTGGCTATCTGGGAGCCCCTCTTCAGGGAAAGTTAGAATAATAAGTCAGATTGAGATCCACATACATACACTTTAATGCTTTCCTATTTGCTGCAATGCGTATGGATTATTTTTTTTAATCGTACTTTCAAAATTTTTTTTTTTTCTGAGATGGAGTCTTGCTGTGTCTCCCAGGCTGGAGTGCAGTGGTGCAATCTCAGCTCACTGCAACTTCCACCTCCCAAGTTCAAGAGATTCTCCTGCCTCAGCCTCCCAAGTAGCTGGGATTACAAGTGCCTGCCACCACACCCAGCTAATTTTTGTAGTTTTAGTAGAGACGGGGTTTCACCATGTTGGCCAGGCTGGTCTCAAACTCCTGACCTCAGGTGATCCACCCACCTCAGCCTCCCAAAGTGCTGGGATTACAGGTGTGAGCCACCATGCCCAGCCCCAAAATTTTATATGAAGAAGTGTTCAGAATTTGAAGCATCAGACTGCCAGGGCTCTATAACTAGAAAAGCATGTAGAAACATGACACTTTTTTGAAATTGGCAGGTGCTAACCTGTGTTGTCTGCTAAGATGAACATGTGACTTGGAATTGACTATGTAGAAATGTTTGTTTTGCTCTGTAGAAATGTTTATGAAAAAATCACTCAGCTCTTTGAACAGAAAGTGTCATCTGAAAACCAAGAGTAACTTCTTGGAAAAAGAATCTGTTTACTGGGAGATGGAAGCCAAGTTTTTCTAAAAATTTTAGCAACTGTACCCTGCATAGATATGATCCCTTAAGAAGACAAGGATATTTCTAAACCAAGTGAATGGAATGAAAGATTGAGAAGACTGTGGCTGTAACAGCTGTCACATATTGATCAGATAGTTTATATAACAATTCCAGTTGGCTAAGTTGGTGTTCAATTAATCAATTCAATGAAAATTTATTGAACACCCATGAAATGTCAACAATGTTTTAGACACTTGGAATGCAGAGATAAATAA
The DNA here is from genome assembly GCF_029289425.2 of Pan paniscus. NCBI lineage: Eukaryota > Metazoa > Chordata > Mammalia > Primates > Hominidae > Pan > Pan paniscus. Next base: position 51,412,623 of record NC_073249.2, on the reverse strand, counting down.
GGCTAATTTCCCATTTTGGAAGAGAAAGAGTGGTGTAAGAAGAGGCAAGTGTCTGTATATTATCTATGTAGCTGGAGGATGGAACACAGGAAGCAGTGTCAATGTAACTAGGAGTGTAGACAGAAGCTCAGCCATGGAGAGCCTCAGCAAGCTTATTGTGTCTGGACATCAGATGATGGGGGCAACTAAAAATTCCAATACTCTTAAGTGTGGAAACAGAATGATCAGAATTGCATTTGCCTGCTTTGGCAAAAATCACTGTAGATGGGAAGAAAGGTATATATGAGACAGATGTTGAGAATGTGGAATCCAGAGGACTTAGCAATAGATCTGTTGTAAGGGATGAGGAGTCAAGAATGAATTCAAGTTTGTAGCGTCAATGTCTGGGAGTCACTGAGAAAGGGAGTACAAAATGGAAACAGGTTTAAGTCAGAATATGATTTTACTGTGTTCAATTTTAGGGACAGTCTAAAATTTGAGGTTAGCCAATAGTTAGTTGGATATATAAACATTCAGGATTAGAGAGTAGTTTTAACTAGGAGGTGTGGATTCATGGGTCACTAAAATATTACTAGAGTTAAGAGCTGAAAGCCCGAGAGTAGATAAGATGACCTAATGAGTTACAGAGAGCCAGAGATGAATAAAGGCAGAAAACGTGCCTTTAAAGGATGGTTGAAAGACCAAGAGTCATCAGAGAAGACCCTGAAACAGAAGAGTCCCTGATCTGCTTACTTCACAGAAATCCAATTGAGAATCTTTACTGGTAGGACTGTTCTAGGGTCCCCTGTGCAGTCCAAAGTCAGATGGCCAACAGAGGCTCTCCACTGCAGCACCATCCTACAGCTACATGGTATGTTTCCATTCAGACTGATACCTTAGAAAGAGCACTGGAATTAGCAAACCCGGGATTGAGTCCCAATTCTTACATTTGCTATACAACCTTGGTTATGCCACTTAACTTCTGAGCCCCAGGTTTTCATTTATTAAATGGAGAATGGGGTAGTGTATAATGATTATTATTCCTATTTCATGGGCATGGTGACAGGTGGATAACATATTTGATAATAATTTGTAAGCTGCAAAGTGCATTAGTAATGAAGAGCCTATATTACCATTGGCATCACTGGAGTTTTACAGCATAACTTGGCCTACATTTGTGGATTGGAATTGAAACAGAATGGGGCAAAATAGGGTCAGAGTGGGCACAGGGGCTTGCTTAATCTTTAGTCTGTCTTTTCCTTTTTAAATTTTTAATTAAAATAATAACTGCATATACTTCTAGGGTACCATGTGATGTTTTGATATATCCATATATTATGGAATGATTAAATCAAACGAATGAACATATCTGCCATCTCACATACTTATCATTTTTCTTGTGGCATGAACATTTAAAATCTATTCTCTTTGCAACTTTGAAATACAGATTATATTATTATTAACTATAGTTACCACATTATGCAGTGGATCTCAAAAACTTATTCCTCCTGTCTGACTGAAACTTTGTTTCTTTTCATTAACATCTCTCCCCTCTCCCCCATCCCCAGCCTCTGGTAACCACCATTCCATGCTCTACTTCTATGAGTCTGATGTTTTAAGATTCCACATATAAGTGAAATCATGCAATAATCATCTTTCTGTGCCTGGCATATTTCACTTAGGATAATGTCCTCTGGGTTTATCCATATTGTCACAAATGTCAGAATTTCCTTTTTTTTTTTGGAAATGGAGTTTCACTCTTGTTGCCCAGGCTGGAGTGCCGTGGCGCTATCACGGCTTACTACAACCTCCGCCTCCCAGGTTCAACAATTCTCCTGCTTCAGCCTCCCGAGTAGCTGGGATTACAGGCACCCACCACCACGTCCGGCTAATTTTTTGTATTTTTAGTAGAGATGAGGTTTCACCACATTGGCTAGGCTTGCCAGGCTGCTCTTGAACTCCTGAACTCAGGTGATCCACCTGCCTCAGCCTCCCAGAGTGCTGGGATTACAGGCATGAGCCACCGTGCCCAGCTAGAATTTCCTTCTTTTTAAAGGCTAATATTCCATTGTGTATTTAGACTAGATTTTCTTTTATTTATTTGTTGGTGGACACAAGTTGATTCCATATTTCGGCTATTGTGAATAGTGATATAATAAACATGGAAGTGCAGCTCTCTCTTAACATATTGACTTCAATTCCCTTAGATAAATACCCAGAAATGGGATTGCTAGTTTGGATAGTAGGTTTATGTTTAATTTTTTGAGAAACTTCCATACTGTTTTCCATAATGGTTGTACTAATTTATATTCCCACTGCTTAGAGGGGGTCTTTTTCCTTCACAGTCTGTCCAACACTTATCTTTTTTTTTTTATAATGATAGCCATTTTAACAGGTGTGAGGTGATAGCTTTTGGTTGTAATTTGCATTTTCCTGATGATTAGTGTTGTTGAGCATTTTTTTTTTAATATACCTGTTGGCCATTTGTATGTCTTCTTTTGAGAAATGTCTATTCAGGTTCTCTGTCCTATTGTTAGTTGGATTATTTGTTTTCTTGCTATTGTGTTGTTTGAGTTCCTATATATTTTGAATAGTAACCCTTTACTGTATATATGATTTGAAAATATTTCTGCCCAATCTATAGATTGTCCCTTGACTCTGAATTGTTTCCTAAATGGTGTTGGGAAAACTGAGTACCCACATGCAGAAGAATAAAATTGAACCCTATCTCACACCATATTAAAAACATTCAAAATGGATTAAAAGCTTAAATGTAAGACCTGAAACTGTAAAACTATGAGAAGAAAACACAGGGAAAAAGCTCCATGACACTAGTCTGGGAAATGATTTTTTGGATATGATCTCAAAAGCCAAGGTAACAAAAGAAAAATCAACAAAGGGACTGCATCAAATTAAAAAGCTTCAGTCTTCTTTTCTCCTTTAGTCCCTTCCTGTTCCTTTTGTTGGATATTTTCCTTAAAAATACTTTAATTGATATTTAGTAGTAGTATATGTTTTGAGGGTACATGAGAAAGATTTAGTCTTCCTTAAGTGAGGACATTCTTGGACAATTGCAAAGCAGGTATATTTTATGTCTTTGCTTGGCTGCTAAGCAATTAATTTCATTCAAGTAAGGGCATCAAGCTGCTGTCTTCTCCTTCTCCTTCTCCTTCTCCTCCTACTCTTTCTCCTCCTTCTCCTTCTCCTCCTACTCCTTCTCCTTCTGGTTCTGATTCTCATTCTCATTCTCTTCCTCATTCTCGTTCTCATTCTTATTTTTACTTTTATTCTTCCTTTCTTCGACAGGGTTTTGCCATGTTGCCCAGGCTGGTCTTGAAATCCTGAGCTCAAGCAATCCACCTGCCTTGGCCTCCCAAAGTGTTAGAATTACAGGCATAAGCCACCATACTCAGCCTGGATCTTGTATGAAGTTGAGCTTATCAATGCAATGTAAGATGTGTGACTATAGCAGACACAGTCAGTGCTCCACTCCACTCCCCTTATATTCCTTGATGCTTTTTACTGTTGCTGAGCACACATCCCACCCTATTCCTAACTGCTCCCCTTGCGCTTCTGACTGGTTTGGGTTTTTATAACCCACCTGCCACTCTGCATGGAAGAGTGCCTTTGGGCTACTGGAGCTGCTTTGTCTACATGCCACAGAGCCCAGAGTGCCTGGAGTTTACATTCCCCACCTTCCCATCCTCCACTTCACAGCGCAAAGACTAAAGAGTGCCAAGCCCAATTCCCTTTGCCAGGAGCACCCTTGGCACACAATTTGTACTCCAGAGCTCCCCCGTAGGATCAGGCTAAGTTTGGGACTTGGCTTGAAATGGCCCCTTGCCCTCTCCTATTCAGCTTTCCTCCTCCCTTACTGGTGTCTCCTGGAATCACTTCTTTAATAAATCACTTGTACATGCTTCTTTATCTCAGGGCAGGGTCTGCTTTTGGGGCACCTGACTACGGCAATGACAACTCGAGTAACTGAAGGTATTTCTCTCCATATGATCCCTTCTAATACCAAATCATTTTAATTTAAGCTTAGTTTATATATATAATTTGGTGTTTATTTTATATAATTTTTAATAAAATTTTAATGATGATATAAAGAAGTCCATGAATAAAAATGCATAGACCTAACCGGAGTCCCATAAGATTGCTCTTTTACCAGTATCTCTGACAATTTTAAAAGTCTAACCTAAACCATTATAATTGTGCAATGTTTTGATTTAAATCTATATTATTAACTCTATTTGTTAATGCATGCTATATGTTAGGCACTATGATAACTGCCTTTTTTTTTTTTTTTGGTATTTTTAGTAAAGACGGGGTTTCACCGTGTTGGCCAGGCTGGTCTCAAACTCCTGACCTCAGATGATCTGCCCACCTTGGCCTCCCAAAGTGCTGAGATGACAGGAGTGTGCCACCATGCCGAGCCACACGTAATCTTATTTAATCTTCTTAGCAAATCAATGAGATTGATCTTATTATCCCCAATTTACAGATGAAGAAACTAACGCTCAGGAAGCTAAGTAACTTGTCCCAGATTGCAGAGTAGATAGCTGTATGCTGTTTGAACTCAGGATTGATTCCTAAACCCATGCACTTGCCTTCACACTTCAATGCATTGAAATGAAAGAAATAGCAAGAAACATTTAAATACTGTCTCTTCCATTTTCAGTAAAATTACACGGAAATGTGTTCTTTTGCAATCTTTTTGATTTCATAATCCTATGAAAATTTTTATACAGTGTAAAGTATTAGAAGTTTCCCATGAATAATCTTTTCCTCAACAGCTGTTTGGAAAGGAGTACTCTCTAGTAGTAATGAGAGAACCCCTCATGAAGAGACTCCTGGATTGTAAGTGCACATGAAGAAATTCTTTGAAAAATGATCACTTGGGCATTTTAGGCTATTTAAAAATATTAAATCAGCTCCCCTGGGACATTTGAATGATGAGACAGTAGAAAACCATAAGTCAAGAAAGACAGTCATTTGAATGACTAGATTCTTTCTGTCTCCAGCTATCTGAAAGATGGATTAAATAGTGCTTTTCTTTTGGGATTGTTTTAAGAATTGTTAAACATACTGTTTCATAGTTTTTCATCAGTTTCTTTATCATTCCTTGGCCTCAGGAAATGCTATTGATAGAACTTAATCAGGTAGAGAAATGGGCACCATCCTTGCTCTGGGAGCTGTTTGAAAACTCTCAAAGGAGATGTGGTCAACTCTGCTTTTGTGTGATGACAGATGAGCCATATATTTCTCTAAAAAGTTAGCCATTGGTTGTAGATGCTAAGTGATAGTAACAAAAACTGCAGAAATTTATCAAGAGGAATTTTATGTTACTTTACAGAATCCATTGCAACTAAATAAAAACAGTGTTGTAGGAAATATGGAAAAAAAAAATCTGTGTGCCAATGGAGGATAAGACTAAAGAAAGGAAAAGAAAGTTCAGAGACAGTCTGGCCCTGAAAGTCTGATTTAGCTTCTTGCCTGGAAGTTGAGTATACAAATGAAAGAGGCATGCAATCCAATGTGCTGAGAGGAAAAGAATTAAGAACATCTGAGTTTCTGTGAGAGAAGAAATGGCCTTCCAAAATCCACTCATTTCTTTGGGAAGTAACTGCACAAATGTTTTACCATTCAATAAAAGTTCCCAAGCATGTGCTTGTTTCTGTTGTTTTAAATGTGCTGATTGAATACTGTACCTGAAATAGCTCTGTAGGCTGGTATCTGACATGTGTCTGTTTTAAATGGAACCAGTCATGAGAGTGGGCTAGCAGTGCGCGTGCTTGAAAAAGGGGACATGGATGTGAATCATTTAGAAAAATGATGCATCCAGACTAGCCAGAGAAACAATAGGGTGTTGAGAAGGAGATGAAGGAACTATGGATAGAAAAGGAATGGGCAATAGAAAGCTAAAATGCAGGGAGGAAGGAGTCAGAGAGATGTGCCAAAAATAGTTAGATGTGTGATGAAAACTTAAATTTCAAATTGTATCTTTTTAGTTTGAAATCCTCTCTGCCCAGATCCTCACATGCTTAGCAGACCTCTTTGTCTCTATATATTGGCCTTGTTTTTGACCGATTGGTTCATTCTAAACCTTTAGCCTTCCATTTTCAGCATTTTACTTGAAATGATTCAATTCAAGGTAGATGTTGCTTGGGGAGAAGCATATCCAAATTCATATGACAGATTTGAAATCATATTTATTTAAATAGACACTGTATTTCCATGAGACTTCTCTGGACACTGGAAAAAAAAAAGCCTGAGTAACTCTCCTCATTAAAATATCTCTTCCTGTGTGTGCTGAGAATGTCAAATGGCCACTGCATTCTCCTCCAGGGAGTTTATAATCAAGCCCAGGACCCAGTTAGATGAAAAATAAGGGGGGCTTTTTTTAATCTTAACAAAGTCATATTCTTTCTTCCACCAATCCTTTGCCCTCTGTAAAAAATAAAATAAAAATTTTAAGCCTGTTTATAAAAAAATGTTTCCACCTATTAGGCCATAATAAGGAACAGGAGTTTTATTTAGCATAGAGGCAGAATAAAGTCATATTTTCACTCTGTTCTGCACACACGCATAAGAAACTCTTAGGAGCATAGACTTCTAGACGTTTTTCTGATAATATTTTTTTTCCTCAAATATTAAGGGTTTAACAAAAGCTTTCCATTATTCAATGTCTAGCATGGTTTCGGATGTTAGAAACCATGCAGTAGATATGAGATATATGCTATCCTAAGTTTTCAGTATGCTATATAGACGCACAAACATGCAAGTCAATGTGGAAGTATTTTGCATAAAATTCAGAGATGCAAATTCAAATGGCCACAGGAGCCACACAGGTAATATAAAGGTGTGAATGTTAGCCTAGGTAAGGTATCTGGGACTAATGGGATGTATGGTGAAACAGAAGACTTAACTTTGAAATTAAAATTAACAAAAAACTGAACAAAGCACTGATCATAAAACGACATCAGGTTTGGCACATAGGGTCTGCAACTATAAGTTTGCCATATCTGGCATAGATAAATGGAATACTTATGTGATTATACGAATGCACCGAGAAGAAATAAAGAGGTATTAAAAATACTAGCAGCTTGGAGATTAAATGAGTGGCCTTTATCAGGGAAGGTTTTCCAGAGAAAAACCATTAGCCATGGTCTAAACTGAGGATGCATTACTGCACTCAAGACCCTGAGAATGCAGGAGAGAGCTACGGGCTGAATGACTTGTTTTAACTGGTATTTTTCTCTAAAATCCCTCTCAAATTATGACTTTTTCTTAGTTGTGTCTAATAAATTTATTTCGAGACTGGAAAAGTTAAAGAAGTAGAGATGGGGAGAACGGATGGTGGGACTGACATCAGAGGGAGGTACATTCCCCCCTTTTCCAAACAAGTAGATGCAGGAGCTGGTTCTGGAATACAACAGTCTCAACTCTAAAATCTTGCCCACTGTGAGTATCAAAATCAGCTGTGCACTGCAGTAGAAGTAAACCAACTAGCTGAGTGCTAGTTTCTAATTCTCTGATGATGAATCACATATATTTATTTCAGTGTCAGAGAAAAATTTCCCAAGAACCTCTGTGAGCATTAGGATGTCATTTATTTCAAAGGAAAGAAGTCTCCTGTATTTATCTCGGTGAAGGCATACTATTCTCCAACACGTTAATTGGCCATGTTAGATTGATTTTTGAAAAATGATATCTTCCTGAGGAAAAATTCTGATTTCCTGGTGCAATTATCTTCTGGGTACTTATTTTTCCAGTAAAAGCTTTTCATCAAAAGCTCTTCAGTAGGTTTTAAAACATGTTAACAACAAACAGCATTTGAAAAGTGAGGTAAGAATGGCTTTGTTAAGGATTTAAACTTTTCTTTACAAGAATCTTAGGTGTTGGCAATTGTCTGAATACCAGAGGCTAAAATAAATTAGCAAAGACCACCAGAAAGTTAGACAGTGAGTCTGCCAAATAAGAAGCTCAGGATACTAAGGCATCTCAGAGATGATGCGCTCCAATTCAAGTCTCAAGTTTCTTCTGTGATATCCCAACTGGTAATACAGCTTCTGTTTGAAGTGTTCCAGTATTAAGAGAATTCACTATCTCTTAATGAAACTCATTCCGTTTTTCTTGACTCCTCCAGTCATTCATACATTCTTTCTCAAAGTGAAAAAAATACCCCTTACTTCCACTCACCAACGAACTCACACTAAATTAGTTTCAATCTTTTTGTAAATGGATTTTCGTGTATTTAAAGATAACTATTATCATACTTTTCATAGAGTCACTAAATCTTAGTTCCTTTTCTGTTTTATTTTTCTAGTTCCATGACAGTGTCGCTTGTGTAGAAGATGTGAGGATGTTTTCTATGGACAGATGGTTATTTTTTTCTAAGCTCGGCCAGGGGCTGGGTGGAGTGGGTATAAATGGTACATATCTATGAAGGTCACCCTCCTGGTCTAGGAGCTTGGAAAAAATAAAATTAGTAATAGATCTGATTCCTGTGCTCACAAATTCTACAATCTACAGAAGGGAGCACAATGCACTGCTCAGGGCTACTTCATAAAAGATCACTTGAGGATGACGTCATGTAAACTCAGATGGGGTTAATCCCGGAAGATGTCATGAAGGAGGTGGGGGTGTAGTCATGAGTTGCGACAGTGAGGTGCGTTGTTACAAACTCTGGGTCAGAAATAAGATGTCAAGAGTCACTTTTGAAGTGGTTGGCTTTCTTAGTATTTGCTTATGACAGAGATTGATAAATATAATTAAACTCTGGCGAGGCAAAAATACATTTCACACCCAAGTGTTGTGTACCTATGAAGTGTGTATAATTTATTTGTCACACTGTTCTAAATGTAGTTGGTATTTTTATTCTGAGTATATACACATGGATTTTTATCATAGAGTGAAAAGAAATTTCCCCAAATTATTTGATAACATCTCTGAGTATGTAACCAATTCATGTAGAGATTCTAACACAAATATCTTCCATTAACTATGTTTTCCCAAAATAATTTCTTTAGGATAAAATTAAAAACTTGTTTTACCCTTCATAAATCACTAGGCTTTGCTGAGCGTTTTCTTCAAGTCTCCATCAATGTTTCCCCTTTGGGCCTGAAACTGAGCATGGAAAATTTCACCTTACCAGACAGGCCTTTTTGGAAACCATACACAGTGGGACGGGGGGTTAAATTTATATTTAACTTCAAAAGTTTTTTTCTTCCACAAATGATATAATATGGGGTACTGAGCAATCATTTTTTGGTATAATTGAGCTAGCTTGTTGGTCTGTTCAATTATTTATGAGCCACTTACAGATTTATTTAGGTATTTCAGCATACTCTGACCTCCTTCTCTCAGAACTGAACATCGACAGTTTTTCTTTTTTCCTTTTTGGGTGCGTAAATAAGAGAATTTCATGTCAGTAAAAAATATTTCCATGTTGCAAAACAATAAGGTGATTATGTATTATGCGAAGTTGTTGGAACCCCTAAAACATAAAGAATGAGAAAAAATGACATAGATCTCACTGATGCTCCATATTGATATGATCTGAAACTGAATTAAGGAAAAGGTGGGGACAATGTTGGGAGGGCAAGGAATTTGCTTCCCTATTTTCTCATTTAAAGTTTTATGGTTTTAAAAAATGGACAAACTAGGGATTTGAGCATTTGGAAATATTAAATCAAAAGTGCCAAACTTATACTCTAGAAGTACCAGGAATTAAACATTGAGTTACAGAGATGAGGGCACTGGTTATTTATTTATTTGCATTTATATATTTGTTTATTTTTTGCTTTAAGTAATATAGGATAAAGACTAGTAGAATATAGAAATTAAATCTTTTGTAATAGAAAGGGAGAGAAAAGTGAACATAGGTGGAGAAAATTAAGAAGTAATAAAAGCAACTTGGTGAAAGTCTAGAATACTTATTATTAGATACAGGAGGCAGTGGGAAGTAATAACTTTGATTGGTACTGCCTTTTTGTTATAGGTGTCCTGGAATTCTTTGGGAAGGTGCAGACAGAGCGAGGTCATGGAAGTCATAAGTATTTGGAATGAAATGGGGAACAATGCTAGTGGAGCAGTTGCCACTTATAACTGCTAGAAGGTGTGCCCTGAATCTGTCAGCGAGATTTCTGACTGGGTTGAGTTGGATAAACAGCAGGGCAAGGAGATCAAACCTAACTTACGTTTACTCTGAGTCTTCATCGGCCCCTGGAGAAAGTGACAATCTCATTTACATTATTTTTTATTATGATGTTTTGGTTTTAATTCTGCTGAACTTATTCAATGTTAAGTTTTAATATCACGGTTTTCAGGCCTTATATGAGATTAGCACTTTTTATGCCTATAGTTTTCCCTGAACTACCTACAACTATCACTGCATCAATTATAATTCGGTAATTCAGGATTTTTGATCACACCACTTATGGGATTTCACTTGTTAGTTTATAGTACAGCTTGATTATTTTAGTTAATATATTCATTCACCACAGCTTTGTGGTGGCTAACTCCCTCCACACTTCCTTCCCCACGCCCTGCCAAGTGAAGGCGCTACTTGAAAAAACTTCAGGATAAAAAAGAGCATGAAACTAACCCCCAAAGTGTCAAAATGGTAGGACATATCTTGCATGACTTCTAAGCAGTAACAATTATTTAAATAAATCAAAAAGGGAGAAATCAAACTGCCTCCACAACAAAAGTCATGGGAAGAAGGCAGAATTTTGGTTCTTTTTTTCATAATATATTTCAGGAATTTAATATACTAATATGCACTACAAATTATCAAGAAAGAAGGAATACTGTGTGCCACATTTCCCAAATTTATTTGAGATAAAAAAGAACTTTTGGCAGAACATCTAATAGAGACAACATTGAACATAATATGCTTTGAGAAACGTTGCTCTATATTAATTGATTAAAGCTTTCACCTCTAGGGAAGGGCCTTGTTTTAATATAAAAAATTCAATGCAGAAACCTGACTATCATACACACGTAAGGTTTGCCAAGTCTGCTAAGCTAGAAATGGGCAGCTCTTTATTTCCCCCCTGTCCTAGAGCCTGAGGTGGGACTAGACATAGGGAAAGTAAAGTGGGTCCAGGCTCTGGAGACATATTTCGTGTTACCTGCGTGGCGCTCCTGACTGTATCTGTCAAACTTGGAAACAGCATCATTTGCCTAATTTCAGCAAAAGCCAATTCAACAAAGAATCAATTCACCCAAGAACCAATTTTCTTTTTTTTCTTTTCTTTACTTCTAAAAGAATTTTTATTTTTTATTATACTTTAAGTTTTAGGGTACATGTGCACAACGTGCAGGTTACATACGTATGTATGTGCCATGTTGGTGTGCTGCACCCATTAACCTGTCATTTAACATTAGGTATATCTCCTAATGTTATCCCTCCCCCCTCCCCCCACCCCACAACAGGCCCAGGTGTGTGATGTTCCCCTTCCTGTGTCCGTGTGTTCTCATTGTTCAATTCCCACCTATGAGTGAGAACGTGTGGTGTTTGGTTTTTTGTCCTTGCTATAGTTTGCTGAGAATGATGGTTTCCAGCTTCATCCATGTCCCTACAAAGGACATGAACTCATCATTTTTTATGGCTGCATAGTATTCCATGGTGTATATGTGCCACATTTTCTTGATCCAGTCTATCATTGTTGGACATTTGGGTTGAGAACCAATTTTCTTAATTGACTGATTTCTAAACACTGGCTCCTTATAATTATGCATAAACCTGATATGTCGAATAAAACGCTTTGTAACAGTTTTTGAGCATTTCACAAAAAGCTCCAGTGACCAGGTTTTATTTATTGATTGATTGATTGATTGATTGATTGATTTTTCTGAGATGGAGTCTTACTCTGTCGCCCAGGTTGGAGTGCAGTGTTGCGATCTCGGCTCACTGCAACCTCCGCCCCCCGGGCTCAAGCAATTCTCCTGCCTCAGCCTCCCTAGTAGCTGGGATTACAGGCGTGTGCCACTAAGCCCAGCTAATTTTTGTATTTTTAGTAGAGACGGGGTTTCACCATGTTGGACAGGCTGGTCTCTAACTTCTGACCTCAAGTCATTTGCCCACCTCAACCTCCCAAAGTGCTGGGATTACAGGCGTGAGCCACCATGCCCGGCTTTATGTTTTCATAATTGTTTTTAAATATTTAACCTGTTTCTGGCTCAGCTTCCCGCTGCTGTGTCTGGAGGAGGTGAGACAGAGTGGAGACTTAGTGCTAGGAAATGAGGCTAGAAGGCTGGGACATAGCCCAGCCTGTGCTGCCAGCCCTGGGGGACCATGGGGGTGGAGGAGCAGAGAGTCACAGCAGCATCTGAGAGAGAAGTCTGGGTTCCAGAGAGTGGAGGAGACAAAGTTCAGGGACAAGGGGAAGTGAAAGTCAGAGAGGGGAGAAAAAGCAAACAGGAGTGAGAGGAAAGAAGAGTTTAGGTAAGGGAGGACAGTCTGAAGTCCCCAGAGTCCCATCCTCCTTCTCACATATCTCTCAGGCTCTGCCAATCCATCCAATATGAATTTCTCTGACCCTTAAACATATTTTATTTAAAACCATAGTAAATTAGTGAATTGGTAATTTGGTGAATAGTCCAGTCAATGAGTCAATTGGCTTTTGGTAACTACATAGATCCTGAGCCTCCTGACCTGCAATATTAATTCCAACTGTCAGTATTTTGTTCATGGTTATAGTCCCTGTGCCTTACAGTGTCAGACACAGAGGAAAAGCAATAAATATTTCTTAAGTGAATAAATTATATGAAGGTGTGAATAATTCTATGAAGGTGTGAAGTATCCAGAGCTGACTAGTCTCCAGATGATACGCCATTTGGCGTTCCCTATGCCTAGACCTACTGTGGGTGATTGAAAAAACTGAGTTGATAACTACTAATTTAGTGGCCTTAAGAAAGCAATGTGAGGCTGGGCGCTGTGGCTCACGCCTGTAATCCCAGCACTTTAGTAGGTGAGGTGGGCGGATCATGAGGTCAGGATATAGACACCATCCAGGCCAACACGGTGAAACCCCATCTCTACTAAAAATACGAAATATTAGCGGGCTTGGTGGCGTGAACCTGTAGTCCTAGCCACTTAGGAGGCTGAGGCAGGATAATTGCTTGAACCCGGGAGGTGGAGGTTGCAGTGAGCCGAGATTGTGCCGTCGCACTCCAGCCTGGCAAAAGAGAGAGACTTCATCTGGAAAAAAAAAAAAAAAAAAAAAAAAGAAGGCAATGTGAAATACAAAATAGAAATGTGGAAGGTTAATGAAATTTAATTACCATTTAAGGAGAGAAAGTGCGTGTTTGGCAGTCTTTCAAATTATCTCTGAAACCAAATTGGTTTGCTCCTTTCTTCATCTTGTGCTTTTATTTTATATTGTGTTTTTGGTTTTTTGTTTGTTTTTTCGAGACAGGGTCTTGCTCTGTCACTCGGGCTGGAGTGCAGCGGTACGATCATAACTCACTGCAGCCTCGACATCCCGGGTTCAAGCAATCTTCCCACTCCAGCCTCTTGAGTAGCTGGGACTACATGCGCACGCCACCAAGACTGGCTAGCAATTTTTTATTTTTTTGGTAGAGACAGGGTTTTGCTATGTTGCCCAGTCTGGTCTCCAACACCTGGGCTCAAGCAGTCCGCCCGCTTCACATGAGCCACGGCACCTGGCCTATTTTATATTGTTAATAGAATTCTTTACAATTCATTGATAACCAACTGCTGTGACTCCTCCAAAGAACAAGCGATTTGTTCTTTGAGGGGAATTTTAGTTTTTTAGAATCACTTCTTTCAGCAATTCTCTCAATTCAGTTCAAATAGGATGCCCCACTAGTCTGGTAAGGAACTCAGCTCCGTAATATTTAAATATGACTCACATCCAGATTTTATACTTTAATTTTATTTCATCTGAGTGGCTTATACTCATTTAATTTTATGTTTTCAGTGATTATTGTTATTTGCTTTTCAATAATGCGAAATTCTTTAATTAAAGAAATGGGGTCTTTATGTATTACCAAATATGTTGAATTAAAAAATAGCCTTATAATGAATACTTTCACCAAACTGCATAAAACATGCAGTAATGCAGAATGATTATAGGCACTATTTCTGAAGCAAATAATTTTTTAAAACCAACCTTTTTATTGCAAATTTCAAACATTCACAAAAATGAAGAGAATACTATAATGAGCCTACATGTACTCATCACCCATCTTCAGCGGTTAACTCAAAGCCAGTTGTGTTTTCTCTGTACCTGCTCACTCCCACTGGATTATTTAAACCAAACCCTAGACATCATATCATTTTATCCTGGAATATTTCAGAATGTATTTCTTAAGAGTAAGTAAGAGTGCTTTCAAAAAGTATAACCATAGTAGCATTATCAACTCTAAAAAATTTGTTAATATCCACTTTTAACTTTTCCCTGATTATGTCATACTTTTTAAAAAAGTGTGTTCAAATTAGCATCTACATGAGGTTGAATAGGCTTGAATTTTCAGATTTCATTTCTGCTTGGTTAATCCATTCTAGTTGAAATATTTAAATGTTAAATATTTAATGGGCTTATTTTCTAGGCTTATAAAACATGAAAGATTATCCTGCCTGACAAGAGTTTAGAAGTCTTTTGTTGTTGCTGTTATTACTGTGATGTTTCTAATCGCATTAGTAATTGTTGTTGTAGTTTGCTTTTAGTAATGTTGTACAGTTATGCTATTAGAATTAATCTTTTGGGTTGCTCCAATTATTCCCACACCTTAATTCAGAATCAGTTTTGTTATGTTTTTATAGTACAGTATAATTGAATACAACTGAAGCACCTATACAACAGTTAGAAACATATTTATCTACAAGGAGGACTATTTATATCAGTGGCTCTGGGGCAAGCTTTTCAGATCTTAATTACACCCAAGGGAAATAACCGCACTCAGCAATATATTAAACTTTTGATGCCTCTGAAGTTCATTACCATACAATAACCACATTATCTCTCATACCTTATTTTAAAATTTTTGCATTCCAAAGCCTCTTTATTGGCTGTGTTACTTGGTAGTAACAGAAACGAAAAGGAGCTGCTATATTGTAAAGCTGGTTTCTTGTGTGGGTGGAGTACTGAAACTTACATGTGTGGGATATTTCATGTTTTCTTCAACTCAAAGGATGATTATATTTTTAATCTAGATTTTCTTCATGAAAAATAGGCTTGCAAAAAGTATCTGCAGCCAAATAGGGATCAGTAATTAACCTCTCTCCCCACAAAACTCTCTTTCTCTACTATGCAAGCAATAAATATTCATTATAGAGCAATTAGAAAGTGCAAATAAGCACCAAGAAAAAAAGATAGAGATAACAGTTAACCTTCAGTTAAGTGTTCACTTTTTTCTAAACTATTGTATAATACATACAATATATCATAATATACATACAATATACAGAAATATATATTAATTTATAATTCAATTTCTACAAACTACTATTAATATACTTTATTCAGTCAACAATATATTATGAACATCTTTGCATATTAATTAATATGCTGCTACACCATCATTTTTTTGTTGCTGTTCCACTGTTAGACTGACACGATGTACACATTTATACTGTCTGATTTTTTATCTTACAAACTGTGTAAGAAACATTATTATACATAAGACTTGTCCAATTAATTTTTTATTATAAATTACTAAAAGGGGAATTGCTAAAATTTGGCAATTTTAAAGGTTTTTAAATCACAATGGAAAATTGGCTTCCACAAGAATTCTACCAAAATATTATTCTAGGCTTTCTTGTGTCTAAAGGCACTGTTTCCTCACATGCTGAGCAACCCTGAGTAGTATGATTTTTAATCTTTTTCGATTAAATAATGAAAATTCCATCTTAGCGTGTTAATGTACATTTGCTGTATTATGAGAATTTTTTTGTACATTTATTGGATATTTGTATTTTCCCACAGTGTACTGACACTTTGTATTTTTAGACTTGTTTTCTTCTATAGCATGTCTTTTAAAAATTAATTTGAAAAAATATTTTCACATATAAGGGGTTCTTTACATACATTATATTTTGTAAATGTTATCCTACTTCTTGCTTTAACTTTGTGGGGTTTGTTGCTGTTGTTACATAGAAGCTCTTTAAGAGGGAAATTTTACCAACTTTTTTCAACACAGTAAAAGGAACAGTTGTTTCTCATATAGACTTAATTCTGTTTCTGGAATTTCTATTCTCTTCAACTGACCTGTCTTTTCCAACCCTAGTGCTTTAAACCTGTGTTTTATTCTCTGGTAAGAAAGACCCCCTATTGCCTACTGTGTCTTTACTTTTTTTGTTTTGTTTTAAAAATATTTTTATTACTTAGCAAATTTATTTTTCCCAAACATTTATTTTTAAGTATAATTTAGAATCATTTTGTTGATTGAAATTGGAACTGCAGTTGAGGTAATTTAATAGCTGAATTTGGGGAGAAGCAACATCTTTATAATATTAAGCCCTCTAGTGAGGAAACATGTTATGTTTCTCCATGAATTAAAGTTCCAGGGAAACAGAACCAATAGATATAGATATCTATATCTATATCTATATAATATGTGTGTATATATGTCTTTTATATATTATATATAACATGTCATATGAGATATATTTTTATATATTATAAATAAGATATATCTTTTATATAATATATCATATATATTTTATATATGATATATCATATAATATATATTTTATATATCATATAATATATATCTTTTATATATATTATATATGTATATATATCTTTTATATATATTATATATGTGTATATATATCTTTTATATATTATATATAATATGTGTATATCTTTTATATATATTATATATAATATGTGTATAAAGATACATTTGTCTTTTATATATGTATCTATGATATATTATATATAATATACATATTATATATACATATTTTATATAATATGTAATAATTACACATATAATATACATGTATAATTACATACAGAATATGTAATAATAATATACATATAATATATAATATATAAAAAGATATATACACACACATTTATGTATATATAATATATAATATATAATATATAAAAGATATATATAATATATAAAAGACATATAAAATGAATATATAAAATATATATAAGAATATAATAAAAATATATCTTTATATATATCTTTTTTATATATATATAAAAGATACTTATAAGAATATATTGGTCCACATGATTATGAAGGCTGAGAATGCCCTTAATCTGCCATTTGCAAGCTGGAGACTTAGGAAGGCCAACGGTGTAGATTCCATTTCCATCTGAAGCACTGAGAACCAGGAATGCCTAGGGGAGGAGACAGAGGAAGTGTATTTAATCTCCCTCTGCCCTTTTGTTCTATACAAGACCTCAATGGATCGTGTGATGCCCACCCGTATTAGGGAGTGCCATCTGCTTTACTCAGTCTACTAGTTCAAAAGCTAATCTCTTTCAGAAACACCCTCACAGTCACACTCAGCAATAATGCTTAATCAGATATCTGGGCATCCCACGGCCCAGCCAAGTTGACATATAAGATTAATTATCGTACACCAGATATTCAAATTTGTCTTTATGACTCCCAGGAGTGCTTGGGAGTTTTATGTACATGAGTGGTATTTATATCCCTTAAGTATTTGTGGAGCACTTAGTCTATGTCAGGCATTGTTCTAGTGCTGGGGATACAATGAACTAGACAAGCAGGTGGATGTTCTGGTATGAGGAGATAGAATGTAAACATATGCATAAATTATTAATTTTTTTAAAATCCATAGTGGGAAGTATTAGGAAGACAACAACAAAACAGGGTAGTGAGATAGAGTGCAATTGGGAAGTGGGGTCCGGGAGCTACTTTAGTAGGTGGTCAGGGAGTCCCCTCTAAAGAGATGGCATTTGAGAAAAGAATGTTGCTAAAGATCCGGTTAGCTGAGGACATTTCAGGAGAGTGGCAAGCAAATGTAAGGCACAGATTTGATTGAGATTATTGTGTCTGGGTCAGCATGAAGGCTGGCACGGTGGAGTAGATTGGGCAAGGGAAACAGCGTAATAAGTAATTGATATCTGAGGCAGGCAGTATCCAGATCACGGTTGAATTTGTAACCTGGGAAAAGGAGTTTCGCTTTACCACCTTGTTGCATCAGGAAGTCACTGAAGTGAGTTCTAAGCAGGGGAGAGATGTTATCAGATTTATGTTTTAAAAAGGTTATCCTGGCTGCGGTGTTAAAGACGAAGTGTTGTGTGAGAAGAGTGGAAGCAAGGATGCTTGTTAGGAGGCTGTTGCAATACTTGGAGTGGAGAGCCAAGGTGAAGATGAAACCAGTAGCAACAATGAGCAAGAGCAGTTTACTTAGGTAACCTGAGTACTTACTAACCAGAGGAAAATCAAGATTGTGATTTCCCAAGAGGTTGCCTTCAAAGCAGTGTCTCATGCCTTTCAGGGCAAGAGATAGGACCCAGGAGGCAGGCTTAAAAAATTTTGGTAAGCAAATGCTAAATTGTGCAACAACTCCAGACAGCTATTTTGAGAGTACCATAGTGCCCCACTGTCTTCAGAATATATGTTCCAAGACCCTCCGTGGATGCCTGAAACCACAGATAGTACTGAACTCTATGTATGCTTAGGGTTTGTTTGTTTTTTTTTACCTGATAGCCTACATGACTATTAAGTGACTAACAAGCAGCGTATTAGTTTGTTTCACACTGCTGATAAAGACATACCTGAAACTGGAACAAAAAGAGGTTTAGTTGGACTTACAGTTCCACATGGCTGGGAAGGCCTCAGAATCATGGTAGGAGGTGAAAGGCACTTCTTACATGCGGCAGCGAGAGAAAATGAGGAAGAAGAAAAGCAGAAACCCCTGATAAACCCATCAGATATCGTGAGACTTATTCACTATCACGAAAATAGCAGGGGAAAGACCAACACCCATGATTCAATTACCTCCTTCTAGGTCCCTCCCACTAAACATGGGAATTCTGGGAAATACAATTCAAGTTGAGATTTGGGTGAGGGCACAGCCAAACCATATTAAGTAGGTAGTGCATACAGTGTGGACATATTGAACAAATGGAGGATTCACTTACTGGACAGGATGGAGCATGAGGGCTTGATATTTCATCACACTACCCAGAACAGTGCACAACTAAAAACTTATGAATTGTTTATTTCTAGAATCTTCTATTTAATATTTTTAGATTGTGGTTGACAATAAGTATCTGAAGCTGGGGATAAGAGGGACTACTGTATTTGTTCCATTTTGAGTTGAGATACTTATTTTTTTCAAATCTTGCTGTGGGTTTTTAATATCTTTTTTTTGGAGACATATTCTTACTCTGTCACCCAGGCTGGGGTGCAGTGGTGGGATCTTGGCTCACTGCAACCTCTGCCCCCTGCGTTCAGGTGATGTTCCTGCCTCAGTCTCCAGAGTAGCTGGGATTGCACGCTGCATCACAATACCTGGCTAATTTTTGTATTTTTAGTAGAGACAGGTTTTCACCATGTTGGCCAGGCTGGTCTCAAACTGCTGGCCTCAAGTGACCTGCCAGCCTTGGCCTCCCAAAGTGCTGGGATTACAGGCATGAGCCACCATGCCTGGCCGATTTTTCATTATCGTTTTTGTTGTTAAGACAGGGTCTCACTTTGTCATTCAGATTGGAGTGCAGTGACAATCCTAACTCACTGCAGCCTTGAACTCCTGGGCTCAAGGGATTCTCTCCCCACAGCCTCCTGAGTAGCCTTCTGAGTAGCTATAGGGTCAGGTAACCACACCCAGGTAATTGTTCTGTTTTGTTGTCTGTAGAGATGGGTCTTACTATGTTGCTCAGGCTGCTGTTGAACTCCTGGCCTCAAGTAACCCTCCCACCACAGCCTCCCAATTGTTAGTGTTACAGGCCACCTTGCCCAGCCAATATTTATTATCTATTCATGACTAGTAATGTAAATTATAAAGTTTCATTTTGATGAAGAATAAGCTTCATCTAAGCTCCTCAGTCCACATATATCAGATGAGAAAACAACAACCACCCTATAAATCAGTAAATCAGTAATACAAAGAATGCAGGAGTATTCACCAGTGAAAATTTTAGAATCTGCAGACACTATGCCTTAACTGGGGATTTAAAAAAAATGCATATACTACTGATATAATTCATATAAAGGATTAGATAGTGTACAATTTATCTATTTAGAAAAATATTTTTTATCTCATACTTGTAGAGAACCCAAAATTTCCCCCATTAACTTTCATTCTTCTTTGGTTATCATTGTTAATAGCTTGTGTTGCTTAGTACTTCACAGTTAACCAATGTATTTAGTGCAAATTTATTTAGTCTTTCTTGTTATGCTGTGAGCTCATACATTATTACTTTCATTTCATAGATAAGAAAAAATTCAGACACATGAAATTGTTTGCCCATTAAAAACCTCTCAGTTGGAGAGTGGTTGACAGAGTATTAAAACTCTGGCCCTCTCTCTCCAAGACCAAATTATGTTTCCACCAGTCTACTGTCTAAAGATGTTAGTATAATTTTATGTTATATCAGAAAATAGCTCATTAATATTCACGGTTATTTGTTTAAAATTCACTTTCATAATCTAGAAAAAGCAAAATCCTGAAGGGATGAGGTAGGTTTTAAAGGGGGTGGGACTTGCAGGAATTCTGAGGGTGAGAAGGTTGGTGACATTTGGCATTTGACAGTCTTGTAGGCCCCTGGGATTCATTTGAGACTGCTAAGTCCAAGACTCTTCCCAGAGAAACAACTCACTGCTCTGAGGCACCTTGTGAACCTGCTCAGGCTCCCTGGCATAGATGGGGCAAGAAGGAAAGGGTAAGCAGGCCTTGCATTGAGTCTGGTCTATTAAACTCTGGTCTATTTCATTTAAGCTCCTCAAATGCTGATTTTATTTTTTTCTCCTAGTAGTAAGAAATACTTTTTAGATATCCTTTGGTTATCTCACTAGATTTAGAAAAAAAAAAGAATACTTACCCTTGGTGGAAATCTGCCTTATTCCTAATAACACTATTGGTTATCTCTGACTGTTTTTGTCATTTTTGTTGTCCCTCAGTATGAAAGTTCATATGGAAAAGTGTGAGTGTAGTAGGCCCCGAGATAAGTTTATTCTCCAAATGTTATCGTCTGGATGTCTGTCCCCTCCAGATCTCATGTTGAAACGTGACCTCCAATGTTGGAGGTAGGGCCTTGTGGGAGGTATTTGGGTCATGGAAGTGGATCCCTCATGAATAGCTTGATGTCATTCCCATGGTAATGAGTAGTAATGAGTTCACACAAAAAATCTGGTTGTTTAAAGGAGCCCAGCACTCCCTCGTTTCTCTTTTGCTCCCTCTCTTGCTATGTAATACTCTGGCTCCCCCTTTGCCTTTTGCCAAAATTGCAAGCTTCCTGAGGCCTCGCCAGAAGCAGATGCTGATGCTATGCTTCTTGTACAGCTTGCAGAACCATGAGCCAAATCAACCTCTTTTCTATATAAATTTCTCAGCCTCAAGCAGTCCTTTATAACAAAGCAAATAACAATGCAAAACGAACACACCAAGCTACCCCAGGAACTGAGGTATTCAAAAGTTTTCTTCTCAGACTGGCATTCCTTGGATACATCTTGTCCTGAGTTACTCCTCAAATTCTATTTGTTTTTTTCTGTCTTGCCTTGCTTTTTGTTCATGAGAGTCTAATTCTAAGAGAGACTTCCTTTCCACACTCCTTGTTGCGATTTTATAATTTTGCAGGTGTCTGGGACATGAGCATTTGTAACGTTTTGTAAAGTTATAACGGGAACAACTTTTCCCATTTTCCTATGGGTTTGTCTCAATTTGAACTTAAGTTCACTCCCTCTTTGTGCTAGACTTCTGCATCGTCCATGTATTTATGCTATAATCCAAATTTGTGTTCTTCTCTTTCTAAATGTCATAATTTCCCAGTTTCCCCAAGAGTAGTTTAGAATTGCAGGGGCTACTGTGGGGAACTTTTGTTATGACCAAGATTATTTATTTGAAAGGTGCCTTAGAACAAAAAGGAAACACAATATCAAATATCCAGTGTTCTGCATGTTTTCATTGGTATAAGGAGGCATTCGAAAGAAATTCAGATTTCAAAACTGTGGCCTTAAGATAAGAAAATATTAAAAAACCTAAAACTATCTCTTTTTTAGATCCCCTTAATTCAAAATTCAGACCTAACAGCCTTTGTTGCACAATTATCATACGATTTCTCTCACCCTGGTCTTCCCTCCTCTGTTTTCCCCTGCCTTCATCTCTCCCTCTGACCAGTTCCCCATGCCTCCTCAATCACCCCAAACCCCAACACTCAGTTACCTCTTAGAGTTAAACATCCCTCAGAACAGAGAAAACTTCTTAGAGCTGATTTTAAGTCCTGTTCTTGCTCAGAGCTCAAAGCCACATGAAAGATTTTCCATGGTCCAGACAAGATAGACAGCAATTTTCAGAAGAATATGGAATAGTTTTAGGAACCTATAAACCAGGGCTCCCAAATTTATACCAATTGGTTCATAGGTTAGTGGAAACCTCAGATGTTAAAAATTGTATGAAAAAAGGCAGGATGGGAAACCCCAAGAGTTACTTAAAATATTTTAAATTGAATAGGAAACCAGAGGGGTTCAGTAAAGCTGTAGATTTTGGCTAAGGTCTTTTAGAAGCTGTCCCCAGAGTCTGTTCTATGAAAACAGATTACACACCAATCCAGTCCTGTGAGTAAACAAAGGATGCATCCATGGAAGACTTCAGGGATCGGCTTTTTAACATATTTAGACTGCACTGAGGAGCAGATTGTGAAACAAATGTGACTCCAGCTCTTGCCTTACTTTTTGCAAATGGCATTAGCCCTAAATGGAGGATTCAATAGTAAGCATTAACTCTGATGGGAATTAGCCTCTTGTTCAGAACTCTAAAACCTCACTGAACTTTTGAAAGAGCCTTAGAACTTAGAATAAACAAGTGAACTTACAGATTGTTTTAGTCAGGGTTCTCCAGAGAAACAGAACCAATAATAAAATGTATATACTTATTTAGTATGAGGAATTGGCTTACATGATTATGGAAGTTGAGAAGTCCCATGATATGCCATTGGGACTAGAGACCCAGGAGAGCTGGTGGTGTAATTCTAGTCTGAGGGCACAAAAAGAGGAGATGAAATGTTCCAGTTCAAGAGGACAGATAGGAAGCAAAAAGGGGTAAATTCTTCCTTTCTCTGCCTTTTGTTCTATTCAGGTCCTCAATATATTGGATGAAGACCACCTATTCAATGGGTAGGATGATGCTCATCTACACTGAGGAGGACAATCTACTTTACAGAGTTCACCAATTCAAATGCTGACTCTATTCAAAACACCCTCACAGACACATCTGGGAATACATTTAATCTAATGCTCCCTAAACTCTATTCAAAACACCCTCACAGACACACATGGGAATATGTTTAATCTAATGCTCCTTAAAGACTCTAATGCTCCCTAATGCTCCAACAGTCAAGTTGACAACATAAAATTAACCATCACACACATAAAACGTCTATATCAAGCTTGTCCAGCCTGTGGCCCACGGGCTGCATGCTACCTAGGATGGCTTTGAATGAGGCCCAACACAAATTTGTAAACTTTCTTAGAACATTATGAGATTTATTTTTATTTTTATTTTTTAACTCATCAGGTATTGTTAATGTTAGTGTATTTTATGTGTGGCCCAAGACAATTCTTCCAATGTGATCCAGGGAGGCCAAAAGATTGGACAACCCTGATCTACATGTTCCCACTCTGGTTATTAAACCCTGGGAGAGGGTCTCTTGGTAAAGATACTTTTAGATACAATAAACAGAAAAGACCTAGGGAAAATAATTACCCTGCATTAGCAAATAAACTAAAGGAAACAATGAAACAAGTACTCAGTGAAGGTGCTCAGAGGAGGAAAAATCAAGCAACCAATTTCCCATTTTGTCTTTGAATTCCTAAGAAGAAATTTATCTATTAAAAATAAATTTGGTAATTTTTAAATTGATATAGGCACTATGATAGATTTATCAATCTTAAATTCTAGCAGTGTTATACAACCTCTGTAGGAGTCAACAAACTACTCAAGTGATGGATACCTCTAAGAAGCCTCATATATTTTCTATGTCCCAGCCCTTAACTGTCACCCTGGAACTTTTACTCAAGGAATATTCTTTCGTCCTTTGCAATACCACATCCACTAACTGCACAGGGAGGGATTTACTGTCCAAATGGAACCACCAGATCAAATGCTTTCCTTCCTTGTAGCCCCTGTGGGCTCCGATATTCATAGTGAGATCATAGCTGATTGAGACAATTCATTTATCAGCATCCTTATGTCTAAATCAAAACTAAACTAAAGATCTCAAGAAAGTACTGGCTTTTGGAGGGCCAAAAAGTTCTACTGGGATAGGCAGGATTATTGAGGCCAAATACACTAAGGGTCACTCAGATTGAGTCATTGACATTTCTACCCCAACTTGCACAAGACTAAGCAGACTAAAAGCAATGGTTGAAACCCAAAAGTTGAAAGTCTAATAGATAAAGGTTTTACCATATTTTATACAGCCCTTGTTACACTCTTATGTTCCCAACTAAAACCAAACCAAACCAAAACAAATGGGCAAACAAAAACAAACAAACAAACAAGCAAAACCCAGTGGGTGTGGATATAGGCTTTTTTTTTTCGGGACCTCAGGACTGTAAATAGAAAAATCATTCCCCACTTCCCTGTAGTGCTAAACCCCAATATTATTTTATCTCTGGTGCCTCTTGAGATAGCGTATTTTACAGTTGCAGATTTATGTTCTATAATTTTTTTAGTGTTCCTTTAGAATCTATAGTTTAAATCAAAACAGTCAATATTTATCCTCTCCTGGGAAAATCAACACTATTCCTGCACCATTATGCCCTAAAGATTTGCTGAGACACCATCCTATTTTTCACAGTCCATCAGCCAGAACCTCAAAGATGTTCAAGTTCCTTTTGATTCTAATCTTATCCAAAATGTGAATGACGTTTGTTGCGTTTTAAAGAGGAAGTGAGCTCTAAGATTGATTCTATTGATTTCATCTAACAATAACACTTACTGTTTTAGTTCAGAACAGATATGAGGTTTCCAAAGAAAGTTACAATTTTGTCAAAGTAAGAGTCATTATCTAGGACATGATTTTTCTCAAGGAGTTGAATTCCTGATTTCTGACAGAGTACAAATAGTTTGAAACTTTCCTAAGCCAGAGACTAAGAGATAGTTAAGTGTATTTCTGGGTCTCACTGGCTACTCAAGGCAGCAGTTTCACTTTTCTGAAATCATGGCCCCACTATGACATAAGTAAGTTCTTGCTAATGGAACCTCTTCACTGGGAACCTAAACATGAACAGGGCTTTTATGACTTAAAATTAGTCCTCCTTCTACCACTCACTCTGGGTTTGACCTAGACCTAGTTATTATAAGACTTTCTGTCCACTTCTATGTGAAAGATATGGATAATTCCTTGGACTTCTGATTCCATTTTGTGGGAATTATCAGAGATCAATGAATGGTCTCTCTCTTGACCCAGTAGCAAACCCTACTCACCTTGTCTAAGTGCAATAGCAGGAACCGCTGCCCTAGTGGGGGCTTCCACCAGCTTGACATTAGGCTCTTTAAATCTAATAGTTCTTCATGGTGTACAGATTTTGTTGCTCACAGCAAATGCACAATATTACTTAGCAAATAGACTTACCTCCTGTGTAATCATATTATTTTCTTGTTCGCGTATTTTCATCCATCATCGCAACACTTTGAATTCTGAAATTATTTTTTTCATAACCTGAAAAAGGGGAAAATCTTGACCGTGTAACCTCTAGCTATGATGTATGTTCAAAATAGATTTATTATAAATGACTTAGGAAATCTATACTTAACCTTTGTTGGTATGCCATATCTTTGTTCTGAAACAGGAAAATATCAGACAGAATATGCTGTAACAGATCTTACTTTGCTCCTGGAATATGACTTCTTGCCAGTGGCAAAATCTACCCAAATGGTGGAACTTGTACACCCAAGAATTTGTAATTAGCTAGAGATTAAAGGGTTAATAAACACACAGCTAATAGATCTCTTTTGGGAGGGTACATGATTTTGGAATGCTTTGGAAACAAAAAGCATGGACACCCCAATTAAGAGTATTCAGCAAATTAAATAACTTTAGAGTGCTATAATGCTTCCTAATAAGATGCCAATTACAAAAGTAGGTGCTTATATGAAAGAAGCTAGTGTGGAGGCTAAGAAAATACAAAATGTCTAGGCTGATCATTATGCCAGGCCAGTAGCACTCACTGAGATCCTACCCAAATCCTTGAAGAAGTTCAAGGAGGCCTTTATAGAACGTCTGCAACCAATTCTAGTCAGGAAAGGGTACTGGGAGAAATATGGGTTCAAATTGGATGTAAATCAGCCCCCTTCTTTGCTCTTTTGCAGGTTTAAAGCTACCTTTATCTATGCTAGTTATAAGTCACTATTCTTAATGTTGTTTCTTGTATCCTTAACTACTCCTTGATATGAGCCCAATAATTAGCTACAATTTGCTAGTGAACTGGTTAAGCACACAACTAAACTGATTATTGGGGTTGTATATGTTTTCATTTGAGAAGGCATTACTTCCCTAGGGCTGCCATAACATATTACCACCAACTAGGTGGCTTAAAGTGACAGAAAGTTATTCATTAACAGCTCTGAAGGCTAGAAGTCTGAAATCAAGGAGTTGGCAAGGTTGGTTCCTTCTAGAGACTCTAAGAGGGCATCTGTTCCCTGCCTGTCTTTTGCTTCCAGTAGTTGCTGGCAGTCACTGGTATTCCTTGACTTGCAGCTGTATCGCTCTAATCACTGCCTGTGTGTCTCTGTCCAGATCCGTCCCTCTCCTTGTGGAGATATCAGTCATTGGATTAAGGATCACCCTAATCTAGTATAACTTCATCTTAACTTGATTATATCTTCAAAGACCCTATTCCCAAGTAAATTCACATTCCCAGGTTCCAGGTGCACATGAATTTTGAGGGGACAATATTCAACCAAGAACAGAGAGCCACACAGCTTCCCTTGCTTCCAGTCCTTGTAATAATCAGTTGGTTTTCTGGACAGATGGCTTCAAGTACTTTGTGACTTTTTAGATGAGAAACATCACAAGAGCCCAGGTAACCAGAAACCCACAACTCTCTATTATGCCATACCTAGAATAGGAGGTTTCTATCTCCCCTAAAAAATACTTGGTGACATTTTGTGGGAGCTAGCTTTTGTAACTAGACCTTTACAGAAATAGAACTTGAAAGAGGGCTAGGGAACAGATGGTATATATTTGGAGTAGTGTCACTTTCACAGATCTTACAAGTAAGACACATTATTTGCTTTTAAACTACCTAATGATGTCTATACTACAAATTTCATTGCCTGGCACCAAACTATTCTTGATAAGTGTTGTCAAAATATTACAGCACTGTCTGTCAATCCAATAAATGTTTTTTGGCCACAGTGAATCATTGAGTGGCTCCTAATGACTGGGTTTGAATTAGTAGCACAATAGCCTACTAGCTACTGTTGTTCTATTCCTAAACTAAATAGGAACAAATTATCTTGATAAATGGACACCTTCTTTCAGTATACTTCTTAACATCATCTAGGGTCTGCTTTGGCCTACACATTTTTCCTTTAGGAAAAATAGATAATCAGAAAACATGATTCAAGGAGAAAAACTAGACCTTGATGTAAGAACCCAAATTGTAGCCTCTCAAGGGGAATTTTGAGTTGCTTTCTATCTCTTTGGCTTCTTCACTTCATGATTTACCAAAGGCCCAGAAAGTGGGAAAGTGCCCTACATGCTGTGATTAGGAAAATAACAGATGAATTGGATTAGAGAATGTCTCCTCATCCGAGAAGTTCATGAAATTGGCAGGCGGTAGGTTAAAATAGAGCTGCCTTAGATATAGCATTGGCATCTCAAGAGGGAGCAAGTGCAGCTGTAAGAGAAGAATATTGTACTTATATCTCTGCATATTAATATTACTAAAAAGAGCTGGGATTCACAAAGAAAACAGAAAATTAGGTAATTTTGTTAATAACCTCATAGCTGGTTCTGCGGGCCATTCACATTGGGGATGGGATCTTTTCTATTGATTTAATGGTGAAACTCTTAGCTCCTGCCTGGGAAGTGGACTATAAACACTGATCATAATATTTCTCTTAGCATGTTGTGACAATTAGTTGTGTGAGCTTCAAAGTCTTCAGTGCTGTTGTATAGTCTCTATTTCATGAAACGATCCAACAAATAATCATCAGCAAAAAGAACAGGAAAGCCTGACATTTATGGAGGTTGGAACAATCAGTCACTGGTATTATGGGTTGAGGGTGTTAGAATCCTAACTCCAAGTACTCAAAATGTAATCTTATTTGAAGATAGGGTCTCTATAGAGAAAATCAGTTAAAATGAGGGGCTACCTGGGTGGATCATAATCCAGTACTGGTGTGCTTATAAAAAATTTGGACGTTGAGACAGACATGCACATAGGGAGAACTCTATGTAAAGATGAAGGCAGAGACTGGAGTGATGATTCTACAAGCCAAGGACTGTGAAAGATTGCCAGCAAACCACCAGAAACTAGGGAAGAGGCATGGAACAGATTCTTCCTCACAGCTCTCAGAAGAAATCAATCCTACCAGCACAGATCTTGGACTTTTAGCCTCCAGGACTGTGAGACAATAATTTTCTGTTGTTTAAGTCACCCAATATGTGGTATTGTATACTGAGCCCTAGCAAATTAATGCAACTGGAAACTTGATACATGATTGTGACACTTCTAGTAGCAGAAAAGATCTGGATTGATCACACACTAAGATATTGTCTATCCCTCAGCTGAGGCTGAAGATACTTGGATCCTATAATTACAATTACTTATCCCTATACAGCTTACCGTCTACAATAATGTAGCTTTACTATTTCATTGTCTTCATTAGTATAAATGTACTATTTCAGGAAACTCTTGCTTAGAAGAATGAAAGTTGGAAATAACTTTATTGTTATTGTTATTATTGTTTCTGTATTCCAGAAAGTTCTTCAAAGAACCATCAACTTTTCAACAGAAAGCATCCACCAAGGATAGTCTATGCCCTAAGACTCTTTGAACTCATGCCTTCAAAGTCCTTGTCTTGCTGAATGAAATATTCTAATCCTATCACTAATCCTAAACTACTACATCATGACTCTTCCTGAATCTTAATCAAGCCCCTACCCATATTGAAAGACACACCTTAAGCCAGGCTTCAAATTCCTGATAAAATCTGACCTTGTATCTCCCTGTTTGAGATACTACCAGAGCTCTGTTGAGATGCTCTCCCTTATAAAGTTTAGCAATAAACTCACTCTGCCTTATCAACAAGATATGTTGTTGATATTTAGGAACCGTCATTCTAAAGAATGAGGCAGATTTTTTAGTGGCTAGCACAAGTAGTGATTCTGAGAGAGAGAAGTGATGGAGCTAGAGTGACAAATGATGAATTTGAGTCATTTGAGAACCCTTGCCAAAATAGGTGGGACCTAAAGAAACCAAAGTATCTAAGAGGTGGTGGTAGTTGGAGGGGAGGGAGTGACGATGAATATCAGTTATATTAACAATAAACCGTTGATCTTGATTGCAATACTAATTACTTATATTGAAATTTTAAATCCATGTAAGTATTCTGTAGACTTGCTACTCAAAGTGTAGTCTTGTAGTTGAGCAGCATCAGTACCCCTTGAGAGCCTGTTAGAAATTCAGCAACTCAGGCCACCCTCAAGGCTACTGAGTCAGAATTGGCATTTTACCAAGACTCCCAGGGTGATTTATATGCACACTAAAGTTTGAGAAGCACTAGACCCCAGCAGATCTCAAATGGAGCCAAAGAGCTTTGTATAGATACTCAGGTTTTCCTGAGGCATGCTGTGTTAGAATTTTTGTGTGGAAAGCCCTAGAAAATGAGGACAAGTTTTGGTCATTCTTGGAAATTGAAGCAAGTAAATGAACATATTATAGGTGGGATCTGTCATTGCTACATGGAGGCAGCATATTAGAGTAAAAATCAGAGGACTCAGAGTTCAAGTTCAGTTTTGGACATTTATCTTCTGGTAACCTTGAGTTACTCCTTACTTAAATTTTGAGCTTCAGTTTCATCTCAGTATAAGAGAATAACAACATTTCCTTAAGGAAGATCTCATAAGAGTTAAATGCAATTATAGGTGAAAAGTGCTTTGTAAGCTATGAATTCTTATATGCGTATAAATCAGTTATGTTATTTGACAAGTAGTGTAGCCCAGAGGTAGTTTACTCTTATGTTCATGATAATGGTCTTTCTTAAAATTATCCATCTGTGATCTTAGGGTAAGACAACTACAATATGATTTATATTTTCCAGATATTTTCTAAAATAATTTGTTTTGTTCTGTATATATTTTCATAGGAATATGAGTGTATGGATTGATTTCTTCTCCTCTTTCCCCTTTTCCCTCCTTGCCTTTCCTTTCCTTTCCTCTCTTTCCTTGCTTCCTTCATTCCTTCTCTCTGTCTCCCTTCCTCCCTCCTTTACTTCCTTGTTTCATTCGGCAATTTCTATTGAATGTCAAACACTGTTCTAAGCACTGTACTGGGACTACAATAGTGAACAAGGTTGACAAAGTTCCTATCCTCATGAAACTTATATTTTAGTGGAGAAATAGATTATTAAAAACAATGAGAATATAATTTCAGCTAGATGAAATTCCTATGAATAAACTAAAGCAGAATTAGGAGATAGAAAAGGATTGAGTCATGTATGTAGGGAAGGAGGGGCATGCTATTTTAGACAGAGTTGTCAAAGAAGGCCTCTCGGAATGAAGTTTTATCAGATAATTAAATAAAATGACAGTGAGTCATATTAAGATCTGAATGAAGAAGATTTAAGAAAGGAGGAAAAATCATTTGTAACATTCTTCTCATTCATCATGTTTGAGGAAAAGCAAAGATACCATTGTGGTTGGGGGAGACTGGCCATGGAGGGCCTTATGGCAGTGGTGAGAAGTCTGGAGTTTCTCCACAGTGTGGAGTGGGGCAGGAATTTTTGTTTATAAATAAGTATACCGTCTTTTATGAGTTTGGTGTGAATTAGTTCCCCCAGAGTCCGGACAGTTGTCCGGACTCTTGATAAGCAGATAAAGTATCTGAACCTGAAAAGCTGAGGACTTGCTCCTAAACTTGACTGTGATGTGGCTATGATGCTGCTGAACTATGTGAGCCTTTCTGAAGCAGACAGCTAGTTGCCCTCTTTGACTTTTTAAAAAATGTGTCAAAATTCTTTTCATTGTAAGAATAGAAACCTATCCAAAAATGTATCCTAAATAAGCTAAGCAAAAAAGATTTATTGACTCATATAACAGAGCAGATTATGGTTAGCTGTTGATGAGGTTCGATTTAACTCAATGGCCACCTCGGGTCATTACATTGGCTCCATTCCCAGGCTTCAAAAGGTGGTTTCCTGGAAGCTACAGGCTTTTTCCCTGACTGTGGCAGTTCCTAGTCTCAATCCTCATTCCTTGAATTATCAGAGGATATGCTCTGTCTTCTCGAATGGCTTGGGGTGTGGAAAGGGTAGAAAGAAAAGAGGGAAAGCTTATTTCCCAGAAGCCCTTTCAAATATTCCTCAAATCTTGTTGGATTAAAATTAGCCATGGGCCCATTCCTGAATCAACTCTGTGGCCAGTAAGATGAAATTGTCTTATTGGCTAAAGTTAACAGAGCCCACCTCCAGAACTAAGAATAGAGTCCATCTTATCCAAACCGAACAGCATAAAATGTGGAAAGAAGTGAGTCTCTAAAGAAAAATCTGTGTGTGTTTGCAGAATAGTAGAGTGAAAAGGATGCTCGGGGGACACCAAAAAAAATGAATGTTAGACCGGATTTGGGCAAACTACAGCCTATGGGCCAAATCCTCCCCATAACCTGTTTAGCATAGCCCTGGAGCTAAGAACAGTGTTTACAGTTACAAATGATGGGGGAAACTGGAAAGAAAAATAATACTTTGTGACATAGGAAATTATATAAAATTTGAAGTTTAGTGTGCATAGTAAGTTTTATTGAAAATAATCACACTCGTTTGTTTATATATTGCTTATGGCTATTTTCACACCACAATGACAGAATTGAGTAGTTACAATAGAGTCTATAGGGCATGCAAAGCCTAAGTAAAACCTAGTTACTATCTGGTCCTTTACAGAATAAAAGCTTGCCACTGTATTAGTCCATTTTCATACTGCTATAAAGAACTGCCAGAGACTGGGTAATTTATAAAGGAAAGAGTTTTAATTGATTCACAGTTAAGCATGGCTGGGAAGGCTTCAGGAAGCTTACAATTATGGTGGAAGATGAAGGGGAAGCAAGGCACCTTCTTCACAAGGCAGCAGGAAGGAGAAGTGCTGAGTGAGCAGGGAAGAGCTGCTTATAAAACCATCAGATTTTGTGATAACTGACTCATTATTATGAGAACAGCATGGGGATACCACCCCCATAATTCAATTACCTCCACCTGGTCTCTCCCTTGACTTGTGGGGATTATGGGAATCATGGGAATTACAATTCAAGATGACATTTGGGTGGGGACATAAAGAGTAACCATATCATTCTGCCCCAGCCCCTCCCAAATCTCATGTCCCTTTCACATTTCACAACCAATCATGCCTTCCCAACAGTCCCCCAAAGTCTTAATTCATTCCAGTATTAATCTAAAAGTCCACAGTCCAAAGTCTCACCTAAGACAATGCAAGTCCCTTCTGCCTATGAGCCTGTAAAATCAAAAGCAAGTTAGTTACTTCCTAGATAAAATGGGGACACAGGTATTGGGTAAATACAGCCATTCCAAATGGGAGAAATTGGGCAAAACAAAGGGGTTACAGGGCCCATGCAAGTCTGAAATCCAGTGGGGTAGTCAAATATTAAAGCTCCAAAATGATCTCCTATGACTCCAATTCTCACATCCAGGTCATACTGATGCAAGATGTGGGCTCCTGAGGCCTTGGGCAGCTCCACCTATGTGGCTTTGCAGTGTACAGTCCCCATCCTGGGCTGCTTTCACAGGCTGCCTGTGGCTTTTTCAGGCACATGGTGCAAGCTGTTGGTGGATCTACCATTCTGGGGTCTGAAGGATGGTGGCTCACAGCTCTATTAGGCAGTGCCCCAGTGGGGACTCTGTATGGGGGTTCTGACCCCACATTTCCATTCCACACTTCCCTAGCAGAGGTTCTCTATGAAGGCTCCACTCTTGCAACAAACTTCTGCCTGGACATCCATACATGTTACTATAAATCCTCTGAAATCTAGGTGGAGATTTCCAAACCTCAATCCTTGATTTCTGTGCACCTGCAGGCCCAACACCACATGTAAGCTGTCAAGGTATGGGGCTTGCACTCTCTGAAGCAACGGCCTGAGCTGTATGTTGGCTCATTTTAGCCACAGCTGGGATGCAGGGCACCAAGTGCCAAGACTGCACAAAGAAACAAGGACCCTGAGCCCAGCACAATAAACCAATTTTTCCTCCTAGGCATCCAGGCCTGTGATGAAAGGGACTGCCAGGAAGGTCTCTGACATGCCCCAGAAACATTTTCCCTGTTGTCATGGTGATTCACATTTGGCTCCTTGTTATTACACAAACTTCTGCAGAGGCTTGAATTTCTCCCCAGAATATGGGTTTTTCTTTTCTACTGCATTTTCAGGCTGCAAAATATTTAAACTTTTGTACTCTGTCACCTCTTGAAGGCTTTGCTGTTTTGAAATTTCTTCTGCCAGAAACCCTAAGTCATTCAAGTTCAATGTTCCACAGATCTCTAGGGCAGGGATAAAATGCTGCAGTCTCTTTGCTAAAGCATAGCAAGAGGCACCTTTATGCCAGTTCCCAACAAGTTCCTCATCTCCATCTGAGACCACCTCAGCCCGGACTTCATTGTCCATATCACTATCAGCATCTTGGTCAAAGCCATTTAACAAGTCTCTAGGAAGTTCCAAAGTTTCCCACATCTTCCTGTCTTCTGAGCCCTCCAAACTGTTTCAACCTCTGCCTGTTACCCAGTTCCAAAGTTGCTTCCACCTTTTTGGGTATCTTTATAGCGGCACCCCACTCTCTGTGGTACCAATTTACTGTATTAGTCCATTTTCATACTTCTATAAGGAACTGCCCAAGCTGGGTAGTTTATAAAGGAGGTTATGTTGACTCACAGTTCAGCAAGACTGGGGAGGCCTCTAGAAACTTACAATCATGGTGGAAGGTGAAGGGGAAGCAAGGCATATTCTTCACAAGGCAGCAGGAAGGAGAAGTGCCGAGCGAAATGGGGAAGACCCCCTTATAACACCATTAGATCTCATAAGAACTCACTCACTCTCATGAAAACAGCATGGGGAAACCACCCCCCATGATTGAATTGCCTCCACCTGATCTCTCCCTTGGCACATGGGGATTAGGGGGATTACAATTCAAGATGAGATTTGGGTGGGGACACAAAGCCTAACCATATCATCAACCCCAGTACTAGACCATCTAAATCAGCATAAGCAAAAAAGGGGAGGTGATGGCTAAAACAACTGAAAAGTTCAGGGATGAATATGCGTTTAGGTCTGGCTAGAAGTAAGAGCTACAAATGTGCCCACCAACATTTTTCTCTCTCTCTTATTCTTGCTATTCTCATCCTTTCTCTTGCATTCCTTCCTCTTTTGCCTTGACTCAGCTCTGCTTTTTTCTGTTAGCTTTGTTTTTGGGAATGTTCTTCCCAGGTGCTAGCAAGTACACCACGGATAGCTCTAGATTTATGTTGTTCCTACAGCTAGTGAATCCAAAACCCATATATTTCCCAAGAGCATTAGCAAAAGCCCAAAGGAAAATTCTGACACCTCTGCCTTGGAACTATAGCTCCTCCCTGGGATGAATTATTGTGCCTAAAGAGTGAAGGATTCCGATTAGCTAGGCTGGATGATGTGCTCACTCTGTATCTGGGGTCCCGAGGTCACCAGTGGGTAGCAGGAAATTTCCAAAAGGGAAAGATGACAGAAGACAAAAAGCATCAGATGTTTATTAAAAATCTGCCCTTTAAATTTTATAAAAAATTCTTGTTTTAATACATACTAATCAAGTTCTTGATTTTATTTCCATGCACTTGTTTTTAAAAGTATTGTTTTCAATGCATGTGTATGACGCAAACGTGTCGAGTGATGCCCTTTTCCGATTTTGGAGAATTTTTTTAGGATCTATTCAATGATAAGTAGTTGGCATTGTAAAGTAGATTTTTTTTCCCCAAAGCCCATTCAGGGGAATCTATATCTGTTTATCCAGTCGAAGCATGAGACAAAAGGGAACGTTTCACAGCAAACAGCTTTTAGAGAACAGTTGCTTGGGCAGTTTTTCCAGAGCAATGGGATTTAGATGTGGTGGAAAATACATAAGGCTGAAATTCCTGATGAAACTTGTCAACACTTTTAATTCTACATCTGTTGTTGATCACACTATGGGACTTGTTAATATGTTTATGATCATGTTGCCACAATGGAAAACACCAAGTTAAATTGTCATGTCTAGTCAGGTAGGGCACCAGGTCCTTCATGTATATTTGATGACAAACAATTCCATTAAAACATGGCTGGGTTATTTCATTAATGTAACTCATAGAGAGCCTCGTGTTTGGTTTTGTTATTCTTTGTGCCCCAGGCATAAGCAAGTAGAATTCAAGACACTTAAGCCAAGAAAGTGGAATAGTAATTAGCTCCCCCATTAACAAAACATCAGTTTTGTGTGAAGTGCTAGTTAGGTTTTCAGGGTTGTCATCTCTCATCTGGTTAGCAAGTGAACAGAAAAGCTGGCTTTTTGATATGGAATGCGCTAGGGTTCAGGTACTTGCTAAGCACTTCTGGTTGTTAAAATTGAGAAACTACCAGGGGCTTGTATTATCATATTGCAATTAATGTTCCCTATCAACACTAAAGTAAACCTTTTTTAGCAATAAGTTAAAATAGTTTTTTTTTTTTTTTAATGCTGGCTGGGTGTAGGAGGCTGAGGCTGTGGATTGCTTGAGCCCAGGAATTTGAGACCATCCTGGTCAACAAGGGCAAAACCCTGTCTCTACAAAAATACAACAATTAGCAGCTTGCACCTGTAGTCCCAGCTACTAGAGAAGCTGAGGTGGGAGAACCACTTGAGCCCAGAAGGTTGAGGCTACATTGAGCTGGGATCACACCACTGCACTCCAGCTTGGGTGACAGACCAAGACACTGTCTCAAAGAAAAAAAAAAAAAAAGATTTTTTTCTTCTAATCTGCAATATGTCTATCTCCTCTCTCCCTGCCCCTCCAAGCTCCCTACCCCTACAACAATTTGTCTTTGAATGAGTTACTAATGAGCTAGAGTTACCATTCAATAAAGCCTATCAGGTTTGAACACATCACATGGAACATCTTGTATGATGTATCACTTAAAATACTTCATACTTTAACAAAATTATTAAATAAAATCCATGCAAAGTAATCAAAGAAAATGAAATTTAGTGTTGCACAGCCAAGTGCCATCTGTAAGGTTTATGTAACTGAATTCTCATAGACTGCAGCAATGCCGGACCTTTGAGGAACCTTGTCTAATGCACCCTCTCCTTCTATACAAAATGCCTAGCAGAGTACCTGGAACACAATAAGCGCCACATAAATGAATATATAAAACTGCACCTCTTCATGCACACATCAACCTCCATCTTGCTATGCTTTCATACATATTTTAACTTCTACACTAAAAGCCATTGTCCATAAAGGCAGAATTCATTATGAACCACAGTATCGTGCCTTTCATGTCTAGTATACGTTAAATATCTATTTTGAAGTGAAAATATAACATTAATTACATCTAAAATGCTCTACCTATAGCAAGTAGAAAATGTAAGTGTACCTGATTTCCTCTTAATAATGGCTTATCTTATTTTCTCATGAGAACTATTTTTAATTGTCTTCATTAATGATCTGGACAAGGTAGAGGGATTTAAGCAGATGGTACTCATAGCTGGTCTTTTATTCTCAAACATTTAAAACAAAGTGAAGGCCAGGATAAAGTTGTAAGACAGGAAGACATGGAATCCCAAGTTGAAATACCCCATGGTGTTTTTCAGCTGCTTTATTTGGGAATGATCTTTCCCCTAAGGTCTACTGGCTGGAAGATCAAGTGAGGGATAACTCTCTCAGAATGACATTTAGGTAGAAAATAAAAATCCTAATGAGAAAATACTAATAATGTACTTAGAAGCCTTGACTATGGGTAGAAAATAGGAAATGAAAGGCAAGAGACAAAACTAAATGGAATGCCATTCATAAAAACAATATGGATGGCAGGTATTATGGCTCATAAGAGGAAAAAACAAGAAAAAAAACCCCAAATTTCACAGAATTTTGTAGCAAAATGTGACACAGTAGGTGATGGCCTTTCAGGTTGTATAAAAAAGAGTTTTTAGTTTCTTTACTATGAGCTTAATGAAATTATGGGCAGTGTCCATTTTTGCTCACCATATTACACGTAGTACCTGTGACAATGCCCAGCACATAGTAGGTGTTTCATAAATAATTGATGAATAAGTAATTCATAGGATCAGAAGCCTTCAGCTCAAACTCTGCTTAGCCTTGATATTGAGGTATGAAGACAGAGACAAACCCATAGTAACTAAAGCATTGGGAGAAAACTGTTTATTTTTATATTTCTGCCCTTTTCAATGTTTCTTTCATTTGTAATATTTTCCACCTTCTCAAACTTATTCTTTTTAATATAAAGAGAGGTGCAAAAGAATTGCTTAAGGAAAGAACTTTCCTCTTGGGATCTACATAGATTTCTGGTAGTATGAACATATACTTTGAATAATAATAATTATTGTTTTATATGTGTGTAACACCTTTCCACTAGAGAATATTTTTTTTTGGTTTGAGAATTTCCACATTTTCTGTAAACAAAAAAAAAAATTATTCTCCTTTGTGGCAAGGACTTGAAAAAAGAATTATTCCCAAATAGGTCTCATTAAGACAACAAAATCAGTTTATGTCCCAAGAGCTTCTCTCTCTGCACCATCTTGCAGCAATCCCATCTGTTTTTGGCTGTTGGTGTAACAGTTAAAGTACTATTTTAAGTTAATACATAGCAACAAGCTAATTTAGCAGGCGTGTTAAAAGAATATGCTTTTATAAAAGCTTGCTTGTCAAAATTGATGGAGTTTGACTAAGAGAAATGGTTAAAGAAGATCTAGCTGTTAAAACCAATGTTTACCTTTATAATTAATATCTTTTAACAGTAAAGGAAGAAGCCATCATAAATAGATGATTTGAAATGGATTACATGCTCCTAAATGCTTATTTCATGTGAAATAGCTCAGTACTTAAATTATTGTCAGTTAAATAATAAGATCAGGCTCACTTGTGTTCCTGGTACTATGCTAGATTAAAAGAATAATGTTTCGAACTTACCCCTGTTTCTTTGACCTCTTCCCATAAAGCATGAGGGTTACTAAGCACCAAGATAGTCTACCACCATATTTCAAGCTGACTGAGCATTTAATGTAAACAAACCTTACAATTCTTTGCTTGTCTATGATCAAATCCTTGCCAGAGTATTTTATATTGGCTAGTGTTTGAACATAATCATTATTTTCTGCCTTCAAAATTATCGTAGTGAGGGCTATAAATTTAAGATATGCAAATATTTAGTGAATAGGTACTATCTGCAAAGCAAAGTGGAATATGAAAAGTAGAATAAGATTTATTATTTAAACTATGTATAATTTCACAAAAGGATTTAAAGCAGAATGTTCATTTACCTCATTTGAAAATGGAATATGCCCACATTGCTTATTTCCCAAAGGTGTCGTAAAGAAAAAAAATGACATAATTTGTGCTAAGTATGTGTCAAGTACCATACAATACAAATGCAGTACACTAATTGTGTTAGTCCATTCTTGTGTTGCTATAAAGAAATACCTCAGACTGGGTAATATATTTTATTTTATGTTTTTCATCTTGAAATCCTTTTTTTAAAAAAATTTTAAGTTCTGGGATACATGCACAGAATGTGCAGGTTTATTACACAAGTATACATGTGCCATGGTGGTTTGCTGCAGCTATCAACCCATCATCTAGGTTTTAAGCCCTGCATGCATTAGCTATTTGTCCTAATGGTCTCCCTCTCCAGTGTGTGATGTTCCCCTCCCTGTGTCTGTGTGTCCTCATTGTCTGACTCTCACTTATAAGTGAGAACATGAGGTGTTTGGTTTTCTGTTCCTGTGTTAGTTTGCTGAGAATGATGGCTACCAGCTTTATCCATGTCCCTGCAAAGGACATGAACTCATTATGTTTTATGGCTGCATGGTATTCCATGGTGAATATGTGCCAGATTTTCTTTATCCAGAGACTGAGTAATATATAAAGAAAAGAGGTTTAATTGGTTCACGGTTCTGCAAGCTGTACAAGAAGCACAGTGCCAGCATCTGCTCAACTTCTGGTGGGGGCCCTAGGAAGCCTACAGTCATGGTGGAAGGTGAAAGCAGAGCAGGTGCATTGTGTGCTAAGAGTGGGAGGGAGAGAGAGCGAGCAGGGAGATTCCACACTCTTTTAAACAACCAGATCTCGCATGAACTACCAGAGCAAGAACTAACTCATCACCAAAGGGATAGCACTAAGCCATTTATGAGTGATCCAGGCTCATGATCCAAATACTTCCCACCAGGCCTACTCCAACATTGGGTATCCCATTTCAACATGAGATTTGGAGGGGACAAACATCCAAACCATACCATTAATATTCATTAATAATCTGTGTATTAGGATTCTCTGAAGAAACAAACCCAGTTGTGTGTGTGTGTGTGTATACCTATATATCCTAAAAACTTTTTATTATAATGTATCAATTCACACAATTATAGAGGTGAAAAAGTCCCACAATAAGTCATCTACAAGCTGGAGGCCGGGTAAGGCCAGTGGTGTAGTTCAAAGGTGTGACAGCCAGTGGGTTGATGGTGTAGATTCCTTTCCAATCTGAAGGCCTGAGGACCAGGTGCACCAAGGGCAGGGGAAGGTCAACGTCCTAGCTCAAGCAGTCAAACAGAGGGAGCAGGAATCCAGTGTTCCTCCTCCTTTTTTTTTCATTTGGGGCCTCAACCAGTTGGTAGTTGGCCCATCCACACTGGGAAGGGCTATCTGATTTACTCGATCTACCAATTTGAATGCCGATCTCCTTCAGAAACACCCTTAGAGACACACCGAGAAATAATGTTTAGTCAGATATCTGGGAATCCCATGGCTCAGTCAAGCAGCTGCATAAAATTAACTGTCACAATCTGTAATTAAATAATGTTAAATGTTTTAGGAAGTCTTTTTAATTAGAACATTTTAACTCTTCAGTTCCAGAGCCGAAGTTTAAGTATGCCCTGGGAATTTTGGAATATTGGGTTATGAGCAAGGATCATATTTAGGAAGATGATTTGGGCTCAAAGTATTAGAAGCCCTCACTCAACTCAATCTTACTTAAATAATAGGATATACTAATTTCACAAAACAAGCAGTTCAGAGTTACGGAAGGATCCAGGATCTTCTCTGGCATTCCTTTTCTCTGACTATGCTCAGATCCTCAGACATGATAACAAGCAAAGGAAAAAATATAGGGACAATGTCTTTCTGCCTCTTTAAGGAAATCTTTTTTTTTTTTTGTCGAGATGGAGTCTCACTCTGTCGCCCAGGCTGGAGTGCAGTGGTGCGATGTCGGCTCACTGCAAGCTCCGCCTCCTGGGTTCCCGCCATTCTCTCGCCTCAGCCTCCTGAGTAGCTGGGACTACAGGCACCCTCCACCACACCCGGCTAATTTTGTTTTTGTATTTTTAGTAGAGACGGGGTTTCACGGTGTTAGCCATGATGGTCTCGATCTCCTGACTTCGTGATCCTCCCACCTCGGCCTTCCAAAGTGCTGGGATTACAGGTGTGAGCCACCGCGCCCGGCCTATAGGAAATCTTTTTACGATGCACCCCAACAGACTTTATCTCCTGTTCCCTGATGGGAATGACATCATATACTCAGTCAAAGCCAATGAGAATGGGGCTCCCATGACTGTTTTATACAAACCAGGCTCTTACTTTGGGTCTGAAACAGGAACCCATGAATGGATTTGGGATTCTGTAAGAAAGGAAGGGGTGGGAAATGAATGTTGGGTGAATAACGAACAAAATTCACTATGCATGGGTCTGGGTTCTTAGGCCTCCTCTCATTAAATATGTTGTTTTAATTACCCTGTGCATTTATTAGTTTATTTCTCTGAGAGGGACTATTTCTCGTACTTCAGATTCATGTTGCCAGGATTCTGCTAGGTACTACAAATTTACTTTTTATAAAACAAATTTCATTATCTAAACTCTTAAGCCTATTTATCCTTGACCTTGGCTAGTAATGTTATCATTTTTCCAGGGTGGCCAATTTAAAACATTGCTTCCAGGGTGGCCAATTTAAAACACGCCTTCCATTGAGGGAGGGGATTATATCCCTGCCCCTTACATCTGGGCAGGCTTATGTCTGCTTTGACCAATAGAGTACAGTGTAAGTGATGCTATGTGACTACTAAGCAGGTCATAAAAAGCCACAAACTTCTTCTTTACACACTAGAACACTTTTTCTTGAAGGCTTGAGTCACTGTGTAAGAAGTCTGACTTCCCCAAGGCAGCCATCAAGAGGCCACATGGACAGACAAAAAAGAGAGAGAGAGAGAGAAGCCTAATGAGTTCCAGCCATTAGTCACACCAGCCTAGGTTCCTGACATGAGAGTGAAGTCTCCAGATGATTCTGGCTCCCAGCCATCAAGTCAATCCTACTCATTGCTCTACAATGACTGGGAGGGGCTGAAGCTCCAGACACTGTAGAGCAATGACAAGCCATTCCTATAGTATGTACCCTGTCTGAATTCTTAACCCAAAGAATTCATGGGTGTGTCAATTTGTGTCTTCCAAAGATGACTGCAATATTTCCTATTCTAGATGGTCCTCTGCACTGATGCTCCTCCTATTGAGTAGTGGGGTCTGTGTCCCCTTCCCTTGAATTTGGGAACACTATTGACTGCACCAACCCATAGACTACAGAAAAAGTGATGCTATGTGACTTCTGAGGCTAGGTTATGAAATGCCATGCAGCTTCTGCCTTGGTCTCTAGGATCACTCACTCTCTGCATGCTCCCTTTTGTGGTTCTTTGTCTCAGAACCCAGCTATCCTGCTGAGAGGAGCTCAAGCCACATGGAGAGGCCACATGCAGGTGCCATAGTCAACCATCCCAGCCCAGGCAGCAGATATGTGGATAAATATGCCTCCAGGTGGCTCCAGACCCAAATTCCCACACATTGGAGACTTCCGGCTGAGGCCCCAGACATTACAGAAGAGAGACAAGCCATCCCCACTATGCCCTGTCTAAATTCCTGACCCACAGACTCTACAAATATAATAAAAGGATTGTTCTGTGGCACTAAGTTTCAGACGGTTAGTTATGCAGCATTGAATATCAAGAATAGTGAGTACAATTGGTTATTATTTTAACCCACTATAGTTTTGGGTGGTTTGTAATAAACACAACACCCAGCTACTCAGGTTTGAAAACATGTTTCATTCTTTGCTTTCTTTTACTGCTTGTCCATTCAGAATTCTTATTTCATGAAATCTACCTTTGTTATATCCCTTGATGTTATCTTCTTTTTATTCCCACTACCACTGTTTTGGTCAGCTATTTTGCCCCTTTTCTAGATAATTGCAATAGTCTCTGAACTGATCTCCCTGCTTCCCAGCAATCCTTCCTACTATCTCCCTACACACCCTGCCCAGTCTATGCCATCCACTGCCACCAGAGTTGTCACCATAAACCTGGAAACATAAGGGTGATACTGAGTTCCTGCCCCAAAACTTTCCATGGCTATCTCATAGGGCATTCAGAACTCCCACAATTTTATCTTCTAGCCAGAGAAGTCACATATCTCTTCCAACATGCTCCTTTCTTTGTCTTTATTCAAGATGTGTCTTTTACCCTGGAGTCTCCCTTCTCCAGTGTCCTCTCTTCAGTCTAATTCACATCTTCGCATCTTCTAATAAGGTTGGTAAGGCTTCCTAGACATCCTATGGACAGAAATAGTTTCATATCTCTAGAAGA
Source organism: Pan paniscus (assembly GCF_029289425.2). Taxonomy (NCBI): domain Eukaryota; kingdom Metazoa; phylum Chordata; class Mammalia; order Primates; family Hominidae; genus Pan; species Pan paniscus. The sequence continues at coordinate 51,369,401 of NC_073249.2, read as the reverse complement.
CTTCATTTATACCACTGATAAAGAGTTTATTAGGATGGGCACGGTGGCTGACGCCTGTAATCCCGCACTTTGGGAGGCTGAGGTGGGCAGATCACCTGAGGTCAGGAGTTTGAGACCAGCCTGGTCAACATGGTGAAACCCCATCTCTACTAAAAATACAAAAACTAGCTCTGTGTGGTGGCATGCACCTGTCGTCCCAGCTACTCAGGAAGCTGAACGCAGGAGAATCACTTGAACCTGGGAGGCGGAGGTTGCAGTGAGCCGAGATTGTGCCAGTGCACTCCAGACTGGGCAACAGAGCAAGACTCTGTCTCAAAAAAAAAAGAAAGAAAATGAATTTATTACATCTTTCTCATATTATAGTTATCTGTGTAAATCTTCTATCATCCTCACCACTGGGATCTTCTAAAGGTGGGAATTAGTTTTTATTCATCTTATCACTTTTAACCTGTGGCGGTACATCATCATGATACAATAAACATTCCACAAAATGAATCCAATAACTTATTTGTTCTGTCTGTTGTCAGATGATTCCTTTATCATACATTGACTCTTCAATTAACTTTTGTATTCATTTTCTAGAGTTAATATAACAATCACCACAAAAATTTGGTGACTTAAAACAACAGGCACAGTTCTGGACGCCAGAATTCTGAAATTGCGGTGTGGCAGGGCTGCACTCTTCCTTGAGGTTCTGGGGGGAATCCATTACTTGCCTTTTTCTATCTCCTGGTGGTTTCCCAGCATCTTTGACACTCCTTTACTCGTGGCCATGTCACTCCAATCTCTGCCTCTGTCTCCACGTCACTTATCCTCTGTGTGTCTGTGTCAAATCTCCTATCTCTATTTTATAAGGACATTCATGATGACATTTAGGGTCCACTCAAATAATTCATGATATACTCCTCTCGAGAGCCTTGCTTAATCATATCTTTTACAAAACAAATTAATAATCGCAGGTTCCAGGGATTTGACATGGATATCTCTTGGGGGGCCATTTTTTGGCCTGCTATACTTCTTACAGCTACTGAAATGTGCTCTCTTTATAATTCTTGTCCTCTTTTTTTTTTTTTTTTTGGAGACAGAGTCTCTCTCTGTCACCCAGGCTGGAGTGCAGTGGCACAATCTCGGCTCACTGCAACCTCTGCCTCCCAGGTTCAAGCGATTCTCCTGCCCCAGCCTCCCGAGTAGCTGGGACCACAGGCGCTGCCACCATGCCCGGCTAATTTTTTTGGTATTTTTAGTAGAGACGGGGTTTCACCGTGTTAGCCAGGATGGTCTCGATCTCCTGACCTCGTGATCCGCCCGCCTCGGCCTCCCAAAGTGCTGGGATTACAGGCGTGAGCCACTGCGCCCGGCCTCTTGTCTTCTTTTTGTTGATTTTTTTTCCCTTTCCTGGGAATTCTTATTAAATAGAAAATATTTGCAGGTCCTTTTTCAAGTTTGCTTTTAATCTCCTTCCAACTCTATTTTTAAGTATTAAGAACCAATATCCATTGTGTGGAACAATCTAGTGGCAGTGAAATAATCTATCTATTTATATTTATATCTCCTTGTCCTTTCCTGATTTTCATTAATAAATGTTGTAACAAATGAAATTCCTTTGTGGCATATGCCTGCTAAATAAAGTTTTGGTTTTCCATCCAAAACATACACCTCACAGAACATGACGAGCATGCTCAGTATGTCTTTTACAGGTGACAAGAACTAGAAGAGGGTAATAGTTAAAAATATTTATATCTGCAAGTAACAGAAAAGCAACATAGGCCTTAATAAATGGGAGTTTATTATTTTTACTAACAATATTGCTATTGACCAACTGGCTTGACATTTCAGTTAATGATCTCTTAGATTCTTGTGGATTTTCTTCAGTCAAGAGATGGCTTCCCCAATAACTCCCAACATCATATCTGTGTTCAAGGCAGGAAAGGAGTGCAACACTAGTCATGTTGCTTCTGCTTATGAGAATAAAACAAATGCCTTTTGGAAATCCCCAGCAGACTTGTGGTTATATCTTATTGGCCAGAGCTTTCCCTAGTTTCAAGGAAAGAAGGGAAATTAGTATTTATCCTCTATAGTGAAGGTGGCAAAGTAGAAGGGGGTTTGGAATGTCTTGTTAGAAGAGCTGCAAACCAGAACTGCCTTAGAGTTAAAAGTGGCCTGCTGGTATAGAATTAGCATTCTAAAGCTCATCTATCAAAGATAGAACTGGTCCTCATTTTTCAGTCTCATGTAGACATTGACCACAGAAAACCTGTGTTAGAGTTTAGCTTTCATCACTTGAGAGGCCTGCCAAAAACCTCCTCATTATCTTTCAAATGACAGAATAATGACACCAAAAGGCTTCCCCTGCTCGTGAGTGTTGAAGGACTACTCTATACCAAGAGCTGTGAAGGGGCTGAGAACTTTACCCTACTTACAAGAAGACAAGTTAATCTGTTACTTATATAGAGTATCATGTAAGTGACACTCGAGGACACATGAGACTTCTAGGTCAGAGACAAGGGAATCTGTTATTCACACCAATAGTAGTAGCCAAAGTATCAACATTTTCTTTCTCTCATTCCCAGAGTCCCAATTGCCACAGGGTGATGTGAAGAGGGCGAGATGATACTGGCACATTTACTGGATTGGAGGAGAAACTCTGAGCTTATGAAACCTGAGTATTTTATACTGGACAGTAAATATGCCTGCCCTGTGCTCTAGAGGGAAGCATTATCAGTACCTTCCAAAGATGCTCGCTGTGAATGACCCCTGAAATGATAGTCTGAAACAAAGGCAGTCAGTGCCTCTGCTTAAAAAGTATGCAGAAATGGGGGACATCCGTGGGGAAGTGTCCCAGCACTTCAGTCCCTCACACACTCTTGTCTGCTAACTGCACTCTGACTGGCCATCACCACCACCATTGCAAAATCAGCAGAATTGGTTTGTATGTGCCATATCGATTTGGGAAGCTTGCTAACTCTTTTTATAATGCATCTAATGATAATCATGTAATCTAATGCCCAACGTCCCTTCTCACTTCCCAGTCCCTCCAAAGACCTTGTTCCAGGGCTTCCACCATGTCCATTGGCACTTTCACTAGCATTGAATAAGTGCATTACTTTCACATTTGTATACTGAACAAGTTGTTGACTGAAAGACAAAAGGGTCTAACCTGAGCAAAAAATATGTCAATTATACTATCGGTAATGAGTAGTGTTGATTAAGTCTTCTGACAATGGGGAGGTGAGAATTCATCAACTCTGTTAAAAGGATAATGAGTGGTTTGGGGCATGCTATGCAGGCTTGAATTAAATGGATTATGGGAGAATCCGATTGTAAAAACTTCACAGCAGGTCACCTTCAGCTGAGCAATATAGCTGCCTATTGACTAGTAATGAGATTTCTGTTGAAAGCATAATAAGTTAACAGCTCAATGGGATTTTTTTCCCTAAAGCTAGAAAAAAATAGGTTTTAAAAAGTGAAATTTGCTCCATTTTACCACAACTACAGGCCAAATTCTTTGTTAAAGGTAACACCTCTGAGAAAAGAAAATGGCATCTTCAAGTTATAAAGTAAATCATATAGATTATATTATAGGAAAGAGGTTTTAGCTTTTTTTTTTTTTTTTCTCTTGAGACAGGGTCTCACTCTGTCACCCAGGCTGGAGTGCAGTGGCACGATCTCAGCTCACTGCAACCTCCAACTACCAGGTTCAAGGATTCTCATGCCTCAGACTCCAGAGCCTGGAATTACAGGTGCACACTACCACACCCAGGTAATTTATATATATATATATATATATATATATATATATATACACACACACACACACATACACACACACACACACATATATATACATATATATACACACATATATATACATATATACACATATACATATATACATATATACACATATATACATATATACATACATACATATATACATATATACATATAAAGATATATACATATATATACATATATATACACATATATATATATTTGTTAGAGACGAAGTTTCACTATGTTGGTCAGGCTGGTCTCGAACTCCTGACCTCAAGTGATCCCCTTAAATAAAATGCTTTTAGCTTTTTATTGAGCAAATGTGTTTAAAAAAAACTGGTTAAAGAATTTCCATTAGGAATTTCAATAGTACCAGAAATTAATTGGCCTAGAAAAGTCATTCATATTTAGATAGGGACATACTGGGCAATATTATTTAGGACTGAGCATTTAGTGAGTGCTCAGCAGTCAGTAAATCATGCTTCATGGTCAACGGCAAGACCTTTAAAAAATTAAATCTGCCTACTCATGCTCCAGTCACTGTGATTTATCAGAAATCATGCCTGGGAAGAGAATTGATCTAGAAACAGTAGCCATTTCCGTTCATGCTCTTTAAGCACTTTATTGATAATTGATAGGTTCTCACTATGATCTCAGACGTTTAAGGATTTGACAAGTAGTTTTCCCATATAAAGAGGTCAAGGAGCTTGTTCTGAACAGGTATCCAGATGAATGCATCCAGGAGCTTGCTGACTGCTCTGACCTCGTATATTATACTATTTTACAGTCAACTCCATTTATACCATCCTCTATACCACACTCTGCACTTTCTACCCCATGTCTTTGCTTATGTTGGTTTTCCCTTGCTTGGAAGGGAAAACCTTCCCTTCTTCTTTCCACCAGTAGAAACCGATTTTTCACCAATCTATGGCATCCCTTACTTCCTCCAAGATTTTCCTTACTTTGTGTTTTTCAGCATCGTGATTATAATGTACTGCATTGTCAGCTCACGTGGTGTTGTTGCAAACTGCTGTTGTTACTTCTATTTATTTTCTATCTCTCTCACAACAAAGTCTCAGTGTCTACTATAATGCTAGGCATTTTATGTTTAAAAATCTTTTCCTTGCAAAATGAATGACTTTTAAGCCCACCAAGAGCCAGGAGGTGAGAACAAAAGCAAGAAAAAATCAGTTTCATCACTCTGAGATCATCAGAGCAGCTGAAGAGATTCTCACCTTTGTGTGAGTCACACTCCCTGCAATCTGCCAGCTGCAGGGAAGCTCTGATACAGATGGGAGTGGAAAAGAAGATTTAAAAGCAGTTTCTTTTATATATTCTTAGGAAGCATTGATTCATTTTTTCCTCAGTTTTCATAATTGAGATTTTGGTGTTAGGTAATGTCACCTATTTTAGGGTGGTGCTATACATTAGGACAATGAACTGCCATGGTTTTTCCCTGGAGCAATATTTATATCTGCTCAAAAGTAAAATATTCATATTTCTGCTGCCTGTTTGACAAAGGGGCAGTTATCTTATGCAAGTCAATGTGAATAAAAAGGGGAGAGGGTGCAGGATGCGAGAGGAGGTCAAAATGCATTCATCTATCAAACTAAGAGATCAAGGAAGAAAGTGTGATGGAAAGCTGTGGTTCTCTGACTTTGGGTACAAAACAATCATTTGCAGAGCTTATGAAAAAAGAAGATTCCTGAGCCTCCACTCAGACTTCCTATATCAGAATCTGTATGTGTGTGTTTGGGGGAGAGGGAGAGCAGGAATCTACATTTTTAATAATAATAATAATAATAATAATAATAATAATAATAATAATAAATGGAATTCTTATTCAGAAGATCTGAAGACCACATTTTAAGAATTGGAGACAGATGAACCTAGCTTAGTTGCATTCTAGCAGCATGGACTTAATTACTCTAAGCCTCAGTTTTCTGTCAAAGAGGGGTAATATCAACGTATCCCATGGGGTTATTGGGAAGTTTGAAGTGATAAAACCTGCATGGTGCCTGCACAGGGTATATTTGAAAATATTTACAGTTTTGACATTTTAGAAAAGGTAGTAGCTTTATCTATCTGAAGTAATCCTCCATTTGAAGTGATGTGAATTGGCAGAACCTTTTTCACGAGGACCTGTGTCAAGAGTGAAAGGCTGAAATGCCTGCTTTTTCATTTCTATATTGCTGGTGATGCAGAAGCATCCCAGGTTACTAAATTCGCTGGGGAAAAGATAATCTGCTTATTGGAAGCATCACCATCTACTGTTTTTTTTCCTTCCCATTTTCCACGAAAATAATAGAGCTGAGAGTTAGTTCTAAAACTAGGCAGTAAAATTTAAAATTTTTAGAACACCACACTGGCTCAGGGCAATGGTTTCTTTAATAGTGTAGAACTAAGGGAATATTCTGGGGATGCACAATAATCTTCTATGAAATCCAAATCCAAAAGTTAAAAAAAATCCCAAACCACTCTTTTTCTTAATCAACTATTAGGAGCTAATTGTTACATGACTTTATATAAGCCTTTAAATAAATCTATAATAATGTCTCATTATGAGACACTGATACACAAAACCTCACACTTGGAAAACTGGCAATTTTGAAAATGATTGAGATTCTTGAGAAAAGTGAGATGAGTTTAACTTCAAATAGCCAGTGTCTCCTACTACATTTGCAATGACAATATTTACCAAAATTTAATTTTTCAATTTTTGTATGTACATTGCTTTTATAAAACATGGCTTAAGTTTATTTAAATTTTCATACAGACCTTTGAATAATAAACTGCATTTTTATTGCCTGTCAGATAAAGTAGTATTTTCTTTTATTTTATGTCTCTTGCCATATTGAAGTTTCAAATATTTGCCATTTTCCTTATTCAGTCTTTAGCTTCAGCATTAATCATTTCAGGCTATGAAATAATAATTTTTTCAACCTATCTTCATAAGAAGCCCACTGAATCCCTTGGGTCATTTTAGTTACTTTCCTGGATTATTTCCATTGTGAGTTTTTTTAAATAAAGAGAAAGAATATGATGCCTTTAATTTGCTTTTCAGTGCATTTTTTGACATCTTCACCTGACAGATAGTTTCCTAAATATTAAAAATTCATTACATTGATTTCTCAAGCTAAAGTAAAAATAACAAAAATGAATAACATGATTCAATTGCATATTTCCAAAATTTGCCTTCTTTAAAGGATATTACAAGATATTTGTTTTGCAGAATATTCAGCTTGCATGATATGCTTTGGCTGGGTCCCCACCCAAATCTCATCTTGAATTATAACTCCCACAATTCCACATGTTGTGGGAGGCACCTGGTTGGAGGTGATTGAATTATGGGGGCAAGTCTTTCCTGCACTGTTCTCATGATAGTGAATGAGTGTCATGAGATCTGATGGTTTTAAAAAGGGAGTTCCCCTGCACAAGCTCTCTATTTGCCTGCCGCCATCCATGTAAGACTTGACTTGCTCCTCTTTGCCTTCCGCCATGATTGTGAGGCCTCCTCAGCCATGTGGAACTACAAGTCCATTAAACCTCTTTTTCTTCCCAGTCTCAAGTATGTCTTTATCAGCAGCATGAAAACAGACTAATACACTGCAAATAAAACTATATCTGAATGTAAATTTATATATTGGAACTACAAGTCCACTTTTTCTTCCCAGTCTCAAGTATGTCTTTATCAGCAGCATGAAAACAGACTAATACACTGCAAATAAAACTATATCTGAATGTAAATTTATAGGCTCAGAATGTTAGAGTTGAAGGTGATCTAAGTCCTTTTTTACAGGATAAGTAATTTTAAAATTCTAGTATAACGTGTTTTCTGTTATTCTTAAGCCTCATTATTTACAAATATCTTAGTCAGCCTTGCTATTAATAGTAAATTCCCATCAAGACGTCTATGACAGTTTTCGGATGTCCCCAAATTGTCACTTTCTTTGCATTGTTTTGTACTGTTAATATTCAGAAATACATTTTCTCTTTTTAATAGCTATATCTGATATTTAGATATTCTAAATATTTAGTATTTAGATAGTAGATGCCATTCACCTTTACCAGTATTTACATAGTTATTGAAATAAGCAAAATATAATTTAAGTAACAAATATCAAGACAGCTTAGAAGTGACAAGTAAAACATAATTCAAGAATGTTTTAAAAGTAACATTTCCCTGATTATAAAGGTAAAATTTGTTCATTTTAGAAAATTAGCATACTGTACAAAAGCAAAAAGAAGAAAACACATTTCCAGCATTCCACTATCTTAAAAAAAAAAAACCTTTAATGGCTTGCTATGTATGTAAGTAAATTGAGAGAGACAGAATGCAGGGATATACTTGTACAATTTTTTTGTGTAATTATTTACACACTACAATTTTTTTAACTATAAAAAGTTGAGGCTAGGCATGGTAGCTCATGCCTGTAATCCCAACACTTTGGGAGGCCAAGGTGGGTGGGTCAACTGAGGTCAGGAGTTCGAGACCAGCCTGGCCAACATGGTGAAACTCCATCTCTACTAAAAAAAAAAAAAAAAAAAAAAAAAAAATTAGCTGGGTGTGGTGGCAGGGTGGCAGCTGCCTATAATCTCAATTACTTGGGAGGCTGAGGCAGGAGAATTGCTTGAGTCTGGGAGTCAAAGGTTGCAGTGAGCCAAGATTGGACCATTGCACTCCAGCCTGGGCAACAAGAGTGAAACTCTGTCTCAAAAAAAAAAAGAAACTTGATATATGTGTGTCTTTAATTATTGATAGACACTTTTTTGGTTACAGCAGAGTTTGGTTTTTAGATACTGGTACTAACTCTAAATACTAGAGGTTAGATCTAATTTTTTCCTGTTATAATAAGAAATTAAATGATTGACTAAGGGACAGACGCCTGTTCTGTTATAGAAATCATTACAAGCATCATGTTAAAACTACAAAAAATGCATCTATAGGTGCATTTTTAGGTTACTCATCATACAATCTTCTAGTGCATCTATAACTAATGCAAGAAGACACTGTAGGCTAACTTTAATAATATATTATCATTAGCTACTATATAAAGTTCTTATTTATGTAATTTTTAAAGCCAAAAATGAGCAGGTAAATGAGGACCAGGATTCCTAATAAAGGTGTTATTTATTAGGAATATACCATTCAAGAAGGATTCTTTAGATTTTAGAACGATTTAATGGGCATCAGAGATTTAGTGTCATTTGATTTTTTAATAAAAATCTTCACAAAAGTTGATATTACTGGTTTACTTTTCTCATTGCAATTTCTTCATGCTAACATTAAAAATAAAGTCTCCTGAAATATTTGAGATAGGCTTTTCTTCCCCACATTGCTTGGACAATGCATAGTTGTTTTCATGCTAAGATTATTAGAAGAACTTTAGAATTGAGAACTGCCTGTAATGTCTTTACTCCTCTCCTTGACTCTTCACCTTCTTTACAATTTTCTATTATCTTTAGGGAAGGATTTTTATTACTTTTATAATAACCCGCTATCTATGGCCATTAGACATCTCTGTCAGCTTATCTTTTACCTTCTTCTCAGCGTGAAAAATATTTATCCTTTCTGTTGTTTTCCTGATCAGTCTCCAGCTTGCTTCTTCATCCTTTTCCCCTGCCGTTTCCCCAGTTTTCTTCTGCTTCTTTACTGAAAAGTAACTTAGGAATAGTCTGATTTTGGAGGTCCCTGGAGACTTCTAGATTGCCATGGCAAGGTTAGAATGAGAACAGCCTACTGTCATGCCCTCAGAGGGCCCCTTCTCCAACTTGTATGGTCACTGAATACCCAGTAATGGGTTAAGTCAAAACTGGTGATAATGAATAATGATACCTGACTGCAGGGAGTACTTAAATACTTGGAGATGACAGAACCATATATACCATATCTTTTTGTTCCAAGGTTGCATTGCTTGAGAGAAAAAGTGGTACCCTTTTGGGAAGGAAGTTACAAATTATCTCTGAAAGCAAAGTGCATATAAGACAAAATTTCCAGTGTAGTTTGGAGTAGTGATAGTGACTCAGAACATGCTGTTCAGAAAAGAGTTCTAAGAACAAACATGGAAATGACGTTATAAGTAAATTTAGGAAATGGAGAATCTAAAGGTTATCTGAGAAGAGTCTAATGTAATGTTCGCATACAATGAATTTTAGGTGGCATCTTCTTTGTTAACAGAATGCTATCATAGTAGTTATACTGTTAGCTATAATTTTAAGTTTAGAGGAGAATTGAAGTTTATTTAATGAGTCCCAAGCCTATGAGACCTAAAGCAATTTCCCCAATTCACAGTAAGTAGAAAGTTTACATGGTACTGTTGAGATTAGAACCTGTGTCTCTTGTCTCTTAGTGTGTTGCTTTCCTCAATATTATTTTTTATACATATAGGGAGGTGTGCGCTATTTGTTAGCTTTTGTCTTGTTTCTCCTTAGTACATTTATATAAATTCTCAAGAATTTAGTACTGGTCTGATATAGTCCAAACTGATCTCTTTAATGATCTATATAGTAGAGTGGCCAAAAATGATGACCTTCAAGTAAGACAGATCTGGATTTTAATTCTCGCTATGCTATTTCTTAGCTATGCAACCCTGAGTGAGTTAATTTACCTCTCTGTACTTCATTGTTCACATCTGTAAAATGCAGCTAGGAAGAGCTACCTTGTGTATATAGGATTGTCTCATAGTAGCATCCACTACATGCTTTAATGCATTTAAAGTGCTCAGTGCATTGTCTGGCCCTTACTATGTGACTCAGTATCATTGTTGTTGTTGCAGTTATGGTTCATGTCACATTATTGCATGAATTATTTCTTAAGTAGGAATTGAAAGCAAAAACAATAAAGTTTGATTACGATTTAAAAATCTGCTGTCAAACCTTAAATTGCCAATGGAAATCTGTCCCGATATGTTTCAGTGTAAGGAGAGCTACTGCCGAGAAGGCAACAGGGATCCAAAACCTCATGAAGTCCCTCAGCCCATGAAGTCTCCAGAGAGGTGGACTAAGAGAGGACTCCTTATGGTGTCCTAGAGAAGCAGACTCAAATAACAAATCCCTGTGTAACTGCAAAGGTTTATACAAAGTGGCATTCCATGCAGAGTAGAGAATATGATGTAAAGAGCCATCAAACATTATGAGATCCCTCCCCTGCAGCACATAAACAAAGTGAGGTGGAAAACAAAACAGAAAGTCTGCATGATAATCCTCAGCAATACACCGCTTTATGAAAGGGCATTTTAGTTCAAATGTGGGAAGCTGTGCCAAAAAAGCTGAAGGCAGGCAGGCCGAGCCAAATTAGAACAGAGTAAAAAATTTGTCATACCTTTGTAATTCACACAACAGCATATTCAGCTCAACTACAAGCTGTCCAGATGTTGGCCATCTGACTCTTTATAGCTGTGGTCTGTTTTTTCTTTAAAGCCCCCTTTCCTCCCTGAGTTCCCAGACACTTGGCATTTCTCTTGAAGTGGAACCTAAGTTGAATAAAGAATTAGTCTTCTTTTCAATTTTCAGTCCAATTTATCTTTTTAAGAGAAATATTTTGAAAACAACAAAGTCCTTGATTAAATTTACATCATAGCAAGAAAATTTTGCCAAGTGATTGCTTAAATTGATAGCCTTGGAGCCAAATAGACCTAGAGTAGAATCTTGGATCAATCATTTACAGGTTGTGTAAGTTTAGGCAAGTGATTTAATCTGTCTATGCCTTAGTTTTTTCCACAGTAAAATGAAGATAATAGCAGTAATACCTACCTCATTGCCTATGATTAAATGAGACAATGTATTAAAACATGAGCCATAGTGCTTGGCACATAACAAGCTCTCAATGAATGGCAGTTGTTTTTGTTACAGTATATTTTAAAATCTGTTTTATTCTTAAGGTCATTACTTCCTATGACTTCTGTAGACAAAAGCTTCCAAGACAGTGAGGATAAAGGAAGAATCATTTTGTATCAATTTATTGGTAACTTTGTAATTTAATAAGTATTGACTTCAAAAGAGGATGTAGCTCTACTTTTGAGGTGTAAAAAATATGCGTGTGTGTACATATGTATCTTAGCACTAGAATTAGGCACTGGAGAATTCATCACTGTCATATGGCAAGGTGAATACTTACTGCCATGCAGAAGTCAGTTTTCACCATTTGATCAGAGATTAGCCTTGTCCATCCTCCTTTAAGAGAATGACTTGGAGGCTGTAAGGAAAGACCTGTAACTAAATTCTTTCTATTGATTAGAGGTGTGAGGTTAGGGCAAAGAGTTGGGCTGATACTTGGAGGCACAGTCAGAATTTGTTTATGTAGAATAGGTCATTTGATAATTTTGAGCTTGTTTTTATTCTTTTAAAATAATTAGGCCAAGTGCAGTGTCTCACACCTGTAATCCCAGCCCTTTGAGAGGCTGAAGCATGTGGATTTCTTGGGTCCAGGAGGTCAAGATAAGCCTGGGCAACATAGTGAGATACCATCTCTACAAAAGATACCAGATTAGCCAAGCATGGTGGTACATGCGCCTGTAGTCCCAGCTACTCAGGAGGCTGAGGCAGGAGGATCTTTTGAGCCCAGGAGGAGATTGTAGTGAGCCAAGTTTGTGGGACTGCACTCCAGCCTGGGTGACAGAGCGAGACCTTCTCTCAAAAAATAAAAGTAAAATAAAACAAAATAATGAAAGTAAATCATAAAACTCAACTATTTCTTAGAACAAAATTCCTCTTTATCAAAGAAAATGGAGCTCACCCTAAATGCAATGTACCAATGTTAGGTACCTATGTAATTTACGGAAAGCTAGAGAGAAAACTGGAGATGTCTTTTGTGCAGTAAAATAGAATCTTCCCCTTTGATGATGTTAAATGCCATCACATTTCAATGGATAGCATAAGGTCTGACAGCAGGCAAAATGAGCTCATCCAGTGATGTGTGTGGCAAAACAACAGCTGTGATTGTTTTAGGTAATAGAAAAATAATTAACATATAATACACAATGCTGAAAAGCCTTGCATTTGATCACAAACAAAAATATAAAATTCCTTCTGAAGTTTTTAAGTATATGAGCAAAGAAAAACAAGTGGTTCCCAAATCCAACTGATCTTCAGCATTCCTTAGGGCTCTTCTAAAAAATTCTGGCTCTCAGGCACTGAGTCTGCAAGTGGTTATTCTGAAGGTCTGCAGAGAAGCCCAGGGTATCTTTTGTGAAACTCTTCAGGGGACGTGATGATCGTATAGTTTGGAAACCACTTCCTGAACTATACTGTGCTGTCTGCTTAATAGGTCTTACATCTTTTTCTGACCTGCTTCATGGTGTCTTAAACCAAGAGATTTGTGAGTTAAGATGTATGTGTGTTGTCAAAATGGATAATAATTGAAATTTCAGAGTCAGAATATGATCATAACCACTGTGGAACACTTGTTCTCCTCAGTTTGTGTGAAATAACTGGTTAATCAAGTTCGTTCAATAAGTAGTTACTGAGCAGTCGTCTTTCAGATGTCGTCTATGTGTTAGTGATATAAGGTGAATACAAGTGAAAGATACCCCTGTTCTCATAGGCTTAACATTCCAGTAGAGGGAAACAGCAAAGTAAATAAATACTTAGACTATTTAAGAAATAATAATATGTAAAAAGTTAAGGGAGAAGGTGAGTGCCAGAATGTGTGTATAAGTGCAAGTATACGATATGGATTTTAAATAGAGTAGCTAGAAAATGTCTCTCCGAAATTATATTTGTTCAAAGATGTGAATGAAGTAGGGGAGGTAGCAATACTGATATCTGGTGGAAAGAAATTCTTCACAGAGGGAATAGCAAGAGATGAGTGTGTTAGTTTCCTGTTTCTGCTGTAAAATTAGCTAAAAACAACAGAAATTTATTCTCTCACAGTTATGGAGGGCAGAATTCCAAAATCAGTATCATTGGGCTGAGATCATTGGCAGTATCACTGTCAGGGCTGTGCTCCTTCTGAAGTCTGTAGGGGAGAAGTCATTCCTCTGGTGGCTACTGGGCTTCCTTGGTTTATGGCCACATCACTCTAATCTTCAAGTCTAGCATCTTCAAATCTCTCTCTCACCCATCTTCATTGTGTGTGTGTGTGTGTGTGTGTGTGTGTGCGTGTGTGTGTGTATAATCTTTCTCTTTCTCCCTCTTAGAAGAATATATGTGATTGCATTTAAGGTCCACCCAGATAATCCAGTATAAAATTTTCACCTCAAGATTATTAATTCAATCACATATACAATGGCTTTGCCATAAAAAATGACATTCACAGATTCCAGGGATTAGGACACGGATATCTTTTGAAGGCCATTTTGCAGCCTACCACAATGAGGATATGCTTGATGTATTTGAGGAATAGCAAGAAGGTCAACTGTGGACAGGGAAGAATAAGAAAGAAGAGTATAAGGAGATGAGATGGAGAGGGAATGGTGAGGAGATCATTAAGGGTCCTGCAGATAATTTTAAGAACTTGGCCTTTTGCTTCAAATGAGACAGAGATACACAAGATGGTTTCAACAAAGAAGTGACATGAGATATGATTTATGTTTTAACAGAATTATTATTTTGGCTGCTGAGTTAAGGCTAGTCTGTAGGGGGCAAAGACAGGAGCAGGAAGGTTGGTTAGATGGTTTTAAGAATAACCCAGGCAAGAGATGATGGCAGCTTGGATTAGACTGGTGAGAAAGGGTTGGATTCCGGGTATCTTTTAAAGGTAGAACCCACAGGATTTGCTGATGGATCATATATGGGGTATGAGTCAACAAGAGATCAAGGATGACTTCACAGTTCTTCACCTGAGAAAATTTAACGATGGAATAGCCATTAACCAAGATGAGAAAGGCTGTGGGAGAGCTGGTTTGGGAGATATCAGGAGTTCAGCTTTGCACATGTTAAATTTGAGAAGCTAATTGATTTCTTAGAAGAAGCTTAAGGGAGAAAATCAGGCTAAAGACAAAAATTTTGGAATCATCAGCATGTGTGTAGTATTATAGACTAGGAGACTAACTATATTCCCAAGTTGGTGAGTGTCAGGCCTCTGAGCCCAAACTAAGCCATCGTATCCCCTGTGACCTGCACGTACACATCCAGATGGCCGGTTCCTGCCTCAACTGATGACATTCCACCACAAAAGAAGTGAAAATGGCCTATTCCTGCCTTAACTGATGACATTGTCTTGTGAAATTCCTTCTCCTGGCTCATCCTGGCTCAAAAGCTCCCCTACTGAGTACCTTGTGACCCCACTCTGCCCTCCAGAGAACAACCCCCCTTTGACTGTAATATTCCTTTACCTACCCAAATCCTATAAAACGGCCCCGCCCCTATCTGCCTTCGCTGACTCTCTTTTCAGACTCAGCCCGCCTGCACCCAGGTGATTAAAAGTTTTATTGCTCACACAAAGCCTATTTGGTGGTCTCTTTACACGGATGCGCATGAAATTTGGTGCCGTGACTTGGATCGGGGGACCTCCCTTGGGAGATCAATCCCCTGTCCTCCTGCTCTTTGCTCCATGAGAAAGATCCACCTATGACCTCAGGTCCTCAGACCAACCAGCCCAAGAAACATCTCATCAATTTCAAATCCGGTAAGTGACCTGTTTTTACTCTCTTCTCCAACCTCCCTCACTATCCCTCAACTTCTTTCTCCTTTCAATCTTGGCACCACACTTCAATCTCTCCCTTCTCTTAATTTCAATTCCTTTCATTTTCTGGTAGAGACAAAGGAGACATGTTTTATCCGTGGACCCAAAACTCCGGCACCAGTCACGGAGTAGGGAAGGCAGCCTTCCCTTGGTGTTAATCATTGCAGGGACACCTCTCTGATTATTCACCCAGGTTTCAGAGGTGTCAGACCACACAGGGACGCCTGCCTTGGTCCTTCACCCTTAGCGGCAAGTCCGCTTTTCTGGGGAAGTGGCAAGTGCCCCAACCCCTTCTCTCTGTGTCTCTACCCCTTCTTCACCTTTCTGGGGGGCAAGAAACCCCCAACCCCTTCTCCTTCACCCTTAGAGGCAAGTCCCACTTTTCTAGGGGAGGAGCAAGTACCACAACCCCTTATATCTCTGTGCCCCGATCCCTTATTTCCATGCCCCAACCTCATATCTCTGTGCCCCGATCCCTTATTTCCACACCTCAACCCCTTATATGTCTGCACCCTATCTCTTATTTCTATGACCCAACCTCTTATATCTCTGCACCCCGATCCCTTATTTCCACGCCACAAACTCTTATATCTCTGTGCCCCAATCCCTTATTTTTGCGCCACAA
Organism: Pan paniscus; assembly: GCF_029289425.2. Classification (NCBI taxonomy): domain Eukaryota; kingdom Metazoa; phylum Chordata; class Mammalia; order Primates; family Hominidae; genus Pan; species Pan paniscus. The sequence goes on along the minus strand of NC_073249.2, from coordinate 51,353,379 downwards.
CCTCTTATATCTCTGCACCCCAATCCCTTATTTCTGTGCCCCAACCTCGTATCTCTGTGCCCCGACCCCTTTCCCGCTTTTCTGGAGGGTAAGAACCCCTGAACCCCTTCCCTCCGTTTCTCTACTCTCTCTTTGCTCTGGGCTTGCCTCCTTCACTATGGGCAAGCTTCCACCCTCCATTCCTCCTTCTTCTCCCTTAGCCTGTGTTCTTAAGAACTTAAAACCTCTTCAACTCTCACCTGACCTAAAATCTAAGCATCTTATTTTCTTCTGCAATGCCGCTTGACCCCAATACAAAGTCGACAGTAGTTCCAAATAGCCAGAAAATGGCATTTTCAATTTTTCCATCCTGCAAGATCTAAATAATTCCTGTCGTAAAATGGGCAAACGGTCTGAGGTGCCTGACGTCCAGGCATTGTTTTACATATCAGTCCCTCCCTAGTCTCTGTGCCCAGTGCAACTCGTCCCAAATCTTCCTTCTTTCCCTCCCACCTGTCCCCTCAGTCCCAACCCCAAGCATCGCTGAGTCTTTCTAATCTTCCTTTTCTACAAACCCATCTGACCTCTCCCCTCCTCCCCAGGCTGCTCCTCGCCAGGCCGAGCTAGGTCCCAATTCTTCCTCAGCCTCTGCTCCTCCACCCTGTAATCCTTTTATCACCTCCCCTCCTCACACCTGGTCCGGCTTACAGTTTCGTTCCATGACTAGCCCTCCCCCACCTGCCCAGCAATTTACTCTTAAAAAGGTGGCTGGAGCTAAAGGCATAGTCAAGGTTAATGCTCCTTTTTCTTGATCCCAAATCAGATAACGTTTAGGCTCTTTTTCATCAAATATAAAAATCCAGCCCAGTTCATGGCTCGTTTGGCAGCAACCCCGAGACACTTTACAGCCCTAGACCCTAAAAGGTCAAAAGGCCGTCTTATTCTCAAAATACATTTTATGACCCAGTCTGCTCCTGACATTAAATAAAAGTCCAAAAATTAAATTCCGGCCCTCAAGCCCCACAACAGTATTTAATTAACCTTGCCTTCAAGGTGTACAATAATAGAAAAAAGTTGCAATTCCTTGCCTCCACTGTGAGACAAACCCCAGCCACATCTCCAGCACACAAGAACTTCCAAATGCCTGAACCGCAGCAGCCAGGCGTTCCTCCAGAACCTCCTCCCCCAGGAGCTTGCTACAAGTGCCAGAAATCTGACCACCAGGCCAAGGAATGCCTGCAGCCCAGGATTCCTCCTAAGCCGTGTCCCATCTGTGCAGGACCCCACTGGAAATCAGACTGTTCAACTCACCTGGCAGCCACTCCCAGAGCCCCTGGAACTCTGGCCCAAGGCTCTCTGACTGACTCCTTCTCGGCTTAGCGGCTGAAGACTGACGCTGCCCGATCGCCTCAGAAGCCCCGTAGACAATCACGGACGCTGAGCTTCGGGTAACTCTCACAGTGGAAGGTAAGTCCGTCCCCTTAGTCAATACGGAAGCTACCCACTCAACATTACCTTCTTTTCAAGGGCCTGTTTCCCTTGCCTCCATAACTGTTGTGGGTATTGACGGCTAGGTTTCTAAACCCCTGAAAACTCCCCCACTCTGGTGCCAACTTGGACAGCACTCTTTTATGCACTCTTTTTTAGTTATCCCCACCTGCCCAGTTCCCTTATTAGGCCGAGATATTTTAACCAAATTATCTGCTTCCCTGACTATTCCTGGACTACAGCTGCATCTCATTGCCACCCTTCTCCCCAACCCAAAGCCTCCTTCGCGTCTTCCTCTCGTATCCCCCCACCTTAACCCACAAGTATGGGACATCTCTACTCCTTCCCTGGCAACCGATCACATGCCCATTACCATCCCATTAAAACCTAATCACCCTTACCCCGCTCAAAGCCAATATCCCATCCCACAGCATGCTTTAAAAGGATTAAAGTCTGTTATCACTCACCTGCTACAGCATGGGCTTCTAAAACCTATAAACTTACAATTCCCCCATTTTACCTGTCCAAAAACTGGACAAGTCTTACAGATTAGTTCGGGATCTGCGCCTTATCAACCAAATTGTTTTGCCCATCCATCCTGTGGTACCCAACCTGTACACTCTTTTGCCCTCAATACCTTCCTCCACAACTCACTATTCCATTCTCGATCTTAAAGATGCTTTTTTCATTATTCCCCTGCACCCCTCGTCCCAGCCTCTCTTTGCTTTCACTTAGACTGACCCTGACACCCATTAAGCTCAGCAAATTACTTGGGCTGTACTGCCGCAAGGCTTCACAGACAGCCCCCTTTACTTCAGTCAAGCCCAAATTTCATCCTCATCTGTTACCTATCTCAGCATAATTCTCATAAAAACACACGTGCTTTGCCTGCTGATCGTGTCCGTTTAATCTCCCAAACCTCAATCCCTTACAAAACAACAACTCCTTTCCTTCCTAGGCATGGTTAGTGCAGTCAGAATTCTTACGCAAGAGCCAGGACCGCATCCTGTAGACTTTCTGTCCAAACAACTTGACCTTACTGTTTTAGCCTAGCCATCATGTCACCGTGCAGCGGCTGCTGCCACCCTAATACTTTTAGAGGCCCTCAAAATCACAAACTATGCTCAACTTACTCTCTACACACATTTCTCATAACTTCCAAAATCGATTTTCTTCCTCATACCTGACGCATATACTTTCTGCTCCCCGGCTCCTTCAGCTGTACTCACTCTTTGTTAAGTCCCACATTATTCCAGATACCACACCTGACCCTCATGACTGCATCTCTCTGATCCACCCGACGTTCACCCCATTTCCCCACATTTCCTTCTTCTCTGTTTCTCACCCTGATCACACTTGGTTTATTGATGGCAGTTACACCAGGCCTAATTGCCACTCACCAGCAAAGGCAGGCTATGCTATAGTATCTTTCACATCTATCACTGAGGCTACCGCTCTGCCCCACTCCACTACCTCTCAGCAAGCTGAACTAGTTGCCTTAACTCAAGCCCTCACTCTTGCAAAAGGACTACGCGTCAATATCTATACTGATTCTAAATATGCCTTTCATATTCTGCACCACCATGCGGTCATATGGGCTGAAAGAGCTTTTCTCACTACACAAGGGTCCTCCATCATTAATGCCTCTTTAATAAAAACTCTACTCAAGGCTGCTTTACTTCCAAAGGAAGCGGGGGTCATTCACTGCAAGGGGAATCAAAAGGCATCAGATCCCATTGCTCTAGGCAACACTTATGCTGATAAGGTGGCTACACAAGCAGCTAGCTCTCCAACTTCTATCCCTCACGGCCAGTTTTTCTCCTTCACATTGGTCACTCCTACCTACTCACCTGCTGAAACTTCCACCTATCAATCTCTTCCCACATAAGGCAAATGGTTCTTAGACCAAGGAAAATATCTCCTTCCAGCCTCACAGGCCCATTCTATTCTGTCATCATTTCATAACCTCTTCCATGTAGGTTACAAGCCGCTAGCCCATCTCTTAGAACCTCTCATTTCCTTTCCATCATGGAAATCTATCCTCAAGGAGATCACTTCTCAGTGTTCCATCTGCTATTCTACTACCCCTCAGGGATTGTTCAGGCCTCCTCCCTTTCCTACACATCAAGCTCAGGGATTTCCCCCTGCCCAGGACTGGCAAATTGACTTTACTCACATGCCTCGAGTCAGAAAACTAAAATACCTCTTAGTCTGGGTGGACACTTTCACTGGATGGGTAGAGGTCTATCCCACAGGGTCTGAGAAGGCCACCACGGTCATTTCTTCCCTTCTGTCAGACATAATTCCTTGGTTTGGCCTTCCTACCTCTATACAGTCTGATAACAGACCAGCCTTTATTAGTCAAATCAGCCAAGCAGTTTTTCAGGCTCTTAGTATTCAGTGAAACGTTTGTATCCCTTACAGTCCTCAGTCTTCAGGAAAAGTAGAACAGACTAATGGTCTTTTAAAAACACACCTCACCAAGCTCAGCCACCAACTTAAAAAGGACTAGACAATACTTTTACCACTTTCCCTTCTCAGAAGTCAGACCTGTCCTCCGAATGCTACAGGGTACAGCCCATTTGAGCTCCTGTATAGACGCTCCTTTTTATTAGGCCCCAATCTCATTCCAGACACCAGACTAACTTACACTGTGCCCCCAAAAAACTTGTCATCCCTACTATCTTCTGTCTAGTCATACTCCTATTCACCGTTCTCAACTACTCACACATGCCCTGCTCTTGTTTACACTGCCGGTTTACACTGTTTCTCTAAGCCATCACAGCTGATATCTCCTGGTGCTATCCACAAACTGCCACTCTTACTTCTTGAAGTAAATAAATAATCTTTGCTGACAGGACTATGCTGAATTTCCTTAGGCACTCTAATTAGATGTCCTAGGTCCTCCCAATTCTTAGACCTTTAATATCTGTTTTTCTCCTTCTCTTATTCCGTTTAGTTTTTCAATTCATACAAAACCATATCCAGGCCAACACCAATAATTCTAAATGACGAATGTTTCTTCTAACAGTCCTACAATATCACCCCTTACCACAAAATCTTCCTTCAGCTTAATTTCTCCCACTCTAGGTTCCCATGCCGCCCCTAATCCCGCTCGAAGCAGCCCTGAGAAACATCGCCCATTATCTCTCCATACCACCCCCAAAATTTTCACCATCCCAACACTTTACCACTATTTCATTTTATTTTTCTTATTAATATAAGAAGACAGGAATGTCAGGCCTCTGAGCCCAAGCTAAGCCATCATATCCCCTGTGACCTGCACGTACACATCCAGATGGCCAGTTCCTGCCTTAATTGATGACATTCCACCACAAAAGAAGGGAAAATGGCCTGTTTCTGCCTTAACTGATGACATTGTCTTGTGAAATTCCTTCTCCTGGCTCATTCTGACTCAAAAGCTCCCCTACTGAGCACCTTGTGACCCCCACTCTGCCCACCAGAGAACAACCCCCCTTTGACTGTAATTTTCCTTTACCTACTCAAATCCTATAAAATGGCCCCACCCCTATCTGCCTTCGCTGACTCTCTTTTCAGACTCATCCCGCCTGCACCCAGGTGATTAAAAGCTTTATTGCTCACTCAAACCTGTTTGGTGGTCTCTTCACATGGAGGCGCATGAAAGTGAGGGTAGACAGTGAAGAAAACTGTTGCAAAGACTGAGCCCTGGGGACATCCCATGTCTGAAAGGTTGAGGAAAAAAGCAACTAGCAAGTGAGGCTGAAAGAGGGCCACATATGTAATAGAAAGAACAAGAAGGAAGTGGTGTCCAGGCAGAGAAGTGTAAAAAAGGTTTGAAAAAGGAAATGATAATTATGACAAATGCTCCTTATAGGTGAAGAAAGATGAGAGCCTGACTGCAGTCAGTAACTGTAAAAGAGAAATGGAGGACAGGAACTGGAGAGATGGAGAAACCAGACAAGACTTTTGAGAATTTGCTATAAAGAGGAGAGAAGACACAGTGGGGTCATTGGAGGGGGAAGTGAGGTTCTTTGAAGCTTTTTTAAAAAAGATATTTATTGCTAAAAGGAATGATGAGTATAGAAGGAAAACACATGATGTAGGAAAGACAAAAGAGAATGGAATATAGTGCAGAAGTGGATGGGTTTGGCCTCCCCAGGAGGAGGGCAGACCATCTCCAGTAGTACAAGGAGACAGATGGTGAGAGGTGGCAGATGAGGTGTTGGAGTGTGCAAGAGTTCTCTTCTCAGTGCTTACATTGTCTCTCTGAAATACGAAACAGGTTACCAACTGAGAGTGAGCACAGCAGAGCCAGTGTTGCAGGTTTGAGAAGAGAGAAGGTATGACATAATTCTCTGGGAGATAGGACAGTAATGTGCTGGGGAAATGAAGAGTGAATGTCAGCAGCGTTATGGACATACATGAGGTTCCTGGCCTTGAATCTGAAGTCAGAGAAGCCAGTGTGGTTGTGTGGTTGTTCTCCAGCTACTTTCAGCAACAGCAACACAGGTGTGGAGTTGACAGACAGGTACATTGAACCAGAGCTGTGATTTAGACAAGCCAGTTTTATAACTTAAAAGAATGACATGGAGTTGAGGATGAATGTGAGGACATGATAATAATGCTTGATCATTGAATTTAAGCTAGGTAGGAGGGAATTGAGGACATGTGAGAGTGTGGTCACATTGGAAAGGTGAGATTGATAGATTGTAGGCCTGGTGCTGTGAAAGGATGTAAAATCAGGTTTACAGAGGGATGTGATAGACTGATTGCAAAAAAAAAAAAAAAAAATGGCCCCATTATCAATTCCTCCTTAGACCCACACCTTTCCTCCCATCAAGAGGTGAAGTCCATGTTTAATTCTCTTGTATCTAGGCTGGCCTTGTGACTTTCCTTCACTGATAGAATAGAGCATAAGGCCTTAAGCACTTCTACGTATTCCCTTGGGCATTTGGCTCTGCTGTGAGAACTGACAACCAAGCCTAGGAGTAAGGAGATCACATGAAGCAGAACCAAATCATCCTAACTAAAGCCAGCCATGCTAGCCCACAGCATACATATCAGCTGACCACATACGAACAAGACAATGGGAGATTAGCTAAGCCTAGACCCGCTCAGCAGCCCAGCTCAGGAGAACTGTCCAACCAACTCATAGACTCATGATAAATAATAAAGGACTGTTACCTCAAGCTGCTAAATTTTGGAGTTATATGATTATAAAACAATAGCTAACTGATAAAAAGGAGGAGCTAGAAAGAAAAACTGTAGTAATTAGAAAGTTACAACACTTTCTAAAATTGAGATGATGAAAGCATTTCAGTCTTTGGTAGAAACAAGGTCTAGGGTATAACTATGGGATGAGTGGTTGAGGTAAAGTAGAACATGAGATCAGGGGAGGAGAAGAGCTCAAGAAACTGATCTTCTATGTGTACTGAAATCACCAAAAATCAAGGGAAGAGTAGTGTTAGAGAGTGTTATAGGAAATCTGGAGCTAAAATCTTCAAGAAATGAGACGGCCTGACCAGACTCTAGCGACTGATACAAAGGGTAGGAGTGGATGGCAGTCTGGTGATATGAGATCCAAAGCAGGAGTATTTTTTTCTGGAAAATGGAGGGAGAAGTTTCTAGAAGTAACAATGAGCAACAAGGAAAACTCTTAACTCGTCTCCTGGCCTAGTGGCATATGGTCTATGGAACTAAAAACAGCTACCACTTGAGAAGGCTGCAGGGGAAGCTGTGTCCTTAAAGAAATGTAAGAAAATGAAGAAAACAATCAGAAAAGAGAGACAATAGAGGAGATTTTGCTGATGATGGAATGTTCAATTCAAAGGGCACAATGAATGGGTTTTAGGGGTTGGATATGGGTGGGAGATGGTAGCATAATAGAGAACGTAGAGAGCTTCATGAAGACTGAAGTTTGGGAGGTGAGGAGTGCCTAAAGTTTGTGTGGTAACTGACATACACCAGGTAAATAGAGAGTCCATACATCCCATTTTCCCTTGGTAGTCTTGGTTTATGTCGATTATCACAGTCATGGCCAATTTAGCACTGACCTGGACAAGTGCTCTGATTACGACAATTTATGTGGGTATTTCACAGATAAAGGGCATGACATCAGTCCTGGTAGGCATGACTGCGGTGATGGTGATGGTGAAAGAGTTAGACTTGTGGGTAGGGAAGAGTGAATTTTCAGCTCTACTAGATGGGGCTATGGAGGACAGAGGGGGTCTTACTCCAAGCACGAGGGGGTTCATACTTAACAAAAGCTAGGAGAGGGATCAAAGGTTAAAAATGAACTTGGATAAGTTTATGCATATAACAGTATGTATTTATATTTTGCATGAGATTGGAGTTCCTTAATTGAAATGAACTAAGAATGAATAACTTAAGCTTAATTTTGGAAAAACCTTGACATATGCTGAGTCAAATGTAAAACACAAACTCTTCTCTCCCACAGTCAGTAAATGGTACCACCATTCATCCAGTTATATAATCCTGAAGCTTCAGAGTCACTCTCAGTTCTTCTCATTATCTCCCTTCCCTCACCTAGTTCATCAGCAAATTTTATAGGCCCTATCTTCAAAATATATCCTGAATCTGGTCACTGTCCACTACCTCTACCACCTCTACCACCACCACCCTAGCCTAAGCCACTGTTATCTCTTGCCTGGGGTTTGGCAAATGTGTCCTAACAAGACCTCTTATTTTCAGATTATGTCACTCCCTTGTTGAAAATCCCCCTAAAGCTTCTTGTCACTCTTAGAACAGAAATCAAAAGTCATTATTATACGCAAGGTTAGAGGTCAACAAGCTGTAACCTTCAGGCCAAATCCAGCCAACAGCTTGTTCACATTTAAAATGCAAGCTAACATTTTAAATGATTTTTTTTAAGTAAAAAAATAATAATTTTATTGACTCTTGAAAATAATAAGCTATTCTCATTTCACTGCCCATGAAAAAAATTTTATTGGAACAGCCATGCTCATTCATTTATGTATTCTCTTTCACACTGCAGCGGCAGAGTGAGCAGCTTCAGCTGAGCCCATATGGAGGGAAAGCCTAAAGTATTTATCAATACTGCCTGGTGTTTTATAGAAAAGTTTGCCACCCACTGCCCTACGAGATGCCTATATTATCTGGATCCTGTAACCTCATCTTCTACCACTTTGCCTTGTTTCTTAAACATATTTTGCCTTAAGCCCTTTGTATTTGATGTTTCTTCTATGCAGGTGGTGTTTCCCCTGATGGTTGCATGGCTTCTACGTTCTATCATAGTTAAATCTATTACTGTGCTTAGCCTCACCTTGCAAGGAGAAGCCATGGGAAACAAAGTCTGGGGAAACCCATTCTTCATTCAAAACATAGCCTTCAGAGAAAATCAGTTTTCTGTTATGGTTGTTAATAAACAACCCAATCAAATTAAGTAGAAACTTATAGGGAAAAAATGTGATGCTCCCTATGTTAAATACTTTTTAAAATCCAAGCTCAGTTTATACAAATTTATGATACAATGTACTACTATCAAAGACACCTAGTGTTTAATGGTGAAGGTCAAGTCCTTAGCCATTGTTTTTCTTAGAATTATTTAGAAATTTAAATTTTAAGTTGGATCCTATAACTTAATCCTGGAGATCCTCAGTGTCTGATGTGAGACATGAACAGACTGACCTAAAATGATCTTTAGGTTTTGCTTCTGACAAAAACTCTGTAAATGTGGGATGTATTGTTTTTAGAGGAAAGAGGTTAGAAAGAAAGTTTGTTTTAACACAATAAAAACTTTTTTAATATAAAGAAGAATATACACAATAGTAATTAATGAACAATAAAAGAACCGCTGTCCCAATGATTATTATATATCTTTTCAGCTGGGTCCCAACTGCACTTAAACATACCCATCAAAAGATTCTTGTTTTCCTTATTTGAGGTTTAGTTGACATACAAGAAACTATTTGTACATTTTAATATGTACAGTTTGATAAGTTTTGACCTAGGTATACATCTGTGAAACCATCACCACAATCAAGATAATGAACATATCAATTATCCCTAAAAGGTTCCTCATGCCCCTGGGTATTTTCTCCATCCTGTCACTCCCGGTATTCCCTTTACCTGTTCCCAGGCAACCACTGATTTGCTTTCTCTAACTATAGATTAATTTGCATTTTAAAGAATTTTATAACAATGAAATAATATTATATTCTGGCTTCTAAATTATTTGCACAGCATAATTATTTTGAATTGCACTCATGTGTTTATCAGTAGTTCATTCCATTATTAATCAACTGAGTTTTATAGATTATATGGATACATCACAATTTATCCATTATCTGTTGACATTTGGCTTGTTTCCAATAGTTGGCTATAACAAAGCAAGTTGTTATGAATATTCATATACAGGTCTTTGTATAAATACATTCTTTTATTTCTTAAAAAATGTAAATTGATTCATAATATTTGTACATGTTTATGGGGTACATGTGATGTTTTGTTAGATGCATAAAATGAGTAATTATTGAGTCAGGATATTTGGGGTATCCATTACTTTGAGTATTTATCATTTCTATGTGTTGGGAACATTTCAAGTCCTCTCTTCTAGCTATTTCAAAATATACAATGCATTGTTAACTATAGTCACCCTACTCTGCTATCAAACATTAGAACTTATTCCATCTAACTGTGTGCTCGTACCCATTAACCAACCTCTTTTTATCCCCACTCCCACACACACTCTTGCGAGCCTCTCGTATTTATCATTCTAATCTCTATCTCTATTAGATCAACTTATTTATCTCCTACATATGAGTGAGAACATGTAATATTTGTCTTTCTGTTCCTGGCTTATTTCACTTAATGTAATGATCTCCAGTTCCACCCATGTTGCTGCAAATTACATGATTTCATTCTTTTTTATGGCCAAGTAATGTTCCATTGTGTGTGTGTGTGTGTGTGCATGGAATACACACACAATGGAATGAAATATTGTGTGTGTATATACACACACACACCATATATATATCTATATAGTAGATAAATGGATGAACAAATTTATCTATGGATGGACGAATGGATGAATGGATTTAAAAATGTGGTATCATTTAAATTAAATCACCTTAAATTAAATGATTTTTAAAAATTAAATCATTTTTTAAACGTGAGATATATTATGCCCTTTATCTGTAAAATATTCATGTAAATTGTCCTAATCAGAGCACTTGTCCAGGTCTATGTTGAACTGGCCAGGACTCTGCAACCATCGACATAAACCAGGACTACTGAGGGTAAATGGGGATGTATGGACTCCCTATTTACCTGGTTTATGTCAGTAACCACAAAACTTTTGGCACCCCCACCTCCAAAACTATGGTCCTCATGAAGCTCTATCTGTTCTCTATTATGCCACCATCTCCCACCCACTTCTACTCCCTAAAACCCATCCATTGTGTTCTCTGTATTGAACATCCCATCGTCAACAAAATCTCCTCTATTGTCTACCTCTTTTCTGATTGTTTTCATCCTTTTCTTGCGCTCTTTTGAGGACACAGCCTCTCCTGCAGCCATCTCAAATGGTGGCTGTTTTTAGTTCCATAGTCCATATGTCACTGAGCCAGGAGATGAGTTAAGATTTCCCCTTATTCTTGATTGTTACTTCTGGAGCTTTTGACTTTAAGAAATCTTGGAGACTTTTTGTGTGTCCTAACACATGGTCTATCCTGAAGAACATTTCATGTCCTGATGAAAATAATCTGTGTTCTATAGCTGTTGGGTGAAATGTTCTATAAATGTCTGTTAGGCTCATTTGGTCTAATGCACAGTTTACGTCCAATGTTTCTTTGTTAACTTTCTTTCTACATGATCTGTCTAATACTGAGAGTGGGATGTTGAAGTTCCCAATTATTATTGTATTTAAGTCTACCTCTCTTTTTAGACTTAATAATATTTATATATCTGGGTGCTCTAGTGTTGGGAGTGTATTTGTTTAGAATTGTTATATTTCCTTGCTGAATTGATCCCTTTGTCATTATATAATGAGCATTTTTATCTCTTTCTACTGTTTTGACCCAAAGTCTGTTTTATATAATATGAGTATGGCTACTTCTGCTCACTTTTGGTTTCCAATTGCATGAAATATTATTTTCCATCTCTTTACTTTTGGCCTTTATGTGCCTTTCAGGTGAGATGAGTTTCTCGTGGGCAGCATGTAGTTGGGTCATTTTAAAAATCTATTCTTCCAATCCATATCTTCTAAGTGGAAAGTTTATCCATTTGCATTCAAGGTTATAATTGATATGTGAGGGCTTATTTCTGTCATCTCTGGTTGTTTTGTATATCCTTTGTTCATTTCTTTCTCTCTTACTGTTTATCAATGTGATTTGTTGGTTTTCTGTAGTAGCAACATTTGGGTCCCTTCCCTTTCTTATTTGTATGTTTGTTCTACCAGTGAGTTTTATACTTTCATGTTTTTTTAATGGTAGATATCGTGTTTTCACTTCCAGATTGAGGACTCCCTTGAGCATTTCTTGTAGGACCTGTGTAGTGGTGATAAATTCCCTCATTTTTGCTTGTCTTGGAAAGACTATATGTCTCTTTCCTTTGTAAAGGATAACTTTGCAGGGTACAATATTGTTGGTACTTTGAATATATCACCCCATTCTCTCTTGGCCTATAAAGTTTCTACTGAGAAATCCATTGTAAGTGTGATGTAGGTTCCCTTATAAGTAAAAGCCACTTATAAGGGAAACTGCTAGAGGAAACTGTGGTGAAGTTTTTCTGGGTACTAGGGTGCCGAGTGAGCCAGTCCTTTGTTCCCTAGATGCTATCCCCTTATTGGTTTTAGAATTCTCTCTTCGTCTTTGATTTTTGACAGTTTGACTGTAAAGTGCTGTGGAGAAGACATTTTTGAATTATATCTGTTTCAAGATCTCTGAGCTTTCTGTATCTGGATGCCTAAATCTCTTGCTAGACTTGGGAAGTTTTCAGCTAGTATTTTGTTAAATAGGTTCTCCAACACTTTTGTTTTCTTTTTGCATTCTGAGACACTGAAAGTTCAAATATTTAGTCACTTTATTGCGTCTCATTTCAAAAGACCTGTTAGCAAGTTTTAAAATTCTTTATTCTGCTTGATCTAGTATATTATGAAACCTTTCAAATGTATTTTACATTTTATTCAATGGATTCTTCATTAAAATTTTTTTAATTTTTAATTTTTGTGGATATATATAATAGGTGTATATATTTATGGTATACATAAGATATTTGGTACAGGCATGCAATGTGTAATAATAACACCATGGGAAATTAGGTATCCATTCTTACAAGCATTTATCTTTTGTGTTGCAAACAATCCAATTATACTCTTTTAGTTATTTATTATTATTATTATTTTTTAGACGAAGTCACACTGTCACTCAGGCTGGAGTGCCGTGGTGCAATCTTGGCTCACCGCAACCTCCACCTCCCAGGTTCAAGCAATTCCCATGCCTCAGCCTCCCACGTAGCTGGGACTACAGACACGCACCACCATGCCCGGCTAGTTTTTTGTATTTTTTAGTAGAGACGGGGTTTCACCATGACGGTCAGGCTGGTCACAAACTCCTGACCTCAGGTTATCTTCCCGGCTTAGCCTCCCAAAGTGCTGGGATAACAGGCATGAGCCACCATGCCCAGACTCTTTTAGTTATTTTTAAATGTACAATTAAATTATTATTGACTACAGTACTTCTGTTGTGCTATCAAACACTAGGTTTTATTCACCCTTAATATGCTTTTTTTATACCCATTATGCATCCCTACCTCCCACCCTGGGATCCCACTACCCTTCCTAGAATCTGGTAACCATCCTTCTATTCTCTATCTCCATGAATTGTAATGTTTTGCTTTTTGGTTCCCACAAATAAAAGAGAATTTGCAACGTTTGTCTTTCTGTGCTGGGCTTATTTCACTTAATATAATGATCTCCAGTTCCATCCATGTTGCTGCAAATAAAAGACTCTCATTCCTTTTTATGGCTGAATATTACTCCATTGTGTATAAGTACTACATTTTCTTTATCCATTTATCTGTTGATGGAACACAGGTTGCTTCCAAACCTTGGCTATTGTGAACAGTGCTGCAACAAACATGAGAGTACAGCTATCTCTTCAATATACTGATTTCCTTTCTTTTGGTAATATACCCAGCAATGAGATTGTTAGATCATATGATAGCTCTATTTTTAGTTTTTTGAGGAACGTCTGAACTGTTCTCCATAGTGGTTGTATTAATTTACATACCCACCAAAAGTGTACAAGGATTCCCTTTTCTCCACAGTCTTTCCAACATTTGTTAGTGACTGACATTTGGATGAAAGCCATTTTAACTGGGGTGGGATGATATCTTATTGCAGTTTTGATTTGCATTTCCTTGATGAACAGTGATGTTAACCACCTTTTCAAATGCCTGTTTGTCATTTGTATGTCTTCTTTTGATAAATATTTTTTGAAATCTTTTGACCATTTTTAAATCAAATTATTAGATTTTTTTCCATAGTTGTTTGAATGCCTGATATATTCTGGTTACTAATCCCTTGTCAGATGGGTAGTCTGAAAATATTTTCTCCAATTCTGTAGGTTGTCTCTTCACTTCGTTGATTGTTTGCTTTGTTTTGTAGAAGCTCTTTAACTTGATGTGATCTCATTTGTCCATTTTGCCTTCATTGCCTGTGCTTGTGGGGTATTACTCAAGAAATTTTTGCCAAGACTAATGTTCTGAGCTCCCCCAATGTTTTCTTACAGTAGTGTCATAATCTGAGGTCTTCAGTTTGAATCTTTAATTCATTTAGGTTTGATTTTTGTATATGGTGATAGATAAGGGTCAAATTTTATTCTTCTGCATATGGATATCCAGTTTTCCCAGCATCATTTATTGAAGAGACTGTCTTTTCCCCAATATATGTTCATGGCATCTTTGTTGAAAACAAGTTCACTGTAGGAGTATGGATTTGTTTCTGGGTTCTCTATTCTCTTCCATTGGTCTATGTGTCTATTTTTATGCCAATACCATGTTGTTTTGGTTATTATAGCTCTGTAGCATAATTTGAAGTCCAGTAATGTGATTCCTCCAGTTTTGTTCCTTTTGCTTAGGATGGCTTTGGCTATTCTGGGTCTTTTGTAATTCCATACAAATTTTAGGATTTTTTTTTCTATATCCGTGAAGAATGTCATTGGTATTTTGATAGGGATTGCATTAAATCTGTAGGTTGCTTTGTGTAGTATAGACATTTTAACAACATTGATTCTTCCATTTCATGAACATGGACTTACTTTGCAATTTTTTGTGTCCTCTTAAATTTCTTTCACCAGTATTTTAAAGTTTTCATTATAGACATCTTTCACCTCTTTGGTCAATTCCTAGGTATTTAATTTTATTTGTGGCTATTGTAAATGGGATTAATTTCTTGATTTCTTTTTCAGATTGTTCACTGTTGGTATATAGAAATGCTACTGATTTTTGTATACTGATTGTGTATCCTGCAAGTTTACTGACTTTGTAAGTTCTAATAAGTTTTTGGTGAAGTTTTTAGTTTTTTCCAAATATAAGATCATAGCATCTGAAAGCAAGGATAATTTGACTTCTTCCTTTTCAATTTGGATACTCTTTATTTCTTTCTCTTGTCTGATTGCTGTAGCTAGGACTTCCAGTACTGTGTTAAATAACAGTGTGACAGTAAGCATCCTTGTTGTGTTCCAGATCTAAGAGGAAAGGCTTTCAGTTTTTCCCCATTCAGTATGATGCTGTATTAGTCCATTATCTCATTGCCATAAAAATACCTGCGACTGGGTAATTTATAAAGCAAAGGAATTTAATTGGCTCATGGCTCTGCAGGCTGTACAGGAAGCATAGTTGTGGAGGCCTCAGGTAGCTTTTATTCATGGTGTAAGGCAAAGCTGGAGCATCATCTTCACATAGCCAGAGCAGAAGGAAGGTGGGGGTAAATGCCCCACACTTTTAAACAACCAGATCCTGTGAGAACTCTATCACGAGAACAGCACCAAAGGGGGAAACCCATCCCATATCCAATTGCCTCCCACCAGTCCTCACTTCTAACATTGGGGATTACAATTTAACATGAGATTTGGGCAGGGACACAGATCCAAAACATATCAGATACTACTTGTGGGTCTGTCATACATGGCTTTTGTTATGTTGTGGTATGTCCCTTCTATATCCAGTTTTTCGAGGTTTTCTTTTATCATGAAAAGATGTTGAATGTTATTAAATGCTTTTTCAGAATCAATTGAAATGATCATATGGTTTGGATCCCTCATTCTGTTAATAAGATGTATCACACTGATTGACTTGCATATGTTGAATCATTCTTATATTCTTGGGATAGATCTCACTTGGTCACGATGAATGATCTTTTAAATATATTGTTAAATTCTGTTTGCTAGTATTTTGTTGAGGACTTTGCATCAATGTTTATCAGAGATATCGGTCTGCAGTTCTTGATGTGTCTGTCTGGTTCTGGTATCAGTGTAATACTGGCCTTGTAAAATGAGTTTGAAAGTATTGCCTCCTCCTCTCTTTTTCTGAATAGTTTAAATAGGATTGGTATTAGTTCATTAAAAGTTTGGTAGAGTTCAGTTTTGCAGCCATTGGGTCCTGGGATTTTCATTACTGGGAGACTTTGTATTATTGCTTCAATCTCATTACTTCTTACTGTTCTTTTCAAGTTTTGGATTTCTTCATGATTAAATCTTAGCAGGTTTTATGTGTCTAGGCATTTATTAATTCCTTCTAGATTTTCCAATTTATTGGCATATGGTTGCTCATAATGGCTCTGATTATCCTTTAAATTTTTGTAGTATCAGTTGGAATGCATCTTTTTGTATCTCTGATTTTTAAATTTGGATCTTATCTCTTTTTTCTTAGTCTGGCTAAAGGTTTGGCAATTTTGTTTAACTTTTCAAAAAAACAACTTTTTGTTTCATTGATCTTTTTTATTGTTTTCTTCATTTGAAATTCATTTATTTCTGTTCTGATATTTATTATTTCTCTATGCTAATTTTGGATTCAGTTTGCTCTTGATTTTCCGGTTCTTTAAGATGCATCATTAGGTTAGTTATTTGAAACTTTTCTTCTTTTTGGATGTAGGCTTAAGCTATAAATTTCCCTCTGAGTACTACTTTTGCTGTACCCCTTAAGTTGTTGTATGTTGTGTTTTCATTGTCATTTGTTTCAAGACATTTTTCAATTTCCTTCTTAATTTCTTCATTGACCCACTGGTAGTTCAGAAGCATGTTGTTTAATTTCCATGTGTTTGTATAGTTTCCAAATTTTCTTTTGTTATTAATTTGTAGCTTTATTCCATTGTGGTTTAGCATTTTTTTGTAGGACAGGTTTGGTGTTGATGAAATCCCTCAGCTTTTATTTGTTTGGGAAGGTCTTTATTTCTCCTTCAGGCTTAAAAGATATTTTCATCAGACATACTATTCCAGAATAAAAGTTATTTATTTATTTATTTATTTATTTATTTATTTATTTATTTATTTATTTATTTATTCCTTTAGGGCTTTAAATATTTCATAGCACTCTCTCCTGGCCTGTAATGTTTCCACGGAAAAGTCTGCTTCCAGGCTTATTGAGGCTGCATTGTATGTTATTTATTTCTTTTCTCTTGTGCTTTAGGATCCTTTCTTTATCCTTGACCTTTGGAAGTTAGTGACTGTTAGTTGCCTTGAGGTAGTCTTCTTCGGGTTAAATCTGCTTGGTGTTCTATAACCTTCTTGGAGTTAACTGTTAACATTTTTCTCTAGGTTTGGGAAGTTCTTTGATATTATCCCTTCAAATAAACTTTCTACCCCATCTCTTTCTCTACCTCCTCTTTAATGCCAGTTACTCAGATTTGCCCCTTTGAGGCTATTTTCAAGATCCTATAGGTGAGCTTCATTGTTTTTAATTCTTTTTCCTTTTGTTTCCTCTGATTGTATTTTCAAGTAGCCTATCTTTAAGCTCACTAACGCATTCTTCTACCTGATCAGTTCTAATGTTAAGAGACTCTGATGCATCCTTCAGCATGTCCATTACATTTTCAACTCTAGAATGTCTGCTTGATTTTTAACATTATTTCAATCTCTATTAAATTTATCCGATTGAATTCTGAATTCCTTCTCAGTGTTATCTTGATGGAAGCACCCCTATGACACCCACTACTGGGACTGCACTGGGTCAGACCTGAAGCCATTACAGCACTGGGCCTTGCCCAAGGCCCTTCTGTTGAGGGTGGCAACTTCCTCCAGTTCCTGGGTGTGTCCAGATGCCACACCCTGGGAACCAGGGTTTGGGGTTAAAACCCTTAGCTGTTTACCTGATATTCTATACTACTGCCACTAAGGTGGCACTCAAAACCACAATACAAAATCCTTCCCATTCTTCCTGCCCCTGTTGACAGGCAGAGGAGCTTCTCCCTGTGGCCAGCACAACCACCAGTCCACAGGAGGTTCTTCTAGGCCACCACCTATGTTCACTTAAAGTCCAAAGTCTCTTCCGTAAGCTTGTGGTGAATGCTGCCAGGCTAGCAACTCACCCTTCAGGGCAGTGGGCTCCCCTCTGGCCCAAGGCAAGAGCAGAAATACTGTCCAAGAGCCTAGGCCTGGACTTGGGGACCCCAATATCCTGCTTGTTGCTCTACCCAACTGTGACTTCACTGGTACTTAGGATGCAACACAAAGTCCCCTTTGCTTTTCCCTCCGCTTTTCTCGAACAGAAGGAGTCTTTCACCATAGCCACCACAGCTGTGAATGTGCTGGGTCACCCTTGAAGTCTGCATGTCTCAGGGCCCAAGGCCCACAGTATACTCCATGGGTATCACTGCTGGTTATTTAGAGCCTGTGGGTTCTTCAGTTGGTAGATGATGAATCCTACTAGGACTGGGTACTTTCCTTAAAGGTAGCAGATTCCCTTTTGGCCCAGGGTGTGTCTAGAAAAGTTGTCTGGGAGCTAGGGCCTGGAATGCGGGCCTCACAACTCTACCCCATGCCCTGTCCTACTGTGGGTGAGCTGGTATCAAAGATGCAAGACAAAGTCCTCTTTACTCTTTGCTCTCCTTTCCTTAAAGAGAAGGTTTGGTTGCTCTGAGCTGCACTGCCTGGGGTTGAGGGAGGGATGGCGCAAGCACTCCTTTAGCCTCACCAACTGGTTTCTCCCTAGGTAATATGTCACCTTAGTTCACTTGCTCTAAGCCCAGGCTAGCACTAAGAATTGCCTAGGAATTACAGTCCTTGTGTCCTAGACTGCCTTTCAAGTTTACCTAGGACCCTAGAGTGCTTTAGCCCGCAGTTGTAAGGCTTGCCAAGAAACTCAAGTTCTGATTGCTGGGTTGGGCAATTTCCCTCTGGCTAGGACTGCTCCAAATGCTTCCTCTGTGTGCAAGGGTTGTGGCTGAGCCCAACATGGTTTTGCTCTTCACTGTGACAGGGAAGCACTGAGTTCAGTGTAAAGTCCCTCCAAGTGATCCTCCTGAGTAGCTGGGACTACAGATGTGCGCCACCAGGCTTGGCTAATTTTTTTGTATTTTTTATAGAGACAGGGTTTCGCCATGTTGCCAGGCTGGTCTCAAACTTCTGGACTCAAGCAATCTTCCTGCCTTGACCTCCCAAAATGCTGAGATTACTGTTGTGAGCCACTGTGCCCGGGCAATATCTATGTCTTTGGTAAATTTCTCACTCATATCCTGAATTGTATTTGTTTATTTATTTATTTATATTTTTTATGACCTGCCACTCAGGAAGGGCTTCTTTATACCTCAGGAAAATAAGACATTAAAACAACAATGCTTTTCCGAACAACCACAATAAAATTTTCTTTATTCATTTCATTAAGTCCTATTAAGTTAATTTCTGTTCTGCTGGATCTTGGATTAAAAGTCTCATAAATCCTGGGCCTAGTGGTGCGCGCCTGTAATCCCACCTACTTGGGAGGCTGAGGTGGGAGGATTTTTTGAATTCAGGAGTTTGAGATCAGCCTGGGCAACATAATACGACCCTGTCTTGTTCTGTGGGCTATACAGGCTTCTGCTTCTGGAGAGGCCTCAGGAAACTTACAATTATGGTGGAAGGCAAAGGGGAAGCAAGCACGTCTTACGTGGGTGGAGCAGGAGAAAGAGAAAGAGCCAGAATTGTTCTTCTAATTTTTTGTATTTTTCTCTATTCTCTTATATCTCACCGAGCTTCTTTAACATTATCGTTTTGAATTCTTTTTCCAGAATTTCATAAATGTGTTTTTCACTGGGATCTATTGCTGGAGATTATTATGTTCCTTTGGAGGTATAATAGTTCCCTGTTTTTTTCATGTTTCTTTGTCCTTATGTTGATATCTATGCATCTGGTGTAGCAGTGGCTTCTTCCAATTTTTTGAATCTTCTTTCATAGGGGAGGTCTTTTTCCTCAATATGTATCTATAGTGTTAGTTGGGTAGAGCATTTTGGCTTTGATTCTAAGTGCATGCAGTAGGGTAGTCTCTGTATGATTTCTTTGGCTGTAAACAGCATCAGTGGTACCTTTGATTTCCTCAGTGACTTAGGTGTGGTTGCTAGTGGCAACTGTGGTGAAGTTTTTCTGGAGACTGGGATGCCAGATGAGCCAGTCCTTGGGCCCTAGTGGTGACAGTGGTGAGCTGGACATGCCAGTAGCTGGGCCTTAGGGTGGTATATGTTGGCAGCAGCATTAATGGGTCCAACTGGGTTGATTCTCGGGTTTCCAGGCAACTTGCTTGGGTGTCAGTAGTGACAGTGGTGGGCAGGGCCAGTGGCTGGGTTCTTGGTCCCCTGGGCAACCTGCATGATGTGAGCAGTGGTAGTAGCAGTGGTAGAACAAGCCTTTGGTTCTGATGTGGTCTGAACTGGTGTTGGTACTGGTTATGATGAGCAAGGTGGGCTAGTTCCCAGGCCTGCAGATAGTATGTGCAGGTGGGTGTCTGCTATGGCGGTGGTGGCAGGGTGGGTGGGCCCAATCTCAGGCCCTGGAAGGAGTGCTTAGGTACCAATGATGATGCACCAGGCTGGACGATCCCCAGACCTCTGAACAGCATGCTTAGGCACTGCAGAGTTGGAGCCAGGTTGCAAGAGCCTGTCCTCACGACCCCCAGTGGTGTGTGCAGGTACTGGCTATGGTAGGCAGGGGAAGGTTAATCCTCAGGTCCCTGGCAGAATGCTTGGACAGGGGCAGCAGTGCCTGTGCTGGAGTCCTGCTACTGGACAGATGGGGTTGCTTTCAGTGGCAGCAGTTGTAGGCAGGTGGCTGGAAAGCATGCACTTCCCTCATGTTTTGAATCTAGCAGTGGAAGCCCATAGCAGCAGTGGCTGCAGGCAGGTGAGTCTGTTCTCAGGGCAAGTGAAAATGCATGGTGACTCCACTGCTGGGGGAGTCAGGTTAACTGCCAAGGGCTTAAGCTTTGGTACTGGTGGCAGCAGCCAGCCACAGCAGTGGCTGCAGGCAGGAGGTATCAACAGGGCTTCAGGGATGTGGAGACGTAGGGACTTTGGAGCTCCAGGGCAGGATGCAGTTAGGCGGGGCCAGGCTCTCAAAATGACACCTTCCTGTAGCTACTTAGAACTCAGTGGGTATGTGAGGTCCAGCACAATCTCCCTCTCTGGAGCAATGCTTTTCTGTAGTCTCCACACAGCTTCCCATGTTAATCTCAGGGCCCAGGAGGATTGAAGGGATCACCTGTGCTAGGATTTCAGGAGTCCATGGTGGGAATGTGGACCACTGGGGATTTCATACCTTTTTCCCACAATGGACAGCCTCTCAAGGCTCATAGCCAATCCTGGCCAAGCAGGCTGCCTCCCTTTCCACTTCTTTCTTGCTTTAGGTGTTTCCTCTCAGTTCTTTGTTGAATTTCAGTGTTCTCTGTTAGATGATCTATTCAAAGAGTGATTATCTACTCACTATTTTGGTTCTTCTTTGTGGAGAAGACGGGTGCCAGATTCCTCTAGTCAGCCATCTTGAAGACCTCCTCAACATATGCTTTTATCTCTTGTGAGTATGTACCTAGGAGAGGAATAGCTGGACTGTGTGACTCATTGGTCATATATGTTCTCCTTTTAAGAAACTGCCAAGCTATCTTCTGAAATGGTTGAACCATTTTACATTCTCATTTGCAGTTTACAAGATTTCCAGTTCCTCCTCATCCTCAACAACACTTGGAACAGCAAATCTTAGTAATTTTTGCTAGCCTAAGGTAGTGTGTAATGGTACCTCATTGTGGTTTTCATTTGAATATTTCTAATGACTAACGATGATGAGCAACTTTTCATGTGCTTATTTGCCATCTTTTTTGTGAACTCTGTTTAAATCATTTGCTCGTTTCTTAATTGGGGTATCTGTTTTCTCACTTTTAAGTATTGAGAGCTCTTTATATATTCTAAATTTAAGTCTTTTGTCAGATACATACTTTGAAAATATTTTTTCATGGTTTGTGGCTTTGAAAGTCTGTGGCTTTAAAAATGTCTTAAAATAGCAGAAGGTTTCAATTGTGTTAAAGTATAATTTATCAATTTTTTCTTTTATGGATTGTGCTTCTGGTGTTCATAGTTAAGAAATATTTGCCTAACCATAGGTCACAAAGATTGTCTCATGTATAATCTTCTATAATTTGTATAGTTTTAGGATTTACATTTAGGTATATAATGCATTTTCAGTTAAATTTTATATGCAGTGCAAGGCATGGATGGAAGTTTATTTTTGCATATATATATATCTCCAATTGTTCCAGCACCATTGTTAAAAAAAGACTATCCTTTTCCCACTGAATGGACTTTGTGCCTTTCTTGAAAATTAGTTGACCACATATGTGTGGATTTATTTCTAGATTCACAGTTCTGTTCCATTGATGTATTTATTTGCCTTTACACCCATAGCACACTGTCTTGATTATTTTGGGTTTATAATAAATGTTGAATCAGGTACTGTTACCTTCTAACTTTGTTTTTATTTTTCTAAATGATTTGACTTTTCCAGATAATTTGTATTTACATATGAATATTATGATTAGCTTGTTTATTTTTTTTAAAAAAATAAAGCTTGCTGGGATTTTGAATGGGATTGGTAAATCTATAGCTCAATTTGGGAAAAGTTGACATATTAACAATATTGACTCTCCTGACCCGTGAACAAGGGGTTCATTTATTCAGGTCTTTAAATTTCTCCTAGAAACATTTTTGTAGTTTTCAGTGTATAGGTCTTAACACCTATTAGGCGAATTTATCCCTGAGTATTTCTTATTCTTTTAAGCTACTGTAAATGGTATTGTTTTTTAAAATTTTACTTTCTGATATTTCATTACTGGTAGATAGAAGTATAATTGATTTTTGTTTATTGATCTTGTATCCTGCAACCAAGCTAAATTTACTTGGTAACAGTTTTGGGAGATCCCACCAAAATTTTCTGAATAAGCATATTGTTTATGAATAAAAACAGTTTCAATGTTCTATTTTCCTTTTCTTGCCTTGTTCCACTGGCTAGGACTTTTGGTGGTACAAGTTTAACAAAATGTACAGACAGCAGACATTCTTTTATTGTCTGCACCTTAAGGAAAGTGTATTTGTATATTTGGTCTTTCACCATTAAGTGTGATATTAGCTGTAGGTTTTTTGTAGATATGCCCAGCATCAGATTAAGGAAAGTCTTTAGTATTTTTAGTTTAGTGAGAGTTAAAACATTTTCTTTTTTATTTAAATAGTGTTAGGGTAAAGGTGTTTTTTGGTTACATGAATGAATTGTACAGTGGTGAAGTCTGAGATTTTACCGCACTGGTCACCAGAGTAATGTACATTGTAACCAACATGTAGTTTTTTATACCTCACCCTCCTCCCACCAAGTGAGAGTTTTTATAAACAGTGGATGTTGCCTTTTCTCAAGTGTTTTTTCTGTGTCTATTGATATAATCATATTAAAAATTTAAAATTATTTTATTATGCTCAGTTACATTGGTTGATATTTGAACATTAAACCAACTTTGCATTTCTGGGATAAATCATACTTGGTCATAATGTATTACCTATTTTATAGATCGTTGAATTAGATTTGTAAAATTTTGTTTAGACATCTTGCATCTATATACATAAAGAATATTGGTCTATAGTTATTTTTTCTTGTAATGTCTTTGTCAGGTTTTGGTATCAGGGTAATGCTGACCAGAGTAGAATGAATTGAACAGTATTGATACTGCATATTTTAGAATATAAAATTTAAGCCTTTTTCCATTAAAAGTAATGCAATGGTGTTACAAAAAATGGAACAAGTAAACATAAAGTAAATGAGGCATTCCTCTACAATATAAAGACATAAGAGTCACTTTTTTCTGATAGAATTTTAAAAAATAGATATACTTATGCTTTTTATATATCTCACTTACATTTTCTTAAGATATCATAATCCTTGTTCACATTTCCTTACAGTTTTAAAACCATTTTAAATGTTTGCCTCATATTCTATTGAGTGGATATAATATAATTGTACATATTGCCTAATGTCAGAATTTTCCTTATTATATTGATAGTATAAATATTCTGTAAAGAATGTCTTAGAGAATATCAATTTCCCACAATTCGGATTCCTTTCTTAGAATAAATACCTAGAAGTAGAATTACAGCACAAAATTTGTGAATATTTATATGACTTTTACATGTTTTTGTAGAATGTTTTAAAACAAAAATAGGTGTCAGAGTCCTTGACTCCAATGAAAATGCATAAAAACATGTAGAATTTAAGGTATGTAGCATTAAATGTTCTGTAAGAGCAAATTGAGGGAAATGTTAACAAACTTCCAAAATTCTGTGTATATTTACTGAATAATTTAGCTTTGGCTCTATATGTTTTTAAACATACAATAATTCACTTAATATTCATAATTTTGAAAAACCCAAGAACAGTTTTGGAGGCAAAATTCCCAAACAATAATGGTCCCAATGGATTGATGAACACAAATAAGTAGATGTACGTTATTAAATGCATTAGGCAAGTATGGCAAGCTGTCTTTTGCTAGTTATGGAAGACTTGTCGAAAATTCTTTTTATTATTCTCGAAATTATTTTTAAAAAGAAACTCTGAAAATAGGTTAGTCATCATTAAAGTGTTGGGTAAGATGTCTGAATAAGGTTATTTCTGATTTCTAGAGGTTATTTTCTAGGAACGTCACAGAATTATATGGCATTTAAGTATGTTTATCTTACTTTTAGATATAACAAGATTCATACGATTTCTGAAAAGCAAATGGAAATAAGGAGATAACTTATTAAAATAAGAGTTTTTTTAAAAAAAGAATATATTATTTTGATTTCTGTATTAGTCAGGCTTCTCCAGAGAGACACAACCAAAATTAGATAGATAGATAGATAAGAGAGGATTTATTAAGAGAATTGGCCTACATGATTATGGAGGCTGCGAAGTCCCACAGTGGACTGTCTGCAAGCTGGAAATCCAGGGATGTTGGTAGTATGCTTGGTTCAAGTTCAAAAGCCTCAGAACCAGGGAAGCTGATGGTGTAACTCTCAGTTTGGGGCCAAAGGCCTGTGAACCTGGGGGACCACTGGAGCAAGTCTTGGAGTCAAAAGGCTGAAGAGCCTGGAGTTCTTATATCCAAGGGCAGGTGGAGAAGAATGTCTCAGCTCCAGGAGAGAGAGAGAGAGAGAGAGAGAGAGAGAGAATTTGCCTTTTTACTGCCTTTTTTTTTTGCCCCAGGTGATTGGATTGGTCTATCTATAATGAGGGCAGATCTTCTCCACTGAGTCCACTGACTCAAATGTTAGTCTCTTCTCGAAACATTCTCACAGATATACCCAGAAATGATGCTTTGCCAGGTCTCTAGGTATTCCTTAGTGCAGTAAAGTTGACACCTAAAATTAAAGATCACAATTCTACCCCATGTCAACCAGGCACCCATATGCATCTCCTTAAACCATACCTAATCTCAAATAATAATAACAAGGTGATAGTTCCACCTAACATGCAACTATCCTGCATACAACCAGAAATGTACAAGTCTTTTCCCCAGAAAACAAGATGAAGTCCTTGGGCAATGTTTTACTTTTCTCCTGATCTCCCGTAACTTAAATACTATGATCTAAAATTAGCAATATTTAAATGCTGATATAAAGTCAATAAATTTTATGTTACATGATGAAGGAATAAGAGGAGAATAAAAACAAAGAAATTTGCATAACATATGCATATATTCAAACATATTTCTAACAAAATAAGGAAGAAATGCTTATGATGATTATAGTCCTCATTTCTGTAACTGGTCACGCTGTTGTAGTTGGTATTTATAACTACTTTATTCCACTCAATCTGTATCTTCCTTGCCTTTAGGCAAGCACCTTAGCTGCTTGTGGTTCTTTACCTGGAATAGTAACCCAACCCTTCATTCCTGGAGGGTCTGGGCCATTCAAAGTCTTGCCTGGATTGGGTTGTTATAATTTCCCATTGATCTTAGTCACAGGACATGATAACACTAAGGGATGCCCTAAGGAAAATCCTGTATTCCAGACATACCCTTCCTTACCTCCATTGCAGAATAGTAGTCCAATTTCCGCTTGGTAGTCTGGATCAATCATCCAGTCCAATGTTGTAACTCCCTGCTTAGCCTATTGATCCAGAGGCATGAGGAACCCAAAGTGGCCAGGTGGCAAAATAATTTCCAGCTCGGGGGAATCATTGTATCTTCTGGTGGAAGCATTCCTCCCTCTGGAACTAACAGCTCTAGACCAGCAGAGCATAAAGTTGAGGGAACAGGAAGCAAAAATTTTGCTAGTGGGTCACTAGGGGTAATTGTGAGTGGTGCCATTCCCGTTTCAACCCCATTGATTCTTGGACCTGTGGATCTTCGCTATTGGAGAAATAATACTGTATTATTGGATACTGACCCAGGGCATATACAGCCTTCTGGAGAACCTTGCCCCAACCCTGGAAAGTACAGTCATCTAGTTGGTGTCATAACTGTGACTTCAAAAGGCCATTCTACTATTCTATCAAGTCAGCTGCCCCAGGATGATGGGGAACATAGTAAGACCAGTGAATTCCATGAGCATGAGCCCACTGTCACTTTTCTTTGACTGTAAAGAGAGTTTCTTGGTCAGATGCAATGCCCTGTGGAACCCCATGATGATGGATATTTATTGTCTTATCTGTTTTTACAAAACCATTTTCAATACTTAATATTTGAAATTTATATATCATTACCATTTTGTTTTAAATCAAGACACATTTTCTTTAAAGTCAATACGAAAACATTTTAAGTAAAATGTTATTATAGCATTTAATATCATAATTGATTCAATATAATAACACTAATGTTTTAACAATGACCTTTATTAGAATCTTTATGAGATTTTTTTTAAAAATCTGACACTACAAGTTTTTCCCTAATCAAAAAAAAAAAAAAAAAAGTAAAGGAGGCATGATGGTTTATGCCTGTAATCTCAGCACTTTGGGAGGCTAAGGTGGGAAGATGGTTTGAAGCCAGGAGTTTGAGACCAGCCTGGGCAACAAAGTGAGACTCTATCTCTTCAAGAAAAAAAATAAGTCACACTGAAAGATTGTTGTAATGATCGTCTTGTCAAAATCATGTATTTCATAATTGTGGAAAAACATTTTTCCCCTTAATGGTATGCATTTATGACAGCCATGAAAATACACTTTGCTGACCTCCAGCTATGGGGATTATAATTGACCAAGATTATAATTGACCCTAGCTGCCACCCTCTGAAATCCATTACCGTGTTTGCACTGAGGCCACTCTTACCATAGGCTGCTCTAGTTAATGGCTGAGCTTGACAGAGATGTTAAGGCAGACCTGTTATTGAGAGATACTGGGCTCCTCTGATGGCCTGCTTTGGCTCATGCTCCCTAATGTTTTTCATGGAACTTCAGTAGATTACATGGCAGTCTAAGAAGCTGCCTTCCCTTCACCCTTTCCTCTTCCTCTGTTCTCCCCTTTCCTTCATCTGTGGGTACACTTGCATCTTGGTTTGACAACTTTTAACTCCTCCCATTTTTTCTCACATGGGCATTTTCCCTAATAAAATTTTTGCATTATTAATCTCATACTAATCATTGCTTCTCATTGGAACCAGGCTAACACATCAATATAGAAAAATCTGAATTAAAACCATAAACAACCATAATTGCTATTTGTTTACTTGAAAAATTATACATAGGGTTAAATTTATATTGAACACACACACACACACATATATATATATATAATTTTTTTTTTGATACAGGGTCTCACTCTGTCGCTCAGGCTGGAGTGCAGTGGCACGATCTCAGCTCACCGCAACCTCCACGTCCCAGCCTCAGGTGATTCTCTTGCCTCAGCCTCCTGAGTAGCTGGGATTACAGACATGTACTACCATGCCTAGATAATTTTTGTATTTTTAGTTGAGATGGAGTTTCACCATGTTGGCCAGGCTAGTCTTGAACTCCTGACCTCAAGTGATCCTCCCACCTCGGCCTCCCAATATGCTGGGATTACAGGTGTGAGCTACCGTGCCCACCTGAACACATATATTTTTAGATATAGTGCATGTTCCTAAGTCTTGCCTATAGTTTCAGTATGACAGATACATTCATCAAGCATCATCTACCAATTAGATGTCTTGTGCTTCTGAATGAAGGTGCATGCTCAATGTCAAGTTCAGCAGAGGGACCTAAACAAAACTTTTTGAAGGGCAAACACATTAACAAAGCCAATGAATATTTTTAAAAACTTTTTTTGTGTCTCAACATCAAAGAGCCTAGGACTCAGACAGATATGTTCCAATTTTAAACATAGAATAACTTTATGGTGACATACTGCCACTTAAATATAAAGGGATTGTATACAAAGGGCTACAACAAGTTACTTGGGAAATAATACTGATTACAAAAAGGGAGCTTTTCTTTCTAATGTAGCAATGCTGTGAACTCAGTCAGTAGGATTGCTACTCCGAGTTGTTTTTCTGATGATGACTACATTTTGCCCTGGAGCCATTTATCTGGTTTCCTTTAAAACCAGCAATATTGGCTTCCAAGATGGCTGAATAGCATGTGGGTGCAGTCTGTGGTCATGGATCTTTTCTCTTTACACCCCTGTCTTATTCAGTAAGTGCTCAAACTATGACTTCACTGTCATTAATAGTGGGCTCTAAGCAGCTAATTAAAAGGCTCACACAAAAGAACTACAAATAGCAAGACCCATAACATTTGTCTGGAAAGTGGGGTGTTTAATGGGCCCACTGTTAACCAGCCTTTGGCAGGAAAGATTCCTCTTGCACTACCCATCAGAATTTTCTTGGATTTGCCTATAGGCTGTGCAGGGCTTTCAGGGAGAGTAGTAGGTTCAAGGTGATTGTAAAATTAAATTTTAAAAGATTTTTTAAAAGGAACAAAGAATGATTTTGAGTCGATGGGTCATTTAAATTTTAGAGTTAGTTTCACCATAAAAATTAATCAAACCATCTGGTTTTCACTGAAAGGTATAACATAATACAATTTTAGTTCTGAATTTTAAGTAGCTTGTGTAAATAAACTTTAAAAGCAATGCTACAACTTTACGTCAGGAACTAATTTACTGTTACAATTTTATTGTGGAATTAATATTAATTAACATACCTTAAAGAAATGTCTGGCGTTTTCTTAATATATCAAATGTATTAAAAGGTAAAATGGGAGGTTCATTAACCTAGCA
This sequence comes from Pan paniscus, assembly GCF_029289425.2. Taxonomy (NCBI): domain Eukaryota; kingdom Metazoa; phylum Chordata; class Mammalia; order Primates; family Hominidae; genus Pan; species Pan paniscus. Next base: position 51,324,225 of record NC_073249.2, on the reverse strand, counting down.
GCACCACAAAGATAGTATAAAAAAATCTTTTGTACTAAAAATAATGGAATATGATTTATAATTCTAGGGAGAATTCTGAAAATAAGCAAATTAAGCATTAAAATCATCATTTTTCAGCACTTTGGTTGAAGGTCCTCTCACTGCTCCAGTTATACCTGCCTCGCCTTTGTCTCTTTTAATCATCATGTATCTTCCTTCCTCTGGTTCCCGGCATTCAGAGCTGAGAGTGGCATGAGAGGTGTCTCTGAAGCCTCAGGGTGATGTGATGGGAGCCCTGGTGCCCTCACTGCCAGCACTGCCAGGGGCTTAATTGGCTCAGCTAGTATAACTTAAGACAAACTCTTCTAAAGCTGCGACTCATGTTACATTAGCCTTAGTGACACCTTTTAATGCATATGGGATTTTTCTCCCTGTATTTCAAAAGTGCTCGGGGATTTGCAGGATTGTGCATAGAACTCAGTTTCAACTACATTCATGTATATACAGACACACACACCACACAAATATGTTTATATACCTTTCAGAGGAAAATGTAAATTTGGAAATAAATTAAAGAATGAAATCAACAGTATTTTTTAAATGTTTTACATTGTCTTTTTTTCTTAAAAAAACATGAATATAGTTCTATTATTCATTATTGAATTGCTTACTCTCAGTGTCCCCAAAGTGCATGCACGTTGGCTCCAAGAGGCTTGAGAATTCTTTTCTCTTTTTATTACTGTATCTTGAGATTCTGGAATGATGCGTGACGCATTTGTTGAATGAATAAATAAATGAATGAAAGAAAGAATGAAGTCTTAAAATGGCAGTTATGTAATATCTCAGTTTCCTAATCTTCTAAATGAGGAAAATGATAACTCCCTCACAAAGTTGTGAAGAAGATTAGATATACAGGACAGGTATGCTCTTAACCTAACTATTGGGAAAAAAATATTGGTTGCCTTTTCTTTCTTCTAGGGAGTGGTCCTGCAAGTGTTTGACGTCAACCCTGTGGGAGGCATTTTGGAAATTAGTTGGGGAATCCTTGGTTATGAAAGGGAGAAGTCACTGTTAGTGTCAGGGATTCTAGATGTCCTGTACTGCATGGGAGAATTACACACAATAAAAACTGCCCCATGTCATAAATGACTTTTGATTGTCTCACTGGACATTCATGTAGCTGAAAAACTTGTTTATACTTATTGAAACTAGGACCTCACTCCATATTACATATAAAAACAAAATATTTGTACTGAATGTAAATTGTCAGAAATGCAACTACCATGCAAGTCAAGCAAAGATTGAACTTTAAAAAATATTTTCAATGGAGAGCTTAGTATTTGGGGTATTTCAAAATAGTTTTAAAACATTTGAATCATATGAAAGGATCGAAAATGAAAAACAAAAATATCCCTTCTCTCACTTCTATTCCTAGCTCCAGTCCTAAAGATAATTCTTTTTGAACAGTTTCTGGTTTTTTTTAGGTCTTTTTGCAAATATAATTGTCATTTCACATAAATGAAACAACTGAAATTTCAGTATGAGCTGAAATTTATACTGACATTTCTTAGTACATCAACCTCAAACAATGTCAGTGTATTTAACACTACTTTCCCTTCCTCTCTTTCTATCTGCTGGTTATCTTATTATTTTTACATTAAAAATTTATAATATACACTCTGTATTGTATGGGTCTTCTGTGCTTTTTTTCTGTAGGCCAGTTCTTTAAAATTAAATGAAACTGTTTGAAGTGTAATTTGGATGTGAGTATTCTATACTGCAGAAAAACTGATATGAATGGGCCCATTAAAAAAAGGAATGTTGCATAGTATTCCATGTATACATATGTAACTAACCTGCACAATGTGCACATGTACCCTAAAACTTAAAGTATAATTAAAAAAAGGAATGTTATTTTATATTACAATTCTCTGTTTAACAATAATACAGTCTCACAGTCCAATAGAATCCCTTATTTTCCTGTCAGCTTTTCTTGTTCCCACTCATTCTTGTTATCTCATTCATGTTTTTGTGGGTATTCCTCATGTTTTTCTGGAGTATTTATTCAAGCACTTTTTTCATATGAGTACATGAAAGGTAATTTTTCTTTAACTTGGCTTTGCATATCCCCAAATATCTTTATATCTTTCTCTCTTAATGTCTTCTCTTACATTTGATAGTTTTAATTTTGTCTTAAAATGTGGAGAGGAAGTTGCTTCAGAGTGCTCTAGCACTCATTGATGCTAAAGAGAAGACTGTTATCTATGAGTTTGTAAGGTGTCAGATTTTCCACTATGAAAGCTTTCTTGATTTTTCTCTTTATTTTTAGAATCTAGATTATTTACAGGTATAGACATTTTCTTCATTTATTATTGGTAGGCTCTTGTAATGAGAATATGTATCTGTTTTTTAACTCAGAAACTTTTGAGTTAAAAATAAGAATTTCTATTTTATTATTTTTTGCTTCTATTATTTCTGTTTTCTTACGTCTGGAGCTGTTATTACTAGATATTTAAACTTTGGAATCTCTATGTTTCTGAAATTTTCTTTTGTCCTTTGGGCAAGTGAATCATTCTATGCCTCAGTTTTCTTATATTTAAAATGGAAATGATAACAATAGTATCTTCTTAGATTGTTCAGTAATGCCAAGTGCTTACAGCAGTGTCTGGCATATATTAGGAGCTAGATAGGTACTCTGTGGCATATAGTAGGCCTATATGTAACTCTGTATTATGGGAGGTTTCCTTGATTTTATCTCCCTGATTAGCTTTACTTGAGAACTGTCCTTTCTACTATTCAGATATTCACTATTATAATAGCAATCACATTAACAAATTCCCAAGTCTGTTATTTTCTTATTGCTATTTTTTGTAGCACTTCTTTTTAAAAAAATTGTTTTGTGATCCCTGTGGACCATATACCTGCACACAGACATATTTAATTAATTAATGTTTACTGTGATTACTGGTATAGATGACTTTAATATAACTTAATAATAATTATTATAATAATTTCAAAATTAATAACAATGTTACTCAATTCCCAAATGCTTCAACTTAGCTTCTTTGTTTTCTTTTCCTGTCTTCTATTAGATTGAGTTACCTTATTCTCTCTTCCTCACACTATTGGTTTGAAGTGACAGATTCCATCCTAGTCTTTTAATTATTAGCATGGAATTTTATTATACATACTTGACGTAAAAGTTTAAATTTTATACATTTTGGCCAAGTAGAGCAAGGACCTTACAATGATTGAACTCTAAACTTAAATGCTATTTTTGTCTAATTTATTTTTCCTTTTATTTTAAAATTACTCACATGTTTATAAATTTCTTTGCTGACTGTTGCTTCTTGCAAACACTTCCCTCTTCTGGGTCCAATTTCCTTCTACTCAAACCACGCTGTTTAGAAGTTCTGCTGCTGCCAGAAAAAGAGGACACCCCAAGAGCGCATTCTTCAATCTTGCACAGGAAGGAATTCAAGGCGAGTTGTGGGCTGCAGTGAGAAGAGGTAGTTTATTGAAAGCTACTCAGTTACAGACAAAGGCGTCCTCGTCTTTGTCTTAAGTTTTTCTTAGATAGGGGTCTTATCTATGTAAAAGCTAAACTAAGCTGTATCTACATGCAAGTGGGCTGACGGCATGACAAAATTTATTATTCTTTTGATTTAAAGAAAGCTATCATTGTTTTCTTTTAGTGCATAAATACTTCAAAGCATAACTATAATTATCTTGAAAGCACATACTGTTACGGGTATTAGGACATCTGGGCTTTCTGTTGTTGTAGGAGTGCATCCTTGCAGGTATCTTTAGGCTGTGTCCTCAACTGTAAACATCTTATGACCATAGGTCATGACAGGCAAGGAATGTGCCTTGCTAGTCTCAAGATGGAGCTGAACTTAAAATGGCATTACTCGTCCAGGCGCAGTGGCTCACACCTGTAATCCCAGCACTTTGGGAGGCCGAGGCGGGTGGATCACGAGGTCAGGAGTTCAAGACCAGCCTGGCCAAGATGGTGAAACCTCATCTCTGCTAGAAATACAAAAAAAAAAAAAAAATTACCGGGCATGGTGGCAGGTGCCAGTAATCCCAGCTACTTGGGAGGCTGAGGTAGAGAATTGCTTCAACCTAGGAGACAGAGGTTGCAGTAAGCTGAGATTGCGCCACTGCACTCCAGCCTGGGTGACAGAGTGAAATTCCATCTCAAAAAAAAAAAAAAAGAAAGAAAGAAAAGAAAAACGGCATTACTCTGGCTCTCCTGGGTGCCTGCTTCCCTAACACTTTCACTGAGAATCTTTTGGCACTAAACTCACTCTTTGAAAGCCTAAAAATGTCTTTATTTTGCTCTTTTTCTTGAAAATGCCCTTGGAGGGTATCAATTTATTGTTTTGGGACCTCTTCTTATTGTCTATTTTTATAGGTAATTTGTCCTTTCTTCTCAACTGAGTTTAAGATTTTGTCTTTGATACTCTGCAGTTCATCTACAATGAGTCAAGATAGGTACTTCTTTTACAATTGACTTTTGAACAACGTGGGGATTAAGGATGCTGACCTCCTTGTGTGGTTGAAAATCCACATATCCAAATATAACTTTCTCTTTTTTTTGCTTCAAACTTCTTCTTCTTCCCTTTTTTTTTTTTTTTTTGGATTGACAGGGTATATGTCCAGGTTTGTTATATGGCTATATTGCGTGATGCTGAGGTTTGAGCTTCTAATGATCCTATTGCTCAAGTAGGGAACATAATACCTGATGGGTAGTTTTTCAATCCTTGCCACCCTCCCTCTCTCCCCCATTTTGGACACATATAACTTTTTACTTCCCAATAGTCTACTGTTGACCAGAAGCCTTACTGATAACATAAACATTCAATTGACACATATTTTGGATGTGTATTATATACTTTACTCTTGCAATAAAGTAAGCTATATGAAAAAACTGTTATTAAGAAAGCCATAAGAAGGAGAAAATACATTATAATACTGTACTGTATTTATCAATACCATAAGTTTACATCATCAGCTTTTTGCGGTGATAATGCAATTTACTGGAGAGACACACTGCTCATGTGGAGATGATGAGTATGCCACTGTGTTTTAAACAGATACTTGCAACACCTGAGCTCACTGCAATAGCAGAACGTGGTGGCTACAAAATTACTACAATAGTAAAGTATGTAGTTCAGTTAATTTTATGCAGCTATGATTTAATACTGCATTTTACATTTGTTCACATTTATGTGAACTGTGAATGGCACCATGTGTGGTCTATAAGTGTGTGTGTAAATTTTGATAATTTTTAACTTTTTATAATAGATTTGTGTGTATTTTATGATAGTAAATAATAAAGGCGACTGGTACCTACGTGTATTTTATTCATCCATGACATACTTAACTTAAAAATTCTTTTTTCAGTATTTCAAGGCAATGGGGTTTGTCTGTGAGGTTTTTCTTTTTTTCAAATTATCACAAATCTCCAGAAAAAAATTTTCAATATATTTTTTTGAAAAAAATCCATGTATAAAATGGACCCATGCAGTTCAAACCTGTGTTGCACAAGGGTCAACTATATTTATTTTTCCTTAAGTTTTTGTCTGATTTTATGATTCAAATCATTACAAATTTTGAAAAACAATTCAGCAATAATCTTTGAACATTGCCTCTCTTCTTTTTCTTCCTCTTTCTGAAACCCCTCTTAGATACTCATTGGATCTTCACATTTTACTTCCATGCCTTATAACGTCACTATACTATTTTCTATCCTTTCATGTCTCTGTCTATTTGAGTATTTTGTAGGTCTGTCTTCTAGTTTACTAATTATATTTCCAACTGTCTAGCATGTTATTTAGCCCATCCATTTGGTTTTAAGTCTCAATCACTATGTTGTTCATTTCCAGCTATTACATTCAGTTTATTTTCTAATCTGTTTTTTTTTAAATACTATCATATGTTTCTTGTAGTTCCTACCTCCTTTTGCCATTTAAATTATTTCAAATAAAACTATGTTATGGTCAATTTATGAGCAGTATATTAAGTTCCTGAAATGCTAATCCTTTTGTTTGTTGTACCTTCTGACTCTTACTCATGCTCAATCATTTTTGCATGTGTTTTGTAATTTTTGTTCATGAGCTAATCTTCAGTGGATTTTGGGTTTTTTATGACAGTTCTCAGGTCCTGTTTGTTGAAGGGTTGAGACAAAACAGTTTTAGATGTGCTTCTGCCAGGCAAATGGATACGGTAGGACCATACTGGGGACAACATTTATATATATATATATATTTGCATTGAGAGAGTCTCTCACTAAATAGATTAAATTCTAACTCCAAATTGTCACAGGACTGTGACATGCTTTTTTTCTATATCCCTAAACTCTGGACAAAGATAAATTTTCTTGCTACACACAGAGACTATTGAGGAGTATTTTTCTAGTCTTTCATTGAGAAGATAGCCTTTTGAGAAGCCTGGTTTTATATAGGGGACTGAGTTCCAATTACTACATACCTATGCACCAAAGATTTTTTTTTCTATTCCTGAATGGCTGTTAGAATCCAACTACCTTGTTAAGTTCCATTTCTTGATGTGACAACATTACTGTATTTCTTTATGGTCCTGTTTTTCCATTCCCTCTTTTGCTTCTGTCACTTGGAAATTTCCCTTTCTTTTCTTTCAAGCCCAATTTTATATTAATTTTTATTGTTGCTGTTTTATTTCATGTATCATTGATAGTATTTTAGCTCCTTTTTATCACTGCCTACCAATTTGCCCCCACAGAAATTCTAATCATTTATACATTTTGAAGTTCATTTCTTTTTTTCTTGAAATTATCCCTGTTGTCTCTGATGGCATTTTCCCCACTTTCTGTGCTGAGGTATCTGAAATTCCTATTTTTTTGTTTATATTTTTGAATAAAAAATTGGCTCACTGCAGCTACAAACATCCAAGCTTAGTCAATCCTCCCATTTCAGCCTCCTGAGTAGCTGGGACTGCAGCTGTGTGACACCACACCCAGCTAATTTTCTTATTTTTTGTAGAGATGGAGTCTCACTATGTTGCCCAGGCAGGTCTCAAACTCCTGGCCTGAAGTGATCCTCCCACCTCAGCCTCCCTAAGTGCTGGGATTACAGGTGTCAGCCACCATGCCCAGCTTGGTGTGGGGTTCTTCTGAAGTTTCATAGTTCTGTTTTATGACATGCCACTCCCTTAAATAGGAAGGCTAATTCTAGACTCCATAATTTTCCCAGACCTGTTGGAACCTTTGTTATTACTACAGCTTTACCATAGGATGGAGTGCTTTAGTGTGTTTTACCACTGGATGGAGCTGCCTTCTCTTTGAATTAATTTCCTTAGTGACTGATGTGATGGTTTATCGTTACCTTTGACTCTATTCTGCTCCTCTTGCAGGCTTTGAAAAATATATTAAATTCTTCTCCAGGTAAAAAAGCAAGTTTGAGTTTTATCCTTGAGGGCTAAAACATATACTTCATATACTTTGTGTATGAGGAGGCTATGAGCAAAGGAAAGCTGCCTAAATGATTGGGCTATGCCAACAGCAATTATATATTTAATTGTCACCATAGTCCACTCCTTCTCTTGGTGGTAGCTGCTTCTGAACTAATAGCTCTCCAGGACCCTTTTGACAAGAGCCATTCTTACTTCTGATGTTTTGGAATAAAACTTTTCCTGACTTGTTTTCTTCATCAACTTGAAATTTTCTGGCCCTTCTTCTAACTTTCCAGCCATCTTATGGTTCCATTCCTTTAAAAACACTGATGTCTTTTCAGTGGGACCTCCTTAATGAGGAGAAGTAGATGCATGTATTCAGTCTGCCATCAAAAATCCGGAGCCCTTATCAATATTTTAGAAGCAAAGCATTTAAATAAAAGAGCAAATGTATTTTAAAGTTTTTATAGTAATTTAAGTAAAGCATACAAATATAAAAGTGAACAAATATAAATGTACAGCTCAATGAATTTTTATGAAGTGAATACCCATGTGTCTAGATCATGAAACAAAATACTGCCAGGGTCCTGTTTTGGCAAGGGAGATATATAAGATTTGTTCTCAAAAAAGATCAGACTTCTATAAGTGGATAAGTGACTCTCTCAGCTATCTCTTGGCCAATTTTTGCTCCTTCTCCAGTGGGTAAATGAACATTTTGAATGTTCTTCCATTTTCTGGTTTTATTGAAAACTATCTTTGGACACTTGCAGGTTGTCACAAGCCATTTCTTCCCTTTAGCCACTGAACCACACTTGCCTGAAAGATTTTGGACTATTTCCTAAGGAGACTATTTTGGTCTTTATAACATATTGTCCTTTTACTGGTCACTGCCATCAGAATGAGTCTAAGTGTCTCTTTCAGATAGTTCAGAGGTTATAGTAGTTTCATCTTTCTAGTATAGAAATTTGAAAAATTTAGAGTTGTATCAGGATTTTATATAAATAAATATGCTGAGTAGTAATACAATAAAATTTTAAATTTCCCCATAATTAGAAAGTTGCAAACATCATAATGCTCTACACATAGTTGCTAATAACTGTGGAATTCTTTCAGGTTTCATTTCCAAATGTTTAGTCGATCCTATCAGCTAGAGATTTCTTCAGGCCCCTTTTCCGCCTAACTCAGTCCATCTTCGGTAACTTAACTATTACATGCATATAAAATCTTTTTTATTGCTCACTGATCAATAACTTGTCATGGCTTTCAAGTTCATTCAGATTATTTCTCATCTTTTTTGAAATAAAAAAGTTTTTGGATTATTTTTCATCTTTTAAAGCAAGTGGCTTATGTATAGATTATGATTGAACTTTTCGTTTTCTTCTGAAATAATTGTCTGCTCTGGGGTTTTCCTTCTTCTCTGCTGCCCGTCTTTCTTTTATCCTGGAGGCAAGATTTGTTCACGGATCCAGAAACAATTCCACATAGCAGATGAGAAGGGCATGGAACACAGGGGAAGGGGCAGCAGGAGTTAGCAGTAGGAAAGAGTAGAAAGGCAGGTATTCCAGACCATTATTTAGCTGAAAGCTATAGGACACTACTGAAGGATGTTAAGCAGGGGAGCAGCATGGCATCCCAATTCTTACCCATTCTGTATAGAGAAGAGAGAGTCCAAAAACCACAGTTTCCTTCATGCTACACTCTAGTTCAAAAACTTTGAATGCCCTCCTATGGCCTTCTGAATCCACATCAGATTTCCTTCAGATATCTAGGTGGGTGAGGTCACAAATCACTGCAATTAATATTAAAATGTTTTAACAATGCTAAATTATGATTATAAATAAGATGAACAAGTACTATGACAAGTTAGTGATGTAGATTAAATCGGAATTAGGTCATTATGGGCATGAGCATTCATTAAAGAGATGAAAATTGAGAGTTATATCTTAGCAAATATGTGTGTATATATTTATGTGTTTCATTATATTTTGAATAAAGACTGATGTGATTGAGCAGGGAGATATTTCAGGAGAGGAGAATTACATAGACACAAGAGTGGTGTGAACACCAGATGTGAAGGACAATGAAAACCCTCCCATGATTAGATAGAATTGAACAGACCAGAAGCTGGAAATAGACTGAATGAGACAAAAGAAGGTCAGTTGATGAAGCCCTTGATCTGAGTGAGTGTATGTTCTTGAAAATAAAATAAAAAATTTTAGAAATTCTTAGAATATATTTTTATTTTGAAATGTAGTGAGGTTCAAGGGAAACTTAAAGGAGAAATCTTGAAGAAAAAGAGATTTAGTCCCTATCAAAAGGCTATATTTTGACAAATGGATACTAAGCTAAAATAATAAATTTGTTCATCAGAGTGTAGGGTACTGAGGTGAAGAGAGGTAGGAAGGGATTGAGAGGAGCTGGGTGCAGCTGTAGAGAAGGAGTGCTGATGGAAAAGTTGACTCCACCGTGAGTGAGCTCTGAGCAGTGGAGACTACTGGAAAACTAGCGAGGCAGGAATAAAAAAGTGTGCAGAACCCAAACAACCCAAACACTGTTTTGGCTAGAACCTTCTCTAAGAGAATTTAACAATGTAACTCATGATGCCTTTAGATTTTCTCAGCTTATTATTCTGAATCAGTGTCTTTTTTAAAGTCTTTGTTAAATTCATAAAATAAGAAAGTTCAATATTGTCAAAACCAAACAAAAAATAAATCATTCTACTATAGTTACCTGTACCCTCAAACGTGTTTATAATTCACACAGACCTGTGAGAGCCTTATTGTTTATTATATATGAAAGTTCGCCATTGCTCTAGTATTATTTCTCTCTGTTGCTAGTAGAAAAAGACCCATACATACAATTGTTAATAGAAATAAAGGGAACAATATGTAATGACAAAAAAATACAGCTTATGAAGAAAAAAAAACAAAGGACCCAAAGAGAAATGAAGCATTATCTATACTCTATGGAATGTAATAAACATTTTTTTTTTAATTTATTTATTTTTATTGATCATTCTTGGGTGTTTCTCACAGAGGGGGATTTGGCAGGGTCATAGGACAATAGTGGAGGGAGGGTCAGCAGATAAACAAGTGAACAAAGGAAGGTCTTTGGTTTTCCTATGCAGAGGACCCTGCGGCCTTCCGTAGTGTTTGTGTCCCTGGGTATTTGAGATTAGGGAGTGGTGATGACTCTTAACGAGCATGCTGCCTTCAAGCATCTGTATAACAAAGCACATCTTGCACCACCCTTAATCCATTTAACCCTGAGTGGACACAGCACATGTTTCAGAGAGCACAGAGTTGGGGGTAAGGTCACCGATCAACAGGATCACAAGGCAGAAGAATTTTTCCTAGTACAGAACAAAATGAAAAGTCTCCCGTGTCTACCTCCCTCTACACAGACATGGCAACCATCCGATCTCTCAATCCCTTCCCCGCCTTTCCCCCGCTTCTATTCCACAAAACCGCCATTGTCATCATGGCCCATTCCCCATGAGCTGCCGGGTACACCTCCCAGACGGGGCGGTGGCCGGGCAGAGGGGCTCCTCACTTCCCAGTAGGGACGGCCGGGCAGAGGCGCCCCTCACCTCCCGGACGGGGCGGCTGGCCGGGCAGGGGGGCTGACCCCCCCACCTCCCTCCCGGACGGGGCGGCTGGCCGGGCAGAGGGGCTCCTCACTTCCCAGTAGGGGCGGCCAGGCAGAGGCACCCCTCACCTCCCGGACAGGGCGGCTGGCCGGGCAGGGGGCTGACCCCCCCACCTCCCTCCTGGATGGGGCGGCTGGCCGGGCGGTGGGCTGACCCCCCCACCTCCTTCCCGGACGGGGCGGCTGGCCGGGCAGGTGGCTGACCCCCCCACCTCCCTCCCGGATGGGGCGGCTGGCCGGGCAGAGGGGCTCCTCACTTCCCAGTAGGGGCGGCCGGGCAGAGGCGCCCCTCACCTCCCGGACGGGGCGGCTGGCCGGGCGGGGGGCTGACCCCCCCACCTCCCTCCCGGTCGGGGCGGCTGGCCTGGCAGGGGGCTGACCCCCCCACCTCCCTCCCGGACGGGGTGGCTGGCCGGGCGGGGGGCTGAACCCCCCCACCTCCTTCCCGGACGGGGCGGCTGGCTGGGCAGAGGGGCTCCTCACTTCCCAGTAGGGGCGGCCAGGCAGAGGCGCCCCTCACCTCCCAGACGGGGCGGCTGGCCAGGCAGGGGGCTGACCCCCCCCACCTCCCTCCCAGACGGGGTGGCTGGCCAGGCGGGGGGCTGACCCCCCCACCTCCCTCCCGGACGGGGCGGCTGGCCTGGTGGGGGCTGACCCCCACCTCCCTCCTGGATGGGGTGGCTGCCGGGCAGAGACGCTCCTCACTTCCCAGACGGGGTGGCTGCCGGGCGGAGGGGCTCCTCACTTCTCATATGGGGTGGTTGCTAGGCGGAGGGTCTCCTCACTTCTCAGACGGGGCGGCTGGGCAGAGACGCTCCTCACCTCCCAGACGGGGTCGCGGCCGGGTAGAGGCGCTCCTCACTTCCCAGATGGGGCGGCGGGGCAGAGGCGCTCCCCACATCTCAGACGATGGGCGACTGGGCAGAGACGCTCCTCACTTCCTAGATGGGATGGTGGCCGGGAAGAGGCGCTCCTCACTTCCTAGATGGGATGGCGGCCGGGCAGAGACGCTCCTCACTTTCCAGACTGGGTAGGCAGGCAGAGGGGCTCCTCACGTCCCAGATGATGGGCGGCCAGGCAGAGACGCTCCTCACTTCCCAGACGGGGTGGTGGCCCGGCAGAGGCTGCAATCTCGGCACTTTGGGAGGCCAAGGCAGGCGGCATGCTTCGCCGGGTGGTCAGAGCTATTCGCCCATAGTCCGTAGCCCAGAGCCGGGGCTGCTCGGCTCTCCGTCCCGGGGGGCCGGGGCCGGGCTGGAGGCGTGCGAGCCTCTCATCGCCGCCTCCCAGCGCAGCCACCCGAGCCGCCGCCGCCGCCGCCGCCTCCCTCCATGGCTGCGGCGCCGCCACCCCTTGATTTTTTTGTTTGTTTGTTTGTTTTTTTTTTTGAGACGGAGTCTCGCTCTGTCGCCCAGGCTGGAGTGCAGTGGCGCGATCTCCTGTAATAAACATTTTTAATGGATTTTGTTCAACATCTAGTTTTGCCTTTTCTTTTTCCCCCCTCACTGTCCCCTCCTTTCCTCCCTTCCTCCCTTTCCTTCCTCCCTCCCTCCCTCCGTCCCTCCCTCCCTCCCTCCCTTCCTTCCTTCTTATCAAGATAAAAATATTTGACAGTCTTCATCAATGTGAGCTGTTATATCTCCACTCTGAAGAATTAAAAAGAAATCCTAAAGTAGCCTTAAAATTATGCATAGGACACAACCGGGTTGAATAGAATCCTTTGGAGGACATTATTCATCTGCAAGTCTTGAGAATTTGATGTTTTTGTGTGTGTATGATTTGTGTGTTAGTTGTGTTAATTATACATCATGTTTAGAAAAATACTATTTTGTTGAACAGTGTAAATGTCAGTCTCATTAGCCATCATTATTACCCATCAGGATGAAGGCACTTTCAATGAATGATAATTTCCCCTCATATTTCTGTGGATGCATACAAATGTAAACTTTGTTTTTTATGTTCGTTCATCTTATTTTCAGCATCAGTAACCCTTCTTTCTTTCAAAGTGTTTTCAAACCAACTTCTAAACTTGAAAAATGAAAATTGGCCTTATAAACTACTAGCTTAAACTAGTTCAGATTAATTCATGGGGAAAAGAGAGAGCAAACTCATGGAAGACCCATTCTTGGGCAACTAAATTCTGATAATGTTAGCAATGTAGTTTGAAAGGTGAATGTTGGGGAGGTACAATGTGATACTGATTATTTAAACTGTCCAATTTTAGCCTGACCAATGCAAATGACTCTATCTTTACCCCATTTCCAACTGGATTCTCTCTATTTAGACATAGTTGTCAGTGCGCTTTTGCTAAAATATGCTTTCTAAAAGAAACTACCTGGCAGTTAAAAATGATGATATATAAGTTCCTCCAGTCCTCTGGCATTATTATTGAAGCAGGGCTATAAAAATTCTTATGCTTTTCAGGCCAGGAGTGGTGGCTCATGCCTGTAATCCCAGCAGTTTGGGAGGTTGAGCAGGTGAATCACTTGAGGCCAGGAGTTTGAGACCAGCCTGGCCAACATAATGAAATTCCATTTCTACTAAAAGTAGAAAAAATTAGCCAGGTGCGGTGGAGGATGCCTGTAATCCCAGCTGCTGGGGAGACTGAGGCATGAGAATTGCTTTACCCTAGGAGACAGAGGCTACAGTGAGCCGAGGTCATGCCACTGCACTCCAGCCTGGGTGACAGAGTGAGACTCTATCACACGCACACACACAATCTTATGCTTTTCAAATAATTTTTGTGTCTGTTTATTTTGACCCCTATAATAACATGCTGAGGTATGATAAGAAATTCCTACAGAATGTCTCCTAAAATCCTTACCTGTGGTTACACTATGACCCAAAGAAGGAAAATTATTTGCCCAAGGTTATATTAATAACATTGGCAATTACTAGATACAGTGCATTTATTATGTTGTACATTTGATACCAGGCACATAGGAGATAATAAATATTTGCTAAAGTATGCTGTTCTAATTTAAATATGTGCAAAACTGAAAGACATAAAAAAGTGGTGACTTAAGTGAGGTTTCACAAGTTAATGATAAAACTGGAACTGGAAATTTGAGTCACAGTTCATTTTCTTTTTCTTCTTTTTTTTTTATTATACTTTAAGTTTTAGGGTACATGTGCACATTGTGAAGCTTAGTTACATATGTATACATGTGCCATGCTGGTGCGCTGCACCCACTAACTCGTCATCTAGCATTAGGTATATCTCCCGATGCTATCCCTCCCCCCTCCCCCCACCCCACAACAGTCCCCAGAGTGTGATATTCCCCTTCCTGTATCCATGTGATCTCATTGTTCAATTCCCACCTATGAGTGACAATATGCGGTGTTTGGTTTTTTGTTCTTGTGATAGTTTACTGAGAATGATGATTTCCAATTTCATCCATGTCCCTACAAAGGACATGAACTCATCATTTTTTATGGCTGCATAGTATTCCATGGTGTATATGTGCCACATTTTCTTAATCCAGTCTATCATTGTTGGACATTTGGGTTGGTTCCAAGTCTTTACTATTGTGAATAGTGCCGCAATAAACATACGTGTGCATGTGTCTTTATAGCAGCATGATTTATAGTCCTTTGGGTATATACCCAGTAATGGGATGGCTGGGTCAAATGATATTTCCAGTTCTAGATCCCTGAGGAATCACCACACTGACTTCCACAATGGTTGAACTAGTTTACAGTCCCACCAACAGTGTAAAAGTGTTCCTATTTCTCCACATCCTCTCCAGCACCTGTTGTTTCCTGACTTTTTAATGATTGCCATTGTAACTGGTATGAGATGGTATCTCATTGTGGTTTTGATTTGCATTTCTCTGATGGCCAGTGATGAGCATTTTTTCATGTGTTTTTTGGCTGCATAAATGTCTTCTTTTGAGAAGTGTCTGTTCATGTCCTTCACCCACTTTTTGATGGGGTTGTTTGTTTTTTCCTTGTAAATTTGTTTGAGTTCATTGTAGATTCTGGATATTAGCCCTTTGTCAGATGAGTAGGTTGCGAAAATTTTCTCCCATTTTGTAGGTTGCCTGTTCACTCTGATGGTAGTTTCTTTTGCTGTGCAGAAGCTCTTTAGTTTAATTAGATCCCATTTGTCAATTTTGGCTTTTGTTGCCATTGCTTTTGGTGTTTTAGACATGAAGTCCTTGCCCATGCCTATGTCCTGAATGGTAATGCCTAGGTTTTCTTCTAAGGTTTTTTATGGTTTTAGGTCTAACGTTTAAGTCTTTAATCCGTCTTGAATTGATTTTTGTATAAGGTGTAAGGAAGGGATACAGTTTCAGCTTTCTACATATGGCTAGCCAGTTTTCCCAGCACCATTTATTAAATAGGGAATCCTTTCCCCATTGCTTGTTTTTGTCAGGTTTGTCAAAGATCAGATAGTTGTAGATATGCGGCGTTATTTCGGAGGGCTCTGTTCTGTTCCATTGATCTATATCTCTGTTTTGGTACCAGTACCATGCTGTTTTGGTTATGGTAGCCTTGTAGTATAGTTTGAAGTCAGGTAGTGTGATGCCTCCAGCTTTGTTCTTTTGGCTTAGGATTGACTTGGCGATGCGGGCTCTTTTTTGGTCATTTTCTTTTTCTTCTGTATCTCTGGACCTGCCATACAATCGAAGATCTACATTCATACGACTTTTTTCAAGGCTGGAACTTCTCAAGAGTTATTGAACAACACAAACAAGGAGACAGGGATCAAACAGCAACAAAATATTGAAAATCAGTTTTCACTGAGGAATATGGCACAACCAGACAACAGTAGATATTACCTAGGAACTGTTCTGTAAGAGCAGTGATTCCTGGTCTGGATACCATAATCCAGCTGTAATTGTTGGTGGGAATCTACTGAGTTAGGGTTTATCTTCTTAAAAGGTAAAAAAGTCCTTAGGACTTCATCAATGTGACAGAAAGTATTTATCAAGAATGGATGATAAAATGTTCACTAAACAATGAAATGAAATTATATGCTACAAATGTTAAATAATATACAGAAATGAAGATGATGAAACTTTAGAGTTAACTTTCAGTCTCTTTTTTCACTGACATACAGTAAAGCATTTAGCCTGATATATTTAAGAACATTTTTCTTCTCCTAGTTTATTTTGTAAATTTTTCTATATTTATCATCTCATTCTGCATTCTTGACTGACCTGCCTCATATTGATCTGCAGTATACTGTTGAAACAACCTCATTGTCTGGGGTGCCACCCAAAGTTCTTTGTCTCATGGCTGAGGAAATCAAGGGCATGGACACTCCAAGGGTGAGGTTAGAGCAAAAGTTTAATAAGTGGGAGAAAGAAAGAAAGCCCTTTGCTGCAGAGAGGGGTCCTGAAAAAGGGTTACCACTTCACAGTGAAATACAAAGATTTTTGTAAATGAGCTATTGGGGAGGGGTATCTCATCTACATAAGGCACAAGAAAACAGTTAAGACTAGGTGTGTCATTTGCATAGGGCACTAATCTCCAGCAGCACCCCTGCCAACCTTTTATTGCACAGATGGGCCCTTAGCCTAAGTTACTCCATGTTGTTTATCTTTATTACTGCACATGTGCTAAGTGGGCAGAACCATCCATGGTGGACATGCCCAGCCCAAGGTAGTTCCTCTTATTGGTGCAGCTGCAGACACCCCCATTCTGTGCAAGCTTCCTTATCTGAGTATGTCCAAAAAATGAAACGAATGTGCTCACTAGGGCCCACTGTGTTTACTGGGGGCCACCATATGTACGTGAAGCTTGCTGATTACATAGGAGGCTGCCTCTCTGTGCTGGAACTTGCTTCCTTATCTATATTTGCAGTCTGATCTTCCAGGCTGCTCTTTGTTAGAGAGGGAATTCTGCCAAGGACTCTGCCCTCAGTATCTGACTAGCTAGTTTCTTCTTTCTCTCTCACTGTCATTTCCTTGTATAAGGATTTATAAAGTCTTAATTTTTCAAAGTCCATACTACAAATACAAAATATTCAGCAACGGCAGCCAATGGGCATGATTGTGGTTTAGTCTGATGAGTGTTTTTCCTTTTTCTTTTGGCATCAAACACCCTCAGTTCTTCCTTTTGTGTATTTCTTCCCTCTCTCAGCTCTATAAGGCCCTACCGGGGCTGTTGAGCATCTTCACTTAACCTCAGCCTTCAAATATTGGCCACAGACTAGACATATGAGTTAGACTTCAGCAAGAAGAGATCTCATCTTATTTGTCAATGGTTTATAAATGAGCATTGATATCGTTTGGCTCTGTGTCCCTGTCCAAATCTCATCTTGTAGCTCCCATAATTCCCACATGTGGGAGAGACCTGGTGGGAGATGACTGAATCTGGGGTTAGGTCTTCCCCATGCTGTTCTTGTAATAGTGAGTGGGTCTCATGAGATCTGATGGTTTTAAAAATGGGAGTTTCCATCCAGGCGTGGTGGCTCACTCCTGTAATCCCAGCACTTTGGGAGGCCGAGACGGGCAGATCACGAGGTCAGGAGATCAAGACCATCCTCACTAACACAGTGAAACTCCATCTCTACTAAAAATACAAAAACAAATTAGCTGGGCCTGGTGGCGGTCCCCTGTAGTCGCAGCTACTCAGGAGGCTGAGGCAGAATGGCGTGACCCTGGGAGGCAGAGCTTGCAGTGAGCCAAGATCGCGCCATTGCACTCCAGCCTGGGCTACAGAGTGAGACTCCGTCTCATAAAAAAAAAAAAAAAAAAGAAAAGAAAGAAAATGGAAAAGGGAATTTCCTAGCCGGAGCTCTCCCTTTGCCTGCTGCCATCCATGTAAGATGCGACTTGCTCCTCCTTGCCTTCCGTCATGATTGTGAGGTCTCCCCAGCCATGTGGAACTGTAAGTCCAATTAAACCTCTTTCTTTCGTACATTGCCCATTCTCGGGTGTATCTTTATCAGCAGTGTGAAAACGGACTAATACAAGCATACAAGCCAAGTTGGAACCAGGAGTGCTCTTCCTGGGACTTTTCAGGCAGAGTACCCAGGAAAACTGTCCTGCTCACATTTGGGGTCATGTAACAAGAAAGTTGTAAACTTGAACATAAGAGAAAATTAGAATATTTAATCACAATAAATAGGAATTCGAAGTTACTATGATATAATAAATTAAAAAGTTACACTTTTCATGCTTTGGGGAATAAAATTCCCTTTGATGTTTACTTGCTCCAATATTGTGTTTTTCTTGTGATATTGTAGGCATTGTATAGTTTTTAATATATTTTAAATTTAAAAAGATATATTCTCCACTAGTGTCTGATTTGAGAAAACAATATAAGTTTCTCCTTTTAAATGTCCGGGTAGATACTGGGTCATTAATGGATTTCATAGGAAACTGTTTACATAGTTGCAATAGTTCATGCCATGATTGTTTTCAGTATAGTAAACCTTTCTTTTAAAGGTGATAATTTTATATCCAATGTAAAAAATTAATTTTGGAATATAGACTCGCTGAGTAGAGGATTTGCAAAATTAGTCTCTTTACTGTTTTCACTATTATTAGTCACATTGGATAAGTTGGTATCAGGGTCAAGAGTTTGCAATTTCTTTGCAAAAATTATTTATAAACATCATTGCTTTGTCTTTAAAAATGTATTAATCTCTTTGATACTTTCAGGAAAAATGATGTGCAATGAATTTAGTGCTGGCATAACAACTTCAATATCATGCCCAATGAGCAAATAAATTTTGAAAAAATTTCAAAAGTGAAACTTTTGTTTGTTTTCTAGACTAGATATGTTTATTAATATCATCAATTGTTTCTAAAAGTAGTGTCCTACCTCCAGTTGATTTTTGGGTGGCATGATATCATCAACTTGACTATCTTGTAGCAGAATCAAAAAAGATTTCAGGATATGTTTGCCATACACGTTTCTGTTTCATGGAAGCTGCAAAGTAGTTGTATAGATCTGGGAAAAGATAAAATGTGGTGGTCCAAAAAGGGAACTTATCTGAATTTTCGTTGTCAAATTTACATAACAGACACAATAGGAAACGGAGAATGTCTACATCTTTTTTTTTTTTTTTGAGGATCTTCTTTGTAATCTGTTTCTACACATATTTGTGACACTGTTGAATGCTTGGTTTCTCAAGTTAGTTTTATCTAGAAAAAAATCTTTAAAAATAGTCCACTAACAATGGCTTCTTTTGGAGCCATGTGTTCTACTGGATCAAATATTTGCACTTTGAAAATCTGCAAATCTAGCAGTAATTTTTTTTCCAAAAATCCTATATGACCTGTCAGTTTATTAAAAATATTAGGTTACTTTTCTAGATTTTTCGATATTCATGGTATGTTCACTTTTAAAAATCTGTAATTTGTTATGATTACTTTCTTATTCTAAATAGTCGATTTTATATCTCAAAAAAATAAAAAACTCCAAGAATTCAGCAAAAAAAAAAAAAATTCTACATGGTTTTATATAAGACTGGATCTATTATAATTAAGATCTATTTAATTACTTTGTATCACTCAAAATAATTTCATTCATTGCATCTGCTATAATTTTAATAATTTAGTTTTATATTTAATTCTCTAAGAGTCATAGTATTATTTGGTAATAATATCTGCATTCTTTATAAATGTTCTGCTGTATCATTATCAGATACTGCTATGGTTTCTGCCAAATGAAGAAAATTTCCATTACCAGGCTCATAAAGTGTCTTGGGTGATTCTCTGGACATCATGGATTGTCTTGCCAAAAATGGAATCACATGTGTTATAAATTTGACATTATGCAAATCGTTTCTCTCATTTTTCATGTTGCCTCTTTCTGCAGCATTGTTAGCACACATTTTTCAAATCTGACACTTTTGAATACTTAGCACATTAGTACTGACATGCTAAAATCTGTATTAAATGATGCCTACCACTGCACCCATTCTCATTCTTCAAACTATTACTTTTCATATCCAAACAAGTTTTTTAATGTAAATGAAATGCAGAGTCTTTCTAGGTGGAATAAAGTAACTAGGACATAGGATTATGTGTAATCATCTAGATGGTGCTCGTGTGTGATAAATTCTCTAAAACATCCTCCTTTAAATGTAGTGTCATTTTATAATGTTTAAAGTTTTTACTTGAGGTAGATCATTGCCAATAAAATTTTAGTGTTATATGACAGTCCAACTCTATGGTCATATGCCTGTAAACTAAAATACGTTTAGTTTTTAAAAATCTGTGGCTTTTAAAATTTGTGA
This sequence comes from Pan paniscus, assembly GCF_029289425.2. Lineage (NCBI taxonomy): Eukaryota > Metazoa > Chordata > Mammalia > Primates > Hominidae > Pan > Pan paniscus. The sequence goes on along the minus strand of NC_073249.2, from coordinate 51,303,965 downwards.
TTTTTTAAAAGAAACCATATATTTAGTTGACATGGCAGAAGAAGTGAAACTTACCCTTTACTTTTTGGTAGGCAGCATGTGTTTATGCTACATTTTGCTCAAAGTGGAAATTATAATGACTTCTCCTTTTATTATGGATTTACATCTGTATTCACCATATATGTACATATATTCAGTATTCCAAATATTTAGAAATTTTCCTTCTGTAATGCTTTCCATGTTCTGTTTTATAATCTGAACACTTTAAAATGTATTTTTTTTTTCTGATACCTGGAGAAAAACAATGTAATGATTCGTATTTTGTTAAGGAATTTTTAACATTTTGAAATAATTATGTGTGTGATAAGTTGTTACATTTTAATAGCAGTTTAGTTTCGTATAGATGAATTTTTCCATAACAACAAATAATAGCTGCTGTAATATAATTATTAGATTATCATATAATACTGCCAAATTTATATTCAAATAATACTTTGTGAATTATTATTGCTGATTAATGGTTATTACATAGAGATTTGGAACACAATGACTCTTATAAATGTCTATTTAAATTGGGAATTCAGAAATACTATTCTAGAAAAGTAAACAACTGACAGATGATACAAACTGTAATTTGAAACATCTAATTTCCCCAGCGCACTCATACACCAACAAGACATTTTTTAAATGAGATATTTACTAATCAATACATTAGTCCAAAAAACAATAACATCACTATGTTTAGAAACACAGGTTATTTTAGATGTTGTTAGATCAACTTGGTTTTTAAATTATTTAATTTCATTTTGCAAGTTAAAGTAGAATGACATACATTGATCATTTTACAAGATATTTTACTGCCATCTGCCAAAAAATTGTCATAATAAATAAATAGCTCATATATGGAGTCAAACTGTAATCATAGAAATAAAAGATTCTAATGTAGCTGATGTCCCATTAGATACAGTGCCCTTGCGCAGTACAGAACCTGAGCAATCATACATGGCAGACTTGTCCCAGCCTCATGAAGAAAATCTGTCAGTGCCTGAGATTTTCCAGCACTGCATGGCAGGTGAGCTAAATTTGACCTCTTTGTCAAGTCCTTCTTCATTGTGGCATAATTTTGCATGACTGAAAAAGACACAGTATTGCCAATATTATGCACTGCCAACTGTGTATATGCAGGACTTTGGGAACACAATGGCCACAGGACTTTGGGAACACAATGGCCATTGTCTGGCAAATTTTAACTTCAGTCATTCTAGTCTATGGCCATACCACCCTGAACACGCCCAATCTTGTCATTTTAGCCTGAAAAGTTGAAAGGTGTTTTTGCCTGTTTTGAGGGAATCTCTTCCCATTCTTTGGCCATTTGTGAGAAAATTAACTAGAGGGCGTCTGGAGCAGAAGAAAAGTCTGCTCTTTGCTTTGGTGTTTCATGGAGACCAAGGTTCAAACACTGATCCCTCTGCACATAATTATGGTCTCAGCGGATGGCTTTCTCTTTTCCTCATTAGAGGTCAGTGGTATGGGCAGACAGAATGATATGCAAGAGGACCTGTGCTGGGTGAGGGCCCTGCTTAGGAGGAAATGAATTGACTGTGAAGGGAGCTGCCCAGGTCAATTTTCTACCAATGTAACAGTTTGTTGGACACATACTTGTTGCATATAATTTGTTGATCATATATTGCTCAAATTAGATATTACATATATTTATATAAAATATACGTACACTTTGAGAAATATAAAGCAAGAAGGTGTTATTACATTAATTTATGACATACCAGGCCAGGAAAAAAAAATTAGGTATCAGATCAATGGTTCTCATTCCCAGCTGTGCATTAAAATCACCTACACATTAAAGGTAGAGATTCCTAGGCCTTATTCCAGATATGTTGAATCAAACGTCTGATATTGTGCCAAGGAGTCTGTATATTTTTAAAACTATAGGGGTGATGCTGACAGACATCCAGGTTACTGGATTTTTCTATTTTTCCCCCAGTGTGATTCATCCAACTCTCTTTTATCCTGAAGCACAGAATAGGCCTACCTCTAAAAGCAAGCATTAAAAAAAATTGTCGGCCGGGCTCGGTGGCTCACATCTGTAATCCCAGTACTTTTGGAGGCTTAGGCAGGTGGATCACGAGGTCAGGAGTTCAAGACCAGACTGGACAAGACGGTGAAACCCCGTCTCTACTAAAAATACAAAAATTAGCCGGCTGTGGTTGTGGGCACCTGTAATCCCAGCTACTCAGGAGGCTGAGGCAGAGAATTGCTTGAACCTGGGAGGTGGAGGTTGCAGTGATCCAAGATTGCGCCACTGCACTCCAGCCTGGGCAACAGAGAGAGACTCCACCTCAAAAAGAAAAAGAAAAATTGCCAAAGGTCTACCATGTACATGGCATTGTCAGCAGTATTATAGAAAATAAAAATATGAATAAGATCCAGTTTTTAAGGAGCTTAGAATCTAGCAGGGAAGAGAAAAGATAACCTGAAAATGGTAAGGCTATGGGTGAAATCATCACATTACATGTTCCATTCACAAGAAGTCTGAGGTGTTTCTCCAGGTCTTGGTTGTTTCACTCAGTATAGTGTTATTGGGCTTTCTAGCTGACATTCCGAGATAAAGAAGCAAGTCAATTATTACATGCTAGTTAAGGAAATTCAGCACAATGATCCTTTGTCTTACAGAAAATGTAGGAATACTTTTTGCCTTATATTAATATAAATAGGGAGCTGTACTTCAGAATTTAAGATTCCATTGGGGCTTAATATGCACCCTTTTATTATTGTTGTGGATATATTGTCTACGTTTATTTAAAAAATAAACATGCTGCTTTCTGAATTGATCTGTAATTTACAAGGACATCATTATAATTACAAATATGGTATTATTATTCTGCATTCATTGTGTTAGAAGGGTAGCTTAATGCTTATAATTCCTTCCCTATTTTTCCACAACTGATTTATCACTTGTCTGACCCAACTTCCCTCCACTCCATTGTTCTGCTCTCTCCGTACATCCCACTTCACAGAGGAATGTTAATAATGGAATATGTTATTTACCTTTTCATTTACATGCTTCCAAGCTGCCATTCTCTGTAATTAATCACTGCCATAAGTATTCTCATGTATGTGCTTTATATATATACCCTTACTGGGTCACTGAACTAATAAAACAGCTTATTCTAAGCATTGTTGCAAATCACAGCCTATAGTTAGTAAAATGCATAAGGTAAGGATAGATTTGCAAGATATTTTGAGTCAGGTGAAAATGATGAAAATCTTTTGTTTCTCAAATAATACATGTATTATTAGTCCTATTAGGGTTAATATTAGTAGCAGTAGTACTATTAGTACTATTAGGATTACTAGTACTATTAGTACTATTAAAAGTAGCCACTATATGTTATGTTTAATACCTACTATTGTTTTCACAGCTTTTAAATATTTATAAAATAAAATAGTTCTAAAAGAAAATTGAAGATTTTGTGGCTTCTTCTCCATATAAGGAAGTGGGTATGATATTACCTCCAAGTAAAAAATTTTACCTGGCCTTGGATCTTTTACTAATGTCAAATAACCTATCAGATATTAATCCATTAAGAGAGCTGTACTTTGAACATTTTATGTGAGCTATCTTCCCTCTAACTGCTTTTCTCTTCATCTGCAGAGCAGATCAATTTCTCAAAACGTGTTGGGCTATAAAGTAAATATATTTTTATTGTCTCTTTGGGGAGAGTTGAATTTAGGGAGCAACCATATAGATGGGGACCCTCTAATCCTTTTTTCTCTCATGAGTTTAATGGCACTTACCATGATATGTACAAGAGTTTATTTTCTTCCATTTAGGATGAAAGAACTACCTGTATGATATTCAGGATACAATCCAGGTCCCAAAATGCCAACATTAGAGCAAGGATGTAGTAAAAAATCTGTATCAGAGTAAAGTCATCAGATCAGTATAAGAAATATGGGTATCAGAATTTGAGGCTAAGCAAAAGTGACAGAAAAAGTGGTATTAGAAACACAACTTGCTTGAGCGACATTAGCTCATCCATTCATCCATTCACTTATTCATTCATTTAACACATATTTATGGATCACCTACACTGTGCAAGGTGCTTCCCTTCATGAAACTTTAATTGGGGGTATGTAGGACATGGTGGTAGAGGTAGACAACACTCAATCATTGTATTAGTCTGTTCTCACACTGCTATAAAGATACTACCCAAGACAGTAATTTATGAAAGAAAAAAGTTTAATTGACTCACAGTTTTGCATGGCTGGAGAGACCTCAGGAAACTTACAATCATGGCAGAAGGCAAACAAGAAGCAAGTACATTCTTCATAAGGTGGCTGGAAAGAGAAAGAGTGAAAAAGAAACTGCCAAACACTTATAAAACCATTAGATCTCGTGAGAACTCACTCACTACCAAGAGGACAGCATGTGAGAAACCACCCCCATGATCCAATCACTTCCCACCAGATCCTTCCCTCAACACATGAGGATTATGGGGATTACAATTCAAGATGAGATTTGGGTGGGGACACAGAGCCAAACCCTATCAATCATATATCTTTTTATTTGATTAGAAATGTGATAGGAATAGTAGATAGTACATGGTGCTATATAAAATAGGAACGTAGGAGTTAAGAGAAGGCTGCCTTGAGGAAGCAACAACTAAAATAAACTTAAAGGGTAAACAGGAATTATTAGAACAAAATGCCCAAAAGCATGTGGTCTGGGTCACTTTCCAGCTGGAATCAGTACAACAGGAGGCCAGAGAGTAGGGAGGCATGGAAGGTTAGGTTAACACAGGACAGTGCAGAGTTCAAAGTCTTGGAAATCCAATAGGCAAAATTCAAATCCCTGGTTCACCTTTGTACTAGCCTCTCTGAGCCTTGGTTTCTTTAACTCTCATAAATAAATAATACACAGTAAAATACATACTGAATAATATCTACCTATCAATGGTGTTGGGAGAATTAATTTCACAATTTTTCTACTACTAAGTTATGATTTCATCCACATACCAAGCCACTAATAATCCAGAACTCCTTTGGGATATTTTTGGAGTTTTTAATGACTTATGCCTTAGTGCTGAAATTGTGGTATTAATTTCCTGTGTAATCGGGACTTTCATTAATAATGTCCACATGAATTCCATAGCACTTTTGATTTTAATCTAAGCTTCATAATCTGGAAAATATTTATCTCCTGTATTTTAGGAAATAATCAAATATGAAAACAGAAGTGTTTTGGAAGAAATGAATTGACTTTGTCACTAGGGGGAGACCTACCCAGGTTTTGAAACTTGCCCCAAATTTCAGAGTGGAGAGAATTTTTTTCTGAGAAGTGATGGTGTAGGAAAAGGCACTGAAAAACTTAGCAGTCCTAGCAGGAGGACTGGAGAGGTTCTCTCTCTCTTTTTCTTTTAGTGGCTTTTCACTGTGTTATACGTGGTGGAGAATAAACTTTAGGGGATGCGATTAACAACATGCCCAAATGCTGAGGCAGTCAGCATGTTTGAATAAATGGTTTGAACATGGTTCTCTAGGCTGAATTTCTGGCAGTGTAGAGGCTTGGAAGCATCACGCAGGGCCAAGACTTCAGAGGGGAACCAGGCAAAAGAGAACTGAGTGGCCTGACCTGGCAGCCATCTGAGAGGGTATGTAAGCTTGATAAGCACCATATTTTCTCAGTGAACTTTTCAGTAACCATAGTCTGTGTGTATGCATATAAGTACTTTTTTCCACTGCACATTTTTCTAAGTACATTCCTCTGTAATCTTGAATCATAAGTGCTTCTGAAGGAGTAGGAGTAGTTTATCTTGACCATTCTGTAGAAGGAAAAAGTCTAGGAATTGTAGGAGGGGAAATAGCTCTCAAAGGAAATGCTCTACAAATTAATTACCTGAGGAACTAACTCACAGAGGGGTGCACTGACACAGGCTGTTAGAATTATATTCAGTTAATTATACTTTATCAAAAAGAGATTCAAGCATTAGAATTTTGTTAATAGCAAACGATTTATCTTCTTAGTTCTCTTCAATCTATCAGTGCATATATTTTATTTTATAGAGGATACTTGGAATGAAACTATAGACTTTTATTTTAAAAATTAAGAATTAATATAAACATGAAGTTAATATAATTGGTCACAAGGCTGTTTTTAAAAATTGTTTCAAGTATACAGTGGATATTAAATGATTCTAATTATATAATTTATAAACATCATTATAAGAGGTTAACCTCTTACCAAGTGTGAATTTATATTTAACAAGTTGGCTATTGCCTTACTAAGCATACTTTCTTAATGTGAGTTCCATTAATATAAACGTCAGAAGATTCAAATTTCATTAGGTATGGTTGAATTAGGTATCTCTAGAAAACTAATAGAAATACCTTAAAATAGTATTTATTTCTGATTATAAAGATGAATATATAGTAGTGAAATTTAAAATCATCTATAATTTCTTTACTCAGTGAGAAACACTATTGACATGTTGAGTTATTTTATTCTAGCCTTTATTCCACACAATTTTATTACAAGAATTAAATCATGCTATATACATATTTCAAATTTTGATAATTTCTTTTTCCCAAATAACAATGCTGTGTTGTCTCCATAATCTTTCCATTCTACAAATGAAATATATTTTAATGCTCTCCTTTTAAGCACAAAAGCACTATCTACTGTTTTTTAAACAACATATTTATTTAACCTTTTCTCTTGTCATTAGAAGTCTTCATAAATATCATTTTAAAGGTTACAAGATACTTTATGAGATAGATGAATCACAATTCATTCTACAGTTTTATTATTAGATATTTAGTTGGTTTCCAATAAATAACCCTGATGAATGTCTCTATTTATAAAATTTTAGCCACATTTCACTGTATTTAATAAGGATCTCTCGCATTGAAACAAAAAACTCTCTTTGACTTTAGCAAGATCAGATTATTGTATTTTTAGGTAAAAACTATAAACCACAAATAGTAGAACTACTAAAAGTGTAAGAATTATGCTGATATAATAATGATATCTTTGAATATTAAATAACTCATCTCAGGGATTCAATATAGATGTTAGAAGTCCCACAAAATTCTACCACCTCAGTGATTAGGAGTGTCTTCATATTTAGGGATATATAATATAGAATAATTATTGCTCTCACTTAAAAGTATTTATATTGTGCTAAGCACACTGCTAAGTGTTTTCATTGACATGTGCTCTTTTAATCATTAAAGTAACCGTATGAGATGTATATTTTATTATTACTTAATAAATAATGCCTACTGCACATGGCTGTTATAAAGAGCAAATGAGCTAATACACTTATGAAATTTATCAATACACATAAATATGTATCATTTAACTTTAAATGCAAGTAATGCATAGGAAAACATCTGGATGAATATTGCTAATGAAGATTACTGCTGGAGTGAGAAGGGAGGTGAGAAGGAGGGAAACAGGCATGGTGGTATAAGTCAAAGTAGACTTTAGCTTTATCAGTAATATTAATTTTTTCCCAAAAAGAATGTAATTATATATTACTTATTCAAATAAAATTAATTTAAAAAGACATAACTGCAATTTACAAGAGAATACTTTTAATTATTAAGTCTTGTCAACCATATTTTAATGATTTGCAGTTCATTACCTCGTTGATAGAGTTGGGGAAAAAGGATGGCAGTAGAAAAATTTAATGCCAAAATTGCAGGAGCCCCTGAAAATTAGTCTCTAAGAAATATGAAGAAAATGAGTCCAAATGGGTACTATATATCAAGGGCAAAATAATGTTCTTTCCAACACATTTTACATTCAACTTTTATAGACATTTGTATAAGATTTTATCTTTTCTGTAGTATAAGTTTATTTTTAGGTTATTGCCTGTAACTCCAACAGTATATATTGAGCACTCATGCTGTTCCAGAGACTGTTCTAGTGAATAAAACAAAGCCCTGCTTTCACTGAAGTTGGAGAGAGACACAATAAATGAATAAACAAATATGCGCGTGTTAGGTTGAGATAAGCTAAAAAGAAAAGTAAGCAGGATAAAAAAATTGAGAAAGGTGAGCTGGGATAAGGTGGAGAGGTGTGGGGGTGAGCTGCTTGAAATTCAGTGGTCAAGAAGACCCCTCCGAAGAGGAGACAGTCGAGCAGTGGCCTGAATGAAGTGAGGGCATGAGCCCTGGGAATATCTGAGTAAGAATGTTCTGGACAGAGGGAATGGTGACTGCCATGGTCCTTAGGCCAGAAGCATTCATGACACTCTGTAGAATGGCAAGGAAGCCAGCCTGACTGGAGTTCAGTGAGCAAAGGGGTGAGCCTGAGAGGAAGCCAGAGGCAAAATAACAGAGGAGGCCATAGTGAGAACCAGAGTCAGCCCTTCAGTGGCTCCCTCACTGTAGTTGTGTTTTCTGACAGCATATGCTAAGATTGAGCTTGAGGGTGCAAGATATTTATCAGGGGTCAATATCAATGAAAGGAAGGAGGAAGAAGTAGGATTGAGTAAAGGAAGAACCCAAAGCAGGCTTTACCAAATTTCAGTAGATCCATCAAGAAGCTTATGCTCTGTCCTTGTTCAGTCACCAGCTCTGTGGGACCCTCCTCCGTGGGAGAGGTAACTCTACTTAGCTGAGGCACACCTTGAAGGAATTGGTAGCTGGCAGCTCTGTTGTGACAGCCCTTCTTGCAGCTGGGCAGCAAGGTTTTTCTTGAAGGGAGATATGAATGGTGCATCTCTGTTCTACCATATTAGGAAATTTATTAGTGTATATGCTATAGGAGCAGGTTAGAATTTAAAAAATATATATAAATATTGAAACTTCTTTGATAAAGGCCAGTGGTCATTCTTGATTAATATAGAACCCTAGTAAAATAAGAATTGATTGATATTTTCTTAGTTTGATAAAACTATGTATCTCAAACTAAAATCCAGGGCCATAATTTATAATGATGTATTAGAAGCAATCCTATTAAATTCAGCATGCCCACTACTACCAGAGTTATTTGATAGCTCTCTGGAAAGTCTGATCAATGAAGCCAGAACAGGGAAGGCCTAAAAATTTTCAATAATGGAAAACATGAAGCATAATTACCATTATTTACACATGATTTTTTTTTTTTTTTTTTTTTTTTTGAGACGGAGTCTAGCTCTGTCGCCCAGGCTGGAGTGCAGTGGCGCGATATTGGCTCACTGCAAGCTCTGCCTCCCAGGGTCACGCCATTCTCCTGCCTCAGCCTCCCGAGTAGCTGGGACTGCAGGCTCCCGCCACCACGCCTGGCTAATTTTTTGTATTTTTAGTAGAGACAGGGTTTCACCGTGTTAGCCAGGATGCTCTGGATGTCCTGACCTCGTGATCCGCCCGCCTCGGCCTCCCAAAGTGCTGGGATTACAGGCGTGAGCCACCGCACCCGGCCACATGACATTTTTTTAAATCTAGAAAACCCAAGAAAATTGAAAACGATTAAAAACAGTAAGAAAATTCAGTAGGGAAGTTGCCTATGTTTAAAATATAAAATTCAATAGCTTTTCTGTATATCGGGGTTGGTAAACTTTTTTCTGTAGAGGGCCAGAGAGTAAATATTTTAGGCTTGTTGTCATCAGTCTTTGTTACAACTTCTTAATTCTGCCGTTGTAGCACAGAATTAACCATAGACAATATGTAAATGAAGAGGCATAGCCGTGTTCCAATAAAACTTTATTTTAAATACAGGCAGCAGACAAGATTTGGCCCATATTGGTAGTTTGCTGATCCCTGCTATATACATTTTAAAATAGAGAAATTATAATGAATAACAATCTCGTTGAAAACAGCAAGCAAAATGATAAAAATATTACAAACTTTATTTAAAGAGAATATGTAAGACGTAGAGAAGAAATTTACTGGGGGACATGAAAGAAACTTCAAGTGAGTAAAGAATAAAATCTTGCTTTGATTATGAAGGTTCTATATTGTAAAAATGTCAGATTCTCTTTAATTATAGACTCAAGGGAGTCTCTATTTAAATATTTACATGATTTTTAAAATATCTCTTAGCATTTTTAATTCCTATACGTTATTGTCATATGCATATACTATAGTCAGGCTTCTATTAATAAAAGCTTTGATGTTGTTACCTTTTTTAGCTACCACTAATAATTTCGGCAATAAATATGCTTGTACATGCTGGAAAAATCGTGAAAGTAAATCCACAGACCAAATTGCCAGAAGTGGGATTACTGGATCAAACATTATGTCATTTTTAATGTTGATGAGGTTGTAAAGAGCTGCCTAAGAATGTCTTTACTTCACATTTTTTCTAGAACTGGGTGGCATCAGTTTTTAAAAATATTTCTGATGTGTGAAAAATTATATATTTTAGGTTTTTAATTGTTAATATCTGATATTATGAGAGAAGGGAGTTTTTTTCCTTATGCTTACTCATTGTCTTAGTCTTTGGGCTGCTATAACACAACACCGTAGACTGACTATGTTTATAAACAACAGAAGTTCATTTCTCAGTTCTAGAGGCAGGATAGTCCATGATCAAAGTGCCAGCAGATGTGATGTCTGATGAGGACCTGTTTCCTGGTTCACAGATAGTGACTTCTTGCTGTGTCCTCAGATGTAGAAGAGGTGAATGAGCTTCCTTGGGCTATTTTATAAAGGCACTAATCCCATTCATGAAGGCTCCACCCTCATGACTTAATCACTTCCCAAAGGCCCCACCTCCTAATATCATCATTTTGGGGGTTAGGATTTCAACATATGAATTTTGTCAGAATACAAATATTCAAGCCATAACATTGATCATAGGTATTTTTTTCTAAACTGCTTATGTCCTATTTTTGTTTATTTGATTGCTTCTCACTTTCTCATTGGTTTATGTGATCTCTTTATTAGTTATGAAAACTATCTCTCTGCAATTATCCTTGCAAATCAGGTTATGATTTTCCAGTGTGTATAAAGAAATTACGTATTTATTTTCTATATGAGTTTGAGGCTCTGGGTACTTCTTAGAAATATCTAAGTATTTAAATATCCAACACTTTATATCAATCAGGACTCGAAAAAAAAATCACCTTTCATGAGGCTTTTCCTAATCACCTATCTAAAATAGGTAGTATATACTCCAGTAGGTAAACAAGGAAACTGAGTGTCAGGAAGGATAAATATCTGACTCAAGGTCACACAGCTAGTAGGTAAGAGAACCTGGAGCCAGAATTTAAGTTCAACATTGTCTGACTCCAAAGCCAATATTGCTATATTATCCTGTCCCATCCTGGCCTTCTCCATCTCACCTGGATAGAAATATAAAATTTTAGGTTTGGAAGAGATTTTTCCATACAGTGTCTTAAAAGATAGATCAGGAGGGACATACCGATTCTTGGTAATAGATATTTCATGCTCTTCAGTTTAACCGACAGTTACCTCTATTAGAGAAGTTCTCAGAATTATTTGTGTGATTATCTATATGATGTATAGAATCTGTTACTTTTACATGCATTAAGATACTCATTTTAGTACCCTTCCCAGATGTTAAACATTATTATATGCAATTATTATTATTTGCATTAAGAAGGTTATAATTCCTAGCTGGATTTAATAATTAATTCCCATAAGTATAGTATTTATTATTCAGAACATTATGTAGAAGCAGAACCATCACTTTCAGTAATTAAGAGTTTCTATGAAACTCTTTTGGAATGAATTTTCAGATTTAGTAAAAACAAAAGGCTGATAAATGGCATATTCCTGCTAAATGTCATGAAAACAAAATATATGCTTTCTGTCAGTAAATCAAAATTACTGGCAGCTCAAGAAGAATGCATAATCAGAAGAGCTGGTAACATAATGTTAACTAATTCTTCATATTCGAGTTATTTAAGATGAATTATTAATCTTTACTGACCATAGAAATGATACTATTAGAATTGAAAGGTTGAGGCTTAAAGGTTCTACTTAGCAGGTCTAATTTATGTTCCCATAATTTAACAGTTAATTGTTGAGTATGGATGAGCATGTTATAACCCTGTATTAGCTCCTATTTTGGATAAAATCATGTGAGAATGAGGATTTGCTTAGTTAGGAAAAGGCAAATTATATTCACTGCTGTTACTCATCCAATGTCAGTTTTAAATTCCTTCAAATTATTAGGATATAGTTTTTTTGGGTTTCACAGGTTATTATGACATATAAGTTTACTGCATTATTATTCAACAAATATTTATGAACCCCTAAACACTGAAGTAAATGTTGAAGAGAATGTGGATGATGAAGAAGACATAGTCCTTGCTCTTGAAGGGAGTGGGAGAGAGCTAATATAACCTGAATGTTATCTGCCATCTCAGTTTCTTGTTCTGCACCCCTAAAATTAATCTGTCCTTTCCCTTCACTATCTGGATACAGAACTCAGAATCTTTTCGCATTCTCCACACAGGAGCAACTTTCACAAAAGTGCTGTGAAAGATGTAGACTTAATGCTTACAGAACTCAATATAGAGTAATAGTTAAGAGCATGATTCCTAGCTGTGAGTTATTGGGCAAGCAACTTCATGCCTGTGCCTTAGCTTCCCCATCTATAAAGTAAGGATAATAATAGTATTCAACCCATAGGGGTGTGGTAAGGATTAAATAAGTTAATGTGTGTAGAGTAAGCTTCTGTAAATGAGCACTGTAGAAAGAAACATTAGCTATGATGTTCATGGGGTGACAGAGAAAATGGTTTTCGTTACACAGCACATAGGAGGGGGGAAAAACCTCTAAAATTCCAATTAGATATTTCTGTGCTCTCCAGAAGTAACCTCTGTATCACCTGGCACCGGAGATGGGTTAGGTTCGGAATGAGTCCTCTAATTTATTCTCTCCTAATAGCGTCATCTCGAAGGCTTGGCTAATGAGTTGCACAGGCCCATAGATCACCTAGAGGGAAACTTAAATACAGGTCTGTGGAAAAGGTAAAAAGGTCAGGGCTACATACATTTGTATGGAAAAATTGGACAAATTTCAACAGCGACAGTGAAGAGGAAGGATGAGCAGACAGAAGGAGAAGAGGCTGGGGAAAAATCTTTAAAGAATACTGTTAAAAGTTTTAAACATAAAATGTATACTTCCAACATAAGATGCCAGACTGAGCACGCTCTATATAAGAAACCTCATTAAAATTATAGTAAAAGAAAAAAAGATGTAAATGTACAATGGAAAGAAAGTGTGGTAGATATCAGAGGATGTGGGAAAAGGCAAACTGCTGAAAAAGTGCTGACAAGTGAAGCCGAGCTTAAAATTCCCATAGAGAGGCTACAGTAGAGGAGAGAATAGAGGCCAGCCTGACTAGCAGCACCCTATGGAGAGGGTGGATTCATCAGATTCCAGATGAATATCAGGCCAGATTCATCAGAGGGTAGGGTGGAGAAGGAGGGCTGAAAATAAGGATTAGTTATGTTTCTATTTGGAACTTTTGACAATGAATCATAAAAGATAGTGGAGTAATTTCCTCGAAGTGGAGGGAAAATGACATAAATTCAGAATTATCTACCTAAATCATTAATCCTTGTTAGAGTTGAGTAAGAACATTTTGTAAATAGGTAGGGGGCCAAAAAATTTGTCTTTCAATAACTTTCCTAAGAAAGTTATTTGAGTATGTGTTCTAGGAAAGAAAGAAGTAAACCAGGATAGAATAACCTATGGGATTCAGATAACGGTGTAACAAACTCAGGACAGCAGTGGAAAGAATTCTTGTTCCAGGATGAGGACTGGGCAGCAAGGCTAGTGGAGTCAGTCTGAATTGACAAAGAGGGCCATAGTGGTTGAGTGTTGGAAGAACTCAAGGATAAGAAAATGGCAGAGTGGGCAAGGGTTGAGAAGAGTGATTAGGAACTCCAGGTCAAAATGATAAACTATGCAAGAAAACCATGGCCTGAATATGAAGTAAATGGCCTAGGATGTTGCATGACAATGAATGAAATGGGCTACTAGGAATTGATAGAGTAAGAAGCTGAAAGACAAAGAAAAACATTTGTAAACAGAGAGATAAAATAATTATACAATAAATTCATGATTCAAAAGTATAACAAACTGAAATGTGACATGATTTTGAATAAATGATGAATAAGAAAGGATAATCCATTTGAACTTGATCCTGGGAAGATCCCCTCTTGAGAGTGTTCATAAGCGTGGTGTCTTGGAGAAGGGAATTAAGCATACTATAACAGTATGGTGCAATGGTGACACCATCAAATGATAGAACTATTATTAATTGGTTTCAACCTATGGAATCAAACTAGGCAAACACTGAAGACTTTCTTTGAGTATATAAAAGAATGTAAGTATTATGAATCTTCACAATATAAAAGTAAGAGTTTGACCACAACATTGAGAAGTGGAAGGGGAGATGTGAAGTGGAGGGAAGGATACAGGTGATAACATGGTCATCTTACAAAGGGGGAATAAAGATAACAAGTAGAGGGGTCAATATTAGAGATATAATTCTACTGGGGAGGGAGAGGAAAAGAGAAGCAGTTATAGATGAGCTAGTTCTTCATCAAACATGGAAGAAGTCAACAGGTAGTATCTGATGCTGATTATTCTAAAAGAGTTGTATAAATGTGGCAGAAGTTTCTAGTTAACTCTTTAATATTTATTCTCATGTTCTTTTATACAATAAAAATGAATCGGGGTACATGACCATCCAGGTAAAAACTGTTATTTCCCTTGCAGCTAAGTATGGCTAACAGAGATGTGAGCTGAAGTAAAATGTGCAATGTTTAGATCAGGTTCTTAAAATAAAAGGAACATGGCCTCCCTTCCTTTCTTGCTCTACCCTCCCCAGGCTGGAATGCAGCTAAAGCAGAGAGCCTGGTAACCATGTGGAAAGAGCTGTGTCCTAGGGAATCAAGAATAACAGGATAAAAGAAGCCTGGGTTCCAACACTACCTAAAGTTGCCCTGAATTGCCTACTGAGACTATTATGTGAGAGAAAAATAACTTCTATCTCAATTATACCACTATATTTTTGGGTTTGGTGTTAGAACAGTCTGACTACTCCTAGAACAGTCCTACTCCTACAAATAATTATGTAGAGACATAAAGGTAAATATGTAAGATTTTTAAAAAGAAATGATTGCAAGTTGTTTTCTGGAAAAAGAATTAGTGTGGAGTGGTGGTTGAATAGAAGATACACATTGCTTTTTATTATAAATCTTTCTATGCTATTTAATTTTAAGCATGTGCATGCAGTAGTTTTATAAAATAAAACGAAAGATAGTTATGTTAATTAGATAAAAATGGAATATAAACAGTTGCAAAATAAAAAATGGATCACCCACTCTCTTGTCACGTTGGGAAAACATTTTGGTGATTTACTTCAAGCTATTTTTCTATATCCTTTTTTCTTTGATTGAAAGTCTACATATGAGGAATGAACAGAGAAAGAGGACTTCACCCAGGAGACTAAAAAGAAAGATTTGGAGAATTAATGGGTAAACAAAGAGAATTCAGCGTCAAGAGAGCCAGGGGAGGGTAGGAATTCAGTAATGACACATTGGTCAGTGATTTCAAACACCACGGAAAAATCAGTAGGTTGAGATCTGGGAATATGTTAACTGATTTTGATCTTGTAGATCATCAGTTTGGCCATTGATGATCTACAAGAGAGTGAATGTGGTAGAAAAGAGACAAGCTGGCAATGAGTTTAGAGTAATAGAGGAAAAGGAAATAGATCTGCTAGAACTCAGTGTGCAAATAAGAAAATGGTAGGATATGAGTTTGGAGAGGTAGGATGGGTACAAAGTCATGTAGAGCTTGTGAGACATAGGGAGGCTGTAACTTTTATTCTAAATACCAGTTTGAAATGTTTATTATTGTACATATATATTATTTTAAATGAACCTGAACTCTTGTGTGGAGAATGAACTCCAGCAAGCAAGATAAAAAACAACATAACCAGTTAGAAGACTATTGCAGTTATCCTGGTAGGAATTAATGCTGGCTTGTACTTGGGTAATAATGATGAAAGTAGTGAGTGAGTTTGGATTCTGGATACAGTTTGGAGTTTGGTGCCAAAAGCTTTGGGCATGCATAGGATGTGGGGTATGAGGAAATGGAAGAGCTAGTGGGTGAATGGGAAGAGAATGATACCAAATAATAAGAAAGATTTAGGAAGGAGTAGGTTTTAAGTAAGAAATCAAGAATTCCAGTTTCAGATACCTATTACACATCTAAGTGGAGATGTTAAGTAGCAGTTGGATATAATAAGTTTAAAACTTAAAGAGCATTTACTTCAAAATTTGAAACCCTACGGTCATTAATATGTGAGTTGTCCTGAAAGTCAAATGACTGGATGAGATCATGTAGGAAGTGAGGGAGACAAGAAACAGAAGAATTCCTAGGACCAACTTCTGGGTCATGTACTATATAAATATCAAGAATTAAGCTGGATGAAGAGAAAGAGTGGCCAAGACAAGAAGAAAACCAGGAGACCATGTTCTGAAATCTAAGCAGAGAAAGTGATTGAAGAACAAAGGGATGCTTGTGTGAAATGCTGCTGTTAGAGTTTGAATGTGTCCCCCAAATTTCATGTGTTGGAAATTTAATCCCCAAGTTTGCATGTTGATGGTATTGGAAATGGGGCCTTTTGCAGGTAATTAGGATTAGATAGCATCATCAAGGTAGGGCCCCCATGATGGCACAGGTGGCTTTACAAGAAGAGGAAGAGAGACCTGGGCACACATGCTCTTGCTCTCTCACCATGTGATGCCCTCCACTGTGTGATGATGCAGTAAGAAGGCCCTCACCAGATGCCAGCATCTTGAGTTTGGATTTTCCATCCTCTAGAACTATAAAAAATAAATGTATTTTCTTTTTAAATGACTAAGTCAGTGGCATTCTGTTACAGCAACCAAAAACTGACAAAGACAGCTGCTGAGAGGACAAGTGTGATGAAGGCTGAGAGAAGTAGTGATCCATCAAGCACCTGACGAGATTACAATAAATTGGTTCGAAAAGACAGGTGAAAGTTCTGCCTTGAAAACAGGGTCTTTTCTTCCCTCAAGACCAAAGGAAAGGGAAAAACTGGGGGAAATAAGTTGATTTTTTAAAAAAATCAATGAAGTAGTTTATAAAATAATATCCTCAAAAAGTGAGACTATGGGGGTTAACAGGAGAAACAGTTTGAGAAGGTTGCCCTGGTGAATTACACTGGAGACAAACTGAGGGCTTGGCAAGTGCACTGTGGGCTTGAGGTTATCCATCATGGATATGTAATCAGTTGGATCATGGGACTTTAACCAGTAACTCTCAGTGGCTTGCAAATGAGAGCAGAAATAGATAACTGGGTTAGTCCGTGTTATTAAGTTTTAGTAATGTTTGCATGTAAAAATATTTAAGGTAAAAAGTAGTTTTTATGTTATCAATTATATAGGTAATTTAGGCATAATGAATATCATATTTACTAGTGGGTCAAATAAATTTGGCATGTGGCAGTAACAACGTGTTCTCCTTCTTACTTATAATTTCTGTTTTTTCCCCATAGAAATTCAGTATTTTTGTATTAATTCTACCAAATTTATCTTATAACTTCAGAAAAAAATACTTAAAATTTTCTTCCACTGATTTATTTGAAAAATCAATAAAACAAAGAAAATAAAATGGGAGACACACTTAGACTATATTAAAATGTATATTAAATCTGCTGAGTGATTCTAATTGGACTCATTGACTATTTCTGCTCTGATTATTTTAGACATAAGTTATATGGGCCAGTATTTAGTTTGCCAGATATTAGGGAAAGGAATGGATTGTGATGTTTTTATATTTTCCTCTGACTACAAGGTTGACAAATAGTGACCCTTTATGACAGGAAGTGTTTAGCTAACCCTGTGGCAGCCTTGTAGGGACCAACAGAGGCTGGAGATTTGGTTATAATTATGCTAGAAAATTCTGACATGTTTTCTCTATATCTATGGCATGAAAGGCTAATCTCAGAGACATAACCAGGGCTGCTGAAATGGGGTCAGAATCTGATTAAAAGAAAAAATTTTTAGGCTCCTCACAGCATTTGACTGGGCTTCAGATCCCCTCCCACCCCAGGTTTCATTTGTACTGGATTCTCCCAACTTATTCAGCTCTAAACCATACCAAGGAATCTAAGAGTAGTTCAAATGAAGATGTGATTCTGTCATTTCAAGATCACTTGCTACCTTTCTATTATATTCTTCTTTCATACTTTTCCACCTCACTTTGTTTTTTCAAAGCTCTGTAAAGGGCTAAAAAAAAAGTATCATTTTAAAAAACAGCCAAATGGGTACTAGGTATAGCTACTGCTCAAATAGTCTCTGCAAAACTTCAAGAAACCAAAAGGATCCTAAACTTATCCATTTGAAAATCACATTACCTACAATTCAAGCTCATGTCAATGTAACGAAGGATTCTGTATCACCATAAGACAAGTCTTCACACCATATCCTTTCTAGTTGTAAGACATTGTTTTAGAGAAACTCCTTGAAATCTTTCCTAAGATAATTATCTAAGTGGCTCTGGACTATGCAAGGCAAGTGACAGTCCTTCCTTTTCCTTGTCAAAAGTGTTCGACCCATCTGCATAGTGGTCCCCTGCACTACAAAGGTAGCTACAGGTCTTTTTCTACACTTGAGTGGGGCTGTGGGGGAGGTTGTTCCTGATTCTTCATCTTCAGAGGAGGTGATAAGAAGCAGAACCACAGAGAAGCATTGGGTTTCCTTACTCACCACATTGAAGTAATCCTAAATACATCATATGGCTGTAGTACCTAGGATTCTAGAGTTTAAGAACAGTGGCACTATTCTATAAAAAGTGAAACAAGGGATTTTATGATATGACAATTTTAAACTAAACCAAACTAACAGCATATAATTGAAGCCTATTTGAGACTTCACCATCTGACTCTGAGCAGAGTACAGAGACCACATATTTGCAGTCTCCCAGGCATGAGTAGTGACTCAATAAGTGTTTGTTTAAATAAAAGTTTAAATGAAAATTTATTAATATATTATTTGGGTAATTAGATTTAATACATTCCCAAATTTTTGAGACTTAGGTCATAAGCCACTAGTTCAACCATTCGTCTGACCCAGTTTCACATTATGGTCTTAAAATCGTGTGCCAGACCTGTTAGTAAAGATAATAAAATTAAACATTTTTTGAGCTAGAGGGGACTTGCAATTTGATTCTAAAATTGAACATTGCTTGACTCATCAAGATATTATAAGCATCTGTGAATTCAGTGAGTGATCTCAAAGGAGCTTAAAAATATGTGAAAGGAAAGGTTTAACAGCCTCCTAAGCCCTGAGAATTATTCATGCTGATGAAATTCTGCTTTGGGCTTTGGGCAAATGCTCCATCTTCTCTTTTTCTTTCTGATTTATAGGCAATTTTAACACTTCAACCGAAGGCAGTCACACCACACTGTTAACCACATCTCCAAACTGTTAACTTTGCTATAACCTTCAATCAACTCAAGCTCAGTAATGCCAGGAAGTAGGAGGGCAGTTTAAAATACTAAGTGTGGCATGGAAATAGATAGTAAAACAGAGATGCAAAGAAAATGCCTGCTATGCATTTCAGCTAAGTCAGGCATGCAAACACTTCCACTGGAAAGATTTAAAAACTGCATTCAGTGCTTCAAAACCATGGGCTCTACTCATTAGTGATAAAATCCATTAGACAGTCTTAAGTTTCAAATTCTGCTGCTGAGGATATGGCTTTGTCTATGCATATCGTCTGAATCAAACTGAATCCTGAAGGTTTGCATTATACACTCTGTGGCATTGGACATGGAAAGTTGGGGCGGGATTGCTACGTGAGGACACATCAAGGCAGCTGTATCAGTGCTGACTTTATTTTACCAGAACAAAGACTCCCAGACTGGAAGAAACCTTTGTGATCATCTAAGATAACTTCCTTACTTGAATATCTCTTGCTGAATTCGCGTTGGCTTTTCTGTTAAAATCTTGCGTTTGACCATTCCGCATCTAGTTAAGAGTTCTTGTTTCAAGTATTTTAATGCAATGCCACTTGGCAACCAAAAGTCTATGGCATTGGTATGTGAGCTGTAAATTTTATCTTTTAGATGATAACAACCTGTACAATGTAAAAAAGGCAGAGATCCTAAGTAGTTAAATAACCAGCCAGCACCAGAGAGATAGAGACAGATACAAAACTAGAAACAACTTTTCTCTCCTAGCTATAGTCTGGAGCCTTTTATTCTTGTGCCACATCAGTTACTTCTGGTTTTATCTGGCCACCACATGGAAACATTTTATAGGTAGGTACAAGGGTCCTATATATACTGGCAGGTGAATATGGAGAATTTCTAAGTGCTGTCATCATGTTCTGAGAAATTGAGATTAAACTTTTCATGGGAGAGAAGACAAGACTAACCTTGGTTTCTTGAGAATGGCATAAATGGCATAAACAAATGTGAAAAACTCTTAACAAAAATGCAATCACAGAAGTGTCAATACGGAGCTTGGAGTTAGAGGACCTGGGTTCTAGGCCTGGTTCTCCCATTTCGCACAAACTGGAGTAGCCTGGATAGGCTAAGCCAGATGTGATAACATTGAGGAACCCAACAGCATACACCCCCTGATCAATTATAATTAGTTTCCCATTATCAACCAGAAGTCCAAGCCTGGTGCCAAGGTTTATAAGAACAAGTTTGATCCTGCTAAACTATCTTAGAAAACCAGTTGTCTCAGGCATTCTTAATGGATTTCAAGTCAGAAATAGGCAGAATTCTTTAAAACAAGCTACTCTTTGTTTCTGGCTATGGGGTTCCAAGAGACTTTGATTATTGTGCTTCATTTTATCCTTCTGTAAAATTCTTATGGAACCATCCCTACTTGTGATAATGACATGCAATGAAGCCTAATTAAAGGGAGGGTAAGAGGAGAAGACCTAATATTTATAGAATAACTAATTTTTCAGCCATTTACAAAACACCTTATCTCATTTAAGCTTCAAAAAAATTATTGGAAGTAATTATTTTATCTATTGTACTAATGCAGAAATTACAACACAAAGAGGTAAACTAATTTGCTAATAAATCATAAAGGTGAAATTCAAACCATTTCTGTTTGACTTCCAAAATGTAGTCTCTTTTCACTCTTTTCACTTTTCATGCTCATACTGCACTGTATAGTATATTGGGCAAAACCTAAGATATTTCATATTTTCACCACTGTATGCAAAAAATAGATTTGATTGTTAAAGTCTGAAGCATAAGATCACACATAATCACTAAGGAACACAGCAAAGATTAACTCTTTTCTCTTTCAGTTAGAATCTGCTTAGAAATTACTCATTAAGGGTAGGAAAATTAATTTCTTTTTGAGTAATGAAAAGAAAAATGTTAAAATTTTATGGGTATAATTATTAAAAGAAAACCTTGAAGAAGTTCCAAAATACTATATTACATTTAATATTATTATTTTATTATATAATCTCAAAACAGAACACATGAACTAACATATTTTTATAGTAGTCCTCAACTATGTATTTATGTAGTGTTAAAATACTTCCCATTTTATAGTTGGGAAATACGAGAAAAAGGAAGGGACTTCGATGAGGTTACCAGGTCAGAAATTAAAGTATTAAACTCTAGTTCTAGCTCAGGGTACACAGATTTTGAGAAAAGACCCTTGTAAATTGTACAATACCACACAAATGTTTGATATTTGTGTTATTATCCTCAGATGAGGATGGAGTCCTACTTAGCATATTCAGTTCCTTGTAAGCAGGTGTCCCACTTGATGACTTGGAAAACTACTGACTTGTCTGTATAGTTTAGAAGGTTATATTTATTATGTAAATAAACAGTGTTTGGTATATATATTTTTTCTCTTTATAAAATCTCAAAGGGAGTAAAAATAAATAAAAAATAATAATGCACCAAACGGTCATTTCTTATGGCATTCTCTTTTTTTCCCCTTTTTTCCTCTCATCAAACTCTCAGCTCCTCCCTTTTTTCTCCTTGTTCTTCCTCTTCAAAGATAGAGATGATATTAGAGATGGGAATGCAGTGGAATTATTTTTAGATTGTAGCTCTTTTGATTTTGTCTCTCCTTGGGTATTCTGGGACCATCATCATTACTGGCTATGATTTGATGGAGGCTTCTGTGAGCTCTTTTTGGTCAGCCAGTCACCCGGTCAGCTTGGAATTCCAAGTCTGAGAGTGTGACACACACTGCACAAAAGACCCCAGCAGCAAGCTGCTCCCTGTGAATCTTAGATATCACTCATTCTACACAGGCTTTGGTCTTCATTTCCATTAGGGGGCACTTCCGTTTGTAGTTTCAATAAGCCACACTTTTCCTTTTAATTCCTGGGCCCACTACAATTTTAAAACAAATTGACATACAATACAAGATACAATTTGAGTGGTGCTGTAGTTTGATCGTGTCCCCAAAGTTAATGTGTTGGAAACTTGATCCCCAATGCAGCCGCATTGGGATGTGGGGCCTAATGAGAGGTGTTGGGGTTATGGGCGCACTGCCCTCCTAAGTGGATTAATGCTATTATCATGGAAGTGGATTCTGAGAGATAAAAATAAAATTCTAAGTCCCCTAACTGATGGAATTGATCCCCTTTTGGCCAAGGGAACCCCAAAGAAACCTTGGAAGTTGAATTCATGGCAATTCAGGATGAGAAATCTGGCAGGTTTCATTAGACTCCCTCCCTTGCTTATGGTCATTAGATTTTCTTCCCTAAAGGCTAAGCAGAAACCAGCCATTTCAAAAGCTGCTAGTTGATGCTCCCTGGTGGTGTAGTGGTTAGGATTTGGTGCTCTCAAAAAACTACTAGTTTATCTTCCCAGGTACAGAACAAAGACATTAATCATTCCTTCACACCTCCCTGAGACATCTGCTTCCTCTATTCCCTTTTTCCCTCAAATGTTCACCTTATCTTATGTAAAATGTAGATTTACTGGGCACTAACTAAAGTCTTACAAGTATGTAATCATTTGTCTCACTGCTGACCCCTACAGCCCTTTTTAAGGAAAATGTATAGATACTAAGCCTCCTAAGAACTTCTTGGGAAAAAACTGCCACAGATGCTTCTGTGACATGCAGTTTTCCTGGGCATACGCTTAGGATGGCTCAATAAATCTCAGATTTGAGAGTTATGCCCCAAACACTCATTTTGGCTGTCAGTCCTTACAAAAAGATGAGTTTGACCCTTTCCCCCACTCTCTTGCCCATGTGACACATTTGCCCAATAACTTTTTAGTCATTATAAATTATCCTGTCTCACATATTCTGTTATAGCAGCACAAATGGACTAAGACAGAAAACTGGTAGAAAGAAGTGGGGCTGTTGCTATAATAAATACCTGAAAATGTGGAAATGACTTTAGAATTGTGTGATGAGCAGAGATGGGAAGAGTTTGGAGGCTAAAAAGAGCCTGTATTGCTATGAGCAGAGCTATAAGGGTAATTCTGGAAAGGGCTCAGAAAATAGGAGGGCTGTAGGGAAAGTCTAAAAGTTCTTGGAGAGTATTTAAGTGGTCATGATTAGAATGTTTGTAGAAGTATGGACTGTAAAGGTTATTCTGATGAAATCTCTGAGAAAAATGAGGAATAAAGTATTGGAAACAGAAGGAAGGGTCATCCTTGTCATAAAGTAGACTAGGATTGAATTGTTCCCATGCTCAACAGCTTTATGGAAGCAGAATTTAAGAGTACTGAACTAGGATTATCTGGCAGAAGAAATTTCTAACTAAAATATTGAAGGAGACTTTGTAATCATCTGGCAGATTCTTTCTGCCCACTCCATGGTCAAAATCAATTCACTGAGACCACAGCATTGCTGTATAGAAAGAGTTTAATTGACTTGAGGCCAGCCATGACACATGGGAGACAGAGTTATTACACAAAACAATCTGAAGACTCAGAGGTTAGGAGTTTTCCAGGATAGTCTGGTGGGTGGAAACTAGGGAATCGGTGTTGCTGATTGGTTGGGATGCCATCGTAGGGGTGTGGAAAACAGTCCTTGTGTTCTGAGTCTGCCTCTGTGTGTGAAGGCCACAGGACCAGTTGAGTCATGAGTCATGAGACCAGGTAGAGTTAGCCAATCATCAGGAATGCAAAAGTCTGAAGAGACATCTCAAAGGCCAATCTTAGGTTCTATCATAGCGATGTTATCAACATGTGTAACTGAGGAAGTTACAAATCTTGTAACCTCCAGAACAATGGCTGGTTAACATTTATCTATGCCTACATCTTAGAGGAATTCAGGCCTCTTTCATAATCCTACTCTTGTGGGCTTTCATTAGTTTTACAAAGGTGAATTAGTTTTGGGAAGCACTATTATCATTCTTGCTTTAAGGTTAAACTATAAACTCAATTTTTCCCAAAGTTAGCTTTGCCTATGCCCAGGAATGATCAAGGACAGTTTGGAGTTTAAAAGCAAGATGGAGTCAACTCTGTCAGATTTCTCTGACTGTCATAATTTTGCAAAGGTGGTTTTATTGTGTGGATTATTTTAACTGCATACAGTAAAATGGCAGAAGAAATAAATGACCTAAAGATGAAATTTGTAATTAAAAGGAAAATAAAACATAAAAATTTGGAAAACTCACAGCCTGGCCATATAAAGAACAAAAAAGCATGCGAGGATCTGGCAAGTGGCCCTTTGATAAAGGATTAGCATGGATAGAAGGAAGCCAGGTGGTATTCATCAAGACAATGGGCAGATGACTCTGAAGGTATTTTGGAAATCTTCAAGGCTTCTCCTCTCATCATAGACCCCAAATTCTAGGAGAGCAGAGTGGTTTCAGGGGATGGTCCTAGGGTGCCCTCGAGCTTGCTGATCAGGGCAATGCTCCCTGCATTCTGGTGCAGTACCCCTTGGTCACCCCAGTGATGGCTCAAGTAATCCCAAGGAAAGACTTGGCCCAGGGAGCAGAGCCACCACAGTGAGTCCCCACTACAGTAATGCCTAATGAAGCTAAGACTCCAGTACTATACCTCCACTGGCATGAAGCCCCAGCCTGGAGGAGCTGCAGGTACCAGACTCCAACCCATTAGAGCTGCTGTGAGGGCTGAGGTCAGCAAGGTCATGGAGCAGGGCTGCCTGAAACCTTCGGGGCCTTATCCTCACCTCTGTGTTATGAGAAAGCAGGGCATGGAGTCAAGAAAGACTATTACAAAGTCTTAAGATTTAATGTTGTTCACCCTGTTGGGTTTCGGACTTACTTGGCGACAAGTTACCTCTCTTTTCTTGCCTATTTCTCCCTTTTGGAATGGGAATGTCTATCCCACGCCTGTCCCACCATTATATTTTAGAAGTAGATAACTTGTTTGATTTCTTAGGCTGACAATTGAAGAGGAATTTGTCTCAGTATAATTTATGCCTTGAGACTCACCCACGTCTGATTAAGATGAGACTCTGTGCTTAGGGCTTTTGAGTTGGTGCTGGAATGAGTTAAGAGTTTTGGGCTATTGGGATGGAGTGATGATATTTCACATGTAAGAAGGACTTAAATCTTGGGGTCCAGGGGTGGAATGCTGTGGTTTGAATGCATTTCTCAAAGTTCATGTGTTAGAAATTTGATCCCCAGTGTGGTGGTGTTGGGACATGGGACATAACTGGAGATGTTTGGGTCTTGAGGTCACCATCCTATAAACCTCATAAATGGTTTATGCTGTTTTCATAAGACTGGGTTCCTTATAAAAGGATGAACTCCTCCCCACTTCTTGCCCACATAATGCATTCTGTCATGGTGTAATGCAGCAAGAAGGCCCTCATAGGATGCTGGCATCTTGATCTTGGACATCTCAGGCCCAAGAGCCATGAGACAATAAATTTCTGTTCATTATAAATTACCCAATCTCAGGTATTCTGTTACAACAGCATAAACAGACTAAGATAAATGGCATGTGAAGAAATTCAAAAAGAGGTATGGATATTTAGAAATTTACTCTCCCATCATCCCTATCAACTTGTGAAACTTTCTACAACCTGTTATTGTGTCACATAGCTGATGATTTCACAATGAGTAAACAAAATATTCAATACTTGATCTGCACTTGTGAGTTCAGTTTATTTCAGGCCGTGGGATAAAAATGTTCTTACAAGACATTTAGAAATTTCATATTTAACTCTTGGGTAGTTCAGCATTATCAGCCTTGCTGTTGGTGTGGTTCTAATTCTTGGGTCAAGTACTTTGGAACCTGAGTCCCTCCACTGCATGCCTAATACTTTAGATCCTCTAAACCTGAAGCCCTACTTCAAGTTTGTCAGGTTTTTACTCTCTTCTCATAAAATTCTAGTATAGCCTGAGGCCCTACTGTCTCTTGATAAAACTCCCTAATGCAAAATACCTTCCTATTTTCTGCCATTGGACCACCTGTGGCTGTGGTATACCTATGCAGTAGGCAGAACAATGGCTCTCAAAAAGTGTCCACATCCTAGTCCATGGAACCTGTGAATATGTTCAGTTACATGTCAAAGAAGAATTAAGGTTGCAGATAAAATTAAGGTTGCAAAACAACTGACCTTAAATAGGGAGATTATCTTGCATTATTATCTAGGCAAATCTAATGTAATTGCAAGGATCCTTAAATGTGTAAGGTAGCAGAAATGTCAATGTCAGTGTAATCCAGAGTGAGAAAGACGTGATTGGCCACTGATGGCTTTGAAGATGGAGGAAGGGGCCCAGGAGCTAAGGAATGCAAGTAGCTTCTTAGAAATTGGAAAAGGCCGGGAAACAGAATCTTCCCTAGAGCCTTTAGGAGGAATGCATAAACTTTGTTTTAGTTCATTGAAACCCATTTATTACTTTTGACCTTCAGAACTATAAAATGATAAATCTGCATTGATTTAAGACACAAAATTTGTGGTAATTTGCTGCAGCAGCAATAAAACACTCACACGTCCTACATGTCCTTCCATTTCTTTTATTTGTGTTTGACCTCCAGTGATTCAGCTACATGGCTGATTGTTTTTGTCTATTATTACTATTGAAAGTGACTATGTCTATTGGTAGATCTGGGTCACAGTAAGTCTATTCTGTTCTGTTAAGGTTAACCTTCCCATGCCCTTATCATAGCAGTTAATACTCGAAAGTCTACCGAAGGGAACCCAAGATTCAGGAACCGTAAGAATCTCAGTCAGGCAGATTACATCGTAGATTCTGATCCATCTAACACCAGCTTCCCCTGTCTGGAATCATGGACAAATAGCTGTGCCTATGTGATCCCAAGTTTTTTCTATAAAATGAATAGTAAATTTCACTGGAAAGGATTCTTGTGATGTTTCAAAGATTACGCTAAAAAAGTTCTTAACATGGTATAGTACCTGGCACAAAGTAATCTTTCCATACGTATTTCTTTTTATTATTATCATCAACACCTGGCTCATTATTTCTGAACTGGTACAACAGCCATATCTAATTCAACCAAATACCTTGACTGAATACCATGGAAAACCAGGCATGTGGTTCCCTCTACATCCAAGAACCACTGATTCTGTGTAATTCCAGCATGCGGATCATGGATTATCAAGATGGGGGCCATGTCTTTGATGATTTAGAAACCACATATCAGAAAGACAGGAAAAAATAATTGTGTTATTTTCAACATAGACACTTCAAAATGTGGTGGGAGATGTGGGCTCGAACTCTGGCTCTACCACTTAATAGCTCTGAGCATGGACAGGTCACTTAAGTTGCTGAGCCTTTGTTCTTTTACCTGTAAAATGGGGTTAATTCTGTAAGGATTAAATAAAACAACATATATAAACAATGTATATAATTTGTTTAGCCCATGTTTTCCACAAAACATGTAATTAATAAATTATATTTGCATATTTTGTTTTGTTTCATGTATTTGCTATAGTTCTAATATATTTCTCCAGTACTCTGGTAAAACAACTAAGATTAATTATAAAATTAAAAAATAAAAAACAAAAAAATTAACACAAGTTAATTATAAAATTAAATATACAATTCTCACCTGAAGGTCTAGATTTCATTTTAAGTTCACACTGTCCTCCAAAATCCAAATAGTTTGTGATCCGTGCAAACAGAAGTTTAATAAATTTTATTAACACCTGGAGCACATTTTCTTGGACATTGTATATTGAAATAAATTTGGTTTTGGTTTGATCCTAAAACTGGTAAGGCAGTTTAGATACAAACCTGGTCAACAGCTTGCCAGGACTAATTAGAAGACAAACTATGGCCTGGGAAATGGAGCCACTGATGGGTTCAAAGAGGCCCACTGTTATGGGTATATCTCTAGTCTAGGAGCCCTGTATTGATACCAAACCACCTAAATATTGTATCTCTTCAATAAACGTGTTTTGGTGGAAAAATAATGTACTGAACACCAATTAGCATGCCAACCAACATCTATCATTGTAAAATATCAAGTGTATTTTCTGGTTTATGTCCATCACACCTAGGTTTTGGTACTGTCAGCCAGTTCTCCCAGAGGTTTATTAACCCTGAAGAAATTATTGAGATTTAAGGTGGAGTGACCAAATATTGACTTACATAAATGTATCAACCATCCCAAGTCCTTTCCCAATGGCAACAATTTTTTCATGATTATATCACCTGATCCTTTTTCTAGTACAAGTTAGTTAAGAGGCTAGGGTGGGTGTCAGGGGTTTGAGATAACACTGGAACCAATTGAGATGGAGACAATATGTGTATCACATGAGAAAGCCTTGGAGGGTCTGTGAAGACCTTGCTTTCAACCTGAAGTGCTTTGCAGAGCTGAAGAGCCAATATCAGGGATTAATCATTCTGAACCCCTGTCTTGGGACCCTGATGGAATTGTGTCATACGAATGGGAACTGTGATTTTCCGGTGCAGGTCTGAAGTGTATTAACCTCTTGTTTATGAGGAGGAGAAAGCAGACAAAGAAAATGTGAAGCATAACTTCTCCTGGGACCTTGAGATCTAAGTTCCTGACCAAATACAGCACTGCTGAGCTGGTGTCATCAGACCAGTCCACTGGCGGCTAGAAAAAAATTTAATCTCTTTTGATATTTTCCAAGATGAAAATCCTATGTATATACCTTAAAAGAGCCTATAAAACAGTGTCCTTATTTTGGCCTTATAATTAAGTAATAATAGAAGGGCTGCACTGTTTTACAAGGCAATATTCTAGTTCCTTAGTGGGTAAGAGACACAGCTGCTTGCCAAAAATTGTAATTTATTCTGACAAGTATCCACCACCCCTACTCCTACCCCATAGCCTGATGAGAGAAAAAGGTCTAGGCATGCTCTGAAAGAGCTAAAATAAAGATACAGAAACTCTTGTGGGTTACAAAAAAAAAAAAAAAAAAAGCAGAGGCCATTGACTAGAACAAGGTTAAATTGGACTTGCCATTAGTATAGGTGTCTTGATAATGTTGAAAAGGAATTCTGAGGTTAGAAAGTAAAAGGTTTTCTGACTGTTGTCTCTTCTTATAGATGAGAGACCAAGTGGAAGTAGTGTAGTCCACTTCTGGTCTCTCAGAAACTGCAAGAGCCATGAGAAGGTGCACCATCTTCCAATTAAAAAACAGTAAAATGTGTTTTCATTTTTCCCCCATAAAAGTAATTTTTAAAGTATGGTTTGGTTTCCAGACAGTTTTAAGAGCTAAAAGGCTCAGGGGGTGGGGGTAAAGTGAGTTAGGAATGGTAGTAACATTTAAATGTGCAAAAAATTACCTTAACTTGGGTGACTTTCAGGAATAGGATATTTGATACCAACTTCTTTTCAGATCAATAGTTTAATTCTTAAAATATTCATATACTGCAGAGTCCGGATACAACTAAATTATAAAATGATATATTTGAAAAGCATGTATTTCCAGAAAATATGCTCCCAAAGGCCCACATTTTAGTAAACTTGACTCTAGAAGACCTGCTCTAGGCAATTAAATCTATGTAACTTAACGAAGCCCAGGAGCAAGGCTGCCTTCTGCTATGCTGTTAGAAAAAAATCTCCCTAAAAACTTGCCATTATTCTCTTCTTGAAAATTCTTTGCTTAAACATTATTCTGCATTAAAGATATATAAAGTAAAATTATTCTTAAGTGAGCTCAAATTTATGTAAAAGAAAATGAATTCATCATCATTTGCACCCTTCCCCCTGGAAGGAGGGAAAAGGTAACTTGAATCCACACACACACACACACACACACACACAATGTAGTGATTGGCTAAATTCCTTCCTTGGCCCTTCAGAAATTATGTGCATTTCCCAATAGCCTTTTCATTGCCAAAAAGCACAATCCTAAGTCATACATATTTTTCCCATTTGGAAAAAATGGTGCATAATTGAAATGTTTCCAAAAGCAAAATATTTGATTGTATCTTCGGAAGTGACTTTCAGAAAAGGCTAATAAATCTAAAGGTCTCAATGATATGAGAAAGGGATCTAAAAATGTCATTGCATTATTTATGATTTTTCAAGTATTCAAAAATTCCTTTAGACTGAGCAATGATTGGCAGCTCCAGAGACACCCAAACATCTCCTTAGGGTTCCTTTATCAGTTATCTATTGCTGCAAACACCCCCAAACATATGACTTTAAAAAGTAGCAATTATTTCTGACAGTTCTTTGGGTTAGCTGAGCAGTTCCTTTGCTGATTTCCCTAGGTTTATTTATTCTACTCCATCCATTCACTGGACTCAGCTGGGAAAACTGGCCCCTTTTCTCCAACTAGTCTCTTGTTCTGGAACGTTCCATGCCGTGGCCATCTAAGGGATCAGTCCAAGAGGCTCAAGATGGAAACTGTAAGGCCTTTTGATGTTCAGGCTCTAAAATTCAGAGCATCATTTCTGCCACATCCTATTGGTTGTAATAAGTCACAATTAGAGCCCAGGTTCAAAGGTGGTAGAGAAATAGACTCCATATTTGGATAAGAGAAATGACAAGGTCACATCTCAAAGGGAGGAATTTACTGGGATGGTAGGTTGTGGCCACTACACCATCTACCAGGGGTGATTTGTAAGACTTGGTGCTCAGGTCAAGCGTAATGAGGGGCCATTTTTTTTTGACTGGGCAAATGCTAATAGACTGCAAAACAGATGTACTGGTATTTTTACATCCGTGCCCACTGGATCTTTGTAATCATTGGATTTGATGAAGTATCGAATCTTGGCTCAGAAAGTGGCTGGCATGCTGTAGAGCTCAGTAAATATTATATGTGTTGAACGAAGAAAATATGGATAAAGCATTACTCTTTTTATAAAAATTAATTTGTAAGAAAAGAATGTCATGGTTTTCTTGAAGAGGCAGTGGGCAGAGGTGGAACTGGTTCCACACTTGGAGTCAGATTCAAATTCCCTCCATCACAGTTTCCTGTCATGACACAGTAAAATATGGTGACTGTGTACACAGCAGAAGCTGCTCCTGCTGCACACGCACACGCATGTGTGTGTTTGTATGTGTGTCGGGGGCTATTGGAGTGCATATTTCCTCTTGCCTGAAGACTGGGATCAGTGTCTTTCTGCCTGCTTCTATTTGCACAAACCTGGGTTAAGAAGCTCTAAATTACTGGGTATGTGGCCTTCATCAAATCAGTTATTCTATCTCAGGAGCTAAAAGAACAAGGGTAACACCCTTCCCTGATTCCTTACAGGTTTAATGAGGATAGAATAACACTGTAGTGAATTTGGACGAAAATACTCTGCATCTTCTGAAGTCCAAAGCTGGAACTGACACTAGTGAAATAACTTTCTTTTTCTCAGATGAACAAAATTGCTCATAGAATGATAATTGTAATCTATATACCTTAGACAAATATATCTACTATTTTGTAGTTTGTAGCCTCTAAGCGATGTGTATCTAAAATAATTATTTTCAACAATTGCAGCAATTATTCTCTTGTTTTATACTATACACGCAATTCCTGAAAGAAAAAAAAAGTTTGAATGAAAAAAACAAAGAGCTGAACATTATGAAGACATTTTGCCAAATTAGTAGAATCTTAAATAATAATTTTTTTTTTTGAGACTGAGTCTCACTCTGTCGCCCAAGCTGGAGTGCAGTGGCACAATCTCAGCTCACTGCAAGCTCCATCTCCCAGGTTCACGCCATTCTCCTGCCTCAGCCTCCTGAGTAGCTGGGACTACAGGTGCCCACCACCATGCCTAGCTAATTTTTTGTATTTTTAGTAGAGATGGGGTTTCACCATGTCAGCCAGGATGGTCTCAATCTCCTGACCTTGTGATCCACCCACCTCGGCCTCCCAAAGTGCCAAATAATAGTTTTTATGAACTAAATGGCTATATGCTATGGAAATAATATCTGTTTTATATTTTATTTTGTTTTACTCGTGACTCCTTTTTCTGATATTATTTTAATAAATATAGGAGGATGAACAGAAAAATACATATTTTCACTGATGAATACATCCTCCAGGAAAAGTTAAATTTAGCCTGCAGTGCAAATCCTGAGCCTTTCCTTTTATTCTTAGTGATGTGGTCCCCAGACATCACCAGCCTCCACGCTTTCGTGTTCATAGCATTGCTTGGATCCTACTTGCATCAACCCAGATTAAAACACAGTCATTCGCTAGTGGGTATTACAACAAAATAAAACAAAAACTACTTTTACCAATCGCTTCAGAAGTTTAGACATTTTACTAAAGATTTGAAGATCGTTAAAAAATGCAGTATTTCCTTAGTTTGCTGTCTTCTTGGCGTTCTTTCTCTATCTCTCATTTTCTACCTTATTCTTCAAAAAATAAAAAAGTAAAAATAGACTAATTGGATTGCATCAAACTGAAAAGCTTCTGCACAGTAAAGGATACAATCAACAGAGTGAAGAGACAACCTAGGGAATGGGAGAAAATAGTTGCAAGCCGTACATCTGATAAGCAGTTAATATCTAAAATATGTAAGAAACTAAAACAACTCAATAGCAAGAAAACAAATAATCCAATTAAAAAATGAGCAAAGGACCTAAATAAATAGGTATTTTTCAAAAGAAGACATACAAATGGTCAACAGGTATATGAAAAAGTGATCAACGTCACTAGTCAGGGAAATGCAAATCAAACCACAATGAGCTATCACTTTACAACTGTTAGAATAGCTGCTATCAAAAAGATGAAAGATAACAAGTATTGGCAAGAATGTAGAGAAAAGGGAACTCTTGTACATTGTTGGTGAGAATATAAATTAATATAGCCATTATAGAAAACAGTATGGAGGGTCTTTAAAAAAATTAAAAATAAAACTATCATATGATCCAGAAATCCCACTACTGGGTATATATTCAAAAGAAATGAAATCAGTATGAATATTTCTTCGTAAGTGTTTGTGTGTATGTGTATATATATTCAGCCTTAAAAAAGAAGAAAACTCTGTTGTTTGTGAGAACATGGATAAACTTAGAAGAAAGGCATTTTGCTAAGCAAAATAAGCAGGGAACAGAAAGACAAATATTGCATAATCTTACTCCTATGTAGAATCGGAAAAAATTGAACTTGGAGAAGGGGAGAGAAGAATGGTGGTTGCCAGGGACTAGGGGTGAAGGGAGTGAGGTGGGAACTCAGGAGATATTGCTTAACGGGTAGAAAAGCTTCAGTTAGCAAGATTAAATTCTGGAGATCTATGGTACTGCATGGTGACTATAGTTAATACCAATGTATTTTATACTCAAAAATTGCTAAGAGAGATCTTTAAGTGTTCTCACAACATCGAAAAAGATAATTATGTGAAGCAATGACTGTGTTAATTAGCTTGATTTTGGTAATCATTTCACAATGTATACATATAATCAAAACATCATGTTATACAATGTTCAATAAAGCTAGGGGAAATAAAGAAACAAAATAATACTCTCCTTGTCTTCTACAGATCAGCTCTCACAAGTAGGATTCTAGAGGTCTCCAAGCCCCAAATAAACTTATTAATAAATTTTCCCAACAAAGATTTCTTGCTAAAATAATCCCAATGCTAGACGATAAGTGAATGAAAAATCTTCAATTTTAGTATAATTTAATTTCAAATTTCCACTCTATAAGCTGATATCTATGTTCTGTTTCATTCACTGAAATTTCTAATGGCATTGATATTAAAAGATAAAATTATTAAATTGGGAATTTTCTTTAAAATCTAGTGTTATCCAATATTTCGCCTTGCATGTCCAAACTCTCTTATTCTCCAGAGAAACCATTGTACTCCTTCCCCAGCTAACTTCTCTTTCTCAATCTTTGCACATGGCCTTCCTTCCTAAATCATAGATAAAACAGCTGTCATAACATTCCTGAACTTCCTGCTCCTTCTTCTAAAAACTACTTTATATCTGTATCCAGCCTTACCTCTCCTCATCTGGTCTCAAAGGAAGAGGTATCTCTCCTCCTGCTCAAAGCTAATTCTGCCAACTGTTCTCTTGATGCAGTCAACTCCTTCCTCTCTCAGTAGTTTTTTTTTTTTTTTTTTTTTATCCATTCCCTTTCCCTCTGACATCTTAAGCTTCCCTGTTTCAGCTGTCTTTTCCTTAAAACTCTCCTTCATTCCTACCCTAGTTAAATTTCACTCTATGGTTCTCTCTTGCTTCTTGCTTCTGCAGCCAAGCTTCCTAAGATGATAGTTCATAATCACCATAATGACTGCTGTTTTTGCTGCTAGCTTCCCTTCTGCCTTTTTTTTTGTAAATCAGTACCTGATTCTCTCAGAGGAACCATTCCCTCCTGCCTCCTTGTGAAGTAAACCTCATCTAACCAATATGCGATTTACCTAGGCAACAACGATTGATTCAAGGAAGAACAAGTGACCCAAGTCAGATCCATTAGATCCAATCAGACTCAAATTCAGGAATTTTTTTTGAGTTATAAATAAAGTGTATTTTCACTTGATCTTAGCCAAGAGGCTGAGAAGCAATGAAGAAAGTGTGGATTTTCTTTTCCAAGGGTTTGGAAAATGAAAATACATAGTGCTGGAGCTGCAACAGTCTGTCTGCCAACACAAACGGGAGGGCCCAGCTGAAAAGGGAGCAAAGAAGAAGGACTAGCAGAGCAATGGAGAGAAACTGGATCCTGGTGACGTCACTGGTGCTGCTGAGTCCAGCAGTGATTAAAGCCAGAAATACTCTTGGGTATTTTAGTTACATGAGCCAACAGATAGCTTTTTGCATAAGTCATTTTAGTTGTATTACTTTTCCTGTCGTTTTCAAACAAAAAAAAATCTTATGTGATGCCCCTCACAGTTTCCAATTTCTCAGTTCTCATTCATTTCTCAATCCACTGTAAACTGTCCTCCAGTCTCATCACCCCACTAAAAGTTCTGTTGCTAAATTCACCGCCTGTTTGCCAGACATTATTTCACTTGACTTTCTGTCGAATTTAAAAATATTGGCTAATCTTTCCTTGTTTGAAATTATCTTACTCCTTGAATGTCTTCATTTTATTATTTATTGGCTTTCTTCCTGCTTTTCTGCATTTTCTTGTTTCATTCCTCAAACCTTAAATCTTATCCTAACCAGAATTTCATTCTATTCTTATTCTCTAAATATACATTCTTATCTTGTGTGATTGCATCAACTGTCAAAGTTTAAATTATCATTTATATCCTAATAGTCTCCAAGTTTACATCTATAGCTCTAAATCCTCTGAACTATAGACTCATACAGACAATGCTGTTAAGCATCCTTACCTAAGTGTTCAAAGCTACATTAACATCTTCCCCTCCAAACCTGATTTACCTCTTTACCATATTTCCTATCTTTTTCTATGTTCCTGTATTTATTACATCAGGCAGTGGCACCACTAACACCACAAATTTACAACTTAGTAACCATCAACTTCTTTCTCTCCTTCCTCCTCTTCTTCTCTGTATCAAATTCATCACCGATTAGTTATATGATTGGGGAAAATGCTCTAGTTTAGTTGTCGCATAACTTCAACAGGTGTTAATAATACTTGTTGAGAAGACTAAATGAGACAATTCACATAAAGCACTTTGAACAGTGGCACCTGTCACATCTTAAATAAATTTAGCTTTTGTATCATTTACCTATGGAGGTTATAAGCCATTTATCTGTTGAGGCCATGCCATAACTTCACGGCTTAAAGCAACGGTGATTTATTTTGCTTATGAATCTGTAAATCAAGCAGGGCAAAGGAGAGGACAGCTCATCTTTGTCCCATGCAACATCAGGCTGGAAGGTACACTTTCAAGATGGCTCACCCAAAAGGTTGGCAAATGGGTGTTGGCTGTGGCTGAGCTCAGCCTGTGTTGTGGCCCAGAGATCTACATTGTTCTCCATCAGGACTTCTCTGCCAGTTGGGTTTCCTCACAGAAGGAGGAATGAGCACCCATGAGGCAGGAAGTGAATTCCAAGAACAAGTATCCCATAGGACAGGAAGTAGAAACCATTTACTATATGGCAGGTAGCGTTCTGGTTGCAGAAACTGGCACACTGTCACTTCCACTATATTCTGCTGTTCAAGCAGTCACAGAAACCAGATTCAAGGAGAGGGGACAAAACAATTCTCAATGGGAAGACTCAATTTCCAGCTAAGTTACAAAACCACCCCTGGCCTTTTCCCTCCATACCCCCATCCTCCTTCTCTCCATAACCACCTCCAGGACTTTCCTTTTAGCCTTTATTATATTTCCTGAACTGTTGTCACGAGCTACTAATTTATCTCCTTGCCTTTTTTTACTCTCCTCCAATAACTTCCCCACACTGATATTTCTAAGATTATGCTATGTGTACTTCCTTTAAAGCCTTTTAAAGGCTCCCTAAAATATGAGTAATATCCAAATTATTTAGTATAGTATCCACAATTCCCAAACTGTGCACCAAATCGAATCAAACTCACAGTTGTGTGGTAGAATACTTAAAAGTTTCCAGACAAACACAAAGACATCTGTTAGACACTGTGAGTTCTGTTACAGGCTGTCATAGCTCAGGGATATTAACGGTTTCAATAACAGGTCTAGCTACATTTCTTTTGATGACTTTATATCTCTGCAAACCTTGGTTTTGGGTGGTTTCTATGGTTGAAAAAAAAAGTACTATGTGAAAATCAGTATGGAACAGGAAATGAGGATGATAGTATCCAGTCTAAATCCAGGATTCTAGAAGTTGCTCAGTGCCCAATAGCCATGAACATTCCATTAATAAACATGATTTAAAATGCAATAAGAATGTTGTTTTTTTCAATTTACATATATTATTTTTCAAACAGCTAGTAAATTGTTAGGACATAACTACTTTGTAAATTGTTTGGGCCTATGTACTTAATGAACAGAACTGTTGAGTAGTATTTTTTATCCTAGGACTACCATGAAAAAATATGCGAAGTCACTAAGGTAGATGAGAAAGTTTGGGAAAATTGTGCCATAATGTATGAGAAAGAAATGTAAGAAAAGATATTTTAAAAACTGTTGGCCATCTTCTCTTTTTAAAATATCTCCTCCAGCCACTAAGTTACCTAGTGAGGAGGAAAGACGTTTGCTTGAGTTAGTCGGGATTACATTACTCTGTGCCTCACATACTATTTCTTTCATCTTTACCCAAAATGTCAACCCCTCTGGCCAACTTTATTCTTTCCAGTTCTCAATCCTGTAATGCTTTATGCTTTTCTGTAATCCAGATTGTCCTTCCTCACTTTTCATTGTACCCTCTGGAACTTCCTCCACTATCTAATCATTCTTCCATATCCTGAATTTTTTCACAGCACACATCCTATACTTTAACCAAAATAAATTTCTCCCTAGAGCACGTGGCCAGTGGAAGCTCTTGATTTTTTACTATAATGAATATTCCTTCATATATTCTCCTAGTGACTAACTTGCTTATCATAGACAATACCAGACCTTTACTTTCTAGTCTTTTGAAACCCTTGTGTTCTGGTGAGACCTGCCATCTCCTCTGCTCACCCCAGCCCCTCTCTGTCATGAAGAGCCTTTTGCTTCTCACTCCTCACAGTACCTTCCCCCATTCATCAGTGACTTTGCCCTCTGGCCCTCAGACCTCTTCTCCACCCTGTCTGGTCTCCATCCTGAGTGACTTCAGCAACCATTTGAATGAGTCACTCCACACCCAGGCCTCCTTGGTCTCCTCATCTCCAATTACCGGCTCTTCCACTCCACATCAGCCAGCCCAGAGTCACAATGTAGCCCAGAGGTTTCAAAGTATGGTCATACCCATGCCCTATTGATGGTCTACTCTTCCACAGTTTCAGCATAATTATTTTTCAGACTGCTCTCATGTCATAACAAGACAAAAGCAGAAAACCTCACTCCCTTGCTCTTACCTCTGTTTCCGGAGCCTAATTTCTTGTGAAAAAAAATATATCATCTAGCCTTCTTTTCTCACCTCCCACTTTCTCTTTAATTCATGCCAACTTTGTTTTTGTCTCAACAACTGCTTGGGCATGGTCTTTACTACAGTCATCAATCACATCATGTGACCAAATCTAGCAGCCATCCTATTGGATCTTCCAGCAGCATTCATACAGTTCATCATTCTTACCTTGTTCATGTCTTTCTTTGCTTCCACCACCCTATCCCCCACCTTTCCTGGCCCCTCCTATTCTACCTAACTTTAAATGTTGGACTGTCTCAGGTCTCTGTTCTACACATTCTTTCTTCTCATCCACATTATGTTCCTAAGTAATGTCACTTGTTTTCAATTTCCACTTGAGTGTTGATTAAACCGCATACTAGGCCAGGCGCGGTGGCCCACGCCTATAATCCCAGCACTTTGGGAGGCCAAGGTGGGTGGATCATTTGAGGTCAGGAGTTCGAGACCAGCCTGGCCAATATGGTGAAACCCCACCTCTACTAAAAATACAAAAACTAGCCAGGACCATGGTGGCAGGAACCTGTAGTCCCAGCTACTCGGGAGGCTGAGGCAGGAGAATCGCTTGAACCGGGGAGGCAGGGGTTGTGGTGAGCCTAGATCACGCCACTGCACTCCAGCGTGGGTGACAGAGCAAGACTCCATCACAAAACAAACTAACAGGCAAACCACATACTAGCTGACACCCTGGGCAAGTCACTAAATTCAATTAATTTTCTATGGAATATCTACTTTTTAGCAGGCACTATCCTAGGCACAACAAATACAGACTAACCAACATGCACTTCTTGCACTCAAGAAGATCACAGTCTCTTATTTTTTCTGAATGTTTTTCCTTACTTGGATAACACGGAGAAAATTACTAAAAGGTTAGTAATAGTTCTATAAAAAATACTAATAATATACTAACAGTAAAACAAATATTAAGTTATTTTATTTCATTTTTTTACTCTGCTAAGTACTTGCTATGTATTATCTCATTTAATCTTACTACAATCCTATAAGGTAGATATCATTACCCTTGATTTACAGTTGAGGAAACTGAGGCTCAGAGACCTAAGAAAACTTTCTCAAGGTCACAAGAGTTAGAAGGTGGCAGAAAAAAGTTTCAAGCCCAGGTCTGTATGACTCCAAAACCCATACCCTTACTTCTGTAATAATGATAATTATTATACTTAATTTTACTATTATGCTAAACATTTTTACATTTTATGTTTTTAATACTCATAGTTACTCAAGGAGATAGATCCTAGGCTTATTCCTATTTTACAATGTGAAAACTGGAACTTAGAGAAGGTAAGAAGCTTATCTGACTACAAATGTAGTTCATGGTGGAAGAGATAGCCAGACTGAGTCAGAGCTCTTTGCTGGCAGAGGGTAGGAGGGTACTGCTGCCTCACAATGACCCAAGAGCCTGTGGGTAAGGGATGGGGAAGTTTAGCAGGTGAGATTGTCCCTAAGGCCCTAGTTCAATGAGAGCGGCACCACTCCTACCTGCTTTATATATTGATTTGTGTCACAAGATTTCATTAAAAAAAAAATAACAATGAAGGAAAAACATTTCATGATCTTAACCATGTGTGATAGACCACTATTATCTCATTTCTCAAGGTCCCTTCATAAAAAGCCACACATAACCCAATTCTCCTGAAGCTAAAACTGGAGGTTAGAAACAGCTTTGTTGATGTGGGGGAAATCTATTCACTTTCTCTTCCTGTCATTGAAAGTTTAAGGCCAAATTCCAACTCAGCGAGAATCTTGTAGCTTACTTATCTGGATTCTTTTCTTTTTGGCATTAACCACCTCATGTTTCCCGTCTGTTGGTCCAGATGCTTTAAATTTTTGTATGTGTTTTCAGTAAGTTGCTTCAGATTTTTTTTTTTTGAACAAGATTTGGTACAATCAATGATAATGTATGTGAAACACTTGTGAACCATAACTGTAAATATATAAACATAGGGAAAGAAATACAAGAGTCATAGTCTTTTTAACAACTGCCTTGTAGACCAGCTATGTCTCTCTCAGATACGGTGAAGTAAAAATTTGAAGAACTAGATAGAGTCCTGCAAGTCCTCACAACATTCTAAGGATGGGAAGACCTACAGAAACTAAGTGTTCATTGTTCAGCAATTCAAGAAAAAAAATGGAATTCCTCATTCATTAAGTGCTTGTTCTTTAAAAAATTAATGTACTACTCTCATATAGAAAGAATTTTATTCTGAGGATTTTCCTCCAAATAATCAGGTTCATTTGATGTGTATATAAGTTATTTAAAAATAATATGTGCCTCTGTACAATTGACTGCTCATAATTTTGAAATGACCAAGTGCAGAGTTATATATTTACTTATACAAATTATATAGTCATACAGAAAATTTCCTCAAAGAAAACAGTATAGAATAATACTTTATTTTTAAAAAAGAAATTTAAAGTGGCATTAAATCAACTATCAAATATTTATTGAGTGCCTACACTCTACAGCAGGCACAGTTATAGGCACTGGGGACACACTGATAAAAACACAGGCAAGGTCTCTGTGACCTATAAACTGGATCAACATTTTGCTCAACTCCAAATATATTCCTGCTTTAGAAGGATGTATCCCATTTGAAAATTAGCTTATGTACATAGACTTATGTATTTAAAAAGGATTTGCCTAGTAAGTATGCCTGTGACAAGAAAATGCTATTAATATTATTAAAGAATAATTAATGCCTTTCAGTGACGTGTGAGATTCTCTACTAATATTCCTACTGGATAGCTCAGTTTTGCCATGTGGATCATTGAGAATTTCCTTCAGTTATTTTTATTTGCTCAAAGGTATACTGGATAAGTTAATGAAATAAATCTGTTTTAAAGAATAAATCAATATTTAAATAGAAAGTATATGAGGCTGTCTTTTTGAAACTGAAGTTTTCTTTCTAAATGATTTATATGAATAAAGGATTGTGTAGCCTTGGAAACACTTGGGAGTGCTGATATCACACATGACTATAAACTAGCTGCAAGAAGAAAAAAGGGAAGAACTATTGTAAAAAATATTTCAGATGCAAGACAAGAAAACACATTTCCTAAATACAGAATAAAGAAAACAAGTATGCTTCAGCCACTTTTATCTGAATCACAAGGCTTACTCCTTAGAAGTTTTGCTACTCTATCTCGTTTTTCTAATTTGACTTCACAGTCTTTTCTCTTCTCAATTTTTAGAACTTATTCCCCAACAAAATAAATAATTAAACTATAGATGAACTGTCAAAAGGGAACATTATTTTAATGCAACATTAACATTTTCATAATTAACATGGAAGTTAATGCTTTTAGCAGATGTAACAACATTAGACTTGTAAATTTTAATTAAAGTTAATGGTTCATGATAGCTGTAGGGAGTAGGCATCCTCTCTAGATACTGAAAACATGTCTAATGTGATTAGAAATACTAATTTTAGAAAAAAGGATAGTGCTGGCAATGACTATTCTTTATTTCTTACAAAATCAGGGACTCGAAAACCTTTTAAAATGAGGAATCTGGCAAGCACATAGAAGTTAACGGAAGAGGTGGTAATAATATTTAAGGGACTGAGTAAAAAAGCACCAACTGTTCATGTATACTTCCCTTTCTCTATGTTGCTACCTGAGATAATTCCAAGAAAAGCAATGAAGTTATTTCATAATTTTAGACTAGGGACTAATGTTTCATCTTTAATTTTCTCTGGAAAATTTTCTCTGCAAAAATCTTTAATTTTTGCAGGGTTACCCTCCAAAACTGTATGCTCACGGCTCAGTCTAGATTTCTTAAAACAGGAGAGTGAGTTGCTTTGAGCAGCAAACAAACAAACAACTCCTACATAAAAATGTTACTAAAATGATGAACATGATGGCTTTATAGGGAGCCACACGTATTAGCCAGCAGAAAGTATATGGAATATGTAAATTCAGTGCCAATGATAGATGCTAAGTGCCTGTTTATTTACAAATGGGCGTCAACATTCTTTTGATATTTTCCCAAGTATCTTCATTTTCATTAAGCCCTTACTAAGGCCACTAATTCAAAATAATTCACTTAAGTTACTGTATTTCTTCGATTCTAAAACACATCTAAGGCACATCTAAGATACATCTATTTGCAAGAATGTAAGCTCCTTATCCAACTTGTTGAAACAGCACTTAAAACAGCATTTGGCAAAAGTAGGGACTTAATTAATACAAGCTGAATGGATAAACTTAACTTGATGAAATTAGAATAAATGTATAATTAGTATATGCATTTAATAGTGTTTATGAATTACACATTAAATACAGCATATATTTTATATAGAATTAATATTGTCTTGTTGTTTTGTCACCAAATGCTGTCTAAAAATCCCTGGTGTCTTACAATGAGTGGTAGAGTAGATTCAAGGAAATGTAGAAAGGTAAATGTTTCCATCACCTAAATATTTTTTTGAGAATAAACTGAACTCTCCAAATAATAAATTATGCCCTGTATTCAAGTAGTTCTGAGTAAAAGTTTTTCGCAAATCTTCATTGAGAGTACAAAATGCAGGAGGCTCAAGCAGGATGAGCTTAAAATACCAGAGACTTTGGATGCTGGCACTCAACCAAAGAAATCACAGAGACATCAGAGCTCACTTGTCACTGTCAAATTCCTCATAGTGTAAGGCATGGGACTGGTCATTGCTAAACAAAACAAAACAAAACAAACAAAAAAACCCTTTCTCATTCTTTACTCATAACAGTGGTGTGATCTGGACTAAAGAAATTATGGATTAAATGGAGCCCATTTCAACTTATTTTAGCACACAATTCTTGGCTGGGATTCCAACCTGGATGTAGACAAGCTAATTGGCAGGCCTAGTGAAAAGTGGTAGCCCTGAAGTTTATTGTATATTATAAACCTAATGGAATGTTAAGAATTAAACCTTGCTTCCCAATTGGTTATTCTAGTAAGCTTTCTAATTGGTTACTCTTTAAACTACTTACAAAAAAAAAATGATGAGAACTACAAGCAGCACAGAATCTGCTGGCAAATGACCATTCAACATTTCACATTTCAACACATAAAACACTGATTATGTAATATTTTATTATGAATTTTGAGCTGCTTTCAATAATAACAGTGACCCCTAGGTCAGGCATTTTCTGGTAATTAGTAACTAGCCCAGTTAGGAGTCCAAGCCTCATAAAATATTGTTAAGACGATTTTATGTTTTATAATTTAGAAAGGTCAATCGGTGAAGTTAAGTAGTTCTCTTTTTTTTCTACTGCTAAATATGAACTTATAT
This sequence comes from Pan paniscus, assembly GCF_029289425.2. Classification (NCBI taxonomy): domain Eukaryota; kingdom Metazoa; phylum Chordata; class Mammalia; order Primates; family Hominidae; genus Pan; species Pan paniscus. The sequence continues at coordinate 51,260,417 of NC_073249.2, read as the reverse complement.
CTCAATATCACTCTTGTCATTTTATAAAACATGGACTCAATGTCACTAGGGACAGAAACATAATTATAGAAATTAGAACTTTAAAACACAGAGTAGGTAAATAATAAATTTACTGGTGAGCAAGAATTTTAATTCAAAACATGATCTGTTGCCTAATCTAGTATAAACATGGTAATTTTTTCCAACCACCAATGTTCAGGTATCTCCTAGCTCTAAAAAGAGCGATAACAATATCTCATCCCAGTGAATAGTTTTACATTCCAGTTGCCAGATTTAGCAATTTAAAAAATAAATGCCCAATTAAATTTGACTTTCACGCCGAACACGGTAGCTCACATCTGTAATCCTAGCACTTTGGGAGGCCGAGGTGGGAGGATCATTTGAGGCAAGGTGTTCAAGACCATCCTGGCCAACATGGTGAAACCCCATCTCTACTAAAAATACAAAAATTAGCCAGGCTCATCACAAATGGTGCACATTTGTAATCCCAGCTACTCGGGAGGCTGAGGCACTAGAATCGCTTGAACCCAGGAGGCAGAGATTGCAGTGAGCCAAGATCACACACTGTCAGCCTGGATGACAGAGTGAGACTCTGTCTCAAAAAAAAAAATTGAATTTCAAATAAACAATAAAAAATATTTTAATATAAGTATGTCTTATATAATACTCATATTTTAAAAATTGTTCTTTGACTAAAATTCATATTTAACTAGTCAGCCTGTATTTTACATGGCAACCCTACCCCTTTCTCCAGATCCTAGGCTTCTTTCTCCACTGATCCTCTCTTCACTTTCTAGTTCCCCAAGTGTTGGAGTTGGGGTAGGGTGGCTTGTGGCAGGTGTGGGAAGTGTGGGAGATGCTGTATGCATGGCAGTCTCCACACCTTCTCTCCTCCCAGGCCTGCCATACTGCTGTTCACACTTTATTGGTCTGTCCCACGCTAGCACAAAACACTTTGAGGTTCTCTTCCCAGGGCTCCAGACAGGAGGTAAGAACAAGCCCCTGTGCTCTAAGACACAAAATCCATCCAGTGGTCTCTAATAGTACCCCCTCTTAGCATTTACAACAGTGGGGCAGAAGGCAGTTCAGAATCCCTGATCCTCACGAACACTCTACCTGCCATCCTCTTCCCTCTATCTCCCTTTTTTTTCCCCCTTTATCTCCACTTTATCTCCAGGCTCCCATTTCCAACCCAGGAAGGACGTTTCCCTCTTGTAAGGCAGTGCGTAACTCCCCTTTCAAGATTTGATTCACTCTATCGTCTAAATTACCTTGCTCTTGAATTGAAAAACCTGGACTTTCCATTTATTGTTCCTGATACAGACTGCAAAGACATATTTTTTAAATGGAAAGACTGAATATTGAGGGTTACTTATTTTCACCTTTAATCTACCCTGAGGCAAAGTTAGTGTGTGGTTAAATGTGGGAGAAAATTACCATACAAAAAAGGACAAAAAAAGAAAAAAATACATTATTGTGCTATTTCACAATATTGTGTAGCTACTCTTAGAAGGTCACTGTGACTGAGTGTTTTGCTCAAAACTACTCTCGTATTTTCAGACTGAACTAGTGGTTATATTTATGAACTTACAAGTCCTTCAGTTATCTGAGTGATCTTGTAAAAGTAGCTTACCTTTCTAGTTCTGCCTTTTTTCCTTATTCAAAAAATAAATTATGTTGGGGGAGCGTTTATTTAATATTTAATCGGGTGACCATTATTTGTTAGGCAATATGAAGTATTTCATTATACACAATACCAAATACAATTATTCCTAAGGTACAAAAAAACAAAACACTGCAAGATATGTATTTGAAATATAATGAATGGATACGGTATCTCCAAGGTCATTTCTTATTATAAAGTGTATGATTGTATGTGGTGATGTGATCACATTATGTTGTGAATGAATCACAAGGTTTCAGAGTTACAAGCATTCTTAGATTGCTTATTTAGTCAAATTTCCTCATTTCACAAAAGTACAGCTGCCTTTTCCATTAATAGACATGATCAGGAAGTTTCAGAAATAGTTCCACTGTCCTTTGGAAATGTGTAATTTTACATTTCACATTCATCACACTTACCATTTCATATTTGTCTCATCAGTAGAATGTGTTACCTTTCAGATTGGTAACTAAATAAAAACATTATTTATCTGAGGTTGAATTTATCTTTATCAGGATACTTATGCATTTTTTCCTCTTAGCTCATAAAAATCTTATAGAACAATTTAAAAAGCAGGACTGGAACAGATGATTCTATGGTGAAAATGTATATTAATTATTGATAAACAATATACAATTTTACAAGCAATCAAAGAAGTATGAATGAAAACAATCATGATCCTTTTTTTTCCTTTTAAACTGGCAAAGATGATAACAATTAGGATATTCTGTGTACATGGAAAAATATTAAAGTGAATCAGAAAAATAAACCTTCCTCTAAAATGTTGGCATTCTTCAATGGCATTGTCCTATTCCTGCTTCTCTCCTTCCCTTAGCAATGTTATCCACTCTCCTGGCTTTATTTACCATCTTTACACCTACGTTTTAAAATCAGTATCACCTCTATGTTGTTAAACGAAATTTACATGAGGTCGATGGTTGGGACTGAGCTTCTGCACTAGGCCCAACTGGTCAAACCAAAATGGCAAAATGGAGTCACTAATTCTGAAATTCCAGGTCCCAAGATGAAACTAAGTTATCTGACCTTCTAAGAAATCAGGAGAGAGATAATGGCCAAGTCTCCTAACAGATCAGTTTCAGCTGGCATGATAAGGAAGTCCCTTCTGCTTTAGCCTTTACAAGGAAAGTAACTTTGAACCAGCCAATCCACGTTTTGTTCCATTTCTGCTTTTTCAGCTCTTTCCTGCCTGTAAAGTGAAGGGGGCCAGCCCCTCCACACCTGTGGGTATTTCTCATCAGGCAGGACAAGAGACTGAGAAAAGAAATAAGACACAGAGACAAAGTATAGAGAAAGAAAAGTGGGCGCAGGGGACCGGCGCTCAGCATTCGGAGGACCTGCACTGGCACCGGTCTCTGAGTTCCCTCAGTATTTATTAATTACTATTTTCACTGTCTCAGCAAAAGGAATGAGGCAGGAGAGCAGGGTGATAATGGGGAGGAGGTCAACAAGAAAACACGTGAGCAAAGGAATCTGTGCCACAAATAAGTTCAAGGGAAGGTACTATGCCTGGATGTGCATGTAGGCCAGATTTATGCTTTTCTCCACCCAAACATCTCAGTGGAGTAAAGAGTAACAGAGCAGCATTGCTGCCAACATGTCTCGCCTCCCGCCACACGGAGGCTTTTCTCCTATCTCAGAATTGAACAAATGTACAATTGGGTTTTATACTGAGACATTCAGTTCCCAGGAGCAGACAGGAGACAGTGGCCTTCCTCTATCTCAACTGCAAGAGGCCTTCCTCTTTTACTAATCCTCCTCAGCACAGACCCTTCACGGGTGACGGGCTGGGGGACGGTCAGGTCTTTCCCATCCCACGAGGCCATATTTCAGACTATCACATGGGGAGAAACCTTGGACAATACCCAGCTTTCCTGGGCAGAGGTCCCTGCGGCTTTCCACAGTGCATTGTGCCCCTGGTTTATCGAGACTGGAGAATGGCGATGACTTTTACCAAGCATACTGCCTGTAAACATTTTGTTAACAAGGCACATCTTGCACAGCCCTAGATCCCTTAAACCTTGATTCCATACAACACATGTTTCTGTGAGCTCAAGGTTGGGGCAAAGTTACAGATTAACAGCATCTCAGGGCAAAGCACTTGTTCAGGGTACAGGTCAAAATGGAGTTTCTTATGTCTTCCCTTTCTACATGGACACAGTAACAGTCTGATCTCTTTCTTTTCTCTACAGTAAAGCCCAATCGCCTCCCCTCAGCTCATCAGAAGAATCATGAATAAAAGTCAATTAGATCTTTAAGCTAAATTTGTTGTAATTTTCTATTTTGACAATATTCAGACTGTATATTCAACTGGTTACTTGATAGCAACTTGGAGAGCTCACAGATACCTCAAACTCAGAACAACAATGTGTCAGGTCGCTGTTCTATAATTTTCTTTAATCTTTTATTGTGTTTTTTCAGGGTGTTACATTTATATCATTAAAAAACTATATCTCAATCTGTCCATTTTCTCTCTCCATTCTCACTGTTAATGCTGTAAATGCTCTAGTTCAGGCTGCCATCACATGTAGCCTGGATTGTTGCTAAGTCTTCCTTACTGCTCTCCTTGTATCCACTCTTGGCTACTTTCAATCTATTTTTTTTTTTTCTAATTAGCCAAAGTCATCTTTTAAAAATATGAAATTTAGCTCTTTTAAGTATTAGCTGTATGACCTGAAAGACCTAGTGGTCCCTGGAAAGGAGTTTAAATTTTATTCCAAATGAAAAGGAAAGCTATTAAACAGTCTTGGGGGTAAGGAAGTCACATACAAAGACTCACACTTTCCAAGGTTTCCCTGACTGTTGTGTGGAAAATAGATTGTAGGGGAGCACTAGTGGAATCAGAGAGACTAATGAGGAGGCTTTAGCGGTAGTGCCTAAGAGAGGTGATGGAGGCTTGGGCTGAGGTAATAGCAGTGATGAGAGGTGGATGAATTCTAGAAATATCTTGTAGGTTTAATTGACAAGACTTGCTGATGGATTAGATGTAGAAAGTGAAGAAAAGAGAATAATAGAGAATTATGGATGGTGGGGGAAGAAATGAGTTAAAGAAAGCAATCAGAAATTTCATTTTGAGTATGTTAATTTTGAGATGCCTCCAATACATTCAAGTAGGAATCTGTAAGTAGGCACTTGTATAAGTAAATCTGGAGCGGGCCGGGTGCGGTGGCTCACGCTTGTAATCCCAGCACTTTGGGAGGCTGAGGCGGGCGGATCACGAGGTCAGGAGATCGAAACCATCTGGCTAACACAGTGAAACCCTGTCTCTACTAAAAATACAAAAAATTAGCCAGCGTGGGGGTGGGCGCCTGTAGTCCCAGCTACTCGGGAGGCTGAGGCAGGAGAATGGCATGAACCCAGGAGGCGGAGCTTGCAGTGAGCCGAGATCACGCCACTGCACTCCAGCCTGGGCAACAGAGCAAGACTCTGTCTCAAAAAAAATACAAAATAATAAATAAATAAGTAAATAAATAAATAAAATAAAAAATAAAATAAATCTGGAGCTTAGCGAAGGAGTTTAGGATAATGAAATAAACTTGAGATTCAGCAGGATGATATTTCTAGCATAAAAATGGAAAAAGGAGATAATATAGGTAGAGAAATGGACACAGGAATGAGTCTAAGGAATGGCTACATTTATAGACTGAGTAACGGAGGAGGAGCCAGCAAAGTAAACTAAGCAGGAATTATCAGGGAAGTAGGAGAAAAACCAGCAGAATGAGGTATTGTAGAAGCC